>NC_066343.1:47848454-48587204 GCF_022539315.1 Serinus canaria
CTCCAAGATTCCTAAAGCCAGGGGCAGTTCCTATGCTCCTCTGACATATTTCTGTGCCACTGTGCTCCAATCTAGCTCAGGATTCCATGAAAATTTTAGAATCCACCAAGGAAAGTAAGGAATGCATACTGTAAAATAAACTTTAGGCTAACTTTGAACCAGACAAGATACTTCATTTGGAGTCTCTACATATACCAGAAGACTCAATGGACAATAACTTTTCGGTCACCTTGCCCATGCCAGTCATCACAAGTCTTTATCACATCCCCCTGATCTTTATTTACACTTCTGCTCATTGAATAGTTAAGAGTTTACTATCAATTATGAAAAGAAAATGGCAATTTTTTCAACAGTCTTAGTGTCACTCACTGAAAATTTTCCAATTCTATACTTCTTTACTCTTTTATCATTTCTTGTAAAACTAAATTATTGAATCATCCTAGGTCAGTGTATAATGCCCAGCCTACAAGTTTTAATAAGTTTACCAGTGAAAAACAAACAGTGTATAGTGTTTTATACTTTGCACTGGGAAAAGAAACTGGAAAGCAAAGAAAACGACTGACAATTTTTTCAAATTGAACTATGACAAAATTTAGGAATAGGAAATGTAATTATTCAGGTTGAAATGTTTTCTTGAGACATACTTTTAAGACTGGAAGTTCACAGGTCTTTACTTTCATATCTTTAACTGCAATAATAACTCAATAATAGCTCAGCTCTATATTAGTTCTATAATAGCTCAGAAAAAGAATCATGCACCCATATATTAAGATAAAAAAATTTCTACGAAAACAAAGTGTATACAAATTTTCAGAATTTTGTCCTAACACACAAGACCTAATTATGAGCTTTCAATAAACAGCATTCCTTTCCTCTTTCCTTTCTCTCATTCCATTTCATTAAGCACTCCATTCCATAATTCCTTTAATGGTTATTAGCAAGCTATAAAACATGGGTGGCCAGGCCAAGAAACATCCCTAATTATTCCCATGTTCATCATTTGCACTCTTAATTCAGAAACAAAAATAAAGGTGTAGTATTACTGAAAAGAAAACAAATTACTGAGGGAGAATCTTTCTACAGACTAGTGGTTTTTATCCCTTGGTCCTCAACCTTACACCCATATCTCTGCTCCTTCTTCCAAACGTTTCTGCCACCTCTCAGTGGCAAAAGCCCGTACATGCTTCAGCTAAAGTGGATCTACATGCCTGCTCAACAGTCAGCAAGCTGCTAACAAACAAGACTTAGTGTTTCTACACTTTGTCTGCTCACCCCTTCACAGAAGCACTAACCAGGACTCTATCCTCTACCCAACCATCAACTTTGATGAAACTTTTGGAGATTGATCTGTCTTCAATATTTCTCTCTCTGTATCTAATTTGGGTAAAAAGATTCAAAAAGTTGCTGATGAAAATAAGCTAGGACAAGAAAGAGCAAGGCCACAGAGGAGACAAAAATATTAGCAATGAAAATCTAACGAACAACAAAATATTAAGCTTCCTTTTCCTAAGTTTCACTAAGCTACAAGTGGCAGTACAAAATAAAGTTCTAAGAGAAGCCAATCAAAAAAAAAAAAAAAAAAAACCAAAAAAAACAAACCCAAAACAAAACAAATAACCACTTCAATTCTTAAGAATTCCTCAGGGCAATAATACTGCAGACACATAAAAGTCATACAACATTAAGTAATAAAACAGTAGGTGAGTCAAGAACAATGTCTCTCACTTTCCTCAAGGGCTGTCCTTCAAACAACATACATATGAAAATACTGAAAATCCTACCTTGAGCTAGTCTTTCAAGCCGTTTCCCATGCTCTGGAGGAATAGCATACCTAAAATTCACATAAAGAAAAGGATGAAACACTTAAAGATGTAATTACTACATAATGACTAAAAGTCATCATTCATGTATGATAAATATCTAACTATACAGAAGTCAAAAAGATTAAAGACTGAAAAATTACACAGAAAAAAAATATACTAACATCTAAGGAAAAAATACAGACATTGGGTTTTGGGGCAGAGGTTTGAGAAAAACTTAGCTTATTTCTAGTTTAAATATTATATTATATAGTTCCAAAATGTTATATTCACTATTTAAAGTCACATACATTGACAATATTTCAATATTACTATATCACCACAATTTAAAAATAAATATATACTTTATTTTTCTAAATGAAATTTGAAAACTGTAAAATCAATCTAATTTCTACAAGTTCAATTTCTTTGAATCTCAGCATGCTTCCCAAGACACAAGGGTTCAACAGAAAAATATGAGCATTAAAAATCTCTATTTTTTCCTATAGCAAAAGCTTTGAAATAAAACCTGCCCTTGTAGAATCATTACAATTAGAGTTTTAAATCATTATAGGAAATAGACTTTCTTCAGTTTACAGAATTGTACATATCATAGAAACCCACTGTTCTTACAATAATCTAATTTTTTTAAAAAATTCCACATGCTGTCTACAGCAATTTCGCAAAAAACACCAAAGAACATATTATTTTTAATGTTTACTACAGCCAGAAAATACAAAACTATTGAAAAGTTGTTTCATTTCTGCTTCTCTTTGTTATTAACATATTTACTGCACTTCATGGACTTACTGAATATTTTAATTAGGATTTATTATTAACTTTACCTGCTTTAACATGTGATATAATAGGCTGCTGTTTCAGCTTAATGTTGCAATAACACTGGATTGATTCTTCTCTATTAAAAAAATATGATTCAGAAGAGAAGGAAATTTATATTCAGCTGTACATTATTAAACTAAGTAAGCATGTAGTCTTTTACTACACCGTGAACACATTTCATTCATCAGCCTTGAAAACTCACTCAGAAAAACAAGCAATAAACATCCAACTATCTCAAGTTATTTTACAATTTTACTCTATTACAACTGAAATACCTGCATAGAAGGAAGACTGCTAAATAAGTCAGTGCTCTAGATAAAGACATGCCCACTGACAACCCACTCGAAACGGTAAGAAAGAGACTTTCAGTTTACTATGTTCAATATTTGCAGTTTTAATCAGAATTTTGCTGTCTCACAAAAACACACTTTGTTTCTCTCTATCTGTGCTTCCAAAGTGTTTATCCATGTGTAATATGGAGTGTATGTAACACTCAATATTACACACGGACCAGTGTATCCATACCAAGCTAAACTATCTGTTTGCCATCCTTCACACTCCATCAGAGAAAAATGCTATGTATAGCGGTATATACTGTACTGTGTGTCTTTAAATACACAACTCCAGAAAGCAAAACATGAACAGATACTGTTTATTTCTAACAAAAAAACTCAAAACTAGAGACTGTACTTTGCTTTGACTCTAATTGAACTGGTTCTCCTCGTAAACGTTACTCCTTCAAAACTGCATGTTATACAATTCAATAATAATATGGAGCCACATGGTTCCATTTGTACATATAAACATGTCAATATTACAAAAATACAGAAGTCAATTAAGCTCTCCAAAAGTCTTCTGGAAAGACAGTGCAGGATTTAACTGGACTACAGCTATTTATTTACAGAACCCAAAATCACAAAGAAATACAATTAAATGCAAATTGGTGCTTTTCATCATAGTCTTCACTTGAGTTGTACGGCAACATCTGCTACTCAATTCATTACTTCTTCCCTCTGCTGAAATTGCTTGTTCCTCACTGCTAAGACAAGGACAAAGGAATGGAGACAGACGACCCTTTGTACTAAGACACATTAGGAGTCCGAAAGTCACTCTTGAGAACCGTTCAGGCTTGATTCCTAACACCATTTATTAGAAAACTGAGCTTAGCACATGTGCACCTGCCTTTCATGATGAGATGTATGAATCTTGCTGGATTCTTGGTCTACACTGCATTAAACAAAAAGCTCCCAAATTCAAATGACCCAGTCCGAGAAAAAAAAATTATTCACTCTTAATCACAACAGCTAGCTTATATGAGAATTTGAACAGTTAAAAGCTCTTTGAAAAATATCTTCATCTTGTGTTCATCTTTCTTTTAGCCACATTACCGAACAGCCAGTAACATTTGCTTGACTTCTCATATAATAAGGTTAAGTCCAGGATCTCCAAAGCAAATGTAATGCTAAATCACTAACAGGCAAAGAGAGTGTTTCTTGGATAACAAGGAAATAAACAGACACAAAGTTAAGAAAAGACAAAAGGGGAAATTATGATGCTAAGTGTTGGAATGTTGGGGGACACAAGACAGATGATGGACTTAGGACCTGGTTAACATAAGAGATTTGATAACAGGATGCCTTGGCAAAAGCAAACGGAACTTTGAAAATTAGACCTAGATTGCAAGAAGATTAAATCAAATGGGTTTACTAGAAAAAGAAAATCCCATTCCACTCTGCAAGCAAGAGATGTTACATGCATTAGTTTGTGTATGTGATTTTAACCTAATCATTGTAGTACACATTACTAGTCTCCCTGAAATAGTATATAAATGCTTGTATCCCACAATAAAATCAGATTCTGATCACTGAGTCTCCCCATCTCTCTCCATCACTGACAGCTAGGTAGATTTTAATCTAATTAGTTCACAAAGATATACTTGGTAAAGCACAAAGAGGCACCATTCATTGACAGTCATACTGCAAGGACAGAAAAAATACAGTACATATATTTACCCAGTATTGTTAATAAACATCTTCTGAAATATATCTTAGTTCAGCAGATCAAGAGTACTGGCAACAAGATTAACTAAAAATAAGTAATAAACATTAAATTTACATCATTAACTTGTAATTAATCTTTATATATATATGTTTTCAAGATTAATGCTTCATCTCAGTCACAGCAAAAACAATAAATTGTTGCTTTACTAAGCAAAAACTGCTTAGCCAACCAAGATTATCACCAGACAAGAAGCCTCTTCTATCCAGCCAATCATTCTCATGTCAGTGACCAGAAACAGAATGTGAAACAATTTGAGTTCCATTCTTTCAAAGTCAGGTGTATGCACAGATAATGGTCAATAGCATCAATTTCAGGCAAATTTGATGTGTGTGATCCTTAATACTTAACCAAACTACGCTTAATACTTAACCAAACTACACTTAATACTTCACCAAACTACTTGTCTAAATACCATGTTATATATAGACAAGGTAAGAACAGCTGATGATTTTTCCTGCAGATTGGTATTTTTAAAATTCAAAAGCTATAAACCCATAAAATGTTGTTCTAAGTTAACATCATCAGTTTTTTTCAAAATTAACTCTATTGATTGGTTTTATAATTGGTAACAGACAACTTGCAACATACACAGTACATCAAAATAATGTTATCTAACTCCAGGCACTGAGCTCAGAATCACATGACCCTTTTATCAGCCACTGATTTACTTTATTATCTGTGTATTATTTTATTATCTGGTTCATATTTATTATACATAAACCTGATACACAACTTTTTAAAATATGAGCAGATTTCAATTTCATAAACTTAATTAAGGAAGTTGATATATTTTTTCTTTTGAGATGGGAAATGCAAAAGCCTGTTGCCACCTAAAAATGTTCCTATTTAATCTAAATATTTTAAGAAACAAAATCCTCTTCCACAAGGGAAAAACAACACAAATAAACAAATAATCCCTGACCTTTTCTTCTAATCCCTGACCAAAGTTCTTCCACTTTGTGAAGAACATTGAAACTAGCAAATGATTGCTCTGTTTCAAGCACCATAATCCATCTGAGCTGCTGACAAACCACGATACTATGTGGTTACAGATACCTTTTCACAACCAGAATACCTATTTGATTACAGTCATCTCTGTGACTCATAGTATTTCTAATTTTTATAACAGTTTACAGCAAGAAGTCTGACTAATCCTAGTGGAAGCCTTATACTTTAGTCCCATTTCTACCATACAGGTTTGACTTCCCTGTAGTTTTCTGTGTCTATTTTGTTTTCTAGACATAGAACATAACTAGGAAACATTTCCATACCATCAGTGGGATGCACAACTTTTGCAAAGGTAGCAAGACTCCTCCACTTATGCTGAACTTTGCATCACCTGGCCAGACTTTGACTAGTTTTTGTCAGACACTGATCACACTGAAAGTTCTATTAATCCTTCCTCAGAAGGCCCTGTAAGGACCTAGCTGAGCCTCTCTAAATTTATCTACCTTATCACCATATTTGTTCTTAAATCATAGAATGTTAGCATCAGTCTGAGTATGCTTAGCCTTCTTCACCTTTTTTGTCTATAATTTTTTCTAAAACTAATATCAAAATGCCTTTCATTTTTATCTCATCATACTCAAAACGCCATTACTATTTCCCCTGCTACTGCGATTCAAAATCTGAAAGCCTTCACATGAAATGTTTCAAAGACTTCCACAACCCCTGCTGTGTAACTATGTATCTTTCCTGATTTTTCCACCTCATTAAGCAAGATGAAAAGGTATCAATACACATTCTATACTGGCAAAACCATAAAAAAGATTCTAGTCACAGCAATCAAGAGGTAACAGTAAGATTGCTCAAAGTATAAATTCTAGGCAACCTAGAGATCAGATATCTTATCGTCCTATATCCACTGGAATAATGAACAGAGCTCCTGAACCTAAATCCCTGATTTATTTTGATTGTCACAATAGATTTATTTCCTCTTACAACCTAAATAAACTGTCGGGCCCAGTCTCACTCTCCCAATCCATCTAATTCTGGCTGCCTAAGCATTCTCTCTAACAATCTGGTCTCTTTTTCTTGATACAGTCACAAAGAAGGAACTATCTCCTCTTTCTGTAGCATTTATTCCTGTTTACTTTATGACTGACCAACCCTGCAAGGCATTTTGTAATTTATGAAAGACATAACTAAACAGGAGAGGTTTTTAAACATAATGTATTGTTTCTTGTCATTTTCAGTCTTCAGGAAAGCTAGGAAGCAAAGACCAGATGGAACGTCACAGAAAACATACAAATTGATACGTAAATTATTGTATCAATCACACTGCAAGTTTTAACTGTGCCCCTTTCAAGGAAAAGAAACAAAACCTAGCTCTTCATGCAGAAAATAATTCAGGCCTTCACCATCAGATATAAAAGGTGAACGAACTGAGCACAATATTTTAAAATACTAATTTCTAAAGTAAAGTAATATATTCTCTACACATATTCTTTAAAATAAAATACGAAAAAAAGTCCTAATATTATTATATTACTTTCTCCCTGATTAAGAAAAACTTTCTTGTATTTATTATAATTCTTCAAGAAAATTTATATCATCTCAACACTTAAAAAAATTCAACAGACTGCTGTTCATGAGTCAGGTAACCAGAAAAAAGAGTAAGCCTTCTTTTCCGATACTAAATAAACCCAGAATTATTTTCAAAAAATGTGAATGTCTTACTCAGATTTTTTATTTATAAACTTACAATGTAAATTGAAGCATTATCCATATTTTAGCCAAGGATATAGTACATATAGTAATAGTATAGGATTTCTTCTAGTAAAAAAAATATGATCTCTGCTAAGCTTTAATTTTCAAGAGCACTTTAATAGCTTGAACATGACAAAATTCTTCAAAGTATTACACAAAACAAAAATAATTTATCTTAAGACCTATACCCCTGAAACAATAATTACAATAGAAAAAAACCATGTAGCAACAAATGCCAGAGTGAAGGAATTTTTAGAATTAGTAAGCGGTTTATAAATCCCATTACAAAATACACCAATATCAAGAGATAACTGAATGACTAAGCCACACTACCAATCACACCAATGGTTTGTCTTGCTAATAAGAACTTTTTCTAATAATAACTTTTTCTAAGAAACTGAGATATAAATTGATACCTCATTTTCAAGGTACCTTTCCTCTCTGAATGGAAAGAGAAAACTGCAGTAAAAATTCTTGCTAATTGAAAGTAATTTTAAGTATCTTCCCAGCAGATCTTTCCCCACCACACCCAGACCTCTGCTGACCTTATATTATTCTATTTCAGGGCTTTTAAGTTTAAGTTCCTTCTTCTCTTTCAAGATATTTCCTCTTTAGCATATTTTTGCAAGTTTAGGAAAATCTATACAATTAATGTAACATATTATGCTACACATATTATGTGTTACACAAACATAAACATCTAAATATCCATAAACATCTAAACAGCTGTAATCCTAATTTTGTAAATTATCAGACACAATTTCCCTCCATGTTTCATATGAGGCAGTCAATGAAGGAATTGGTATAACATAGAACTAGACTTCTCTCCTTAAGAGAAGTCCACTTGAAGTAAAAGTGCGAATTATAAGATGCAATGCAAGTTAACCTATGCCTAAACACTGCAGAAAGCTTCAAATTCTGTAACTACTGCTACAGCAGATAGACTCAGCTGATAGCCACAAGTTCTAATTGTGGTTCTCAGATGGAAATGGCTGTCCTTTCACAATTCAGAGAAAATACATTGCATGTTAGTTCTCTGAAAGACCAATGCATCTGTCTCGAAGAACCACACGTAAAACCAGTAAAATTCAAGAACATGTATTACTACTATGTATGTCAAGTTATTTTGTTTCACTAAGGATGGTCAAATCAGTTGAATTAAAGAGCAGAAAATATCTTTCATAAGTATCATAAGATTCGGCTCCTACCCCACTTTCTTGAAGAAAATACTATACTAATATCACATTAACACAACACATTTTACTGATAAATTAACTTGGCATAAATTATTACAGCATTCCTCCAGTAACAGACACATGTGTAACATGAAATAAATCTTTAGCTGTCTTTTGTTTAACTTTTCTATAATGCTGCATTTCTTAAAAATATGGGCCAATGTGGCACAGAAAATGAATTTGTATCCACCACTATTTCTTCAAAATATGAAGAGATCAGTGTTTAACGATTTTGTTCATTAGAACCTTAAAAATTATCTGTAAACTTGAAAAGCATTTATCCTGTTATCGACTCATACCTCCTTCAAAAATAATTAAAGAAGCTTCTTCCCAATGTATCTAAGGAGTTCAGAGTTTAAGTTCTCTACTGTTTGGAATTTCACAATATGCAGTGAGTTTTTCTTCAAACAGCACTTTTTAAATTCCTAAGAATTAGAAAACAACTTTATACAATCATCATATTATTTACAATTGTCCTATCATCTTGGAATATTCTGGAAACACCTATCTTTATATCCAGTTTTTAAAAATATATTGATGATACAGTTAACAAACACGTCTGTATGTTTAATTCTATCACAGATGCAACCTCACATACCTATGTATATAATTTATCAATTTCAAACATGGACACATGGACCTGTTTTACTACAATAGGTGGTATTCACCTTCTCTGCCTTAATTCAAGAGATCCATTACATAAGCAAAGCAAGTAAACATAAGGCAATGATCTAAGAGTGGGCATCTGAATAATTTACCACACTCACAGTATAAATACATTATAGATATTTGAATTTTGTATTGGTATAAAAAAATACCAGTAATGTTTTATGGAATTAAAAGCTATACATATTCTCTCCACCTTTGGATGACTAGAAAATGCCAGAATTTAACTATGCATATCTTTCTAATCATTCTACACTCTCTTCACAGGTATTCTGAAAAAAAAAAAAAGATTTTATGAACAAAAGGAATTTATTTATCTTATACAGCTGGGATACATGTATATCACAATGTATTAAACCAAATTGCCTGTTAAGGCTGTTCAACCAAAAATCTAAGATTACAGAGAAAGGACAGTGGAGTTTCATATGCAAGAAGTACCTTTAGTTCTGAATCTTACCCCCTACTGGTTCAGCCAAGTTAACTGTACAGAATATGACTGATTCAAAACAGCAGTTAAATGCATGTTAAGTACAAAATACAGTAGGTAGCCCCAAAAGGCAACAGAACCAAAAACTGATTTCCAAGAGCTCTTTCAGAAGTTCCTCAAATAGACTTGGGGTTCCCAACACATCAAGCTTCTCATTTTGTATCTTCAAATATTTTTCTGTTGAACTCAAGTAAGTCTTATGTACTTGCCTGTCTATTTAAAATAAAAGAATATATCAATGTGATTTCACAGCATTATGAGCTTAAAAAAAAAACCTCAATGAACTACTATCTTAGCTTTTTAATAAAGTTTGCCACTGTGAAGCAATCATAACCCATCTGTTTGGTTTAGTCAGCTGAAATAAACAGAAGTCATCTTAAAATAAAAAATAAATAACTTGCCATGACTTTGGCTCCCCGAAATGGAGATAATTAATACTGTAAAGATCCATGTCTTCAGTGTGCCATGCAAATGTTGTTTTCCACATGCCAAAGTAAAGATATGGTGTATTTACACCCTCAATAGAAATTCCACACTCTTCTCCTACAACGTCCAATATTGTATTAAGATGGGCAATATTCCATTCCTCAATACCCTGAAAAAGATACATAATAAAAGTATTACTAAGTTTATAAAGCAATGCAATTTTATATAACAGTTCCAGTCAAAAGATAGACACTTGATGTAGTCTTTCAAAAGACAGTCTATTGTAAGCATTTTAGAAGACAATTGAAGTTATTTGAAAAATTCTCTTGACCTTAATTAGTATTAGATCAGGCTATAAGTCTGAGATGTTCAGAGCAGAGAATATAAAAAGTTCCTATCTGATTTACAATTTTATATCAAATCTAACATGGATTGAAATACCATACAACATACAAAAAAGTACACAAAAAATAGAATAGCTGCAGACAAAACCTTCAATGAGTTGATAGCTGGAAGCCACTAAGTTTCACAGGACCTACCTATGCTTTTTTTTACTTACAAAGTAATACCAGATGAAAAAATGGTTTAAAAATTATTTTACATGCATAAATTCACCATTTCTCTGGAAAGTATAAGAACTAAAGTGATCACTTCAGATGTATTTCTAATCATAATGATGTACTGCATAAGAACTATACAACAGAAGAAATCTATTGATTTCAGGGCATTTAAGCTGTTTCCTTATGTTATTCCCCATAAAATTCCTATATTAAAACTCATTAATAAAGCAATAAATGTAGCTTTTGTAGCGCTTCAGATTCAACTGCAAACTGCAATTCTAATTTCAGGTAATACAGCATGTAAGAGACAGTATAACCAAGATCAAAGCTACAAAATTGAAGAGAAAAAATTAGACTTCATTATGACAGCAATTACTAGCACCTCCAGGGAAGACATTAGCTGGTGCTCAAGCAGTCAGAAAACCAAGAAACACAATCAAAACTATTAAAAACTCAATTCAGACAAGTTTTATTGTGAAGACAGCCTATAAGCACGCTCTTAAGCATGAGCTGCTCTGCTCAATCACTGAATCTACAGTTCTGGTAATCTTACTGGGGTACGAAGTGATGGCAGACTGCAGTCCAGATGCAGCTGATTAAGACTAAGTATGATGATATTTAATAGTTAGCTAGAATAGTATGAATACAGGTTAAAGCAAGAAGTTAGGAAAATTTAATATGCTCAGTTTTGATTTGTTTTCTGAGATTTTTATATCAAGCATGTTATTCATGGAGCAGCTGCAATTGATAGACAAGACGGTAACATCTGTATGAAGTTGGCTACTGTTGAATTTGGCCATTTCACTTATTAAGAAATACTAAGTTACTTGGAATTTTACAAATTAGTAACAATGTTTACAGAATTATTTCATTTCAGACAGCATTTTTGCTTCTTTTAAAATGGAAGCCTTGGGCTTGATGCATTTGTGAAACAAAAAGGCACTTGAAATTTAAAAAGTAAAAAAATGTAAAATTTCTATCCTAATAAAAGAAAAAACGCCAATCTGAACTCAAAAGAGTAAACTGTAAAACCTTTCAAATATAAAAACTGGCAGCAGCAAGTTAATACAGATGTAATATAAAACTTTGAAGTAATAATTTTTAAAGTAAAAAGTCCTCAAATTAATTTACAAATTTTATTTTTTTAATCACATGAAATTGATCTCTGTTTACAAATTTTGCAGTTCATTTGGAGAAACAAATTAATACAGCAAAGAGCAATGACTCCACCACCAATACATACAGTGGATTAGAAGAAAACAAGAAATACTTGTAAAAATCAACTGTTAACCTAGGTAGTTACTCTGACAGTGGCCAAAGAGTGTAAGTACTGTAGCAATTTGCACTTGAAGATTTCTTCAGACAGAAGATCTGTTAGCTTTCTATTTAACAGTATTCCATTGGCTTTTTTACCCATTATTCATCCCATCACAACATTTCACCCATGTAAGGTTCTAGTAACCCTAACATCTTGAAATCTTAGTCTTCTACTAAGAATTAAGTAATAGCTAAGAGAAGGTTATTTTTAAACCACAAATCTCATCCTTGCACACTATGTCAAATCGTATCACAACTAGTCACCAAGCAAACTGCTAGTGATCTGCTCTCAAACAAAAGCAATTCCTATGATGGAGATCAATCCTAGAACAAATAACTTGCTTCAAATACCAAACAGACAATAACAATTTCTACACTCAAGACAGATGAGCTACTTCCTTTTCCTAAAGACTATTTTGGACAAGTATTCTTAGCCCAAAAGGAAATGTTCACTGAAACTAGCCAAAACATTAAAATCACACTGATAAATTTCAATTGCCCTTACATTCCTTAGACTTAAAACAATAAATCAGTTTCATATTTATGCCCAGACTGTTACAAGTAATAATTATATATTATTAATAAAGATGTTTACTTTACCTCACACATCTTTTTTTAATATTCAAAAACATTAAGTAAAATGCTTATACAATTTTAACATAAAATACTGAATCTTATTTTTACAGCAGTTGTATAACCAGTTTTAGATGTAGCCTATGCAATGCACACTAAAAAGATCTCAGCTGTAAATTGCATTTTACTAGGTCAATACATAGCCATACTTCTGAAATTTTAAGTATATTTTTGCAGGTTATGCTATATTTAACAACAATTGTTAGAACAGCAATAATTGTATTACTTGACCATGACATATATTTGGTCGTTTCTTACAAATACATTTAGACATTATAATCTTTTCAATGTTACAAAAATATAAAATTTTATTCTCCCCAGAATATCACAGTAGTACCAGAATATTATAATCATTTCAAAGGAATATGTCAAGACACTGTTTCTAATTTATCCACATTTCTTATGGTAAATTCTTTGAAGAACACCTGTCATCACTGACAATTGTACCACACAATCCAATACCTCGAAAAATTTTACTTTTCAGCAGTTTTCCTTCTAGATAAGATAACAAACAGGCTTGAAACACCTTACCAATTATGGTCATTGCTACAAATACTACACCTACCTTGTACTTCCTTAAAGAAATAGTACAAGGTACATAGTAGTTTATATAGAAAAGTACTATTCTAATGTTAATTCATTTTGAAGGTGATTCAAACTTACTGTAAATTACTATAAAGAGTTTTTATTACTCTTAACAGCCTTTGCATCTACTTTTAATGCAAATTGGAGACAAATTTGCATTAAAAGTGGGACACTTGACAAGCATTTCTCATCTAAACACCTGCACACTTTGGAAGGAACTGACCCACTGTTTTCCCAAAAACACAAAGAAAAACGTTTATCTCAGGGCATTGGTAAAAAGTGAAATTCACAGTTGAAAGTTCTAAC
This sequence comes from Serinus canaria, assembly GCF_022539315.1. NCBI lineage: Eukaryota > Metazoa > Chordata > Aves > Passeriformes > Fringillidae > Serinus > Serinus canaria. Next base: position 47,862,079 of record NC_066343.1, read on the forward strand.
CTATTTGCAAATAAGAATAAAAAACCTTCAAGTGCAACAATGTTGTATTAATTTTTTTAATGTACTTACAAAAGTGACATGATGCTAGTCTTTTCACTTTACTTAAACCACTCAACACTATCATGAACATGATTGCTGTATGCATACATTATTACACACAATACTTTTTCAGTGTTTCATTTTTGCTCTGATTATCTCACAGCTTCATCTCAATACTAATCTGGTGAACAAGACACCAGTCGCACTACTAAGATTGAAGAGCCCTTTTGGCTGACTGTAACAACCCCAAATCTAAAGAGGGGTTAAAAACCTAATTAAGAGACAGAGCGAAAAGGAACACAACAAACATTAGAGAAAAATTGGTGCTTGGTAACCCCTCCTCTCTCTCCATAACCATTCACTCACATCAATGCACACAATAAAGCTACTGCCAGGCTTTTACTTTGCCTTGGAAGTCATTAAAACAGAGGAAGAAAAATGCTACAAACAAAATCTCTACACCATAAACACACAGATAAGGAAATACAATCTCTCTCATTAGATTGTTTTTACTTATCATTTCTAAAGATATGGTCATTGCTTTTTAAGCCCCCTTTTGAAGGATGGGCAAGTAGATTCTTTGGAAATCAGATCAGAACCTAAATTGTTGCTCACATTGATCTCAATGATGAGGAGATCACAGAAAATGACATAATAGAATAGAAGGAATAGAATAATTTAGGTTGGAAAAGACCTTTAATATCATCCAAAACCACCATTAACTTGGTTCTGCCAAGAGACTAAACCATGTTCCCAAGTGCCATACCTACAGGTCTTTTAAACATGGTCAGGGATGGTGACACAGGTACTTCCCTGGGCAAGCCTGCCCCAGTGATTGGTACTATTTCCTTTCCATTAAAAAGCTTTTCCTAAAATCCAAAGTGAATCTCCCCACTGGCACAGCCTGAGGCAGTTTAATCCTGTTGCTTGCTACCTGTGAGAAAAGGCCAACCCCCATGTGGCTACATGGGGGTTGGCCTTTCAAGCAGCTGTAGAGAGTGATAAGGTCCTGCTCTCTCCCCCAGTCTCGTTTCCCCAGGCTAAACAGTCCCAGCTCCCTCAACTGCTCCTTACAGGGTTTTTACTCCAGACCCTTCACCAGCTCCACTGCCCTTCTATGGACACATTCCAGCACCTCAATGTCCTTCCTAAACTGAGAGCCCAAGAACTGGACACAGGATTTGAGGTGTGGCCTCACCAGTGCTGAGTACAGGAGGACAATCCCTGCCCTGCTCCTGCTGGCCATGCTGTTGCTGGTACAGGCCAGGATGCCATTGGCCTTCTTGGCCACCTGGGCACTGCTGGCTCATGTTCAGCTGCTGTGAACAGGCAGCTTTGCAGCCTGTGGCACTGCCTGGGGTTGCTGTGACCCAAGGGCAGACCTGAGCACTGGGCCTTGTTGAGCCTCATGCAGCTGTCCTAAGCCCACAGATCCGTCCTATCTACATCCTGCCCTATGCTCCCCACACCTTATACATTGGACAAGGTGGGAATTCGGAATTGTCCTGTTAGGAGAAATAAAACTAAGAGGAGAAAAATGAAAGTAAAGTGTGTCTTTCAGACAGCAGCTGAGGAGACTGGTGAGGGAGACACAAAACAGTATTTATACATGCTTCTTCCAAACGTGGCTTTTCTCTGCAGAACAGCAGATGCCATTGTCAACACTGAAGTCAGACATGTTTTATGACTCATTATAAACTTCAAATCAGCCACTTTTCTTTGGAACTACTTTTGAAACCAAGAAGATTTCCACCCCTCCTCAGTAGCTAGATCAGTCCACATAGGGATCATGCCTTTTCTAGAGTTACCTACACAGACACTCTCCTACAAAGCACCACCATTAAACGTAACAGCAATTAGAATGTAAATAACAGAATAATATTTCCAGCAAACCTTCAACCTTCTCAAATTACAGAATTTATTTTCTATAAATTTCTATAAAGCTCACTATAGAGTGCACAGGCTTGTTTCTACAGATTAATTCCTTATTTGTAAAGGCTTATTTTGAGTTCAAAGCCATCAAATAAGACATTTTAAACAGATTCTGGAATAATCCAAATTATCCAACTACAAGGATAAAATTGAACCATTGATTGCAGCTGTTAGACTTCAAAGCATGCACTTAAAGCTTTGTTTCTTTATTTCTTTGTTTTCATTTGGGTTTGGGTTTTTGGGGGTTTTTTGGTGGGGTCTTTTTCTGGTTCATGTAACACAGCCTTTAGAAAAGTTTGCCCCATCTTCCAAATCCCTCAGAACTTATCATCCTGTGGTCTAAAAATGCAAATACTACAAAATCTATAACTTCTCTGGCACAATGCCAACAAGGTGCTGGATTTCACAAACAACAATAATATTTCTTAAATTATCTAAAGAGTAAAAAATAAGGCTCCATCATGCTTCAGATACAAATGTCTCAATAAAAAATTGATTGTCACCAAGTGGAAAAGAAAATGTAACTGATAAACTGTTAAACTGATTTACAATACAGCAGTATTTCTCACTAGTTTTGATGGCCCACATACATGTATGTGGGCCATCACATTTTCCTTAGGTTTCTAGTAGATTTTACCTGGAATTCTGTCAGGTATTTACCTTAAGAGTAACATCTGTAACACACTGTTTTCTACAATATTTATTTTGTAAAAAGTAAGCATTTGTTTTGTTTCTTGCAAATAAGCTGCCATGACAAACTAATCCCATCATACACTTCGTCCTGAATGCTGCCCAAAATGTCAGTGAGTTGTATTCATCTCCTTTTCCCAAATAATCACAATCCTGAAGGAAACTGAATGAAGACATGAAAACAATCTGCAATTTCAAACAAAATCAAAGAGATCCTTCTTAATACTATCTTCAAGTACTATGACAAAAAAATATTACTTGTGCAAGTACACCATCTGCTGGCCAAAAATTACTTGCAGTAAAATTATTCTGAGAGACCACATATTGATCACTGGCATCATAACTTTCTCACCAACACTTTGGTTCCAGAGTATATTCCTTCTTTTCTCTATACACCAAATGGGCTGCACACCAGCACCTGGCTGTCACATTAAGTGCTCAATCTGTTCACATTCCTTAATGTCAACTCCTTTCACTAACATTTCTACTTTGTTATTTATTTTTAAATGATACCCATTTTATTATAAGTATCAAGGTTTCTTTATTCTACCTTTTATTACTTTCTTCCCCAGTCACTGCAACTTTCAGAGCTTTGTCTCCTTCTCCTATGCACTAAACATCTGAGTTAGGATCCCCAAATGCTGCTTCTCTCACATTCCTCTTTGCTTTTAACTTGAACGCCCTTCCTCATCTTTCCAAGACTGTAATTCTGTAAGAAGGAGATCTCTGACCTTCTCTTTGACCAATCAGCCCTTTCAAATTGGATATTATTGTATTCATTTTATTTTCTTTGGAAATATTGCTCATGCAAGAGTAAACTAGGATAATCAATGCAAAAAAAAACATAATCCAAAAAAAGCGTACCTTTGTAAAAAGGTATACCATGAGACATTATCTGCTAACAACGACACAATAATCACAGAAGAAAAAGGGTAAGCTTCTATTTCTTGAAACACTTTTTCTATGTCTTGTGTTGGTCTCCACAAAGCAACAGCCACCTGGAATGTCTCTTCACAGAAACATTCCAAATTAGAATCTTCAACTATTTTCTAAACGATTTCTCAAAGCAGCTATGTGGACACACAAGGGAATTTCAACTTGCTTTCTCTAAACAACATACCACTGGATATTCTTAGGTGTCTTTCAAAGATGATGTAACTCAGTGCAAAAACTGAACTGCCTTCAGCCATATTGGCAGAGTGTATTTATCTTTGGACAGTCTTCAATTTGTCTTCTGTGAAGAACTGTGAAACACCAGGAAAGCCTCAGACCATCTGCCACAACAAAATCATACTTTTTTTTCTAATGATTGGAAAAGACAGTTACATAGAACATGAAATAACCCAAGAACTTCACATATGGTACTTTCTTTTCATACAAGTTTGTCAAATATTTTCTGAAATGCTAATATATCCTCTCTTACTCTCATGACTTAAATAATCCTTTAGAAATCTAGTACCTGTCTTACTTACATTGCCTAATTTATATCAATGAATATTCTGTAATTCTTTGGATAATGAGATCTGTTTTAAAAGTCCCTTTATTATTCATGGAGATCTTGGCAAGTTACAGCAAAATTAATTTCCTTAGGAAATTTTAATTTCATCTGTTTTAATGGAAAAGTAAACAATATGAGCAAGTACATTTCCAGGAAACGGCAGACATTCCAAGCATGAACTACAGCGACGAATATTCCTCAGTAAAGAGATTTAAAACTATCCATCTTTTAATTTTAAAATAAAACTTAGTTAAAATATGTCTAACTGTCCACATATACACACAGGAAACATACATACTAGAATATTAATAAACAATTAAGTAAGTAGGAAGAAATCTCAAAGTTCTGGAGAGTTCGAAGTGAAGAAAGGGAAGAGTCATGAACAGGAAGAGTAGCAATATTCTACTGTCTAAGGACAGAGCTGTCTGACTCTTGCAGATGTAGAATTAATTTCAACCTTGGTTGGAGGCTTTACGGAGTAACACAAAGATTTCAAAAGACAGATTCTCAGTCACAAAGCAAGAGTGTATCCTCTAAGAAGAGTACCCTTTGAAAGAGGGCTGGAAGGAATAAACTTCATAAAAAGCTATGCATACTTCATCATAAATGCTCCCATTGATATCTGCTCCATAAATTGGTGCCACAAAAGTCAAGTTCTTCCAGTATTTACGCTCCAGATCTTCATAGTCTACATATCTTGGAGTGCGGTATCTGCAGAGAAAGAGTTAGGCAAAGGTTCATCACCATCTTTCAACAACTGCCTCTACAATGGACTATGCTTCTATGCCATGGATAATAGACTATGCTATGAACCTTCTTTATTTCAAATTCTCTGAAACAGAAGAATTACCAGTTGTCCTGTATTCTTAGTTTCATGATTAACCATATCATGGAAACCTCCTAACTGACAGCTACAGTAACTAAACTCATCCACCAATCCACACAATATTTGCTTCAGTCTCCAGCAGCAAATCAGCCCATTTACCAACCATCTTTAGCCTGAGCCCCTCCCTTTTATTTCTCTTCTGTAAAAAAAGACACATATGGAAAACATGATTAACAAGCATTTATTTTTTTCCTACCTCACTACCAGTTCTGCAAAGACTCAGATATAGGTCCTGTACAAGCTTGTCTCAGAACAATGTAAACTAACTCAGCCTTGCAGCCCTCACAGGCAAAAGCAATACTTTCTTCTCTTCTTCCTGCCCCAGAAAACCTTTTCAAGAAAAGTTGCGTTTCAAACAGTTGATACCAAAAAAATTCTACAATGCAGAGAAAAGAAATATTTAAGGAAACTTTTCTTTTTACTCATTTATAACAGCACAAGACACATAACACACACTGACGTGCTTCAATATACATATGTAAATAAATACTTATGTAAATACTTTTGAGAGTTTACTCAAGCAGCCTTTCAAAATCCTGTGGGAACAACACCAACACACTACCAAAGAAACATCTATCAACAGCTTTGCCTCAGGATCCTTTGTCAGACCTCTGCACTTCCATATTTAAGTCTTTAGAAAACTTACACCCCATTACTACAACTCTGAGAACTAGTGTTTCATTGTAGAATTGCCAATTCCACCTGAACAACTGGAAAGAAAATCCAAACATACAACACTGAGACCAAGTACATTTACATCATGTAATAACTCTGAACAGAGACCAAAAAAAGAAAAAAAAAAAAAAGCTAAACATGTCTTAACCAAAGCATTCTCAGCAACAGAATTGTTTTATTATTTCTAATGATAGTTCCAGATATCAGACTGTATTTGTGTTGGGCCCTGAGTACCATGCACACATGAACTCCTTGATTACAGAATGTGGATATGCTCCTATTTCCCAGAGGTCAAGTAGAGAAGCATTTTTGTTCAATGGAGAGCTGCAAATGTCTAAACAAAAAAAAAACGATTAAATGCATTAGACTGAGTACACTTGATCCTTTTAAAGGCAGCTGTGATTTAATTAAATGCTCATGGCCCTTCTCTCTTACCTAAAGGAAATAGGTAACATCCTAATACTCAAGAAAAAAAAGTCTTTAACAGAGAAGTCTTCTCCTTCAAGGAACAAAATTATTTTTATGGGACTACAGAGGCCCTCAGGTACTTGATAGTTTAAGAAACACCAACTGAAGTAAGAGTGTCATAGAATGTTATGTGACACATTTTCTCAAGAGCAGTGACAAATATTTGGAAACACCTACAGCTAGTAATAGACAGGAAGTCCTCCCAACTGTTCTACATTTTTATGCAAAATTAAGTTGCCATCTGATTTCAGTAAAAACCATAAAAACTGAAATCAGAAACGTTTCCAAAATATATTTCATGATGAATATAATAAACTTAACAAACACTATGATACATATGAAAAACTTCCTAGCATTTCTGCATTAATTAATTATTTTAAGAAATTAGTGTACCTTAACTTATTAGGGGTAAATAAAATGTAAACTTTAACACCTATGAAAAAGTATTATTGAAAATCACATCAAATACCATACAGGTTATATGATTTACTCTCACCTCGAATATTTACTAAACAAATAATTTCAAGAATTACAAAATAGTTTTCAATTTCCAATTACCAGAGAAAGAATACTGTGCACCAAACTTAATTTTGCACAAGTAATATATATGTACTATTCTTTGTAATTGAAAAAATAAAAAGAAAAAAGGTTGTCAGTTTTGCACTATCATGAAGGCATGGATACTATGGAACATTTGGAGCCTCTTTAAAAGCTTTAGATGACCTAGTTTTTTCTGATCTTGATAACAGCTTCTATTCTTATATCTAATTTCTTAATTAACCTATAACAGAAACTTGCCTCCAAACTAAGGCAGTATTACCTTTCTCATTCAAGTATCTTTTCTTTCTAAGACCCTTTGACTCATCTTCCAGAAACCACAGTTTTGAGAAGATAGTCGAGTAAAATATATTCTAGTTATGTGGCCAAAATGACAGGCAAGAATTCCTTCTATCAATTCCCTCTTCTTGAATGCTCAAGAATTTGAAACACTGCATTACAGTGCCTAGCCCTTCACAAACATTTTTTCCCCTTCCATAACATCCATCTTGCCATAAGCATAACATTGACATTCACTAGATACCATTGAGTTGTCTTAGATTAATGCAAAAGCTTCTGGATTGGTTATAAAAGATATTGGAGTTTTCAGAATTACATGGTGATAGGCCACTCTAGTATCTAGGAATTAAACATTAATAGGTGTAATCAAATTAAAACTCAGATACACATCTGTATCATCTTCACTATTTTCTAAATCTTCTGGAAGATAAAGGAAAAAAGGTAGACAGAAAGCATCATGTCTCAGGTTCTTCAGATGCTTTCTTGCTGCCATGGTATCAGATGCTTTCAACAACAAACACAAACAATACTCACACTGTGGTACCCTTCCATACCTTGAAAGACAGGCAAAAAAGTAAAAGAAATCACCAGTAGCCTTGCACAATTCAAAGAAACCACAACATATGAAAACAAATATTAGTCTTACTAAGCAAGAGTACATACTTGTCACTGTTTGCTAGGTCCTTGAACTCCTTCACTGTCATGGGCTTTTTCTGAATATTGTATTGTGTGAAAAGTCCAGATTGGCCAGTGACCATCTGTTGAATTGGAGCAGGAATCACCAAATCTTCAATATCATCATAATGTTTTCTTGGCTTCCATTCCTTTGGCGGGATAACCTTTACATACAGGAAACAAAACAAAAAAGTACAGTTGCAATAACAATTCAAAACATCCTGGAAAAAAAATTGAAGGAACAGTTGAATACGCCCACATGATCAAAGGAACATTTGGGTACCAGCTGTTTCACATTAACTGATACTGTAAGTGCTCCTAGACACTGTAAAAACCCATTCAGAACATACCCAGTATCACCTCAATTCAGAAACAGCAACCCACCAATCTACAGCAATTCTTAGACAAGTGTGCAAAAATACACATTTATAATAGAGTTGACAATTTTTTTCAAATCAGAAAGCCTTATAACTGACAAATAGTTTGCAACCCATAAGATTATATACATTTAGTGTTAAAAAATATACGTTGCATTTGGAGATACAGTTTAGAAGAGAACATGCAGGTACTAAGTCAAAAACTGGGCTCAATGATCTCAAATGTCTTTTCCACACCTAAAGATTCAAAGATATAAAATTTTTATCCTCAATTAAAATAAAAATGCCTAAAAAAAAAAACCTGTCAGCCCACTGTCTAAACATTATTTGGTATCAACAGTATGTATAACTCTATTATTTTACTGAAGAGTGGAAAAAAGACAGCTGTTTTAGACTTCTGAATCTGTTCCATTTACTCCCCATAAAACTAGAGGATACAGCTCTATTACAGTAAGCATGTGCACTAATTTAGATACATTAGCTTTTATAATTACATTATTTCATCCTTATAATTGAAGATTAAAGCTATGTGCAGATTAACCAGCTGTAAAGTTAATGCATTTATTTCAAATACCACAGAACTACTCACAGTCTATGAAAACTCCTCAGCAGATTCTGAAGTGTTAGCAAAAAAAATCAGTAAGATTTTAAAAGAAGCCTGTAGTCACACCAGTATTCTTTAACAGGCTGAGTAATCTTGAACATTTCCTGCATATATTATTTCAGTAGAAAACAAATAACTCTAGATGAAACACTTCTAAAATAGAGCAACAAAAACATTTATATAGATATTTTTTGGCTTGGTTTTGGTTTTGAATTTCTACTTGTCCAAAGGCTTAATGACACGTTTTTTGATCCACTCATTACTTTAATTCTTCTGCTAAGTTCAATTCAAATTTCCCTGAATGGTGGCTTGGAAACTTTTAAGGTATCTTACAACAAAGTAGGACAGCTCTTATAAACATGCAACAAGTGAATGGTATTATCTGAATAATTAATTCATAATTTAGAGGTAGTGTGAGAGACTGAAATTTTAAGGTTAAAGGCTTAAACATGGCTCTCAAGGACATTTTCCCCATTATGGTAAAACTGTACAAAGAAAATGTGCCCACCCAAGCCCACCCCTCCCTGAATATGCCTGGAACTTTGGACTGTGAGTTTAAGCATCTAAGGAAAGATAAGATACTACAGTTCATCTGACACGATTCTTCAATTATCTCAGGTCAAGGGAGAAGTAAGCAAGGCTGAGGGAGAAGGCATCCACAAGAAAGCTGCACCCAGCAGCTGTCCTGAAAATCAGCTCTGGTTGGTTTGGGGTGGGGGAGACCGTAGCCCACAGGTCCATCTGCTGAGGCCAGCTTTGCTCACATGCCACCAGCGGGGAGGAGAAGTTTTGGGGCTGTAGCATAACCTCTGGGCAGAAGGAGTGAACACCCATCCTCCCTTACACTCAGCTGGCTCAGTTGCAATCCCCTCCACCCCTGGATGGCCATTTCCACAGGGCATTCATGTGAGAGGCAGCTGAGGAGGTGTCATAAGCCACCAAAAACCCTGAAGCACCCCCATCCTCCTTTCCCTGAGGGAAAGGGATGCAACAGATCCAGAGTCTGATCCAAGCAACAGTATCAAACTGAGGTCAGCTACCTGGGCATTCCTACCTGGCCCAAATGTATATTAATCTACTGAATTCTGTACTTTTTGGGAGACCCTCACTACCAGGAAGACCAGAAGAAGGTGGTGAAGATGGAAACCACAGTGGTGATATTTCCACTTAACCTGTCTCTCTGTCACTCTTTGTCTGCCCCTTTTTTTCTTTCTCCTCTATTTCTGTTTCTATCTCTCATTTGCTGTAAACAAAATTCATACTTCTGACTTCAGCATATGCTCTCGTTTGCACCTTAATTCAGGCAGAGTATCTTTCTAATACTTTTAATAACGGGATCTCAATGAGGCAGTCCTTAAGCTACACAGCTAGACTGTTTTCTTACAAGCATTTTAGGATTCCATCTATAAGAGTCCATTAGAAATTTCACTATTTAATCTCTCCATAAAACTAATAAAATTCTAAAACACATAGATCCTAAGATCATTTGCTAGCTTTGGAAAACAATCAAAAATAGGCATTTTGTAATGTTAATGTACTCAAACAATCGTAAGAAATTCAGTCCATCCAGAAGACCACCAGGCTAAAAGCTCACAGTGAAAGACAAACATCAAGCCAAAGGAAATTTATCTAATAGTAACATACTTCAATAGCTAGTATTTTTATTTTACACATAAACAGGTGTTTTTATCTAGTTTTTACACAAATGCAACTCCCTCTTTCCTCTTTTCCTTCTCAGCTTCCACAGGACTTCTGCTGTACAAGAACTATTTAGCAAGTTTCAATGTTGTTTCCTTTTAGAGAAAAAAAATAATCCAATCATCTTGTGATTCCTACTTATTTCTTTCACAGAACACTTAAATTATACTCACATTAACAAAATATGAAATGTTAGTTTGGAAGCAGAGAAGTCATGCATTCAGAAAATATGCATAGAAATCAAATATGTGCATAGAGATTTCCATTTTCATGATTATTAAGCATGAAGTCAGAGGTTTGGCTCAAATATATGAATACTGAAAAGCAAAATTTGCATTATCTTATTTAGTTCAAGGTCAATGCTCTTTAAGCAATAAAAATATGTTTATGAGTACAGGATCAAAATATCCCCTTCCAGCTAACTGGAGTATGTTTACTACTGTTATAATTAAATGTGCTGGTTAGAGAAGTGAATTCTGTGGGAATCGACAAGCAAAAAAAAGTTTTAAAAGAAGATAAAAATAAACTTCCTGCCCCAAAGGATTTGTATTTTCTAAGGAAGATGAGGACAAAGACTGAAGATGTTAATATATCATGTTCAAAGGAACACACAACTAGCCAGTATAACAGCTGGAAATAATGACTAGGTCTCCGTGGTTTTACCACTGACCCATCCCACTGAAGACTCTTCATATCTCCTTTAGTAAAAATAGCATCTTCTAAGTCAAGCAAGTTAGAGTTATTCAATGGGAGCAACCTAGATCAAATTCATCAATCACATTGCTGAATGCTCAAATATGAAAAAGGAAAAAACTAAGGCAAGAATTTTCCATTTATTTATTTATCAAAGATCCTAATCATATTAATATAGTTTAGTGTGATAAACACACAGTTTTAAATAGGGATGTTTTAGTTATACGAGTCAGTCTCCTGCATGAAGACTGCACATCAGTACTGACAGCACATACATTTCTGTTAAATCCTCTTTCATATACTGGCAGTCTCCCATAGATCTGATTCTGAATGGCACTGGCTACTACTTCTATGCAACTATTACCCCCTAACTCACTTGAAAGTTGTTTTTCTTGCACTTGTCAGTATCTATTTTCAGCATGGTGTTCTGAAATTACTTCTCTACTTGCCAGAGTTACTGCAAATTTATTCAACTCTTTTGCTCTGCATCAATGCAGTTTGAGTTTTCTAAACACTAATTCTCCAGTAAAGACAACTAATCTATCAGTGTCCCTTGTTTGTCATTTGTGCTACTGTTTTCAGCCTTTGTTTTCCTTTTTAAGTATAGAATCCTCTGTAACAGTAAGACTAAAATATATTTTCTGTACCTAAAGCTCATTTCAGACTTTCAAAAGCCTAATGGCAATTTTTTTGCCAATTTGCTCAAGGGATGCCATAGTACCTTATCTGTTTCGGCAGTGGATTGATATTGTTTGTCTACTACCTCAATTACTTGTTTCAGACATAGTATTAAGACCTTCACTGGTGCTTGCAGTTTTTTTAACATTTTATATCCCATACTCTTTCCTTCCATCAATATGTGCAAACCCTATATTCATTTCATCCCCATTTACACACACATGTTCTTCTACACAGGTAACAGGTCTTCTCCCCTTACATGTTCACATTTAACCTAAAATATTGGGTATGCCTACTCTGATTGTGTTCTCTGTTTAGAGATTAAATTTCTGTTTCTGCAAATACATATCATTCTTCTGTTAGTCATTTTTCTTCTTGCATTCATACCTGATACTGTACATCCTGGACCAAAAAAAAAAAAAATTAGGTTCCCTGTAAGTTAATTCTCTATTACTATCAAAACTGATTTTTTTTCCTGTTATTTTAAAGCCACTATGAAAAACTTAGAAAATGTTCCTTAAACTTTTGCAGCATTAATTATTCACTTGATAAGATTTGTTTTAAAAAATACTTAGTTGGTTAACTTTTAATTTTATTTATATTAACTATATATTTATATAGTATATATATACTATCTATTTATATATTTTTTAATTTAACTTTATATATTTAACTTTTTTTTAATTTATAAATTTTTGAGATATTAACAAAATACAGTGAAAAACATAATATAAAATTCTCAAGACAACCTAGTAATGTGTTGAAAGTACCTGACAGACTGAAAACAGCAAGAGATGCTTTAACTGCTGTTCAACCAAGCAAGAAGATACCACTACAATGAAGGTTACTAGTCAAGATTAATGGACTGCAATATGTCCTCCCCCTACAGACAAAGAGGTTCCACAACACAGCTGAACATAGGAAAAATTCAGCACAGGCCTTCCACTGTTGCCTATTTATCACATTTCTACTTCTCTCTGCAGAGAAAATTTTGAGAATATAACCTACGTACTCTATCAGCTGAAATAAAAAAAAAAAACCTGGAAAGTTTTCAAAGAGTAAGGAGTTCAATTTTGCTCTGTTTCACAGGAAGCAGGAGGCAGGAGTGGGCAGAGGGGAAAACAAGAGTTTTAAGTTTTGTTCCGCCTCACTCAGATTCTAATTGTCTTGACTATGCAACATTAGCTTCAAAACCCAGTGATGGAGATAGCTGCTCCCACAGAGTACTTAAAATAACTAAACTGGTAATTCTAGATTTGCACTGGTTTCTGCTGGTTTGAAAAGTGGCAAAACAGCATAAACAATTATACGATGTATCACTAAATTATGTCAGACTGAACCTCTGACAATCCGTCTCTGATAGGGGAGGAACTCCTGCTCTAAGGTCCTGGATGTGCCATTGTCCAAAAAGCAATACAGCCACAGTTAGTGTGCCTGAAGTTCTCACTAACAAGAACAAGAAAACTATTTCCATTCAAACACTGCCTTACCATCTTTATGTTCACCATAATGAAGTGGGATTATTTGCTCCAGGAAAGCTTTACACATCCCTAAAACACCAAGTTCAACACCTGGTATATCAGGACTACTTTCATTTACACTATCAACTCCCTGCTTTGCTCTAATTTGACCAAAAATAGTCTGAATCTACTTAGAAAGAGATCCTATTTTGCTATTGTAAACTTGTAAACAATTTACAATTAGAAAGAAAACACTACACAACACCTTCATTATTCTGCATGAAATATCAGAGACACGAAAGGCTCTTTTTTAAAGTAGTAACAAATCATTACTTACTACTTGCAAATCATTTGGAAAAAAAAATAAATAAAAAGGTCAGGTTTGTAATCAGCAAAACACAAGTAATGGGAGATCAGGTATTAGGAGCATTTTTCTTCTATGTTATACATGTTTACCTTTGCGACTCCAGCCCTATGAGCACCTTGTGATTCCATGTGTGCTAAGTACTTGTTGAATTCCCTGAATTCGTCCATCGAAGGCCTAAAAGTCATGATTTTGCAGCTTGGGTTTGGAGGACTATCTGAGGTAACAGCAGCCATTCTGGTTCAATTTCAATCTACCTGTTAAAAAAAAATCATACACTGTAGAGAATAATCTGTAAGACCAATTCTGACATTCAACATACATGGTTTCAAACTGAAAAAAAATGGGACGTCTCAGTTTAATGGGGTGCAATTTTAAAGATAAGCTGTTCTAGTATAGAAACAGAGTTCTGTTCTATCTCTGGGAACAGAACTTTTCTTCTCCCATCTCTGGTTTCTCATCTCTCTCATATCTCTGTTCAGGCTTCTCATTAGATCACAGTTACTTCAACATCTGCTTGCTTCAACACTGGTGCTTCTGCTCACGGCTGTAGTTAGAATGCTACATGCCCCCAAATGCATTCCATGAGTTACAGAAAAAAAGTCTGGTTTAACAATTACATCTTGACCATAACCTTACAAGAGAATTTCAGCCCAAGACTAAGCATCTCCTCATTATCCTCCCATCTGGGATTTCACTCCCTCCTCACTGACCTTGGTGTCTCCATGCTATTTTCTTTACATGTCTTCACCCTTTCCTTTTTCTCTCATTTGAGAGAGGATTGATGTCTGCACATTTCATCTGTGCACTAAAAGAGCTGGTATCTTGCCCTGGCCTATAGATGATCTCTGCCAGGCAGCGGCCATTCTGGCTGCATGGCTGTTTTCTGGCCCCTGCTGTGCTCAATTCCAGCTGTGGGGCTGCTTTTCTGCACAGGGCTGCAATGCCACCTCTGTTCTCAGCTGCATGATTCTCCACAGAGCCCAAAGAATGGCTGGGCAGCTCATGGCTGGAGCGGAGTGCTCCACCTGAAGCCGAGCAGCGTGGGCAGGACCACCAGCAATGGTCGGAACTCGGCGGTAGCAGAATCTCAGCTGAGCCATGCTGCGGGCCAGCCTGGCCATGTGGCAGAGCAGGTCCCAGCCAGGCCAGCGCTGCAGCAGAGCAGGGCCCGGCCCCGCCAGGACACATGGGCCCCGTGGCGGAGCAGGGCCCGGCCCAGCCAGCGTCCAGTTACCTGTTCCAAGGCCAGAAGCAAGAGACTTTTTCCCAGGGCTTGTTCATCTTTAAGTGTGATTTCACAAAGGCATATTCAGCTCTCTTGACACCCTGTTAAATTCAAAGACAGCTGATTGGTTCTGCCAGGTGCAAAGGAAGCTCCAAAGGTCCTTACAGAGAATCACTTCCATAGCTCGTGATTTTTTTTTTCCTTAACTAAGAACTAAACTACATTAAACCATGACAACCAATTGTTCACTTCCCACTCACACTGCAAATACAGAGGAAGAGCACTTGGATTTTCTAGTTCTCACTATCAGCAGTTTAACAACAGGACTATATTCCTGCTCATTCTCTGAAAACAGAGAAAAAACCAAGTAAGCTATACACATAAATTCAGTATTTCCTCTGATTTCCATTTCTACATTGAGACTGACTAAAAGAAAAAGTTATTTCCATTTCATACCAGGATACAGTACTCATGAAAGGAGATTGAACTTTAGGCAAGTGACTGATAAACATTACCTTCAGATCAGAAGGTGCTCCTGTTTCCAAGTACAAATCACTGTGTGCCATCTGCCATTCACAAAATTTTTCACTAACCTTACAAAAAAAAACTGCTGGTAACAAATTTCTTCTGACACGCTCTGATCAGATTTGCAGTTACTTCAACCGTTCATGCCAAAAACACTGGGTGCCAAACTGGCAATTAAGTACCACACAGCTGATCACACTTCCCCCATCCATAATGAGACTGGAAGGGGAATCAGTGAAAAAGAAAAAAAATTCACAAGTTAAGAACAGCTTAATAACTGAAACTAAGTAAAAATTATTTTTATTTATTATTATCAGAGAGAGAGAGAGAGAGAGAGAGAGAGAGATATCAAAACCAAAAAAATCCCAGGTGATACACAATTTGAACTGTCACCAGCCACCCTTCTGGGTAATTCAGCCATGTTATATACTGGGCATGACATTCTGCAGTATTGAACAGCCCTTCAGCCAGTTCGGGTCATCTCCCTCCCAGGTTTTTGTGCATCTCTTTACTGGAAGGGTGCAAAACACTGAAAAGTCCCTGATAAATATTAAGCACTATTTGGCAACAACCAAAAACACCAGTGTGGTATCAGCATTATTCTCATACTGAATCCCAAACACACTCCTGTACCAGCTAAACATACAAACTAGTATTAATTCTGCCAACTCATACAAGCACACACTGTCAGATGTCACCTGCCTCACCCTTCACTACATCACAGATGAAGCCCATTTCAAAAGCATAACTTGATTTACCAATTAACTTGCAGTTGCTATGTAAACATATGAAATTAAATTATGCATATCGAAAGTCAGTGTCAAAAGGAAACCTCTTATCAACTGCTTAATCCTCATTTTGTCTATGGGTGACAAGCATAAGAAATCACAGTGCCTGTATACATTCCTATAACCTTAAAGCTGTCTCTTCTTTGGAATTAATTTTTTTAATGTGAAAGGGTAATAGTTTAAAATATATCTGATTTCCTATATTCCTTATGCAAAAGGGTAAGGAGACAAGAAAAATCCATATCCAAGTGGTTCAGCTATGAGAAAAGCTGCAGGATTATTTTTGCCAATGTCTGATTTCAAGCACTAGCCACAACAAAGTTATTATTGCATAAACTACAAGGATAAAAATTTCTCTTAACCAAAACACACCACTTTTAATAGATAAGCTGCTCTAAAAACAGCCTTATACCAAATCAACTTAATATACCCTGGTACTTTGACATAATAAAGAAATTCAGCTAATTTAAAGATTGCTAATTGAGCTAATAAACTATGATTAACTCACACTAACTGTAACAATCACACCTCAGCATTCTTGCCTGGCTACCAGACTCTTAAAATCCTGTTTGTGAAGATACTCACAAGATTATTCTCTCCATAACTAAGTACATGCTCAAGCATGTAACGTATTGTACTGTGAGGAACCTCAATGTGTATCACAAGCAGAATTAATAAATTTCAACTAATTACAAAGACATGTGTAGAGTATTAGAAACACTGAATTTTCGCTCAGCTTCATTGTTGAGCAAAAAAATAAAAATCTGTAAAAGTGTAAAAAATATAAATCCTGCCCATCACAGATCTTTTTTCTACTAGCTTCCATCTGTCTTAGGGTCCAGGCCCCTAAGCAATGAGGACACAGACCAGATAGCTGTGTTACTTTCAGTAGAAATAAACTGTTCAATCCATGCTCTTGTGTAACCCTTCTCCATCAGTTAAAAAAAACCTTCTCAATAACTTACTGGGTAAAGCTGCTCCCTGATAAGCATAATGTTTGCAGGAACTCCTTAAGGAGATTCAACCACATAACATCTTTAGATCAACTGGCACAAAGATCATAAAGGCTATGAAGAATTTGCTATGCTATAAATCCATTAGATGTTTCTACTAATTTTATGATTTCTTAGTAACTCATCACCTCCTTTTAACTATGATCTATCAGTTGTCACTTCTTAAATCTGTTTTACAATTTCATTATTGCATTTCTTCATTACAAACACCAATCTGAAACAGTAGGCAAGAGGTAAGTACTGAGTCACATAGTCTAAATTTAACACAAAAAATAACTCTATGCTACGAACTAATCAGAAAATGTTGGCCTTCCAATTCAATTCTATTATCTTCTAACACAATATGTAGTTCTTTCAAGGATTTTGTGGAACTCCCGAGTCCTACATTTTTTCTCCAAACAATGGCTACTTTTGTTATTTTTCTAGCACACAAAAACTCAGTTATACCCTAGCCAATTCATTAATACAAGAGAGCATAATATATTCTCCAGTGTCATAGTTAAGAGACCTTCGGAGACTCTTTTGCAGACAAAATCACAACTACTAGGAGACCATTCTAACGCAAAATCTGCACTGCAATCATATTACTGCTGACTTAATTATTGCACTCAGGTGTATATGTAGCTACCTATTTTGTGATATTACAAAGTTGCACAATCTAAGAAATAAAACTTCTAGAGCTTTTACTGACTACTACACAATGAAAATGTGCAAAATATTGGTAAATACAAAGTTATAAAAAGAAGGTCAACATGCACAGGATGCCCTTTATGACACAGAGACAAGTAATAAGTACACAAGGAAATTTTACAGTTATTTTAAGTCCCTCATATAAGCACTGTAATCAGACATTTTCTGCCCCCTTGGATGACAGTATGGCATGCTGAAAAAGAAGTCCATAACTACCTAGAAAGACAAAGGGTAATGTGAATAAATGTGAACAAACCTCACTCAAATTATCATGCATTAGTACTTTATGTAACATTGAAAGAAGCTTTTTAGCTAATCATGGGAAAGCTTTAGCCAAACAAGCCCAAGCTATGAACCTGATCCAATAAACTCCACAGCCTATCCATAAAGCTTCAATTTCTAGTGACCAAGTAGTCTGCCTTAAAAGTGTCTGATTAAACAATTCAGAACATAAATAAAATACAAGCGTGTAGTTTGTCCAAAGTTGCCAGCTAAAAAGCTAAGTTGTCTAGCCAGGAACTAGGTTAAAGAACCTGATCCTTTTGAAAAGTTCATAGCCATTGTAAGGCCCTGTTAAAACCCTCAAATCATCAGCTAGGAGAATATTAATGCTACATTAGTCTTAATACTGCAGAAGTGAAAACATGAGGTCAGCAAAGTTCAGACATCCACATCTATGCCAGTATGTAGCCCAAGAAATCTGATTAACTAAAAACACCATAGTTCAACACTAAAAGCAAGATGAAATCTCATTGATGCTACAATTATTTACATAATCTAAGATGCAAATGCATTTCACTAGTCATGATGACAGGAAAAGTGCTTTTTAAACAAATCCCGCAAAATCTGAAGTGCATGGCTTGTACAGACAAAATAAACTTGATACTAAAGAACAGAAGTGTACATTACATGCTGATAACTCATTTTAGTCCACATGCTTTTTGGTAATTGCAAAATCTACATAATTGTTTCTTCTATATCCTAAGAAAAGGGAAGGACCTCTATACCCCACCACAGTCAACTAAAGATTGCCATTATAAATTAGTAACAGGCAGCTACAATTTCCAGCCCCCACTGCCAAAACATTGAACTGTTTCTTTGTAATGTCCACAAACTAGAAAAGCAGCATGTGTTAATTTTCAGTTAGTTAAAAGGCACAAAAACCTGTAGCCTTCACTACATTAAACCAACTTTTAGGATTACAATATTCTCTCTCCACCTTAACATTAGGCTCTGAAGGCTATACACTTCTTTTTGCTTCTAGTCTAAAATAAACTAACCAGTACTGTGAAGTCCACCCACCATCAGTGGGGAATCCAAACTTTCTGGCTCCAGACTACACAAGACTTGACAAAATAGCTCTTCCTAAGATGCTTTCTGGGATGCATCTCTTGACTGCCTACTTAATGCAGTCTCCTCTACTGAAAGCACTGTTGAAGAAAAGGAAAAAGCACAGACTAATACATCTGCTCTGCTATTCAAAAAATTATTAGCTAACATGTAAATAGCAATAAATAACTATAGGCCACTGCATCATAAAATAAATGTGTTCTTATTTTGAAAGATAAGATTATTTCACTCTGTGTGTTCTACTACATAAAATTGCAATGTACACAAGCTTTACTCCGCTATCAAAATTAAACAAGTTACATAAAACAAGCTCTAGCAGAAGAAAAAAAGTATGAAGGAATATGGGAAACAATCAAATCTCTTAAGGTCACCACTTCTCACAGATAAATTAACTAACACACACTTTTTTCCCCCCTTTTCTTCCAAATTTTCACCCACATTAACTATGGGACAACAAACATTTGACAAAGAATTCGTCCTAGGAACGTTTTTTCAATAGGTAACAACAAGAAAGCAAACTTGTCCAGACAAAGGCATGTACAGGAAGCTCGAGGATTTTTTTTTTTTTTTGAGGCTGTTTTGCAAAATAACCATGTTTGAACCACCAGCTCTGCATAAGCAGGAAAGGAAACAAGCAGTAGAAAATTATGCCTTAATCTATATTATTTTCAGCAGCAATTTTACTTAAAAGTAAAAACTCTGTGAGTAGATTCATCATTTTTAAGAAGTTGTTAGCATTCTGTAAGCAAGTACCATCCAACTTCTTGCACTGTTCAGCAAAGCAAATTCAAAAATCCAAAATACTGTATTAGAGCACTTCCAGACAACTGGAAAGATAAAAGCACAGTTTGCATGTTCAACTGTTACTGGGCGTGCAAATAGTTAACTCCCAGTGTAATTTGGTGTCACCGACATGTTTTATGAAAAATTCTTTACTTAGGATTTTTCCTCTCCTGAGAGCTGAGAGGCCTCAGAACAAACTGTAAACAATTCTTATCTGCTGCTGTGGAATGCAACAGGCGAGGTCTGTGATTGGCCCCGTCAGGCTGTTTCCAATTAAGAGCCAATCACAGTTCACCTGTCCGGCTGGTCTCAGTCTGAGAAGACTTCAGTTTACACATTCCTTTTCTATTCTTAGCATAGCTTAGTAGTGAAATCCTTCTCTCTATTCTTTTAGTATAGTTTTTATATATTATATATCATATAATAATAAATCAAGCCTTCTGATACATGGAGTCAACTTTGTCATCTCTTCCCTCATCTTGGGACCCCTCTGAACGGGGTAACAATTTGGGTTTGCATACTTATGTTTGAATTGTCCCTTTAGTAACGGTAAATGTTACTGAGTACATAAAGTAGGCAGACATAACGGCAAGCAGTTATGTCTGCCTACTTTATGTACTCAGCTTCAAAAGAGATCCTATCTATCAGGAATCCCAAACCTGTTACTTAGGTAATTTGATTGTATTAATAGTGAAAATAAATATATGGAACATAATGCTTTGTATTTGTGATATGAGGCCAAATCTCATGGTCAGGTATGTATTCCTCAGATATCCACCATCATCAGAAAGACTCAAGTTCATAAATGGTAGGAATACTGAAGATTTTAATAGATTCTACAAACTTAAGAAACCAAGAATCTGGGCATATTCTGAAGATCCTGAAACCACCCCTATTTTACCACAAAGCTCTGAGTAGTTTGCAAGCTTCATTACAAGTTTAAATTTCTATGTCTGGTACTACCCTACAGCAACAATGTTTCAAAATTATAAATTGGCTCAACTTGAACCCATAAATTTTGAACTGAAAAATGACCTGAACTCATTCCTAGATATTCTTCTCCCACACCAGGCTCAGAGCATGAAAAACATTTTGAAATAAGTGATCTGGGACAAAGGGCAAGGAAAAAAAAAAACAGAAAATGTATTTTTCTCATTTTTATCTGCTACCCATGGCTCAAGAGTTTCTACTTTTTTTTAAAACGCAGGTATGAAATCCATAGTCCTAAACAGAAGCAGTACGTAACGGCCTCCAGCAATGGCAAAAGCAAGTTATCAAGAACCTAACTAGTCTCCACATCTTCACAATTGCTAACAGCAGGTACCTAGATATAAGTAAGTGCTGGGGTAGCTTATAATACACATTTTCAGAATACCATCTCGTTCTTCAGCAATGCATATACCAAGCAATCCTTAAACATGGAGGATATTACCACATTTTGCGGAGTGTGATGATTTTTTTCCCCATGATTTTTAACTTTTGTAGGCCTTTAATATCCAAAACATTCATGATGAAGCATTTTGTAATCAACAATATGCTAAGTGATATATCTTCCTTTGTGTATGTTGAATATTTCACATTTTAGTTTAATCTCATAGCTCATGTGCATACTGAGAACAATTATCTAGCTGCTCACATCTACCTTCAGACCATACAGGTCTTACAGATCTTTACCATGGTCTCACACAGTCTCTCTTCTAGGCTGAAAACTTCTAGTCTCACCACAGAATATCCATTCCATATTTATGATCATCTGGATCTCTAACGCTCCAGTTAATCACTTTTAGTCAAGGGAAAAGAATATCCAAGCTGAAAGCACTATTTAAAATGCAAGTAAACCATCAACTCACACAATGGTGTAACATTTTCAAACAGGTGTAGTCCTCAATGAGTCCAGACAGTGGTTTGGCCTAGCTCTCAAGTTTTCAAAAAGCTGATTTACAAGTACCTAAAATTTCAGAAAAATATTCATTGCTAATGTGGTCTATAATATTGCTAGGGATAGAAATCATAGGAGGTAGATGTGAACTCCTTCCTAATTAAGGACTTTTTTAAGCACAGTTTTAGTAGGCTAAATTTCTGCCTATAAGGCATTTAATTAACTCCTTAAAGAGGTCTCCTCCTGAAAGATACCCTTACAGCTCTTACAGCCCTTATAGGTTGTGTGCAGAACCAGGAGATGAACTCAGGGGTCCTTGTGTGTCCCTTCCAACTCAGGACATTCTATGACTTCACAAGTCCTTAAAATCAAAACTTTTTTTTTTTTTCCCAGGGATATGCTACAGTGACTGTGATAATAATTTTCCCAAGGAATCACTATATAGCAAATCCTTTATTAGAAGCTGAAAAAGGACAGCATGAAAGGGGAAGAAAAAGAATAAACATAAAACACCAAACACATAATTGAGGCTCTACAACCTGAGTAACAGAAAGATGTACTTGTCTCTCTTAAACCTGCTTAGTTAAGGAACACCTGAAACTGCATTTCTGCACCAGTGAAAAAGTTCACCTTCAGTGTGAGCACTTCCATTCTCATAAAGGATTTCCTAACTCAAAGACTAGTTCCAATTCCCCTGCCCTCATATTTTGGCCTAATTTACCACAAGCCATATCCAGCAACGTCATGCCTTTCTGTTGTTATGACTGAAACCATGCACACTAAAGTAAACCACACATATAGTCAGCTTGCATGACCAAAAGCTCCTCACTCCAGACTGATCCCAAGCCCCTGAAACAACATTCTATTTATTTAACAGGAGTGGCAGACCACCCAATGAACTCAAGAATGGTATCTGGCAACTACATGGCTCTTACCCACAATATTAAACCAGACAAAAGTTCAACTGTAAAGGGCCTTGAGGGGAAGCTGTATGAGAAGCAGCTAAGGCCACTGCTCAATCTGGAGGAGTCTGAGGGGACACCTCATTGCAGTTACAACTACCTCATGAGGGGAAGAGGAAGGGCAGGCACTTGTATCTTCTCTGTGGTGACAGCAACAGGACCAGAGGAAATAGCCTGAAATTGTGTCAGGGGAGGTTTAGGTTGGATATCAAGAAAAGGTTTTTCACCCAGAGGTTGGGTGGGCACTGGAATGGGGTCTCCAGGAAAGTGGTCACAGCTCTAAGCCTGACAGAGTTCAAGAAGCATTTGGACAATGCTCTCAGACACATGGTGTGATTTTTGGAGTGGTTGTACGCAGAACCAGGAGATGAACTCAGGGGTCCTTGTGTGTCCCTTCCAACATCCTATGACTCCACACAGAGCTGCATCACAATAAATCTAAAGGAGATTTCCACAACACTGAGTTTAGAAGTTTCACCAACTCATATAAGCTGCACTACAACTTTGAGAGCAACAAATCAGTTAAGAAAACATTTTTCCTCTATTATTAATTAATTGGTTTTCCATGTTTTAAATCTTTTACTTATCTCACTTTGAAATCATATTTATTCAAATCGCATACTCCAAATACTTCCATCAAGTCAAACCCAGACACGAAGAGTGTGAGTTCTAAAAGTTGGAGTTTCTCCCACATTTCTGTTTCTATGTCTTTATTTGTAGCTTAGATTACAGACTTCTACACTTTTCCCCAGGTTATTTTTAAATGGAAATTACTGCTTTTCAAAACAACTTATGACTATGGACAATATATCCAGCTACAAAGCCACAGGCTCATTTACCATTCTGGCAACTTATATACTTTTTTAATCAAAGAAATAAACTGTGAAAGTGAAACAAAACCTGACTGAGCACAGTCATATCTGTCATACAACATCTACCCTGAACATAAACATTTATCTAAGTCTTCTAGAGACAAGCTACCTGCTAGTAACTAGACTTTTAATTTTATTAGACAAAATCCAGCAGGATATCAAAGGTGTAATGAGGTAAATCCCAACAATCCAATCAAGTCACTTCACATTTTACTGCCAGGAATGTCACAAAGGACCCGGAGCATATTTTGTTTGTAAAAGTTCCCTAAAATATCTGCATCAGTCAATGAATTATCCCATCTTGTCTGAGAATCAGAAACTGACTAGACACTAGATTTTTTTCAGTATTCAGTTTTCATTAAGAGATGTGTTTTGAACCTTAACTCTAGCAACTTTAATACCTCAAATTTAAAATCCTAACATGTTTTCTAATCTTTGTTTACATAAATTATAATGATTATATAGATGGTCCTCAGCTTTCAGGGTATACTGTCCTAAATATAGTCTCCCAAATATCCTGTCGCACAAATGCTGGACATTAACAAAAGTACAGATAAAAGTGAGTACTTGCATAACAGTAGTACAACTACTCACACAGACAAACACAACAACTGCTGTGTGCAATTCCACAATTTTAAACAGGTGAAATTAAGTTGGAGGAAAGGGCAAGACTACAGCAGAATTAATTATGACGTACAATGCCACCTATGAAACCTGAAGTAAAATGTAAGTCTTCATATAACAAAACTACAGTAATACTTCATTTATAACAGATATTGGAACTTTGGACCAGTAAATTCTTATTAAAATCTTCATTGTATGATTTGATCACACAGCAATTACTACCCCCCAAGTATAAAATACTGCTTATCTTCAAGATAACCTATGTCTTCTGTGATTCTAAACAAAAATCAAGAGAAAGTCTCACCACATCACTTGCTGATTTTGAGATATGAATTATCAAACTATCAAGTGACTATGGAGATTTTTTACTAGACAAGTATTAAAATCTTAACATTTTAGGACATCACTTTTTGAATCATCCCTGTGATCATTCGGAGATCTTGCAAAAACTTTATATTAACAGGTAATACATCTTCCCTTTGAAGCTCCATGTATACTGAATTCATGTTTCAAAAGTTGTTAGGGTGAGGCTTTTTTAATTTATTTTGGAGGTGGTAGGATGGAAATACCACCTTTAAGAGCACCACAACCCTATTCACATTCTGTTCAGCTTAATGTTGATGAAATATACCTCACTAAAAGAAAACTAAGAAAAAAAAATTGATATCAAAGTGAATTACCTGCAGAACTAAGAATCAGACCAACTTAGACCTGTTTAAACTCAGAGAGTCCTTAATCTATAACCTATTTGACCCAATATTTTATAATACATTAAGCATAAAATTGCATTTTTTAAAAATTACTATATTTGCTAATATTACCTGATGAATATTCTAATAATGAACAGCTGTCAACGTAATTTTATTATTTGGATGCCATACTGATTGTGCACTCAGATTTAGTGCAGAACTATTTATTTGATATGTTTAGAAATTAGCTCAAGAGATACAAAATACTCCATGCAATACTCAGCAATAATTAAAGAGTAAAACTTACAGGATTTGATTTTTTCCCTACTTTATCATATTTACCATTAAAAAAAAAAAAAGACATCAGAGACCAAATCAGATTAGGTTTTTTTAAAACAAACACTGACCAAAGGCTTTTCTCTCATATACTTTAGTCCAACTCTGATCCAACAGCTATTTAACTATGTCCACATATCTGGGTGATACACATTGTTTCCTGGGTCAGTCCCTAGAAAGGAAAATGCTAACACCAACACCACTCCAAACCTAAGCTGAGAAAAAAAACAGCATGAGGGTCAGTAGTTCAACTTACTCTCATTTCAACTACTGAAACAGGAATCATGCTTGTGCCTTCCATCTTCTTGTGTTTGGAAAATACTTCTGTGAAGCAATGCCACCAACTACTTATGACAGTACAAGGAAAAATAAAGGTAAAGCCCAAGTCAAATTTTATCCCATAGACATAAAAAAACCCCTTCATTAGCTGTCACTAAGCTTCTTTCTTGTGGAAAAAGTGATTCCGCTTAAAAGGTGCTGGTTTAGTAGCCACTAAATAGTAATTTCAGTTCCTGTAGTGGCAATTCTCAGCAAAGAATCATAAATCTGCACTTCAAAAATTAAAAAACAAACGCCGATTATTCTCTGAGCTAGTATAATTGTTTTAAAAAACATACGGAGTATTTTTCCTAACATAGTTAACCAATGAGAAAAAATATTTTGCTCACTTTTGCTATCACTCACTTTCCCAGCTAAAATCAGAGGAGAGTAAGCACATTAAGGGAAGACTACTACCATGACAGAAAGACCTGATCTCAAAACCAGCTTCGAAAGCGTTTTATAACCACGGACAGATGTGGAACAGGCGCTGAATTCAGTTGTTCACTCTTAGCTACATGCACTAACGACCGAGCTGCCCCAAAAAGAAACTATCTGGAAAGCCGGCAACAATTTCATCAAATCCTTGACAGACACGGAAAGAGATAAAGCTCTATTTCACTCCGTCCACGCACTTCCACCACGCGGAGAACCCGCCGACCTCCCGGAGAGCTCCCACCGGCAGCCCCGACCCAGAACTGCCGGCCGTGAGCACGAACGCCAGTCCCACTTTTCCCACGGTTTCGCTTCCCCACCTCGGTCCCGCAGCCCCCCCTCTCGTCCGCGGCGCGGAGCCCCCGCACCCATCCCCTGCCGGCGCGGGGGCTGCCGCGTGCCTCCATCACGCCTGCGAGAGCCGGCCTGCCATCACTTCGGCCGCTCCGCCAGGCGCGCCGGAACCCGGGCCCGCCCGGCGATGCCCCGCCGCCGGGACCCGCCGCGCACCCCCGCTCCGCCTTGGCCCGACCCACTTCGGCCGCCCTGCCGCCTCGCCCGCTCGCTCCCGGCCCGCTCGCAGCCTCATACCTCCTCGCCGCACACCCCCGGCCGCCGCCAGGGCCAGCTCGGCGCTCCCTCCGCACCTGTCCGAGAGAGGTTCCAGCAGGCAGGCGCGGTCGGAGGAAGGGATGAGGGGAGGGGCGGTTCGGGGCGGGGCGGAGTGGGACGGGACGGGAGGGACGAGACTGGGCTGGAGTGGGCTGAGCAGGAGCAGGGACAGGGACAGGGACAGGGACAGGGACAGGGACAGGGACAGGGACAGGCCTGTTCCCTGCCGCCGCCGGGTCCCCTGTCCCCTCGATGCTGTCGCTACCCCTGCCCTGCCCGCACGGCAGACACCTCACTCCCAGATTTCGGATGACAGCTGCTGTTTGCGCACGCGCGCTCGCTGGGGGCAGCGCACGTGACCGAGGGGGCGGTGCCCGACGGGTCACGTGCCGGGAGCGGGGGGCGTGCCGAGGGCGCTTCCGGGCCGGGAAGCGGCGCTGAGGGGAGGCGGAGAAGGCAGCGCGGGTCAGGGTGGCCTTGGAGCTTTCTCGGGCGGATCCACCCCTCCTGCGGGCCGGACAGGGCCTGCCCGCTTCTCTGGGCCGGGCCCTTGAGCGGCCGGTGTGCCCACCGGGACGCGCCCGTGGAAAATGCCAGCGCAAAGCTTAGAGCAAAGTCGGTCTGTTAGAGAATCGCAGAATCAGCTAGGTTGGAAAAAACCTTTTGAGGCCGTCGAGTCCGACCTATGACCGAACATCATCAAGTCACCCAGAGCGTGGCACTGACTGCCAGATGTTTTCTTAAACAACTCCGGGGGCGGTGACTCCATCACCTTCCTCCGCAACTGATTCTTCTAATAACCCTTTTTGTGAAGAAGTCCCTCTACACTTAGGCTTGTTGTAACCTCAGAACTGGCAGGACCTTTCAGGTCCGTAGGAATGGTGGACCTCTCAGAGCAAGCTGCAAGGTCAACATGGTTATCCTAATTAATCTGTATGCCACAGTGTCCCATATCAATCAGTACTGCTGTACAAATGTGATTTTGTTTGCAAAAGTTTAATGATGCTTTTGGTGGCAAAAGCCTGTTGTGCTCAATGTGGTGTCTTTCCTTTCTGAAGTGCCATGGTAGAGTATAATTCTGACTGTTCAGATGCTAAAATGAATCAGACTGTGGTTTAATCACTGTGTGATATGCTTGGACATGTTTTACTCATCAGTAATCTATGTTAATCTTTTATTTTGCTTCTGCTTGCTGTGTTCCAGAAAGTAGTGAAAAACAACCAGTATATGACTGAAGGACAAGGCCACTACAGTCCTTCGTCAAATATACCTATTATCTTAAAAGAAGTTACAGTTATATTCGTATTTGAGAGTGAAAGATTTTTTTAGTACTAAAGCCTGAAAATACAGGACTTTCTAGGCTGGGTCTCTTTCTTGGAGGGGATCATACCTACTGCTGTAAATTTGCTGTGCTCAGAGATATTTATGTTATTTTTTTCATTTGAATGCAATATTATGCACTAACAAAATTTGTGCAGCTCTATCTCTGAATATCTCTGTAGGGCACTACTATCTCTAGCAGTGTCTAAAATGAATCTTCCTCTTCTGCCTAGGGAAACAAATTTCATTTCACTGAACATGAGTAGAAGAAAACAGAGGGAGTAGTTTACCTTCTTCCTTAAACCCTTGATGGGGTTAATAAAATACTTGTTTAATGCTTACAAGAAAAAAGTGTAGCTGAATGCAGTTTCTCATTGTTACCTGCTTGCTAGTTCACTATGAAGCAGAAAAGATTTATGACTTCACATTGTTTTCAAATGTGATCTCTAAGACTCATGCAGAGTATTTGTTGAAGAGAAAGTACAGCAATAACTCTTGGAAGTATCAAATCAACACTCTCCTCATCTTTTCTTTCAGGTTACAATTCTCTGTGAGGCCACGAAGTGCCCTGGAGTGTGTTAAAGTATTGCCAAAGCATGCACCTCCCACAGCCACTGGCTCAAGCAGTCCCAGCTTATGGACTAAGGGTGCACATGGATAGTGTGAGAGCATTAATCTTCATAGTGCTGTGGCTATGGAAAGCTATGCCTTGACATCATAGCTTTTTTTTTTCAAAGCCAGTAGCTAAGAACTTCTATTTTGATAGATGGAAGTAAGGACAGGGGCCTTTTTTAGAACACTTATGTAGCAATGTGTGATCAATACATCAGCATTTTGGCTTTATTAAGCTGCTCTGGCACAGTATTTTCAGTACATGCTTATCTTGCATGGGTGCATCTCACAGCACCTGTGAATTTGCTGGCATGTTCTACCTGGGAGGAAGAATCTTTTAATTACTGAGGTCTAAGTAAGCTTTTCTGCACTTTCTTCCTGCCTTTCATATTTTGGGCTATGTCTTAAGGTTACTGTTAGCTAGTAACAAAAACCCTGGTACCATGACAACAACCTCTAAGAGAAAAGGAAAACCTGTAAATTCCCTTGCCTAGGCAGCACAAACCTCTGAAGGAAATAAAAAAAATAGTCTTTTTGCTGTGTGGTAGTATATTTTCTCTATTTCACAGTGGTACACTGTGAAATACAGAACCACTCCTGATTTGAGGAGTTGACATCTGTTTGAGTTACAAATTTGTCTTCCATGACACCTCTGGGTCCCTGTTTCAGTGTGGTACCACTCATGGTGAAAGATTTTTCCACAATATACCCTGAATTTCCTGTATTGCAATGAATGTACTTGTCTTGTGTGATCACTGTGTTTTTCCAAGGAGGCTCCATCTGTTATAGATAGGTAATATGATGATTGGCTCTCGCAGTTAAGAGATTAATATTTTGTGTATGTTAAGAGAAGTTTCACTGGGGTCATTGTTTTTTGTTTGACTGTCCGGTGTTCTCCCCATAGTGCCCTTCCCCACTCTGCACTGATGTCAGCGGACAGCCTTGGCTGGCGGGGAAGGCTTGTTACCAGGGAGGCGGAGCATGACAGCACCTGACCTCCAATCAAGTAGCAAGGATGTAGTCTCCACCAATGGATGATGCGGAAGAAGTTGAGTGACAGACTCTGGGAGGGGCCAAATGCCTGATGCACCGGCAGGGGTATAAAAGGCGGAGCAGCCATTTTGTAGACAGGACATGGTTGTCAGTGATATGTTCACAGAGCTGTGCCCTTTTTCTTCAGTCCTTTGTTATATTTGTAAAGGTTTAATAAACCTTGAAAATTTTAGAAGTGAAGGGTTGTTTCTCACACATCTTTTCTGTGCCTACCCACTGGCTAATGGTGGACAGCAATAAGGTTGCCCTGAGGCCTCATCTTCTTAAGGCTGAACAAACCTCAGTTGCTTCTCATTGGAGATATTCTCCAGTCCCTGACAATTTTGTGGCCTTATGCTGGAGGTCTGGAAGCATGTCAATATCCTTCATTATACTGAGACTTGAAAACGGGTCACAGCATGCTATTTCACCCAAATTGGAGCAGAAAATTTCATTTTGGTTTTAAATGTAGGTCATTTCCATATCACATAGCAGCAACACAAAAAAGTCGTTTCAGAATTTTAAGTAATGTATTTGCTTGACATTGCAGTCACATAGCTACCTGAAGTTATTTTAGATGTACGAAATGCTGGCTTCTAAAATTCCTCTGCAATACTTCTTGAAACACATGAGATGGCAGCAAATACCAGAAAGCAGAGAAGCTGATGCCAGTGGGACAGGTTTTGCCCTGTTCCTGATACCGTTGTCTAGACTGTGTGGATTGCTGCAGCTTCTGTTATGCTGCATTGAGTTATAAATTACAGTGTGAGTACTGGCTGTTTAAATGTAATGGTGTAAGAAATATTCACAAATGCCAGAGATTTATGTCTAAAAAGGAGACACAGGAGTCCTTCAGCTTTATTCAAATAAAGTGAGAGAATCCTCTGGGGCACATGCCCACAGGGTTTTCTCTCTCAGGGTTTCAGAGAGCGCAGCCTCCTTTATCCTAAACTCCTTGGCGCATATCGTTCTCTTCCTTTTCCCATTGGCAGAGGTACTAGGAAGGTACAGCTTTCATGAACTACCTACCATGTATTTTCCCCCAAAACCATCTGCCACATATTCTTCCCTTGAACCTGTTATTTCACCCCTAAGTTCAGAAGTCCAGGCTTGTGCGGACCCTTGTTTGGGCTCTGCAACAACCTGTTGCCCAAAGTTAGTACAGACATTAAGATCCATTTCAAAGACATTTCAAAGACATTAACACCCATACTCCCACTCATCACGTTATTTGTAAAGACATTAGCATACATCTTTCTTCTCAATAGTCACTGAAAATTTCTGTGGCCTGTATGTTTCATTAAGATATGCAGTTTGGTAATGTTATGTAACGGAAGAAACAACCTTTTTTTTTTTTTTTTTTCCTTCAACTGTATTTCTTCTGTCAGTTTTGCATCTTTTTCATCATGTTTTTAAAATGTTGACAGCAATATCTAAGCTTCTAACTCAAAATGTGCTGAAAATTCATTCAATCAGATTTTATTCATGGAACTTTGTAGCAGTTAAACATTTCCATGACAGGAAGATGAAGTTAGGCACATTTTAACTGAGAATGATGAATAGTAAAAACACTAGCAGGACAAATAGGGAGTAAGTTTATCTACGGATACAGTTGGTAGGTATCCTTTTTCCAATATTCATATTCTATCCAGATGAAAAGTATTTTGAGTTCTCTGTTTCATATTTTGAGTTCTCTGTTTCAGGACCTTTTTGCTTTGTGTAGAAATTCCCAGAATATCTATGCACCTCTTACGAAGGCCAGACTAGATAATCATAAATAGAACTTCCAAGTTGAGGATTAAATATTTATTTCTGTTATATTTACTCTTGACATTTTATTTTAAACATAGAGGGAACCTTATTGTATTTAACATTAATCACTTTCATTAGAAACAATGTTTCTTTCAGCTGACAGCTCTTTTTCTCAAAAAATGTCAGGATAAAATAGAGAGACTATTCTATAATGTTTCTTCAGGGCTGTAGTGCTAGAACAGTGCATTTCAAGTCTAATTAAGCCTCAAGTGTCTGAGACTTTGGTTTGACCTCCCTCTTGGCCAGTTCAGCCAAGCAGTCAAAGGTTCATTATTTGGTGACACTAGATTTTTCTTTGGTCATGTTCTTGCTGCCAGATTTATGAAAAATGTAGTTCTGATTTCCAGAAGTACTGGAGAGATGGTCAAGAGTCTTAATTGTACTGTAGTGTGAAAGGGATAAAAAATTAACAATATGTAATCAGGTCACCTTGTTTCCCCTCTGTGTCAATGAATTTGCTTCTTTTTAGTACACTGTTTTCTGATCTATATTTAATGGTTTTCTAGATCAAAATTTTCATAGTATCTGTCAATTTTGTCTGCAGTACTTATGTGGCTTTAATGTGCTTCAGTAGTTTTACGTGTATAAAAGACTATTTCATGATAACAACAAGGTGAAGGTGAATAATCAGAGGAAGACAAAGAACATAGAATTTTTTCTTGCTTCCACTGTCAATAAATAATAGAATTCACATACATAGGTTTACCTGAAAAGAAAGCAAATACATCTTGTCATTAAATGCCTCACCCAGTTACTTTATACTTCCTGTGAATTTGGTTACTTGATGCCATTCACTGAAATGTGGAAAGTCTTTCCATTTATATATTAGGCATAGAGCCAAAATGGATTCCACTTAGATAAAAGTTCGTACGGTAGAGAAACCAAAATATTTGTATTGGGAAAGTGGTAGAGATGGCTGGAGCACTGAACTCAGGATGTTCATGTTCTCTTGCTGTATGAAGAAACTGTGCTTTATTTTGGAACAATAGGTGGCAGTCTTTATCTTCTGCTTGTCTCATCCCCAAGTAGTTAAGGTAATCTTTCTTCTACATAGAAATAGCTAGTATTCTTAGACAGCAATAGCAGAAAGTAAGGCTTGGCTATGTTGGTAATCAAACTTCTTTCATTTAAGCTAAAAATTAAATTTCTCTAAAGTGAAGTCCACACAGAATCTGATAAATATGAGCCTGAGAACAAGTGCCATTTAATCATTACTGTCCTTTTCCTCCATTTGTGTGATTTGAGGGCTGAACTGAGAAAAATTGATTATGTCTCTTTGTAGAGCCCTCATCCAGAAATATATTCTGTCCTTTCTTACTAAGCAGGTGAGCATGAGAGGTTTTTTTCCCTGTTGTCTTGAAGAGTGTGTGTCTCTGCCCAAGAAGAGTCATGAAGGAGCAGAGAGGAAACAGTAGACAGCAACCAAGTAAGTACTGGCTCAAAGATGCCATGGAAAGAGCTGAAAGTCCAGTTTAGTCTGCAAGACTCCCCAAAGTAATTTGAAACCAGGAAAATAAATTGGTTTGTATGAACTACTTTGGCAGCTTTTTCCAGTCGGAAGAAGATGGATGTGTACTCTGGCACAAGTTGACTAAGAAGAAAGGTCAACCACAAGGAAAGTCTGATGCACCGATGTCTATAGGTGGAATTTAGGAAAGCTTCTTTACCAAAAAAAAAGTTTGAAAAACATTGTATTCATCACTGCAGTGTTTATTCTTTGTCTTTTTTTCTTTAAAACCCCTTTATGTGATAATGCGGAAAGCTCTACCTTCAGGTTTGCATAGAACAAGTATAAAGGAAGAAAGTAACTAAAGTATATACAACCCAAAGTATTGCATCAGAATACTATTTTCTAGAACTTGCACTATGTTTAAACTTCTTTAGAAACTGGAAATTGAATGCAAATTTTACTGACTGGAAGTTTCTACACTTATAATTTTCACTAAAGTTCTACATTGTAGTTTCTTACAGCAAGATAGAAAAGGTTAGCATTTGTATAGGAAAAGAATACAAAGCTAAAAGTTAAGAAAAAAATTTTAGCTTACAACAGGTTACATAGGTAGAATCTTTTAGTAAATAAGTTGTGATTTGTCAGTAGTCATTATGCATTAAATGTGTGAATCTTCTTTGACCAAGCTGATCTTCTTTTATGACCAAGAGACCCACCTGGTGGATGCAAGAAAGGCTGTGGATGTTGTGCACTTGGACTTCAGCAGGGCCTTTGACACTGTGCTGTCTCCCACAGCACACTCCTGGAAAAGCTGGCAGCCCATGGCTTGGACAGGAGCACTCTTTGCTGGGTTCAGAACTGGCTGGATGGCCGGGCCAGAGAGTGGTGGTGAGCAGTGCTGCATCCAGCTGGGGCCAGTCAGCAGTGGTGTCCTCAGGGGTCTGTGCTGGGGCCAGCTCTGTTCAACATCTTCATTGACAACATGGATGAGGGGATTGAGTCCTTCATTTGCAGATGATGCTAAGATGGGATTGTGTGTTGATCTGTTGGAAGGCAGGAGGGTCTCTCTCTGCAGAGAGACCTGGAATGGTTGGATGGTTAGGCCGAGTCCAATAGGATGAAGTTTAATAAATCCAAGTGTCGAGTCCTGCATTTTGGCCACAATAACCCCCTGCAGCATTACAGGCTGGGGACGGTATGGCTGGAAAGGGACCTGGGGGTACTGGTGACAGCCGACTGGACATGAGCCAGCAGTGTGCCCTGGTGGCCAAGAAGGCCAACAGGATCCTGGCCTGTGTCAGGAATGGTGTGGCCAGCAGGAGCAGGGAGGTCATTCTTCCCCTGCACTGGGCACTGGTGAGGCCACACCTTGAGTGCTGTGTCCAGTTCTGGCCCCTCAGTTTGGGAAGGACATGGAGACACTGGAGCACATCCAGAGAAGGGCAACGAGGCTGGTGAGGGGCTTGGAACACAAACCCTGTGAGGAACGACTGAGGGAGCTGGGGGTGTTTAGCCTGGAGAAAAGGAGACTCAGGGGTGACCTTGTCCCTCTCTACAGCTCCCTGGAAGGTGGCTGTAGTCAGGTGGGATTGGTCTCTTTCTCCAGGCAGCAACAGTTAGAATGAGAGACCACAGTCTTAAGCAGCACCAAATGAAATATGGGTTGGATATTAGGAAAAAGTTTTTTACTGAAAGAGTGATAAAGTTCTGGAATGGCCTGCCAGGAAGGTGGTGGAGTCACCATCCCTGCATGTGTTTAAAAAAAGATTAGATGTGGCACTTGGGGCCACAGTTGAGTTGAGGTGTTAGGGCATGGGTTGGACTTGCTCTCTTTAAGGTCTCTTCCAACCCATACATTCTGTGATTCTGTGAATTCTTACATTTGAAATTTTAACAGTTCATAATATTGAGAGTTATTGTAACTAAATATTGAAATAAATTTTGACTTTTCATTTGATAGTCCACAATTTGTTTGCTTTATTTTCAGTGTGGAAGTTTACACACTTCTTTAAAAGGATTGGAAAAAAAATTGTTAAATTCAAAGCACTAATGCTGCCATGGTTCTGAGAAACAACATGAATTCAGAATCATTAAAGATTTTGGAATGTATCAACCAAGAAACTCTTGAAGGTTAGTACATTTTTGGTCACACTCATTATTTGATTTGATGTAGCCATTGCTGTCCTTAGATACAGCTATCCATCCTATTAATATTGCTGTAATAAAACCTACAACATCAGAGCACCAGAGGAAGTCCAAAGATATTCTTAATGTCACCTGACACTTATTTTTTTTAATGGTGGTTTGGTTTGGGTTTTTTTTTCCCTAGCTTTAAAGCAATGAATAGCATCTGCTGTACTGGAATCAGACAAGGATTAAAATAGCAATATTTCTGATATGTATACTCATCTTGGATGATGATGATCTTGACTCTAATAAAATTGCCCAGAGTGAGCTTGGTAAAAAGAAAATACTAAAATCAGTGATCTTAGCTGCAGGATGATAAATATGACGTAAATTTTTGAAGAGAAATGCATCCAGTGGAAAAGTGTATGGACGTGGTGCCGGAATTGCCCACTAGCTCCCAACAAAGCACGAGGAGTGGCCGTTCCCAGATGCCATGCAATCTGAGTAATACTAGAACAGGGCTTGCTCTCTACAGCACAGTGGTATGGTAAAGTGCTGAAGGCAGAGACAAGAATGAGGGAATCTTATATGTTCCAAGGTGGTTTGTTACAAAGAAGGGTCCAGGGTTGAAAGACCATGAGCCCTGGTGTGCAGGGACTTTTATTCAGGGGAGGATCAAGGGAAGGTACATTTTTACTGACCCAAAAATAGTATCAGTTCCTGGGGCTCAGTTAGTGCATGTGGTAGTGTTCTGGTCCAGTCGTCCCAATCATCTACGGAGTTAAACTTCCAGTTCTTAGAGCTATGACCCCAGATCTGCAGAGCACAGATAGTATCCTCTGGATTTGGCCACACATCACTAGGTAACCCTACCAGACAGGTGGAAAAAGGGTTACTTGGGCTGGCCACTGAGAGACACATGGTCTCTCCTGTTTATTGAGGTTAGCAAGGGTGACCCATATGTTTTGCCTTCATTGCAAGACTATCTGGGTGTTACTTGGAGGAAGGAAATAAAGAAGGCTACAAACTGTGAGCAAGGAAAATTTAGTTCTCAGTCTTTTTAGGAGTCCTTGGTGAGTCCTGGTCTTGTCCTGGAGTTGCTCTCCGCTTCTTCGCTAGGTTCCCTGTTGGAGCTTCTGATGGTTCTGTGAGCTCCCACAATGGCTGTAACTGAAGTTTGATATTCTTGGCTGGTATCTACTTGGGTTCCACACCTGTGGACACACAAGCAAATCCTCAGGTGACAAGGGGGAAGGCCCTGAAACTTATAATTTACTAATTAAGTAAATTATATAGCTTATTGTTGGAGACTGTTTTAAGTAACACTCCTTCAGTTCTCTCAACCACTCCTGTAACATAAAAAGAATCAGTAACTGAATTGAAAGGAAATGTAAATTTTGAAAAAACATGGACGACTGCTGTGAGCTCCACAATTTGTTGTGAGCTTTTGACCTGTTCAATATCTGATTCCCATTCCTTTGTATGTGGATTCTGCCAGATAATCCCAGATTTCTGGGATTTTCCTGAACCATCTGTTAAAAATGTAATCACATTAAGAGGGGTAGGGCTTTGCAAGGGTTTAAAAATTAATTTAACAGAGGAATGCTGTTGCAGTAGGCGAGAGTTAGAGTGATGCATCCTTCCCAAGAAGCATCCTTAGAAGGATGTCCTGGGGGCAGAGGCCCACCCACATTCTCACAGAGTGATCTAGCTTTCTTAGGATCCCGGCGATGCAGAAGAAGGAGACGGGGTGCTCACGGAGTTCCAAGGAGAGCCTTTATTGCTTCTGTCTTGAAGGGAGTCCAGGGATGAAGAGACCACACAGGCAGAGGAAACAGGGGTTTATACAGGAATAGTGAGGGGCAGGGTAGAACGCTGAGATGAATGGGATGAGGGCACAGAGGCAGAGCAAAGGGGAGGGACCAATGGGGTACAAAGAATAAACGTAGGGAAGGAAAGCATTCTGGGGGGAATCTTTTAGGTCACCACAACCAGGGTGGTTATGGTTTAGGGGTTGGTTCTCCAAGGGAGTGCAGCAAGCCTTTCCTTGGCTGGTTTTCTGACCGCCACAGATGCAATAACTTAGATTTAGGATAATAAATTAGAATTTGGCCCCATAAAATTTGCTAAAGCAAATTGAAAATACTCAGATTGCTGAAATAACCAATCTAAATTATTCGAAGAAAGAGATACAAAGATAACTGAAAAATCCTTCCCCAAAAGGGACAGGATTCAGGATCTAGCCTTTATAATTAGTTGAGATGTGATTTCAGGGTAGGTTGTATTGCTCTGTTGGTATGATAAGAAGACCCATTCTAAAATTAATAAGGGGTCCTGTATTTTTAAATCCCACTGATAAAATAAACCATACAAATGAGAGTACTCCCCCAGAACTGCTAATAGAAAGGGTAAATTAGGGTTGAATCAATGGGCTTGATGCAACTCAGTGGCTCACAGCACTTTATCCAAGGCTTCCTGGGCTTCCTTGGTCGACTTCCTGGGAAAATTCAAAGCTGTGTCCCCTCTCAGTAAATCAAATAGGGAGGCTAAATCCTGATTTGTAATTCTAATAATGATCAAATCCAAATGATTGTTCACAGAAGTTGCTGCATCTCATTGAGGGTCTTAGATTGGTCTTTTCCTTGCAAAGTCTGAAGTGTAATCATCCGCTCTGTGATTTTGTATCCAAGGTATTTCCAAGGAGGAAGCTGTTGAATCTTTTCCTTGGTTACAGTGAATCCAGTGTTCTGCTCTGCTGAGATGACATCTTGGGAAGTTCCCTGGAGGCT
Source organism: Serinus canaria (assembly GCF_022539315.1). Lineage (NCBI taxonomy): Eukaryota > Metazoa > Chordata > Aves > Passeriformes > Fringillidae > Serinus > Serinus canaria. The sequence continues at coordinate 47,899,899 of NC_066343.1, forward strand.
GGATAGGGAAAAATAATGACGTGTGGGTTTTTGTCCTGAATGGGAGACAAAATTTTAGCCACGTACCACTGGCATATTGTGGGAGAATTTTTCATCTATTTTAGCAGCACAATCTAATGATATCTTTTTAAGGGTGCTTTCCGATTGAGAGAAGGGACTGAAAAAGCAAATTTTGGTGCATCGCCCGGCTGCAAATAAGTATTAAAAAAGCAGTCCTTTAAATTAATAATAATTAAGTTCCAATCCATGGGAATCATGGTTGGTGAGGGTAAACAAGGCTGTAGAGATCTCATTTCCTCAATAATACTATTGACTTCCTCAGGTCTTGGAGGCGCTGTTTCTCACTATGCGGTTTCTTAATCACAAATGTGGGGATATTCCAGGGGCTGGAAGTTGGAACAAGATGACCTTTGTCTAGCTGTTGTTTAACTAATGTTCAAGCACGACCATTTTCTCAAATGACAAGGGCCACTGATCAACCCAGATGGGCCACTTTGACATCCAGGTTAGTTTTAGGGTGTCATGCTCATCAGCAGCCCGTGTCAAAAATTTGTTTCCAGCCTTACTCCCCACTGTGACAGTAAGTCCCTTCCTGAGAAGACTATATCATCCTGAACCACAAATGGCTTGGTAGTGGCAACACATCCATCAGGGCCCTTAAAACTGATAGAATGTAGGCTATGAAAGCTGGCACAGTGGCCCCTAATACCTGACAAAGTGTCTAATGATGGAGTTGTGTTTCACTCTGGCGGCCACTGGTGTTTGGAGATTAGTGTTATGTTGAATTTGGTGTCAATGAGTCCCTTGAGGACAGTGTTTTTTCCCATGTGGCTTGCAACACAGCTGATCTCTGGGCATCCACGACTGATCCTCCTAGTCCAAGTGATGAAGGAGGTATTACACTGTGGTTCAGGTAAAAGAAAAGCTTGTGCAATTATTATTGCATGAGGAATGAAACATGGGGGATCAGGACAGCTGGCAAGGACTGTGATTTCTTGCCTTGCGGTGATTGTTAGAACAGAAGGTGTCACATAAAATCCTTCTGAGTTGGTCCTACTGATTCCCTTCATTAAGGACTTACGTGGCCATTGTTCCGGGCCTAACTGTCCTGTGGAAATAGTATGATGCACAATATCTGCTGTAAGTACTGGCTGCGCAGTCAGCAGCTCCAGTCTGATGCCTGGGGGCATTGCAGCTGGGAGGTCAGTGATGATGCACCATAGCTGTTGATTTGTGGGCAGCTGGTCGTCTCTGAGGTGCTTGACAGGGATGTTTGTGTCATCACGGGCCACTGTCCTGTGCTCTGCTGGCAGTTTCCTGCCTGGTGACGACGGCATCCCTGTACTTGGCAAGACTTTTTAGTGCCTTGACAATGCTCTTTAATCCCACAATGCTTTTGTGAAGACTTTAGCTTTGGTTTTTTACAGTTCTTTTGCGACATGTCCTTCCTTGCCACAATTGTGGCAAGACCTTAGTTTTTATCATTGCTGGTTTTTAATGGTCTCCTTAAAGGCTGTGAGAGCCTCTGCTAATACTTGTGTTTGGACCATAGCAGTTTATTCTTGCTGTTTCCTGTTGTTCTCCTGAGCAGATGTTTGTGCCTGGAGTACAGTAGAGTGCTCCAGAGTTGCTATGCGTTGCATGCCTTGATCATTTGAGCCATGGTGGGCTCAGGATCAGAGGGCAATGCACACAGTGCCTTTTTACTTTCAGAGTTAGCATTTGAGACTGCCAACCACTTTCTTATGTCATTGCTGCTTCCAGGAAATTGTTCTTATCTTAGTCTTTTGCATCTCCAGTTCTTCTCCCCAAAACACCCCAAGGAAGAGCAAAGGGAAAGCAGGGGAGTGAGTGAGTGGCACATGGTTTCAGTAGTAGTCATAAATTGGAGAATGCCATTCCTAAACCAAGACACTACTCTGAAAAAAAGATATTGAAGGAAACTAAAAGCAAATAGGAACAGCGGAGCAGAACAAAAACAAACAAACAAAACCAAACAAACAAACAAAAAAAACACCACCAAAATAAAAAAAATACCACTAAAAAACCACTAAAACCCAAAAGAAGCAGGAAAATAATAGGTGTATAAGGACAAAAAATGACATAACTGAGAAATGGATAATTATAGTTGGTCAAAGTGAGACTCCCTGAAATCCAGTGATGTATCAATTTTCTTAGATTAAGTATGGAAAACAACTTTTTGGAAGAATTGGATTTCTAGGGTCTTGCCTTCTGACACACAGTCTAGCTTCTGATTGCAATCCTGAATCGAGTTTGGAAGCTGGAACAGTAATCTGCTTTCCTTCACAAAAACACTAATTGTATGAAGAGGTTGCCATTGCAGCAAGTAGCTCTATTCCCCTTTGGGCAGAGTAGATGCCTAAAGGAAAAAACATTCCAATTTTTTTTCAGTATTCCTGTTGTCCCACCTAGAAATGTACATGGCTGGTTTTTTTAGTTCTTCTATATGTAACTCACAATAATTTTTAATATTTTTTTCTGGCCCTCCCCCCCTTTTTTTTTTGGTCATCTGAAGCTTGACAAAACATAGTTAAGTAATTTATATCTGATACATGTTTTAACAAAATATGATCACTGATAGAAGAAAATCCACACTTCGGAAAAAATTTAAAAGGGTTGATCTTGCATAGTTACACAACTGTAAACCATCTTAGCAACCTCTCCTGAGCTGTGAGAAGCTGGAATAATATTTTTTTTTTCATTGGGCTTTAGCACCAACCCTTGGACTGCTTAGCTGATTTTTCAAGCTAAAGAGATTTGGGACAATATAATCATGACCATCAGAGAAGAATATAAAGCTACAAAAACATCAGAAACAGTTGCACTTTGCATATAAGACCATTGTGGGAAAGGAGAGACTCGATTTCTTCCTTTTTTATCTATTAAAAAAAATGTTGTCTAGAAAGAGAAAAATATTATATTCCATATGAAATAAAAAGCAGCCGCAGTGCAAACTCTAGTTAATCTGGTTGTGAAATGATTTTAGAATATTAATTACTGGAAAAGCATCTGAACTATGCAAGAAATGATGGTAATGATTTCACTTTCAGAAATTTTTGTGAAGTAGAGAGATAAAATAAAGGCATTTTTCTAATTAATAGAAATATATTTGTACTCTTTACCAAATACCTATTCTGTATTTATTTAAGTAAAAATACAAGTCATTTGACAGTTGTGGGTAATCAAAAAGCGCAAAGTATTGGCCACATTTCAGAACAGAATTGACCAAGTTTGGAAGACGGTCAGCATTAAAATAGTGTTTTTCATTGTTGTTACATCTAAGAACAGCTCTGAAACAAATGTTTGTCACACTGTTCCTTGTTATTTTTAAAACTGACATTTTATCCATTATAGCTTTGTGTATTATTTGTATCCTTCTCTGAGTCAATGCTAAGTGACACTCAGATGTAACATTTTGTACTTTCACAAGTCCAAGCACACACTGATAATATTTACTTAGAGGGAAGCTGGCAGATCCCCTCCCACCGAAAGCCTCCCTTGCTCCATCCAAATATCTTTTCCGTGGTCCTTTATCTCCCCAAGCTCTTGAAAACTGGAAAAGAGGATCACTGTGAATTTTGGGAAGGCAAGGATTTTGAGGAGGGTTATCCAACCCATAGCAAGTGAACAGGACGTAGTTCACATCCAAACACTTTGTAAATCCTCTGTCAGAAAAAGTTCACCAGGTTCTGCAGGGCAGAGGAGCATGTGAAAAAATATGACTGGGTGATTGGACAGGTGGGAATAGGACAGACATAGTCACTGTGGGACAGTGATGGGGGGCACAAAGGAGATTAGATTTTACATTAACTTTTTACTTGCTAAGAGTTTGTGATAAATTCCCTGGTAAGTATAATCATATGACTGATAGTGTGTTGGCCTCTGTATGATCTTCCTTGAGAAAAGGATTATGAAGAATCTTATTAATGAGAACAGGAAAAAAATTACTATTTTTATATTACTTGATACCAAATAATTTACTTCATATTTTATTGAGCAGCCAATAAAAAACATTTGGCTAATGGCTCAATGTATTGAGAGGGAAAGTTGTCAATCCTTTTTATCTGCATGGTCTTCTGAACAGGACTAAAACTTCAGATGAGTAAAATCATTTTACAAGGAAATAGAACCCTCAAAGCTGTGATTCTCAGATTGTTTTAGTTAAACAGGCTGCTGGAAATTCTCCAATTTTTGGACAGACTATTTCAGACTATTTCACTGTACATTTAATTGTTTTGTTGACAAATATATTATTCATATACATTTCCATATACACTAAAATTGCAGAGCCTTATACTTCTTTACATTCTTTGTATTCAAACTGTGCAGGTTTTTTGGATCTCTTAATCCATTTTTCATTTCTTCTGTTATTTCCTGCTAAATAATTGCTAAAATGCTCAGGCTAATTTATAAATAAATGTTCTCAGAGAAACATGACACATACTCCTTGGTACTGGTTGTAAATTTAAAAGGTAAGGTAATAAGTTTCCAGGTTTTATTATCTACTTCGTAGTAATGGGTGACTTGAGTTTAATTACTTGTTTTATTTCATATATGACTGGATGGGTTAATGAGATATGTCCAAGACAGCAAAAGGATTCTATTATTTTGATTTCAATGCCACTACTGCTTTTTACTACTTAGGTGTTTCTGAGTGCTAAGTCCCATTTTAGGGTTCATATTGCTTACCTTGATTAAGAATTGCTTAGACAAGAAGGTACAGACCTCCTTGTCTGTACTATTAGCTCATACTCCTCGCCCAGTGTTTTCCCTACCAATGTGTCTAGACTGTTTCTTTGGAAAGACATATTTCTGGCTTTTAGTTTTGTTCTACATAATACTAAACTTCTGCTGGAAGAGTAAGGAGAGTAATGTGATTTTATTTCTGGAGGCTCCTTATAATTACATGGTATTATGTTTTAAAAAGCAGCTGTCATTCAGACAAGGAAGTCTGAATGTCTCTTGTGGTTGTGCTCTTACCTTCTGCAAAATTTTCAGAGGCTGTATTTCTAGTTCATGGAAACCTTAATCAAGTAAAAAACAAATGTGATTTGATCCTATTATTTATTTCAACTTTTTTAAAAGATTACCAAAGACAGAATTGCATAATGCCATTTTGCAATTGGTAAACGTAAGCACAGAGATGATACATTTTAAATATTTGCACTTAGGGAGGCTAATATATTAGTGCTGTTAAAAGATAGTGATCTTTAATGTTCTCATACAGCAGTAAATTAACAGGCTAGCGTTAATTAACTAGGTGCACATAGGAAAGTGAAGATAGAGAGATTGATCCATGAGTAACGGGTATAGGTTGCTATAAAAGCAGATGTAATATGAAACTATATAATTTTCAGAAGCTAGTGCTATGGAAATCCTGACTTCTTGCGTCTGTTCATCTATTACTTAACATTTTGCCATGTCATCCTTTTTGAGAGTGGCTGTAATGAGAAAATTATATGAGACAGTGTGTTCTTTCTTTATCATAATTATGTTGAAAAACAGCAAATGAATTGTTATTAGCATCTGAGATTTCTCAGCTTCCCTCATCATTGTATATGATCATGCAAATTTAAATACCTGTTGGCTGTCTTTACATCCAAATCAACTGAAGCACTGAAAATCATAAAATTAAGATTTAAGATTTCCTCTGTAGGTTTTATCTAGTCTCTAGACATATGCATTAGAATATATTTTTAGAATATTTAATATTGCTGCTTTCTACCTGGGATGCAAACCTTATTTAGTAAATAGGTAGATATTTGACTATTTTTTCAGCATTAGATTTCCTGTTACTCCTAACTCACTCTCAGTTTTTTCTCTTATTCTTTGCCCCTGTTGCAGTTTCTATTCTGATGGAATAACCAACTGCTTATTCCATCACCATTCTTCCACATAAACCATATTGACAATGACCAGCATTTCCTATCAATCTGTCAAGTAGATATTCCAAGATACATTTTTCATTTTCTTGTTGCAGTCTGTCTTCCCAATTGCTCCCCAAAGTCTGAGCATTTTTCCTTCTCCATATGAGTCGGGATATTGCCTTACCATTCTGCACTAAAAAACAAAATTCAGGAGTAGTTGAAGCTCATTATCATGAGTTTAAATCCTGAAGAGAGTCAAAGTAAGTTAATGCAGTACTGCACTGAATCAACATTAATGCATGCTCTGTTGCCAGAACTGCAGAATCATGGCTATACAAATCATGTGCAATCTCTTCTCTGGGGGACCATAAGTGAATGGTAAGTCATGGTGAGGTAAAGCATGCTTACTGTACTTAGCATGTTTACAGGAAGTATGGCTCTGAATACTAAGAAGAAGTCTAGTGTGTTTGAACCATTCCTTTTAAGGAGCTCATATTGTAGCCATGTTTGATAGTTTTTATTACCTTTTTTTTTTTTTTTTTTTTTTTTTTTTTTTTTTTTTTTTTTTAGCATGAACAGCAAAAAGATATCTAATACCACAACCAGGACATTGCAACATCTTACTCTTTTTCTAAGTTATATATTAACTAAGATATTATGTAACAATAAAGTATTTATTCACTTTTTATTTCAGAGATGGATTCTTAAGTGCTGGTTCAGTCTTGATCTATATTTAAGAGTTCATGTAGATATGTTCACTAGGAGTTTGAAGAATATTACGTACTCTAACCAAGTGCAAATGATCAGGAAGATAGCTGAATCAATCCTTGCAGCTTCTGGTTTGTTATCAGAGGAACCAGTCCCATTTCTTTCATTCCCCTATCCTCACCATGCAATGCCACTTCCTAGCTTGTACAGCCTGTGATATTCATCTCCTGTGATCATTTGGTAGCTTAGCAAAACATATTCATCCCAGAAAATCACCCCTCTTTTTAGGATGGACACAATGTAGTGAAATTTTATTTTGATTAATTTAGGAACTTCATCTACATTTATATGGACAAATCTATGTATATGTAGGCGTAGTCAGACTATGATCAAACACAGTGCCATAATTGGTTGTAGGCCACCTAGAGCCAGACAGAAAGTATGCTTTGACAGAATCACTTGCTGCATTTGCAGAACTGGTTTAAATAATCCCTTAAAGTCATCAATCATTACAGTTCTGAAAGCAACAGCTTTCTTTAAGCAGATGAGGACTCAGAAACTCCCCAAAAAGGAAAGTTCCCCTAGGGACTTGCAGGATTTCTTCTTGATACAAAGATACAAAGATGAGAGATTTGGTGAATTGGAACTTCTCTGATTTACAGAGAGGAATTAATAAAATTTTACCTCAAACAGTGACAAGGAAAATGGCTTTGTAATAGATTTCCTTTTATTAAAGGATCTTGTTCAAACCTTCAAAGACAAGCAGCTGTGACCCAATCTTGCAACAGAAGGAGGATTTTTATTCAGTGTTTTTCAAGTTGAGTGATAATTTCACTAATATCTCTTGGACTGATAATCTAGATAGACATCTAGATAGACATTGAGATTTTTTTTGAAAGAAAAGTTTTTACTGAAGCTGTCATCTCAGCAGTTTGTATAGGTGTGCTAGCTGAAGAACAAACAAAGGTAATGATAATTCCCTTTCTACTCTAAAAATAACAAAAAAAATTATATGCATATATAAAATCTAGTCTTCTGAAAAAACAAGTTTCAACTTTTAGACTTCCTGAATTTGCAAAATCTGCGTATTCTGTTGCATAATACCTTTAACTCCTAGATAAGAATAAGAGAGGTCTGATGTTTATTTCCCAAAGAGTATCTTGGTACCTTGTCATCATGGTACACCTGTTAGGGTCAGCAGTATACAGGTCTCTCTGTGCCAGGGAGAATTTTTTTATTGCCTAATAAAACTCGATTATGCAAGAGAAATTCTTACCATGCAATGTCTCTTACAAAGGTATTCATAATAGATAATGCCTCCTGATATATTTATATAAGCATTGCTCTTATCATATAGCCATATTCAGTATTGAAAAGCCAATGGACACAAATAACAAGATAAAAGGGTTAACATACCCAGTATTAAGTAACTGAATTTGCATTCAAGGTCTTCAAGCTTACCTTTGAACTAACTTAAAAAAGAGCAAATGACAAAAAAGAGAGACTAGAAAATCACCTGCACAGCAGCAGATAATTCTGCCTTTGTAAGAAATCCAGTGCAACTCCTCCTGGCCTTTGTGGGAAGGTTTATAGAGGACATTAGTGGGCTTTTGTAAGGATTGACAGTGATAACAGGGGGAAAAAAACCATGTATTTGATTGTAATTTGAGTTTTTAGGAAGGAGAAGTGTTAGCCATTGACTGAGCAGCAGCTGCCCTGCTTGGCTATGTGTCAAGGAAGTGTCAGGCAGTTCAGTTAGTCACAGCATGAGTGAGCAATTTGACAGATGGAGATCAAAACAGTGATGGTTGGAGTTAATGCTCTTTATCTCTTCTGTGGAACTCCCAACTCCAAATATAAAAGGAGGTGAAGTATGAAACAGGTTTAAAAGGTCGAAGCATTAAGAGATTTTTTTTCGCCAGAAGACTGGATTATTAAGGGAGTTTAGAACAATTTAAAAGCCAGTGGACAAAGCCTACCTAACCATGTGATTGTTGCTGGAAAAAGTCCAGACACTAAGTGCACCTCTGGAATCTACTGACCCTGACCAGGCTCACCCAGGGCACGCACACACTGCTTGTGAGCCCAAGGTCTCCACACAATTTCACCACAGCCCTAGACCCTCAGCTTTCTTGCCATATGCTGGTCTCCAGCCTAGTCTGGCCTGGCTGGCTGGGCAGACCTTAGACCTAGTTGGTAGCTAGTTTTCCTCCTGAATGTAGTTTTCAGATGTCCATTGCCCACTGTCTTTAGTCCTGTCTGCTGCATGGACTTCAGATTGAAGATGAAACTTGGTCTATTGTCCTACCTGTAGTCTCATCTCCTTTTGCTCTTGCCTGGGACTATCAATGGATCCTACTACCAACACCTGGCTCACCCTGCTATGACTATACCTGTGGGACCATGCCCTGGAGTCGCTCTTTACTCCTGGAACACCTAGTTAGGGAAAAGCAGAACTGTGGTGCTCTCTGACAGAGGAAATGCAAAGAAACCCCTAATACCTAGTACCTTAAAAACCTTTGACACTTGCTTTCTTCAGCATTTGTCCACACATGAAACGGAATTGGAAGGGCTTTGCTCCATGGTAAATATTCATGGAGACTTACATGAATATTCAGTGAATGCCTCCAGTTTGGTGGAGTCCCTGCTGACTGGAAGAGAGGAAGGATAACCATTTTGGAAAATACAAAAATAAGGAAGACACAGTGAGCTACAGGCCAGTCAGTGTCATCTCAGTGCCTAGCAAGACCATGGAGCAGATCCTTGTGGAAGCCATGCTAGGCCACAGGGAGGTGATTGGTAACGGCCAACATGGCTTCACTAAGGGCAAATTGTGCCTGTTTGGAGGCCTTCTGTGAAGGGTTATAGCATTGGTGGATGAGGGAGGAACAACTGACATAATTTACCTGGGCTTGTGCAAAGCATTGGACAGTGTCCTGCCCACCATCCCTGTCTCTGGACTGGAGAGACATGGACTTGATGGATGAATCACTCATCCATCCAGTTGGCTGGATGGCTGTGCTCAGAGTTGTGGTCAACTGTCCAATGTCCATGTAGAGACAACACCAATCTGTATGGTTCAGTCAGCGCACTGGAGGGCAGGGATGCCATCCACAGCAACCTGGACAAGCTGCACCTGGGTCAGGGGAATCTCAAGCACAAATACTGTCTGGGCTGAGATGGATTGAGAGCAGCCCTGAAGAGAATGACTTGAGGGTGTTGGTGGACAAGAAGCTGAATTGTTCTTTATCTATTGACAACCATAGTACTTTTCAAATATTATTTTAAACAAAGAATCATGTTACAGATATATTTCCAGTTGAGAAAAAAAATCTGTGTTAACAGATGTCTCAAATTAAAAGGCAGCAACACAGCACAAACCCATTTACAGTTGCACTACAAACCCATAAGCAGGAGCAACCATGGAGATAGTAATTTAAACTACTAAAAACTTTTTTCTTTTGAGGAATTTCTACAGAACAAATCTTGCATCAGAACAGAAGTCAGCATATGTTGGACTAAGTCTGTACTGATATTCACTTTTTTTTTATTTTGCTTTACTTTTTGAAATGTCCTTAATACTGTGTGTGAGTGCTTTTCACTACTTTAAGGAGTTGTAGATAAAGGAAGAAAGGATTATAATAAGACTGCTTTTGAAGAGTAAACTGTTGTATTTATTCCATTAAGTGTTTACATGGGTTCAGTGATCAGCTGAACAAATTTGGGAAAAAGTACATTAAGGACTACTAAATGCAGAAATCCCAGGATGATAACTGAAATACTGCAGATTGGTATCAGTACATCTTTTGGCCTAGTCTTGTGTTTCTCCTCAGGTAGCTGTCACTGGCCAGACTCAGAAATTGGTTATGACTACAGATAACACTGTAATCTGACCCAATCTCTATGTTCTGTGGTAGAGTGGTGCAGAGGCAAATCAGCTGGCACAGATTTTCCTCTGTGAGTTATAGAGTGAATCTTAAAAGAATACAACACAGTTTTCTTGTTTTGATAATTAATTATTTTAAAAGGGCACAGAAGGATAGCTCCATCACCCCCCATGAACCTTGCAGTATTAGAACAGCAATAGATCTTTTATCTAAATCACAACTGGTGTCAAGACATTCAAAAAAAAGTTTAAAACTATCAGTGTTAGAGAAAGTACATATAACATGTCACTTTAATTTAAAGGGTATAGGGTACTCCTTTTAAAGTCTTGTGCTTTATCCAACAAAACTGATGTCCCAAAAAGCTGCTGCATAGCAGCTCACATGGTCAGCTCATCGGGCAAAGATATTTGCATCTCTGAGCTTTGTGCAAATAGCTGTAATAATAGCAAGATGCAGTTTCCCAATTCTTTCTTTTCTTCCAAGAAACCTCCTTCCTTCTGCTGATATACATGAAGAAAACAGCTGTTTTTGTTGGCTAGGTGTTTTGAAGTAAATTTATTCAAAGCTACAAGACTAGCTAGCTTTTCTTGATTTGATATCAAAGCACTAGTCACCTTTGATATCCAAGCTTCACTTTCTATTGCATCTTTTGTTCAAGATTCATATTTTTCTAGTCAAGGTAATAAATAATAGTTTTCAAGAGGCTGCTAAAGAGCTGTCTAACTGATCAAGTACATAAACCAGGTTTGTATCTCTACCGCAGTGATTTCACATAGCCCATGCTAAGCTGAAGTCTGTGCTGAGGTTCTGAATAAAAAAGGCATTATCCATAGAGTGGCTCAACAAAGCACTCCAGATGTGGTGCTTTCCAAGGTGAAGAGGGCGTACCTTGACATTACTGTGTGGCACACCTCTTCAGTCTTCCTGCTCCAATGCATAGTTTTCAAGTTGAACTAAACCTGGATTAGGTCTGTAAAATGAAGAAATATGGATAGAAAATATATTGTTTGGGATGCTTCTCTATTTCCTCAGACTTCACTTCCTAGAGCACTAGGGATAGCTATAAAACTCTGACCTCACATTGAAGAAACAGTTCTGTCAAAGTTATAATTTTGAGTGAGCTGACTGTAATGTCTTAATTTGTGTGAAATATCATCCTGATGCTACCTGGCAGAGAAAAAGGGATAAATTTTTAAGAAAACTAATAATTTGAACATAGTCTGAAAGAATATTTGAACCCAATCTGCATTTTTTTTTCAAAAAGCTTTAGAATCACTTTAAAAAAGAATTATATAGGTACAAAGTCATAATAGGAATTAATTTGTTACTATCATGGTTTTAATATATTTTTCTAATATTTCTATTTCAGTTAGTGATTTCAAGATAAAACCCATAGCAAAGTTTTAATGTCCTTCCTGCTGCTATCATACTTGTAAAGATTTGTAATAGCTATCAGTTAAAGTAATTTGTGGATTTGCGGATTTGTATCATGAACCCTTGCAGCAAACAGGTTTGCGGTTCAAAGCAAGCTACATCTCACCTAATTTGGGGATCTCTGATTCTGAAACCAGGGACTCAGATCATTACTCCAAATACATAGTGGCATAAATTTGTGAGGACCTTTTCCTTTAATAATAGAGTATTTCTGATTGCTCAGATTATACCAGAGAAGTAATTTCATGTTTACTACAGGAATGAAGAGCTTGCATGAATCAGGGATCTTTGGTGCAAATTAAACTTACTTTTAGCTTCCAAAATAGTGATCAGTTATCTTACTAAATTCAGGAGACAGTAGATCTGTGATACAATTAAGATGAAATTAATGAACACCTTGGATTTTTTTTTCTTTCATTGTTATTTTATTTAAATGTTGATTCAAAAATATATCCTCAGTGTAGCAACTCTGCGGTTAGCTCTGGAAGATGAAGAAGCTTGTAACTATGATAGCATCCTCCTCAGAGAGACACAGAACTGAAAGATGGGGAAAAGTAGGTTCCAGTTATCTCTCTGCTCCCCAGGACTAACATCACCAAAAGTTAAAGCAGTAATAAACACAGATACATACGCCCTGGTAACAGCTGTGGACAGTGCACTGCTCATCCTAAAGCTCGCCGCTCGAAAGCATGTCCACGCTCTGCTAAGGAAACACAGAAACCTTTTTCTCCAATTCGTTTTGTGAACGAAAACCCTCTCTACTGGGAAAATGTCCTCCGGGGTGTGACTGTGCGCCGGGGGCAGAGCAGGGTCAGCCCGGCGGGGGATGCTCAGCGCGGCGGGGGTCAGGGCCGGGGGGCGGGCGGGCAGGTGGCGGCGGGCGGGGCGAGCGCGGCGCCGCCCCCGGGCCCCATTGGCGCGGGCGGTGGGGGCCGCGCCGCGCCGCCCCCCGCGCACAAGTGCGAGCGCCCGGCGGTGGCGGCGGGGCTGTACCGTGCCGGGGCCATGCAGAGCTGCGGGCGCTGGTGGGGGCGGCTGGCGGCCCGCGGGGCGCCGCACCTGTGGGCGGCGGCGGGGCAGCGGCGCTGGGGCGGCGGGGAGGCGGCGCGGTGCATCGAGCAGCTCCTGCCGCGGCACGATGACTTCTCCCAGCGGCACATCGGGCCCCGGGAGCAGGAGAAGCGGGAGATGCTGCGAACCGTCGGGGTGAAGGTAGGCGCCGTGCGGGGCGGGAGCTGCGCCGCCGGACCCTCCCGGTGCGGGCTGTGCCGCCCCGCGGGAGCTAACCGCGGCGTGCGGGCGCTTCTTGCAGAGCGTCGAGGAGCTGATGGACAAAACCATCCCGGCCAGCATCCGCCTCCGGAGGCCGCTGAGGATGGATGACCACGTCTGTAAGTGACCGCATGGCTCGGGTGCTCCCGGACTCCCCGCGCCCTCCCGCGGCCCCTCCCGGCCGCCTGCGGGGGCGGGGGGCGCTTGGGGTTCGCGCTCCTTGCCCCCGATGTCCCCGCTGACATGTGTAGCGGTCTGATCTTACCGCCCGAGTGGAAGTGCAGGGTAAGACTTAAATAACCGTAGTAGCACAATCAGCGGCACTTCATTCTTCTCCGAGCAACTCCGTAGTTTAATTTGGCTGCTGCGTTTATTGCTGTCCTCTCGGAAATCGATAGGAAAATATGTGTAGCAGACAGGGGCTGCTCGAAAACTCGCTTTGGAGGTCAAGTGCTCCACTGACTTCACTTTGTCCTAACAGCCTAATGTGTAGGGAAAAGTATGACTAAAAATCGTCCCCTTAGTGTGGATTGCAGCTTCAAATGAGCCACTGTCTTTTGGTGATTTTGTGTATCTGCAGGATATCTTTGTTATTCCTTCTCCCTGACACCCCCCCCACCCCGCTGCCCTTAAATAATAACCTGCATATCTTAAAAACGTGAAAAGTCTTTGTCTCCGTATTATGGATACACAGTAGACTAATGGCCAGAATTTTAAATCTGTCTAATTGAGTGCTATGGGTAAACTGCAGGAATACTAAACATCTGAGTCAGCTATTGTGGCACTACAGTAATTCAGCAAATTGCTGTAGAAAACTTGATGTGATGTCATGAGGTTTTAGATATTAACATTTTTAAGAGTTAGCAAGCACAGTACAAAATTTTTATCCGCTTAACTGCGCCTTTGAGGAAAATCTGTGGACATTATGATGGAAGTCCTGTAAATGAAAGAAACACTTTAAAATCCTCAATGCTAAACAATTACACAAAAACTAACAAAGCTCAATGGCCATTCACATATGGGATCCAGTTACATCAGTATTAACTTCATTTTTGTGTCACAATCCTTTTCCTGATTTGTAGAAAACTTGGTTCCTCTTTCTGGCATTTTCTCATTGCTCATCAGTGTGCTGTAATTCGAGTGTAAACTTCAGGCCTGCAGCTCCGGTGAGGTTCCTGGCCAGTTCAATCTGGTTACTCTGAGATGACATCACACATGAGAGGCAGCACCACAATGAACAGCCAGGAAAACTAGACCCTGAAAAGACAGAGTCTAGCCAGGAGGGATTCAACAGGGAATGATAGTTTCTACCTCTAAAATGTTTTATTAGTACAATGGTATTTTAGTCTTTTGTAACTTTCTGTCTTATTAAGATGGGGAGAGGCTGGGTAGAGAAGCAGAATTTAACAGCCTTCTTGTGTCTGTGTAACTGCTGAAAGAAGTGTTTGGCATATTTCCTTATGGTTAATGTGTTTTAATCAAGGTATTCCCTGACTAAGAAGTGATTTTTACTGACCTCAAAGACAAAAACTTTTTAGGTTACTATATTTTTAGGTCAGTAGAAGGAGTGAAATGCAGTTTGTCACTAATAATTATGGCTTAGAAGACCTTCCAATTCTTTTAATAATTAGTTTTTATTATTAATTAATATGATACTCTTACAAAATTTTTACAGGATAGTGGCCACTAAAAAACTAAACTGGTGACATCAGCCTAAGTCACAATCTTGACGTCTTGACATGCTCAAATGCTGATTCTTAGTAATTTTGAGTTATGTCTCCCAAACAGTGGTGCATTAGTTGATGTCCTGTGGTAGGCAAGTTCTCACTGTGTAACAGGACCTCATTAGTTAACAGTGTGTTTAGTTCACTGGCATTTTGCTCCACTTGCTATGCTGCTCTTGTTCCCTTAGAGTAAACTTTGAAAGAATGTGACTGTGATGCAGAGTCTCACATTGCACAGCATGCTACAGTGAGTTTTCAAAAGAGATGCTTGCATGAGGTACAGAAAACCTTTTTTTCTGTACATGACTGTGTTTTTCTTCTGCAGCCAGTGTGCTGGACTGTCTTTTATAATTTATCATGTAGTTGTTTGTCACTAGTTTTCCCCTGAACTGGTAGCAGAAAATTCCACAGCTTTTAAAAGAAAAGTTTAAAGCCTCAGCTTAAAGTTGTGCAACATCACATTGAACATCTTGTACCCAGGACATTGCAATCTGAGTGAAGTTTGCTTTAATGTACTGCTTTCTAGTCACCAGGATAGTATTTATGATGTAAGGATGGGGCATTATTTCTCTATCATGTACCCTTTACTAAAGAGAATTAGCAAAATTGGGCAGTGTCGTGAAAACTGTATTATATTTAAATTTAAACATTTGTTTTTATTTGCGTGAATGCTCTCACACATGGAAAGAGAGAACAAAACAAGGCAATGCAAAACATGTTATTCAATGAGCTTCAGCATTTATAAAATTTATATTACAAATACAGCAATTTCCACTTGTCTTTATAACTTCACAATGTATTCATAGTTACTCCACAAATTGGAGTGCAGCTGAACAAATGAGCTGCGCTAGAGCTACTCCTTTATGGTAGCAAACAAACACAGCTGAGCTTACACTGAAGTCTCATTGAAGTCAATCCTTACAGATAGAATTATACGTGTAGTTCAAGAAAACCACACACTCACCATTAAAAACATGTCTGTGTTTTGTGGGTCTCTGCAATTAGATTTGGGTTTTTTGGAAAGGTTTCATAGCTGTAGACCTCATCTCAGGTGTGTATTTTGATGTGTACATTTGATATATAATCTTCAAGTTTTGATTTGGTGTGTGTTACTATAAAAGATCACATTACAGATCCTTCCATTGACAATCTCACAAGTTATCTAAAAGAAGGAAAATGAATCAAGTGTGTGTATGCAATAGCAGTAAAGAAAAGAAAAAAGAGGCTCCTGTGGATGGAGCTTGTGTTAAACAGCTTGTTTATATGGCACTGCATATTCCACTGATGATAAATAAAATCTCTGATTACAGTAGAAGCACACTTTTTTTTTGTGTTGTCTGTCCTAGACATTTTAGCACAGACCTACTCTTCAGTGGAAGAATGAAGCTTCATTACGTCCCTGAAGGACATGACATATATATAGAGAGAAAGTCTTTAACCTTACTTACCTAGGCATTTCCTGAGGGCAGGAAGGCTCTGCAGAGGGATCTGGACAGGCTGGATCATGGACCAAGGCCAGTGCTGAGAGGTCCAACAAGGCCCAGGGCTGGGTCCTGCCCTTGGGTCACAGCAGCCCCAGGCAGTGCCACAGGCTGGGGCAGAGTGGCTGCAAAGCTGCCCACAGGAAAAGGAGCTGGGGGTGCTGGTGACAGCAGCTGAACATGAGCCAGCAGTGCCCAGGTGGCCAAGAAGGCCAATGGCATCCTGGCCTGTACCAGCAACAGTGTGGCCAGCAGGAGCAGGGCAGGGATTGTCCCCCTGTACTTGGCGCCCAAGTTGTGAGGCCACAGCTTGAATCATGTATTGTTCTGGTCCCCTCATTACGAGAAAGACACTGAGATGCTGGAGAGTGTCCAGAGGAAGTCTGCAAAGCTGGTGAAGGGTCTGGAGCACAAGTCCTGTGAGGAGCAGCTGATTGAGTTGGGGTTGTTCAGGCTGGAGAAAAGGAGGCTCATTATCACTCTCTGCAGCTGCCTGAAAGGAGGGTATAGCTGGGGTTTGCCCTCTTCTCCCAGGCAGCAAGTGACAGGACAAGAGGAAATGGCCTCAAGCTGTGGCAGAGGAGGTTCAGGTTGGAAATCAGTAAGAATTTCTTCACTGAAAGAGTGGTCAGGCATTGGAATGGACTGTGCAGGGAGGAATCATCCCTGGAGGTGTTCAAGGAACAACTGGACGTGGCACTTAGTGCCATGGTTTGTATGACAGGGTGGTAATCAGTCACAGGTTGGAGCTGATCTTGGAGAAGTTTTTTGACCTAAATGATTCTATGATCTCTTTTTCTTAAGTCTAGCTTAAGAAAAAGAGATCATAGTCTAGTCTTTCTTATGACTAGCCATTCTGGTAAATGCCAAGTTTTGATGGTACAAGTGCATCTACACACAAAATGCTTTTTCAATATTTTTTAGTGTTATCTGTATTGGCAGATTTTTTTCTTGTATTGCCATTGTCAGTGATGGAGGAGAGAAGGACTGTAGCTTGTGCTAAGAGGTTTCTGAAACAAAATCCTTTCTTTGCTATGAAAGATCAAAGCACTAGCTATGTCCATTTTGGGGCCAAAAAAAAAAAAGCCATTTTAAAAGTGTCTCTTGCCATGAGCCTGCTGACTGTGGTGTAAAACCATCTGAACATGCCACTGAATTCCAGTAGGAGTTAAAGAGCAAAATGTCTGACTTCAGCCAACAGTAACTTTCAGTCCTGTACCTCAACTAATTGTGGAAGAGGGGCTTTTTTACGGTCAGATTTTTCTGCAGATAAAGTAAAGGAAAAACTTAATTTTGGCATGTAACTTCTGTTCAGTCAATATTTACAGCAAAGCTAGACATCTCTTTGATTCTTAATTGGGATCAGCTGGTGTTACAGAGCTTAATTCTCAGGATTACAGTAAGGAAACTTGAACAATCAGCTTTTCTTTAGGCATTGAAGGTACTTTTGCACATATGTTGTGGTTGACCCGTTTGAGTAAAGAACCATATTATCTTATATGACTGATCTTCTATATTTTATCCCTACAAATCTACTGTCTATGTCATAGTTATCCCTGCAATGCTGCCATGGTATGTCCATCTTTATATGTAATGGATGGGTCTTGTGCATATGTTTGTTATTTCTGCTTTTTAGTTCAGGAGTTGAATTTTTTAAAAGGTTGAATTAAAAAATACTTCTGTGAACTCCATCAGTTTTTTTCTTAAACATTCCCAGGTACATTCTCAAATTTTAGAATTTATCAACATTAGTTCCTAAAATCTTAAGAGTGCATTTGGGTCTCTAGTCTAAATGTTATTAGAAGCAATGCTGTTCAGAAGCAGTTACAATGTAATAAAGGCTATTTGTGTCTCCAGATTAGCAGCTCTTTTTGCAGTGAATCTTCTTTAATAGGATTTTATATTTTAAATGCCAGTTAAAAATTAATTCTGGGTGAATTTATAATCACCTCCTTATGTCAGACAGGTTTTTAGATCTTGTTTAGTAATTTCAGGTTCCTTGCTGCTGGTGTCCAGGCAGTGTGCTTCAGATGCCTGTGTCAGGGGTAATAGTTACCCTCCAGAGTGTTGCCATACATTGTGCAGAACCTGCATTACCACCCAGGGCGCTTTGCTGCTCTTTTTTCCACAGGCAGCAGCCCTTGTGGGCTGGACAGGGAAAGGCATCCTGTTTAGCTCAGCCTGCCCCTGCTTTTGGCTCCTGGCAGCATCAGGTTGTGCGTGCTGCCCAGGCTGGCTGGGTGAGCACAGGTAGCCTGAGTGAAAGGAGGGAGGGCAGGGCACCATGGCTTTCTGCCCAGATCTTGAAGTTGGGCACACAGCACCTGGAATATGCCCTTTCCTTGTGCTGCCATATGGCTTTATTGCTATGTGCCTGACAGTGCTTTGGAACTACTTTTCTTCAATATAATCTAGTTTGGGGCTGGTTTTTTTTAAGAGATTGAATTAAATACTTAATTAAGGGAAATAAATTAATCCCCCTTTTATCAGCAGTTCTAGGGGTTTGCTTCCTTGATCTCAGAGGCTAGATTTTTTTTAAGGTATAAAGTGAATAAAAATATATCGGACAAATAGTAACCTTCTTTTAGTATTGCATGGTTAAAGCTGTATAACTTGAACTGTTCCTTTTGTATTTTCTTCACTCTCCTTCTCTAGTGCCATATTTTGCAGGTATCTCACAAGTTCAAGGCAACTCTATTGTGCTAACTACAAAAACACTAGCAAAAATAACAGCACATCATTTTGTGGCCTGATAATTCAGTCCCTCTTACTATTTTTTGTGATATAGTCTGCTTTTGCTACCTGTAGATGTAGCAATCTGGAACTGCCCTTGCAGAACCTCTCAGACCCTCAGTAAGTTTTCTCCGGTTATAGGAAAGGAATACAGCAAAAGCAGTGGATGTTATTCTGGGTATTGTCTTTGATCATCATTTCTATGAGTTGATGAGGGGAATAAAGATCAGCTGCAGTGACTTTGCTGGCAAATTTTTTGCTGAACAAGGTTCTTAAAGAATTTTTATTGTACACCCAATAAAATGAGTCTGTCATAAAGCAATTTCAATCACTTTTCTTAGAACACTGGAAACAAAACAGCTGAGTGTGACAGTGGCTGGAGTCCAACCATTACTTAAATATAGTAAATTTTTCTTTCTGTTTTATTTCCCCATTTTGCATATCGGTTCTTAATCTCATTGCTGGGAGAAATAAGAAGACATTAGTAACACAACCAAAAAATATTTCAAGCTGTGTTTTTTGAACTATGCAATTAAATTTTTTTAGGAATCCTATATGTTTTAGTTTTAAAGAAGTTAATAAATATTTAGAATAATACAACATTTCCACTACATATGCTCCAAGTTATATACTTTATTCAGTGGAAAAAGTCTGCTATTTTCAGAGTTTGCTGACAGTCTTGGGGACCAAACTGGAAATGTAGCAACTTCATGATGAATTTAAAAATTAATTTTTAAGCATACGTAAGATCACTCTTGTATTTCACATTCATCTGACTTTGTATTAGCATTATTTATTTAATTATTTAATTATTTATTTAGTTATTTACAAAATTATCAATGAAGAGTTAGGCCCCTTTCACAAATAACATTATGGGAATACACTGTTGAAACCTAGGCTTGACAGAGTGGGAAATTAGGCGACTGACAGAGACACAGACCCAGCTCAGTCCCTAGCCCCTGCTCAAAGCTTTGCTGTGGGGTCAGAGCAGATTGCTCAGGGCTTCACCCAGTCAAAACATGAAACCTGGACCCAGCTCTCCTTATGTCCAGTCTGAGCCTCTGGCCCTCGTGCTGTGCATACAGGGCTTTTTAGAGCCCAGCTGCATCTCCTCCATCCCCTCCTTTTGGTGCTGGGGGTAATGGTAAGCATGGTTTGTTTCTTTGCCTTGCTCTCTGGTCTTTGGACTCCAGCTTCTGTATTAACTTCTCTCACCATTACCTGCATCAGTCTTTCTTGAATTCAGAACCCTATCAGTGTGAAGTAAACACTGAATTCATGAAACCTTCATGGATTTTTCTTTGGTCATAGGTAAGCCAGCCTAACAAGTAAATCAGGGGCTATTGAGTTCCCTTACTCAGGACTGCAGTTATATATTTATGATCTGTCTTCCTAAAGACATACTGTGATGGAGTACTTCAAGGCAGTAGAAGGCAAAGGATAAGGAGTCTTTATCCTTGATCTCCTCAAAGAGGCGTGTTACATGTGGGAGATTTTGAGCTGTACTGCTGCCGTTGCCCTTTCAGTGACCAAAGGAGCAGAGAAGTAAGGGGAAGCAGGAGCAGGAGTATGGCCTCCAATATTTTGCCACCCTGCTTAAAATCAACTGTGTAGCTGTCTTCACAGGTAGTTCATTAAAATGTGGTAATTAAAAATTTACTCTGTCTTGGATCCTCTCAGTGTAGATATTCTAGATGGAGTGTGGTTCTACTCTTAAGCACAATCTCTGCCTAAGCTCCTTGCAGCCTCTCTGGGCTTTTGGTTGTGTGCCTTCAATCCGTTTGGAAGCAGGTTTAATTCAGGTTTATCTCCAGCACAAGCTAAATGGCTGTGTGTAGTTGTTGTTAGCTACAATTGCATAGAAATAACTCAAGAAGAAAAGCTCAGTTGAGGAAACAAAGGAAATATTCTCTATCACATTGTGCAGTATTTATGGTATGTGTTTACTGCAGAAACCGCATTCAGTGCATTTTTGTGTGTGATATTGAGCTAGCAAGCAAGTTAAATGATAGCCAACTTCTGCCTTCAACTGCAATTTGGAATTAAACAAGGAAATTCATTACCATTTCCAAGAAATCATTGATGTTTGAATTATGCAAGAGCACAAGCCTCTGTCTGAAATTGCAACCAAACTGTCTTTCATCAAACTTTTTGCAAGTGGTAGAGGAAGGTCTCTACAATGTTAAAGCTCACTTAAACAAACAATTACCTCTCTCTTACTAAAAACTCTTGTGGGAGTGACGGTTTTCACTTTACACTTTTTACACTTTAGAAACTTTGCCCTGGACATTGCTGAGTTCAAACCTAATAATCATATAACAAATCTCCAGAAAAAAAAAAAATCAGTTTACTCAAACTAAGAAATTAGTCTTCATACATTAAATCTGATGGTAACACTGAGTAAAAGTCAGAGAAGAAATGAACTTTAAAATGAGAACTGAACAAAAAAAAAAACTCTGCGAAAGGTGTAATGTGACTGTTGAAGAAATTTATTGAAAAC
Organism: Serinus canaria; assembly: GCF_022539315.1. Taxonomy (NCBI): domain Eukaryota; kingdom Metazoa; phylum Chordata; class Aves; order Passeriformes; family Fringillidae; genus Serinus; species Serinus canaria. The sequence goes on from NC_066343.1 coordinate 47,921,526, forward strand.
CTGGAGATTTTTGAAAAAAAAATCTTTATGCATGAAATGCAATAGTAGCAACTTGAGTGAAAGGATAAAAAGCAAGTTTTGAAATCAGAGCCGAAGTTCTAATATCCTTGTTTGTGGTTGCTCTAGAAATTAATTCAAAACCTAGATAATTATTTGCCACCACATTCTAGAAAGTTAACTATTCTGGCTTGATATCTCTTGCTGGAGTAACTTACAGAGAGAAAATAGATTTTGAGCCATCCAGAGCCCAAGGTACTCTAATTCTGTGATTTGTGGCATTATATTACAAAGTCACATCTTCAAGTTGTGGTGCAGAGGGAACAGAACTTGGCATACCTGTCCCATTACAGCAAACCCTGAGGTCAGATTTGGGGGAAGAATTAAAAGACATCTGCTTCCCTCACCTAGGAGGATTGGATCTACCCAGGTCTGTTATGTTGGGCTGACGTATCTGTCTGTGTGATCTTAAGACTACTGACCATCCTTCTGCATCCTCAGCTACTAATATATTTTTAAAATACGACTCTGGCAGATGTTTGTAGCATTGCTCAATGACTGCTAGGAACGGGATGACTCAGTGTGATTTTTGCACCTCTTTCAGGACATTGAGAAGCAAGACCAAAGGGTAAACTATGGCTGAGAGAGAAAGGGAATGCAAATGCTTTCATTCTGTATACTTCAAAATAATTTTTTTGTAATGTCTTCAAATTGATTGGCAGATTGATTTGAAAGTTAATCTGATTTGACTAGAAATACTCTTATTAACTTTTTTTAAAATAAACTGGTGAAGCATGCTAAAATTGAATTAAAAGAACTGTTTTATCAGCAATTTAGGGAAAACGTGAGGAAATTAAGTTCTATGATTCTAAGAAATTAGTCCTGGGTGTTTGGTGTAAGCCCACTTTGTGTGGGCTCCACTTTTTGGAGTCATATTTTTTGCAAATATGACTCCGTTAGAAACAGCTGTGGATGGCAATGGCTTCAAGCAATTTAGATTCTGAAAGATTCAGCTAATAGAAAATGTTTCCTGAGGTACTTTAAATGCATGTGCAAGATGGGTCTCTTCTGGGTTGAATGTACATTGTATTAGTACAAAAAGAGCTCCTTCTGCCTACAGCTGTTTCTCTCACTATTCTTTCTAGATGCTTTGGAACCCTGTTATTATTCAGGTGTTGCATTTTCAAAATTCTGGCAGAATTTAAACTTCCTAGAATATTTTACCAGGTTACTACTTTATCTTTGCTGTTCTTGACTTGCACTTTATTCTGCTACTGTTTGTACTTGCACCACCAATGGGTTATTTTTACACTGGGAGAGAAGACATTTGGGTTAAAAACTGTCGCTGTTATACGTAGCTGTAGCATTCTGACATGTTGTCTTTCCAATTAGGTGAAAATGAAATCCTTGAAACTCTCTACAATATTGCAAGGAAGAACAAGATATGGAGGTCCTACATAGGCATGGGTTATTACAACTGCTCAGTGCCTCAGCCCATCGCGCGCAACTTGTTGGAGAATGCAGGATGGTAATGTACCACATTTTACTGTTAAATGTACATCTGTAAGTACACATTTGTCCCACAAACCTATTTTTTTTTACCAAGGCTTTCACATATTTGGTAGTGATGTGTGTCCTACTGTGTAGGAACTGTGTTGTTCATGCTAAAGCTCAACATTTACTTTAGAAGGCACTTTTTTTTTGTAAAATATGCCATTAGTATTTTTACAGCTCCTATATATTATGAACTAATACAAGATTGCATGTTTACTTTAGGGAAGTATAGAGAGTTACCTCCTAAATGAAAGTAATTATTTCCTAACTTTTGCCTAAATTCAAACCAGCTCCCTCCCCCACTGGTGTACGCAATTTGGGTGGAGGTAGTTAAATACTATGCAATACTATGATCATAGTTTTCTGATGAGGAAGTAAGAAACTTCTAAGGAAGTAGAAAATTCCAAAGTCTGTTCTCTTAGTATTTCTTTCTTGCTTTGGTTTTTTTTTTTTTTAAACCAGAGACCTTCAAGGGTTTGAATGTTTACCCATAAAGTGAGTTCTTGTCTTGTCTGATCAAATAATTCTTTGGTGAACAGCAGTGACATTGAACTATCATAATAAGATAATTCATTTATGAAAAGGCTGAGAATATTGTACTTGGTTCAGGTCATCCAGTTGACAATTTAGTTTCTAAAGAATTGCAGTTCAGGAATGATGCAACAGGAAAAGCCAAATTTCATGTGAACTCTAACTTTCCAGCAGCCTGAATGTCACCCTGCATTTTCTCATTTAGTTTACAAGTTCCCCTATGACCAGTCACTAAGATGCTTCTTTTATACTATATTAAAATGAGTTACTTTACTTTAATTACTTTATTCCTGAGCAATTTTTATTTTAGTAAAATCAGTATTTAATGGTTTTCTGTATATTTTTAAAAGCCCAAACAACAAAAAATCCCACAACAAACCAAAGGATCATATTACTCAATGAAGAAAGTATTGCTACTTAGATGTTATGTGGTTTTTATACTTTCGGTTGCCGTAAAAGGGTCTACATATCTGTAAACCTCTAAGTCTTATTTATTTTTAGATTTGTTGGCTCTGTTTGCATCACTGGTGAAAAAGTTGCAGTGTTTGAAGGAATCTATGAAATACGTCTATGCAAGGTTTTATTTGGCCTTATCCTTGTTCACTTTTTGCAACATATGCAATCTAAATATTTCAATACAGTACCAGGAAACAAATTATTGGTTGATAGAAGCAAAGACAAGAACAGCTAGAAAGTAATTGGAACAAAATGAACTGCAGACTTTTCAATCCTAAAAACTTAAGTAGTGTTAATGAAACAACTGAGAGAGTTTGTCCAGAAATCTGATCTTGCACTGTCCAGTCAAGTCAAACTAGATGGCTAAAAGCTAAACTACTGGATGGCTAAAGTAAGGCTAAAATATTTGTTGGAGAGAAAGCATATATGTGTGCATGCGTGTGTGCTAAAACAACTATGCAGGCTTTATGGAAGCTGTTAAAGAAATCAGACTTCTTATTTCTGCTGAGTGTATAACGCTTTCCATGCTGACACACTTCACATTGCAGCTCCAAGGGAAATACTACAAGCTCAGGCTTATTGCTTCTTATCTATTCTGTCTCCCTTACATAACTTGTGTTTGCATTGCTTGGCATCTGTTAGAGCAACTAGAAATCTCCCAAAGTTCAACTTACTTGATTCTTTTACCCCAGACATTAAATGTGTAAGAATGCAAACATGTACCAAGGATGAGAGTCTTTCACATCTCTAGTGTAAATTATTAAACTTGTTAGTTAGTAACACTCAGAATGTAATGAAGGCATTGCATTCTGAAAATAGCTACATGCTGTGCAATAATTACTTTTAGAGAATTTACTTTTAAATTACTTTAAAAAGTCACTTACCATGTAGTATAGATTCAGGCACAACACAGAATGCTGGCTAAAGCCAGATTTTTTTTAAAGAACTTGCAGAGAAGTAGAATCAGTTAAAATATGTAGATGCTTAAAAAATGCCAAAAAACCCTTTTAAAAGGAGTGTTTAACTAAGTGGGCTTATGTTATAAGAGGTATCTTTATTTGTGGAACTGTTAATCTTCTTAGTAGTTTGTGGCAGTACTGCAATTCAAGATTTCTTGGTTGATTTTTTCCATCTTTCTGAAATTTATTTGTTTTAGTTCAACTGTGTTGACCATTCAAAACCATAACATCAAAGTCATAAGGCTTCAATAATATTGTTTTGTAATACAGTGTACTTTCCCAGCTATGTGGAGCAGGAGTTCTCTAATGCATTTCAATTAATCACAATGTTTTAATTCTTGTTAGTCTAATTCTAGTTCCTTCTGCAAATTAAAATACAAGAAATGGCCCTTCGGTGAAATAAAATGAGAAAGCATAGTTGTAAAACTTTAGGTACAGAGAAATTTCTTCAACTAATCAATAGAAGTCATTGCTCATGCCAGAGGATTTGGAATAATTCTTTTTATTGGTGAGAACTGAGTGGGCATAGGGGCCATACAGAAAAAAAAAAATCTTAATATTACCAGACTGAAAGTTTATCTGGCAAACTGAACGCTGGGTTTAGCTGCTGTGGAGAAAAAAGCCCTACTATTGGGATTAGCAAGGCTACATGCAGTCTGGGACATGGTCTCACTTGTGAACTATTCAGTCATATGATGATAATTAGTTTAGTTCTAGAACTGGCCAAAACTGAGAAAAAAACCCTTCAGGTTTTGGGAAAATCATCAAGGTTTATATTCTCTATACATAATTATTGCTTTCTGTTGCTGTACTGAATAATGTATGTGAATAATTCAAGCAGATGTTTCATTTAATTAGGTGGTTAATGTATTAGCATATTACACTTTGAGTTCATTTATTGAATATGTCCTCCTTCTAGCTTTTGTGTCTCTTCAGGACTTTCTCCTGCTTTCTCTCTCACCTTACTGTTTTGTTGCTTCTCTCATCATGCTCAATACCAAGTTCTCTGGCTTGTTTTTAAACGATCTTCGGTTTTTACCTTCTTTTGGCTTTACACAACTTGAGCTTCCAAATACTGGAATCTTTCTGGAAAGCTTGTACCTTCATTTTTCAAAAGTCTAAGATTTGCTACTGCCCTTTTAGGGAAACAAACTGCTTTTTTCTTCCATCCCGAGAAAACAGAGGCCACAAGTGTTTGCGCTTACCGCTTGTTTCTGGCTGCTACTCTAAACTCAAACTGGCGTGAAGTTTGCCCTGGACTGCTGTGTAATCCAGTGCCCACATTTCCAGCAGAGAGGAGAGTCTGAACTCTGTTTTTGCCTTTCATCCCTGGACCCATGCTGCTTTTGCTCCAATAGAGCATGTCCCTTAGATTCTTGCATTTTTGAGGGAGTTCCTTCTATTGCACTACTGTTTTGTTCACCAAATGACAAAAGATAAAACTTACATCAGTCTGACTTCCCTCCACTAACATATATGGAAACTAATTTCACAAGCAGTTGCATGCTTCTGAGCCTGTTCTGCGAAATGTCAAGTGCTTTTCTTCTTAAAAGGGTGGAGAAGACTTGATAAATAAGGGTCTTCAGTAAACAGTATTGAAACATTGTGGCAATATCTAAATATGATTGAACAATACATTCTCCTTTGAATATTGTGATTTGATTTAATTCTTCCACACTCAGCGTCTACTTACTCTGTCCTTCTCCATAATGCCCTCACACCTCTGTTTTAAAAGTAATTTCTCTTTTCAAAATGGAGAAACAGAATTTTTGTCCTGTAAAAAGTTACATCAACACCAGAAAGTAAAAATTACAATGTTTAAAGATAACTGTATTGTAACAGATTTCCATATTAATGAAATATTTATTTTTTATGTGATACAGTTCAGTTATATATTGCCATAACTTTGTTACGCGTTTATTTTCTTGGATCCAAACTCAGAACTTTTTTCTGGCAGGGTTACCCAGTATACACCTTACCAGCCAGAGGTGTCCCAGGGTAGGCTGGAGAGCCTCCTGAATTACCAGACGATGGTGTGTGATATCACAGGAATGGATGTGGCTAACGCATCTTTGCTGGATGAAGGGACAGCTGCTGCAGAAGCCATGCAGTTATGTCACAGGTACTGTGCTTAAAAGTGTGGTTAAATCACAGCAGGAAGTAATTTTGGAATTTAAGGCATCTATCCCTGTGTAGGCAATGGATTGAAGTTGAGTGTGGCCTTGTTACAGTGAGCAGTTCACTAAACACCCAGAGTCCATGTTGCCATGCCCCCCGAGAACTTCCTAGTGTGGATGTAAATGTTTAACTCAGACTTTTAAGGCCTTTAGAAAACTAAGGACATGGAAGAATTTCTAGAGGAAGCAAGACTCACCCTTGTTGGAGGAAGATTGGGCTAGAGAACACTTAGGCAAACTGGACTTACACAAGTCCTGATGTGCTGCACCCCTGGCTGCGGAGGGGGACTCCTGATGCCATACAAGGCCACTCTTGATTGTGTCTGAGCAGCCACAGTGACTGGGACAGGTGCCTCAGCAGTGGAGCAAAGCAAATGACACTCCTGTCCCCAGGAAGGGAGGAATGAATATGCAGGGAGCTACCAGCCAGTCAGCCTCACCTCGATCTCTCAGTAGGATGATGGGACAACTGCTAGCCCTGGAAACCATTTCCAGACATGTAAAGGACAAGAAGGGGATAAGGAGTCACAGATTAACACAGGAGCAAGTCATATTTGACCAGCCTGATGACTTTCTACAGTTGAGTGAGTGGCTTGGGAAGGGAGAGCAGTGGGTCTCCCTTAAATCTCCACAGAGAAACCAAAAATTATGGGCTGGATGAGGTGGGAGAGAGATAGATATGAAACTGTCTGAATGTTGGCCCAGGGGAGGCTTTTTCAGTGACATGAACTTTAGGTGGAGGACAGTTATTGTAAACCAGGGACAGCACTGGGTCCAGTCAGTGATCTGTGTGATGGGGCAGGCTGTATCCTCAGCAAACTTGCAGGTGCAGAACCTCAAGGATCAGATGATGGACAAGTGAGTCATGGCGCCTTCCAGAGGGACTTGGACAGGCTGGAGAAAATGTGTGGTTCCATCACAAGGAACCTTGTGATGGTCAGCAAGGGGAACTGCAAAGTCCTGAAGCTGGGGGAGAAGCAACCCCTGGCATATGGGGTACATTATGGGGTCTGGCAGGCTGGAAAGCAACTTTTCTGAAAAAGCCTTTGGGGGGTTTGGGTGATGCCAGATTGAACACAATCCAGCAGTGAGTACTTATTTCTGGCCAATAGGCAATCAGTCTCCTGGGCTGCACTGGCAGGAGGACTTCTACCAGGATGCCAGGGAGGGATCCCTCCCTGTCACCCTGATGAGTTGACATCCCACAGTGCTGTGCCCACCTCCCCTGAACAGCAGAGACACGGACATACTGGAAAGAGTCTAGTCGCCCTGCCGAGAACACCAGCCCAGCTGCTGGCTGGGACACACCTGCTCCCACTGACACCTGCACAGACACAAGGGCTCCTATTGGCTGATGTGCTGCTCCAGCTGCTGGCACTCACTCCATTCCACTCCCTCCAGTCATTTCAGTTGCTCCACTATGGAAATGTGGATCCTTTGTGATCCGACTCCAGTGGCATTCACACGCACACATGCACACACTGAGAATACGGACTCCCCTTTCCCATGAAAGGAATCAGAAAGGCAAGAAGAGAGGATAATAACCAGAAGAGAGGATAGACTTCAGTAGTTAGGTGCAAGATCTTCAGCAACCAGCTATTCATATGTGACTGTCCCAGGCTATCCCCTTACTCTGCTATTGTGCTACAATTATTGCTCACAGAATCACTTAACTGTATTATTATCCCCCTAAACATATCATAATAAGACATGTTTGCAATCCCCAAATGCTTTTCTTGTGAATCCCATAATGTCTACTTGCCAGGTGGGGGCAGGCATGCAGACGGTGTGCCTGTTTGTGTTAATTAATGAATTGGAGTTCCCACCTGCCCGGTGGGCTCTTTGCTCCTCTGCACTTGTGGAGATAGACAGGTCTCTGTTGGGCTGGTTTTCCCTAAGAAGCGCCTGGGAGAAGCAGGGACAGGATGCTGTTTGGACTTCCCCACCTGCCATTGCCTCTCTGGGCGATGCACAGGACCTTTCATCACATAATCTAATGGATTGTGGCCCGAGTCTCTTGCAGCTATGAAAGCTGAAGATGTGCATTATCTTTTTTCCATCAGTGATTAAATTAAGCTTTAAAAAAGTGTGGAGTACATAATTAATAAGTTGCTAAGAGTGAAACTGTAATTGGTGTATACAAATCTACTTTGGTGGATGCCTGTTGTAGGTCCACGTGAAAGGGATTTGCAAATCAAATGAAATATGAGAAATTATTGAAGGTCACTCAGAACTGTGTATCAGGAAGGTGATTACACAGCAGAGACTGTGTAATCATAGTTTCATATGTGCAAAAATAGTTTTCTAACTACTCACTAGTTCAAAGCCTCAGTGTGATATAAAATTCTGCTTACCAGAGAAAACTAGGGAATTGTCTTACCAGAATCATAGAATGGTTTGGTTTGGACAGGACCTAAAAGATGACCTAGCTCTATCCCCACTGCTGTGAGCAGGGTCCCATCTTCTTCATCTCCCTTTACCTACTTGCATGGCTCTTTTTTTTTTTTTTTTCTTTTTTATCCAGGGCAATATTGTAAAATCTGTATTAAAGACCACAGCTGTATTCCTTTAAAAGAGTGTGTGGAGCCATTCCCATGGCTTTTGAAATTAGCTCCCTGTTCTGTTCCATTTTTTGCCATGTATGATTCTCATCTGAGTGTCTGAAATGATCTTTCTTAATGTAAATGTGCCAGAAACGTCTTCCAATCTTACACTTAATCTGGTTCTAAAAAACAATATTTTGGTTATTATAAAGGCAGTAAAAACTGCCTTTTTACGTAGAGAAACTCAATTCTAGAAAATAAGCTAATTTATTTCCATTGAAAACAATATATTATTGATATGTAAACCTTTTTTTTCTTTTTTTAACAGACACAACAAAAGGAGAAAGTTCTATGTAGATGCCCGATGCCACCCTCAAACTATAGCAGTGGTCCAAACAAGAGCAAAGTAATGTTTTCCTCCATTTTCCACCATATTTTTTCCCTTACACTGAATCATTTTCCATCTGTACCTTTTTGCTTTTCTGGCCTGTGCTTTCTTTGCAAACTAAAAGCAGAAGTCTGTTATCATTTGGCATTACTTCTAGTTCAAATACAACTGCAAAGAAATTAAAGCTGTTTAAAAAGAAAATATTTATTTTTTCCTTTAAATTGTTGCACAACTATATACATTTGACTGTTTAATTCAATTTGGTCATTTTTTTCTTTTACTAGGAAGCAAGTATCTTAAGCATTCTCTATTTGCTTTGCTCTGTATTTCTGATGGTGATATCAAATGCAATTCTTCTTCAGTACTATATACCATGATGTGAAACTTTCTCAGTGTTTAGTGCTGCAAAGATGTTCAACTCTCTGTATGTTAAAGAAAAGAGTCATATATGAGTCCATGAAAACATCTTATTAAGTATCACTCCAAGGCTGGAGGTGGTTTGAATATTTTACCTTCTGCATGTCTTTGTTTCCAGTTATACAGGTGTTATTACGGAGCTCAAATTACCCCATGAGATGGATTTCAGTGGAAAGGATGTCAGTGGAGTGTTATTTCAGTATCCAGACACTGAAGGGAAGATTGAAGACTTCTCTGAACTTGTTGAAAGAGCTCATCAGAATGGGGTAAATTTTATTGGTCGCACAGATATCAATCTGATGCATCAAGCAGCCTTGCAAGTGTTAATGAGATACCATCTCAGCTACGTGCAGTTCGTAACCATTACAACCCTTGCACTTCAACCCCATGCAAGTGATGTGGAACTCTTTGAAACTAAATTAAAAAACCTAGCTCCCATGTAAACACCATTCCTTTAGAAGAGAGGCTGACTGCCTTGTGCATTTCTGTTCTCAGACTCTCGCCTGCTGTGCTACTGACCTCCTGGCCCTCTGTATTCTGAAGCCTCCTGGAGAGTTTGGGGTAGATGTTGTCCTGGGTAACTCCCAGAGGTTTGGTGTCCCGCTGTGCTATGGGGGACCCCACGCAGCATTCTTTGCTGTCAAGGAAAATCTAGTGAGAATGATGCCGGGCAGAATGGTGGGTGTCACAAGGTAAGGGCTCCCTCGGCCATTAAGTGAAGATTGAAGTCATAGAGTCTTAGAATCCTTAAGGTCAGAAGAACCTTCAAGGGCATCTTGTCCAACTATCAACCTACCACAGTGTTCACCACTAAACCATATTCTCTAGTGCCATATCCACACAATTTTTGAACACTTCCAGGGATAGTGATGCTGTCACTTGCTGGGCAGCCTGTTCCAATGCTTTAGAACCCTTTCTTTGAAAATCTTTTACCTGATATCCTGTCTAAAGTCTCCCCTCAGAGATCCTAGTAACACATAAGAAACCATGAAAAACCACCCTATGACCATCTTGTGCAGCCTTTGGGAACAGCAGGTGACCATGGTGTTGTACTGAGCACCCTATTTTTTTGAAAACTGTGAGACTAAAAGTTGCCTTCGGTTTTGAGGAAGCAAGCTTCAAGAATTCTATTTGTGTGAAACTGTTTATAGTTCTTGTGGCATTGTGGGATGAAGAGATGAAGAGTGGATTCATTGTGATGGCAGGAGGCTTTGCAAGCTAACTTACTCCACATATTCTGTACTGACTTTTTCTCTGTCATCCAATCTTATAAAACATAATTGGAAAGTAGAAAATTAAGTGAACCTCCAAAATCATCTAGTTCAAATTATAGTTATGCAGAGAAATAGTGAGCAAAATCTGCTTCTTATAGTTGGTGATGGCGATGTACTGTGTATTTTGACAAGATGTCAAACTAGTTATAATTGAAATGCAAAGCAGTTTTCACTAGGAAGACTGCATGTCTTTGTCACAGAGGTGACAAAGAAGCTATCCAGAAGTACTTCAGTAACTGAAATAACTAAAACATTCACAGTTATCAATAAGCTTAGGAATAATTAATTTACATTATTTTTCAGTTAAAATAGCTGCAATAATCTGTGTCATTTTAAGGCAAATACCAAATTTCCTGTAGTTTGCTTAGAATTTCACTGTGTGCTTTACCTGACCAACCACGATATAAACAGAAATCTAGAGGTGCTTTAGTCTTGCTCTCTTTGGTATTGCAACTGTCCTGACGTATGCTTCGTTCCCTCCAGCACCCTTCTGTCTCTGAGGATAGATAACTAGTTTCAGGTTAGCATGCATAAAGTCCTGTGTCATAAATAACTGTAATTTTAAAGTAACAGAAACAACATTTTCACTTGTGGCTTAGAGATGCAAGTGGGAAGGAAGTGTACCGGCTTGCTTTACAAACACGAGAACAGCACATCAGGAGGGATAAAGCTACCAGCAACATCTGCACAGCACAGGTAACTTACACTTTATTTTCAGGGCAAGAAAGGAACAGTTGAACAATGAGTTACCTATACTTTAGAGAGATTTTAGTAGAAAAATGAAGGACATAGAAATATTCTGGTCTTTGTTAATTTGTTTTGAATGATGAGGTCTGCTTGAAAAGAGAGTTTTACTGTCTGTTTCCTTACTGTAGTACTGAATTCTTGCAGTGTCACGAATCTGTCTGTCTTGTAACATAAACACTACTGAGTAGTGGCATGTTTGCTATAAACTAGACAGAACTCTTCATAAAGTAGAAGGGAATTCCAATGGTCTGAAATTTCCAACTCAAGGCAGAAGAAATAAACTTTTAATTTGTAAGACTAATTACTCAAATTGTCCCAACTTACATTTTTGTCTATGCAATTTGATGCAAGAGTATTACATCACTAAGGCAATATCTTTACAGGAAAATACCATGATTAAGTAAGTAAGTATCAGAGTTCCAACGGTATCCAAAATAGTTATTTTAAGCATACTTCCACAGATCTCCAGCCAGACAGAGTCATTAACGTTTTTTGCTCCTATCATTGCTTTCCTCCTGCTCTTAAAGTTGTGACAGATTTTGAGAAGAGATTATTATTGACACAAGTTTATATACTTAGTATTCAGGAGAATACTCTATATTTTTTTTTGTACTGATCCTTGACTTTATAGTCTTTAAGCATCTTTGTTGCAGTAGTTGAATTTAAGTACATGTTAATTGCTAAAACAATTACATTTCAAACAGCACTGAATTCATAATCAGTCCTTACAGTTTCATAAAAGCATTTTGACTTTCCCTTCTTTTGTTTCGTAGGCAAGATGAGTAGCTATAACATCAGCTGAGGATATGTGTTTGTCTCTGGGTGCTAAGGAAACTTTACACCAAACTTAAATGAAGTACTCTTTGCTCACAATAACAATGTTCTGAACTGTGTTTGGGTCCTAGGCTCTCCTGGCCAACATGTCAGCCATGTTTGGTATATACCATGGGTCTGATGGACTAAGGCACATTGCAAGACGAGTACACAATGCTGCTCTAATCTTGGCTGAAGGTGCGTACTTAACGTTTACAGAAACTGTTCCAAAATCCCTACCCCTTAAAAAACACATCTTAAATAAACTTACAGGGCGGAGGCAGGGGTGTCCATCTGATGCGTGCTCTCTCAACTTGAGAGATGCCATTTTAATACAAAATTCCCAGCTGATGGTTTTTGTGTAGTTCTGGTAATGACATCCAAGAATAAGACGTCTGTGTGATAAGAACTAGCAGGCGTTGCTTCTGTTTTCTTGGGAAACTAACAGAAGTCTACAGAGTGAGTCCCTAGATGGTACTGTTGAACTGCTGTTTGCAGCATCTACTTCTTTTGATGGACCATCCTAGCTTACCCACAGAAGTCTGCACAGAGTATAAATAACATAGCAAAGGAAGGTAATAAATTATATTAAAGCAATAGAAACATTTCAGTTAAATTGGGTGGAGTATCATATCTGCTACAAACATTGAAATCCCAAAGCTTAACAGCTGAAGAAAAGCACGAAATCTGTAGCAGAAAATAATGATTGCACCTGGACTATGTGGTCTGGGAGGGGTTTTTATCCACTGATAATACTACCATGTTGTCAGAAGGAGCTATACAAAACTGGAATGTTTGGAACCAAGGGATTACTGTAAGAAATATCCATACTCTATTTGCCAGTTTAGCCAGAAGACCTCTTGCTATGGCAAAAAAGACTTTTAACTTTGTTATGGCAAGCTCTGTGGCAGTTAATATCCATTAATATCTTTCCAGTCTTATTATTTTGTCCTTATTGCATTTATATACCAACTCTGCTGCTGTATATATGTCAGATTTGATAGATCAGAATTACCTTCCCTAGACTCAATCTGCATTATTACTTAGGTTTGAATCTGATTTAGTTGCATTTCATACACAGTAACATTTCAATAAAAAGACGTTGATTTTGCTGCTCTTTAGACAAGGGGCATATTTTGCTTTATTCTGTAAAAGCATTCATTTATGAGATACATAGTATTGCTCTGTAACTGCCCCCTGAGCAAACAATACACTGTGCATATAATAGAATTAACTTACTGTTTTTTATAGGTCTCAGGCGAGCTGGTCATAAACTACATCATGATCTGTTCTTTGATACCTTGACGATCACGTGTGGATGCTCAGTCAAAGAGGTTTTGGACAGGGCAGCTCTTAGAAAGATAAATTTTCGGATTTATAGTGATGGCAGAGTAAGCAACTTTCTAAACCTTTGATAAATTCAGAAATTTTGTAGTATGACATTTTCTTCATTAAGTTTCTAATCATTATATGTGCTAAACAGAAGAAAAATTATTTAAGATCTTGTAATTTGCTCAGGTGTATCCATCAATTATAGAGATAATATAAAGAATGAACTTGTTAAGTGACTCACTGAACTTCCAGAAATAACGATTGTGTTTTCGTTTTATGCCAATTAAAAGGACTATCTAATCTTTCATGTTAAATATGCCACTAAGGGGTAGAGTGGAGAGACTCTAAAATTTAATGATGAAATACAAGGTGACATCCAGAATTCAGGTCCTGTGGCAGTGTTTGAAGGCAGGCTGAAATCTACACCACATTTTCGTTGGCACTAAAGGGGTGTTAACAAAGTGTAGTATGTTCTGTAAATTGGAATAGGGGGAAGGGGTTACAGGAAAATGGACAATTTTCCTATTAAGTAGAAAACACTTAGAAACACTAGAAAGGAGGAGGTCACGAGTATCAAAGTTTCTGATCCATCTGGCTTGGATGGTTTAGGAGGGTAAAGGAAAGAACTGGAAAAGGTTATATAAATAAAATAAATTTATATATCATAAATATCTATAAATATGTATGTTTGCATATTGTTGGGTAGATCGATTTTTTTTTTCCTCTTGTGTTTCTGGAAAGTTTTTCTTGACCAAAACAAATGTATTATGTCTCTAGAATAAACAGCTTTGAGTAATTACTGGTGCTTTTATCCATAGCTTGGAGTATCACTTGATGAAACTGTAAATGAGAAAGATCTAGATGACATACTATGGATTTTTGGTTGCGAGTCTTCTTCTGTAAGTACATAATAGGTCCATGTGGATTAAATTACCTGAATGTTTCCAGAATTTAATGAAAACCAAAACTGGTCTTGCATAGTGGGTTTCTATATGATGACCATTTGGTAAATGTTAAGAATTTCAGATCCTCTCTTATATAAAGAGATAGTGCTAAATAAAGGATTTATATAATGCCGTTTTCTGGTTGCAACACTAAGTTCTTTTGGTCAGCTTGGACACCTTGCATTTAGGGTATTACTTGCTCTGTGATGGTTAGGACATGGGGTCAGTTATTTCTTTCCCCACTGGAATTTTTGTTTCGTGCCATTAGCATTTAGCAGCAATAGCTACAAGATGAGTGAGGACTACTGAGACTAAAGCTACCCAGTTTTAATATATTGCTGTTGTCATGCTAGGTATATACAGATACATATGATATTAAAGGTGGGGGTTTTACCTTAAAAGCTGACTAAATCCTGGAGGTAAACTGGTTCATAAGCTAGTTCTAATGGAAGCTGAGTACAAAAAAAAATTTTTAAAAATTCCATGAACATATTTGACTCTATTTCTTTTTGTTGAAGGAGCTAATTGCTGAAGGTATGGGTGAGGAAACCAAAGGCATCCTTAGCACCCCATTTAAGAGAACTTCCAAATTCTTGACACACCAGGTTTTCAACAGGTTTGTGAATGTCTGATTGCTACTTTTAGGGAATCTGAATTGATCTTTGCTATTTTTAGGGAATCTGAAATATCTCCTTTCAAAAAAGGCAGTGGAGTCAGTTGAGGACAGTTTTGTACCTAGATTCATACAGTAACTTATTACTCTAAAATAAGATATTTAGTAGCACTTTTGGTTATCCTCTCATTTTTAAATGAGCAGCGCAGTACTCATGACCACTGAGGGAATGTGCCTTTCCATTAATCTGCTGCATTGTACAACCTACCATTTGAGGACATGGTATCCTTGTATTCCATATTTACTGATTGTGTTACTGAGATAATAATAAGCATTTTTAATCTGTGCTGCTGTTAGCAAGCCTAAAGTGCCGGTTTCAAAAGAACTACTCAGTATATATTAATAACTATCCTCAGTCTTTCTTCCTTTTTGTGTTCTTTTCCTGTGTAGCAGCTGGTACAGCTGATCTGCTTGCCTTAACACTGTGTTTTGTGTTCTCCAGCTATCACTCTGAGACAAATATTGTGCGGTACATGAAAAGATTAGAAAACAAAGATATTTCTCTTGTTCACAGCATGATTCCCTTGGTAGGTATCTACCAAAAAGAAAAGACAAAAATTATGTACTCACCTATGTGTTTATGTATTTCAATAAATACTGATGTGTGTTTGTATTTTTAGGGGTCCTGCACAATGAAGCTCAATAGTTCAGCTGAACTCGCAGTAAGTTGCAATAATACTGTCTCACTTGATAGCCACATGAGTAAACTGTCTAGCCAGCATCATTCTAGGGAAGTAAAGCCTGTTCTTGCTCTAATACTTCACCTGAGGAGGCAGTTTCAGGGGTAGTTGAAGTCACCCTCTCCCTTTTCCACTAAGAAAACATTCTGAAAAGCACAAGCAGGACTGCAACAACAGTAGGAGAGTATGTGGTTTTGAAGACTCGATATTGAAAAAAAAAGATGAAAATAATTTTTGGAATTAGGTATCACAGTCCTGTTCCCTCAAGCAATGTTGCATTACCTAAATTCTGCCTGCTTTACAGATCTTAAAATCAAATCCTCAGAAATATGGAAAGATTCAGATGGGACAGACAATTCATGCTTCTTTTTCAGTTTGCAATTTCTTAGGATAATTTTCCCCATTTTCCCCAGCCGAAGAGTCCCCAGATACCCATTTTTCCAGCTTATAGCACATGAAGCAGAGCTTTAGCCAGGCTATTTGATTACCAAATGACTTTTTGACTTGGAATGTTCTTCCTTTGCTCTCTTCCTGTTGTCTTCTCACTTTCATCTTTCGCTAGTTTCCTTTGCCCCCTTTCTCTCACTGCTTTCTCTCTTTCCCTTCACTGTTTTATGTCTTGTATATTTCCTGTAAGTAAAACTAATGTTATTCCCGGCAACTCCTCTTTGTTTACCTTGTGATCCACAGGTCTATGTAAGGGTAGGTGAAACTAAGTAGTAGGAGAAATTAAGAACATTTAAGCATATTCCTATTGTTAGAATATGGTTACTGAAGAAAATGGTTACTGAAAATCATAGAATCATTTACATTGGAAAGCAGCCTTTAGATTAAGGCCACCTTAGCAGGAAGTGCCTGTCCACTTGGCACTTCTGAGTCCATCACTAAACCTTGTTTCTGATCACCATATCTACATATCTTACAAACAGTTTCAGGGCTGTTGAGTTCGGCAGCTCTTTAGGGAGGCTGTTCAAATGCTTGGGAACCCCTTCTGTGAGTACATTTTTCTTTGTATCCAGTCTTGTCTTACCAGTTACTACCTGGGAAGAGACCAACCCTCACCTGGTTGCAGCCTCCTTTCAGGCAGTTGTAGGGTTGTTGATGTTGTGTCCAGGGTGCTAGGCACATGTGCACTGAGGCTTGTACCTATTTGTAGATGAGTTTTCTCAACCCTGGAGGTAAGTTTCTTGCTCTCTATGCAAATTAATTATCATGCATAGGCCATGCACAGTTCTTCTAGACCTTTCTGGAAATGGTCAGAGGGCTTTGGAGGTCTTTGGTGATCTTGATTCCTCTCAATGGATCAACTTTTGGTGAACAGTCCATGCCCTCTTCTCAACCTCATTGCAGTTCCATGTGGCCTCCTTCTCCATCTGCATCCTGTTCTTTCTTGCCCATTTACACAGCCTGCTCTTATCAACAATACTTGGATGGCTTCACAGTGATCTCTCCATCAGTGTTTGAGACATACACATTAGCCCCTTATCTTATAGGCTTTTGCACCATCCCATGGCTTAAACATCAACATGGACATGGTGATCTGTTGAGAAGAGAGAAAAGAGCAAGAGAGAAAGGGGCAAATGTGTTCTATAAGCTACTTCTAAGCTTTGGGGGTAATCTCTTCATAATATCCAAATCTTTATGTGTAATCTGATTACCAAAATAAAAAGCTAAAAGGTTAACATAAAATCTGTTAACATTAGACCTTACTGAACCTCACATGACTAGCCTTAGCCTCATCAATCCAGCCTGTCCAGATCCCTCTGTAGAGCCTTCCAAGCCTCCAGCAGATCAACATACTTCATGTTTGATACTTAAATGACCACAAGGCAACTTCATTCCCTCACAGAGTTTAACAGAACAGAATTGTCTGTAGAGTATTTTGTTACAGCATTCTTTATATATTTGTTTGGTTTATTTTTTTAGCCTATTACATGGAGAGAATTTGCCAACATCCACCCTTTTGTTCCTCTGGATCAAGCTCAAGGGTATCAGCAGCTTTTCAAGGATTTAGAGAAGGACCTGTGTGAGATTACAGGCTATGACAAAATCTCCTTCCAGCCAAATAGGTAGGAACTTTTTTTCCGAGTGTTTGCACCTTGAGACATGATTCCAAAAACTTATCTCCAAAGAAAATGTGCAAGCCAAAAATGGAAGCATTTTCTAAAATCAAATTTTTCTTGAATGCCAGATTATTAAATTACTAAGTAGTTGTTTTTTAAAAAAACTATGGTATCTTATTTTATCTCATCACTTTTGAAAGTTTAATGATTTGGTCTTTTTATTTCTTTTAATATTTCCCCCCATGAACTGAAAATAAGGATTTGGAATTGAAATAAGATGTATGACCTGCTAGGTGTTTAATTGTTGAAACTGGTAGGTAGGTAGTGCACTAGGTTTGACTGAGGAATGCGTGAGATCTGTGTGCTCACTGAAAACAATAAAGCAGAGTTTTTGGAGTGCTGCTGCAGCCTGTTTATGTGCACTAGCAGTTTTGATACAAAATGAACAGCAAGAACTTACTCTACACTGAGCCTGTCACTGAAAGACCTTTCATGTTTCATGGTGTACACTGTGCTGCTCATTTCAATATTAATTTACCTCACTGTAATTAAGCACAGAGTCTCCTGCTAGGTGCAGAAATGTGGATAACTCAGTCGCCAGAAGGATTTAACACCGTAGTATAAACTTACAAAATGGCATAACCTTTGTCATCTACTATTTTCATTTACATCTAGCTGTTAATTTAAACATGTCCATTTGTAATTTTATCTTAGGAATGTGCCCCATTTAATTTGCTGACTCTTGCCTGAAGTGATGGATAAGGGTTAGGGCTGGACAGTTCTGAAGTTCTGTCAGCGAGGTGGCACTTCCTGGTTTGTGTGTTCTTCTTTCAGTGGAGCCCAGGGAGAGTACACAGGCTTGGCTGCAATCAAAGCTTATTTAAACGCCAAAGGAGAACGTCATCGAACCGTAAGTGCCAGTACTCATGTGGGGAAGAGGGTTGAGTGGGAAGTGGAGAGTAGATTCAGCAGCTGGGACTCACCTAGAGAGAAACTAGGTCGTGTATTGTCACCTCTGATAGGCTTTCAGTCTCTATGCTTCCCACTGGGATCCTTGGTAACATCTTAAAAGTTTTTACAGACCCAAGACTGACACAGGGAAGAGTGATTTTACTGAGTCTGGCAAGGGTGGACTTAACTTTCTTCACATGAATTGTGGAGGAAGCACTCACTGTTCATGACAGAGGGATCTCTTGGCAAATGGTGAACAGTGCTTTCACAGTGTCAGGGCTTTCTCTCTCTGCCAGTGCCCTGTCCTGACCCTGTCCTTTCCCAGCAAGGAGGCTGGGTGTCAGCAAGGTGCTGGGAGAGACACAGCCAGGACAGCTGACCCTGCCTGACCAAAGGGGTGCTGGTGCCATATAATGGCATGCTCAGCAAAAAAAGCTCAGGGGAAACTGGGCAAAGCAGGAAAGGTCATGCTTATGGCATTTTAATTCCCGAGCAACGTGCCATGTCGTCAGCCATGGGAAGCTGGGAAGTCAGGAAGGAAGGAAATTGAGATATATTTACAATTTCATCTGACACCCTCTCACTCTTGAAAGATGATGAACAGTTGACATATCATGTGGTAACTCTGGGATTATTTGTTATATTATTATCCATCCTCATTTCCTAGCTGGATTCTAGTTATTTGTCCATCCTTCTCAAAAAAGCCATTTTATAATTTCAGTTGTCTTTAAAGCTTCTGTGTTCCTTTTACTTTTTTTCTCTTACTCCCTTTCTAGTTTTTGATGCAGTTGCTTTCTTTCCCATCAAAACGGTGAGACTTTTTAGTAGCAGTAGGTTCAAAGCTAAAGATCACAGTTGTGGGTAGTTAAGATGCATTTTGTTGTGTCATACTTTAGATCTGTCTGCCTCCAGTACACATATACTACTTGGAATGCTGCCCTGCAGTACTGTGGGTCCTTTTCTGAACTCTGCAATCAGTTCTTTCAGTGACCTGTGGGTATTTGTATTAAAGGATATTGGGTATTTCACTGTGAGTCTCCATTATAAACACAATTCTGAGTAATTTTAAATGTTAGAGAACCAGCAGAGATATTTATAATACAGTGAAAACTATTTTTCTTTTCTTTATCATTCTTTCATTAAATATTTATCCATATGCACCTTCTCACTTAAGCCACTGGAAGTTAGTTTAGGAACATTTTTTGGGACCACCTAAAAAACCTCTTGGAAGTCTGAGATTACTTAGGTCTTCTGTTTTTTACACAGCCATACAGCTGGCTTTAGAGAGAAGGGAAAAAGTGCTTAGTGCAATAGAATACATATCCCTTAAACCTGATTTTATCCTTGGCTTTGGGACTCATTTATCTCTCAAAACGGAAGCATCGCTGTCCTGGCCTCCTGGGAAACCTGGCCTCTGGGTGAGGAAACCATCTAAAACTGATTATGAGTGTTGTCTTCTCTCTCTGTTTCACTGCTGCATCCAGATCACATCAAACTTACTAGGAGGCAACCACTCTTTACAGTTACAAACTTAGTTTTGTGAGTAGTTTTACTCAGTGGGAAGTGAAATGAGGTTAAAATTTTATTACTTGGAGAGTTGTCTTCTGATTGTCTAAGTGTCATCTGCCATTTCTTTTTCTGTGCAAGATCCTTAGGCTTCTCTGGGTGTCTGTGGGTACTTCTGTGGTCTGAAAATACCCAGAGGTGAGCTGCATAGGAGAGCCTGGGGGCTGCTTGCACTTTACTCACACTTCATAGATTTCAAATGTTACAGGAAAACCATGGTACTCTTGGGAAAGTGTAAAAAGGAACAAGAAAATAAGAAAGGCCAACATTTTGTGGGCTTTCAGCCAAAGTGCTTTTACATCCTAGGCTGGAGAAAGCAATTAAACCAGCAGCAGCTCAAGGGTCTCTTTGGGCCGTGTTTGGATTTGGTGCCCCTCTGGTGGGAAAAAAGGATGGACATGAACTGATAGCTCACATCCCTGCTTTTTGTGTGGTCAGTGGAGTCTGTACCCAGCAGGCCTTGGTGGCCATCTGGAGCCACTTTACATTTCAGCTATGCGGATAAATGGCTACAGATGTGGCACAGTTCTTCCTGGCGCTGGCGCTGGGATCCCTGTGTTTCTGGTGTTGTGAAGTATTCACATTTGTCTCAGCATCACTGTGGATGATAGAGTTCCATGAGCCATCATGCAGTTTCTTAGGAAAATAAAGTAGAAGAAAATTTTTTTTGTGTGGTTTTTTTTTTTTTAGTTTTGTGCTTTTTTTGTGTGGTTTTTGTTTGGTTGATGGGTTCACTTGGTTTTGGATTGCTTTTTTGTTTGTTTGTTTTTGTTTGGGTTTTTAAAGAAATATTTGTAGTCTTTAGAAAGGGTGGAATTCCTAAAAAATGTCTGGAAATATCCTGTCACATGCACAATTTTCCTATGACTAACAAGAGCCTACCTTTGCTTAAATAGAAGTGTTCTCTTTTTTTTTTTTCTTTTGAAGTTAACTCTACGAAACGTGCAAGTAGCTTTGAGTTTCTTATCTATAGCCAAAATATTTTGGTCTAAATTTTTGTTTTGAATAGACTATAGAAGAAAATAGTTTGGAAGCGAGAAGTTTTAGTGGAAATTTGGAATTAGGCAGTTTTTTCTTTCAAGTAATTTTATATATGGTGATAGATAATTGTAAAAAAATTAGTGTTTTAAAAAAAGGTGGGGTGAGGCAAAAAAAAATTAAATATAAGTATCTGAAATAATATTCTGGAATTGCATCCCTAAGTATGATTATACAGCAAATGAAACTTTGGTATTGAGTATTTAAATGCTGATGCCTGAATGGATTTTCTTAAAAAATTTAGTTGCATTGTTCTGCAAAAGAGGCAATTTGCTGGTACCATCAGGATTTCTTTTCAAAACTTTGATAATGAATTGTAGCGGAGTGTAGATCATAAAACATTTAAGATTTTTTAAACTAGTTATACTTTAGGCTCTTTTTTTCTTTCCCTTCCAAGGTTTGCCTTATTCCTAAATCTGCTCATGGTACTAATCCAGCAAGTGCACAAATGGCAGGGATGAAGATTCAGCCCATTGAAGTGGATAAAAATGGGAGCATTGATATTTCTCATTTAAAAGCAATGGTGAGTATTTAATTATCTTTGATTTTCAAGGAACACTTCTTCTCTGAAGGTAATAGTGTTGGCAGTTGAATCACATTTTTCTACAAGAAAAAATGAAGCAATAGTACTGAATACATACTTTGAAAGGATTAAGTAATTTTTTTTTCCTCACTCAGACACTAACTATGTGACAATTGTAAGATTCCTTTTAATTTGAGGATCTTTAGTGCAGGATTTGCTCCAAGAGTCTTTGTACACAGTAGACTCTTTTATAGCAGATCCTTTTGGTCCACAGCTAGTACTGGAAATGAACAAGCCATGTTCATGAATGTGAAGCATTTGAAACTGCATTTCAGCCTTCTTTCAGCAAAGTTCAAGTCCATCTCTGCTGGGGAAGTTGTTGCTAGGCAACTACTTTTTTTCTTTTTTTTAAGTATATTGACTGCAGGTGAATCTTGCAATGCAAGGGATTAGCAGGACACATTTCCACATTTGGACAAACTTTTATGGCAGTCATAGAACTCTATTGCTGAAAGTAGGGGGAATGGTCATTATTTCACATTAACTTGAAGGCCAGATTTTCATTTGGTTGTCTGAAGGTCCCAGAAGAGAGTGTTTTACACACATATATGTATATGTATGTATGTATATGTGTATATATATACACCTTTTAATATCTGCCTTTTTCCCTGATTTAAAATTCTGATTTATTCAGAAATCACTCTTTTTCAGCAGGTGTGGCTAAAGAAGGGAGCCCAGTATCCTTTGCTGACTATAAGTAACTTTGACTATCTACTGATAGGCCTGCTTTCCATCTGTAAAACACTCTGACTTTACTTGTATTTTTTAATAAAATCTTGAGAGGCTTTAGGAGCCTCAGTGACCTTTTTTTCTCTCCCCTCCCTGCCACCAGGTGGACAAGCACAAGGAGAACTTGGCAGCCATCATGATCACATACCCTTCCACCAATGGTGTGTTTGAAGAGGAGATTGGAGATGTGTGTGACCTCATTCACAAACATGGAGGCCAAGTTTACTTAGATGGAGCAAATATGAATGCTCAGGTACAAAATCTAGGCATATTTTTTACTACTGGGAGTCCTTGGAATAAAAATAGCACAGGATTACTCAGTTCAGACTGTAACCCAGCTTCCATGCAAGATGCCACAGTATTTGGGGGAGGATGTGAGATTTCCAAGAACAGTAATTAAAATTGGATGGTGAAAGTAATTCTCTTTTACTTGATTTTCCCCTGAAATGTGTCGTAAGATTTATGGTTTGTTCACTGAAATTCGCTTAGTCTGCCTACCCTTTATCAAAGACAATTTTTACAGTTGTAATTAAGAATTCCAAAAACAAAATATTGTTTGCATCAAGTTCTTGTTTATGATGCATCATGCTAAAGAAAAACATAAAAACATACACCATCTTTTTCAGCCTGTTCTCCTTGCATTCAGAAACAGGTCCCAAATGGCATATGAAGAATGTTTTGAAACAGGGTATTCCCTTTACAGGTTGGTCTGTGTCGTCCTGGAGATTATGGCTCTGATGTCTCTCACTTGAATCTTCACAAAACCTTTTGTATTCCCCATGGAGGAGGAGGACCCGGAATGGGACCAATTGGAGTGTGGGTATCTCTATATTAGCCTTTTCTTTAAAAAAATAGATATTAAAATTAAAATATATATATATATATACACCTTAGTGAATCTTGGTTGAGTGTTCACTTCAGTACAGAGTCGTGGCTGGGAGAGGTGTTATGTTGGTTGCAAGCATCTGTCCTTCTGCAGCACAGTCATGTGCTCAGTGGTGGTGTGTTCACCTGTATCCCCATACCATGGCTTCCATGTTGGCCTTTTAGTGTGTATGGTACACCTCACTCAGCAATCTGTTTCCTGAGTAAGAAATGGACTTTGAAGGCTGATAATACTGCATGTAGTCCAGAACAGAGAAGTGCTACACAAGCTGCATGAAACTATCCTATGGAGCATTCTTATTTCCTTAAAGGAAGATAATCTTACTTGTTTAAAAAGTAATTTTTATTTGGATAACTCCATTAATATCTTGTGATAGGTTGAAAAACTGAGTGCCATCTTTCACTGGCACCAGTTATGTTAATAAACTTTCTTTTGAAGAAGGCACAGATCGGATTTCCTAGAGGACTGTGACTAGAAGCAGGTGAAGAGAGACTGCTGCTGAAACTGTCCAGATATAGTAACTCAAGAACACATATTTGATCTCTAAAATCAATGTTTTTGTTTTAGGAAGAAACATTTGGCTCCCTACTTGCCTACCCACCCTGTGATCAAAATACAGACGGATAAGGATGCGTGTCCTTTGGGTACTGTCAGTGCTGCACCTTGGGGTTCCAGTGCTATACTGCCAATTTCCTGGGTGTATATCAAGGTGTGTAGACTTTTATCAGGAATATCAGCTGAGGTTCTCTTTCTCTTTCAAGTCCAGTGACCACTGGAACCACATGAACAAGTTTAAGAGCAACTGGTTTTTTTTGCAGTGAAATGAAGTGATGACTATCCAGTCACAGGTTATTTACGTCCATCAAGCCTACTTGTTTTATAATATGACAATGTTGACACAAGAAAAGCCATCAGGACAACTGCTGCATCTAACTCTTCTACCTCTTATCTGTAATAAGTCTTGAGATAAGTGGACACCAGGCAGAAAACTACAGATAGGCTTCCACTTTCTGACACTGAAGTTGTCATGTTTAAACTGCTGTTCTGCCAAGAGTATTTTTAATTGTATGATTCACTATTGTTATACTTGACATCTACAGAACATAGAATTTTACAATATCGTGAATTCCAGAGGATTTCACTGGGTTTGAAAACAATTCAGTTTTGGTTTTACATGTGAGACAGCTTGATTGTGATCTATGTAATTTGTTAATCCCTTGCAATTTAGTGATAAGCTAGCAAATATTTGGCTACATGTATGGCAATATTTAGCAGAGATGATTGTAGATGATTGTAGATTCAAATTCTAATTGATAGAATGGGGTGCTGGGACTCTTGAGCTACATTTAACGCTTCCAGTGACAGAGATGAGGAAGAATGAATCTAGGGGTGGTGATGTTCAGAGTACTTTGTTGCCAGTATGATACTCTAACCATGGAAACTTCCTCTGCTGGGGAAACCAGCTCTCCTGGAATTCCAAATAAGCAAATATGAACTGGTGCAATTTCCAGTTACAGCTGTTGGTAAATCACTTGTGACTCTAAGCTGGTTCCCATTACAGAATATTTAATCCATTAGAAATTTTTAAGGGGAGCTCTTTCCTCACAGTGCAAATGCCATCTATTTACATCTTCCCACCTAAAAGTTCTCTGGACAGTCTTGCTGTGGGATGGAGACAGCCTGTGCCTTTTGACATTATTTGTGTTCTCACTTTTTTCTGTTCAGTTCAAAGCTTCTCAGTTTGAGGAAAGGTTTGGGTCATTCACTTGGGAACATCAAGATAAACTTAAACAGTAGACACTCACTAACTACATACACCAAAGGTGTCCTCAATCAATATCCAGTGCTTCTCTGTGAGTGTTGTGTGGAAAAGTGTAACAGCAGAGCAACTGCCAGAACTAGTCGGGTGCCATTGAGGTGCTGCTCTCTGTCATGCAGGAGCATACTTTGCTTGTTTTGGACCTGTTTTAGATCTGTTTCTTCATGTTATTTTTCTTTCAGACAATGGGAGCAAAGGGTCTGAAGCATGCTTCTGAGATTGCTATACTAAATGCAAATTACATGGCAAAGAGGCTAGAGAAGCACTACAAAATCCTTTTCAGAGGAGCAAGAGGCAAGTATTGGACATTTTTTTCGCTTCTACCGGGCTTTTTTAATTTTTTTGCCTCATGTAGAAGTTGACTTGCAACACAGTTGTTTGTTTTTTGTCTTTTTTTAACGCTATGTGACTGCTGATTTCAAACTTCTCTTGATGTTGCTCACAAGAAGAGAAATAACCAGCCACACTTCTATGGACGTATTGCAATAAAACTGAGATCAGTTTTCAACTGATACTTGGAAGTAGAAGAAAAGTAATACCTGTTTGTAATTAGAAAAAGATGATGCCAAAAGATAAACCATTAGATTGTTCTCCTTGAAATTTAATGGCAGATTGATGAACATTAGACAAAGGAAAACAACCAAGTTGAGAATTCCAAATCTCCAGAACCAATGATGCAATAATTTAAGAACTGAAAGTAATTTTTGGACCTGTACTTCCCCTTGCACACTTCCTCTGAAAAAAAATTCCGTGAAGTTTTCCTGATTTCTGCTTCTTGTTAATTTTTGTGAGATGAGGTAGAATTCCTTTGGCAATGCATGATATTTCATGTACATTCTGGTTCCCTGTTTTGGCTCTCCAGTCTTGCAACAGGACAGAAGTAATGAAGAAGAGATGAAAAAATTATTGTGGGAGTAGTGTAACAATCAGAGAACTTATTTTGCTTGTTTAAGCTGAACAGCGTCAAAGAGCATTTGAGTACCATACACATTATCTCTAAAATATATATCTTAAATTTAATGACGTACACCTTGGTAAAACCAAGGTATAGAATTGAATAAAATATATAGATATATAATATATAAATATATAGAAGTGAATAAAAATTGCAAATTTTGAAGGATTTAACAACGTAATGGAAGTTTCTCCAGAATCATGGATATAAATACAGACAACTTTTGTCTTTAGCCTCTCTATAACAGAAGATTTGAGCTTGCTCTGGCATAAGATAAAACTGATTATCTTGATTAATTTAAGATAGCTTATGACCCAAATGGGCCATTGACAAATCTAATAATTTTTTCAGAGAACTTGTAAATTGTAGAAGCTACTTTAACCATTCATTCCTAGTTCTGATCTTGTGAAAGAGGCATCTTCTTAATGTGATGTGGGACTCAAAGGGTCAGTCTTCAAAAACTGAGTTGTGTATCTCTTACCTGATAATTTCTCAGGTCTGAGGTTTTGCCCAAGTGGATATTTTTGAGTTGGTCTCTTTGCCATGTTCTCCACAAAGCCAATCAGAATACACAGCTTGGTAAATTGCATTATTCTCCTATTAAGTAAGACTAGTGTTCTCACTAGTCTTACTTATTAGGAGATGTCACTTTTTGTTTACAGGTTATGTAGCCCATGAATTCATTTTGGATACAAGACCTTTCAAAAAAACAGCAAACATCGAAGCTGTAGATCTTGCTAAAAGGCTTCAGGATTATGGTAAGTCAAATGCTTATTCTCTAAAATAGCAATGCAAGTGAAAATTTTCTAAATCTCTTGTAAAGGGAGATACAAACATTCAAGTTCTGTGCTTATGGATGGTGAATTTGTCATAATTATTTCAGGCTTCCTCATTTTCTTTAAGGGCTTGTAGAGATATTTGCATATACTGAGATGTAGTTGGTACTTCTGACTCTGCTGCTACTTCACAGTTTTGTAAACTGCCCCATCAAATTACTGATTACATGACTCAAGTGTTTGGAGCAAGTGGGCTGGAGCCAAAAGCTTAATAGGATTCCAACAAAGCAAAACAAAACAAAATAGGAAGAAAAAAAAATGCTTTTAAAGTAGGATAATAGGATTTCAACAGTTCCATCCTGATATAGTTTATGCAGTTTTGTACACATGCTCTTAATGATCTGACTGTGGATGCTTTCTGGCTGCCAGACAAGAGGATCCATTGAACTACTTGATCCTATAGAACTGTGCTTCTAATGAATATGCATGAAAGCTGTTAAAACCCGAACCAGTAATACCTCTTCAGTGAAATAACCCAAAGCCTAATTGTGATACTAAAAAACCCACCCTTCCTGCTCTTTGTTACATGAGCCTTCAATATTGTGCACCACTTTAAACAGACTTTTCATCAGGTATAGTGGTGAGTTAGATAAGTACATTAAAGTTCTTTTTTAATAAACTATTTCACTAAATCTGTATAGCTCTATTGTAAATAATACACTGGTGTTACCCTTCAGTGCTGGAAACAAAGATACTTGAAAAGTTTATCTTGCCTCTAAAGTACAGAGCCAACACTACCAGTGAATTCAATCTCTATAAATTTTTGTAGAGAAAGGACTGAATTTGTAAATCTGCTGATAGTTAATGTATCATCTCATACCCTGTTATCTGTGACTGATTTCTGCTATTGTCACCAGGTTTTCATGCTCCAACCATGTCCTGGCCAGTGGCAGGGACACTTATGATTGAACCTACAGAGTCTGAAGACAAAGGAGAGCTGGACAGATTTTGTGATGCCATGATCAGTATTCGTCAGGAAATTGCTGAAATAGAAGAGGGCAGGATGGACCCCCAAATTAACCCACTAAAGGTAAGATGGCATGTAGAGCAAGGTACCAGCGTCAGCCTAACCCTTGAGTCTGCAGATGCCCACTTCCTGGTCTTTCAGTACTCTCAAAAGTAATGGGGCACAACAGTGAGCACAAGACTTTCCTGAGAAACCTTCAACTTTTTCAAAATTTGAATTTTTACTTTTCCAAGTGAGAAGTCTTGCTGACAGAGCAGAGAAAGTTATTTCCACAAGCACTTAATTTATATTTCAAGGCCATCTCAAAGTAGCAAAGGAGAGTTGTTAATTTCACTGGCTAAAGATGGAAAGTGGAATGACCTTAACATTAATAATAAAATAAAGATTGGATTATTTTAGCAATGCAGCACTGAACCAGTCAGCTCAAGTTCTGTTCAACTCTTTTAATGCTGTACTGACTTTTAAGTTTAGTGAAAAGCCAAAAGCATATTCAAGCCTTGGGTAGCATCTTTAGGCAAACTGAAAAAAATCCAAACACTGACTTGCCTCCTGGTTTAAATCTTTGCCCCCAGATAAACAGTGTTCTCTAGACAGTAATTATTTATATGTGGAATGGGAACTTGAAGAAGGCTTCACACGGATATGTTTAACAGAAACCAGTAATTTCTTGTTCTCAACGTGTCTTGTTTCTTGTAGATGTCACCACATACTCTGAGCTGTGTCACTTCTTCCAAGTGGGATCGTCCCTACTCCAGAGAAGTGGCAGCATTCCCGCTGGTGAGTACATAATGGGAACTTTGTGGTGTGGTAATATATAAATATGCTTTGTGCTCTGTAGTTTCTTAGTCAGTTGGAGATGAAGTAATGTGGTAAGAATGAAAACTTCAGAGCCATTATATTGTTGCTCAGTTTTTAAGTGTGTGAGCACTCTCTACAACAGTTTCATTAGTTTAGCTTTTAAAGACAAGGAAAAAAGAGCTCAAAAAAAAAAAAAAGTCTCTACACATTGGTGCAGACCTGGATTTCTGAATCCTAGCACTTCAACACTGAATATTCATTCCTATTGGAAACAGCCTGTTTAGTTCTGACATACTGCACCAAGGGCTCCCGAAACAGAATCCCACATCCCATTCAAAGCTTTGCTTAAAAGAACTTGCATAAGGTGTGACTAGGTTCCCCAAGGTCATCATGAGGAAAGCAACACCAATGTGGACCTGCTACAAATAAAGGTCAGATTGGAGCTGGACTCTGATATCAGACTTTTTAATTGCTTTCACAGTCATAGCAGCTAAATGGACATGTGCCCAACCTTTTTCTGCTCTGAAACCTAATTGCAAACATTTTAGTGATATGTACTGTTTCAAAGAGTAAGAATTCAACTATACCACCATTCCACTTTCCTTTAAGTATTATATTGTAACTATATTGAACAGCACAGCAGTGTCCTCTGCTTTTCCTTCATTCCTATGTGAAAGCCAGTTGTTCAAAGGATAATAAAGTTTTCTTTCATCTCATGAAATCTGCTTCTTTGCAAGCATGTGTTAGAGGACATGACCATACTTTTTAAAAATCTAAGCATTCTTTTAACTGTCACTTCTATTATACATGCTTGTTAACTTTCAGGGACTGCAAATAGACTTGAAGGATGACTTCACCCAAAAAATCCACTTTCACAGCACTTCTGTTCTTTAAGCTCCTAATGTCTATTATGATTTTGTAGCTTTATTTGGTGGAAAAATTAAGATGATCGGGTTCTTTTATCTCTCTTAGCCATTTGTGAAGCCCGAAAGCAAGTTTTGGCCCACAATTGCTCGCATTGATGACATATATGGAGATCAGCATCTGGTTTGTACCTGCCCACCAATGGAAGCCTATGAATCTCCATTTTCTGAACAGAAGAGAGCATCTTCCTAAGATTGCTTCCAGCTGCCTGCATTTTTGACTCCATCATAGAATGGCCCTTTCCTGATTTCTTGGGGATATTTATATTGTGTATATTTTGAATAATCACCACATTTGTTTGTTCATTGAACACTGCTCAGTTAAAATGTAAATACAATCAGTATGTTAGGTGTAAACAAAATGTGATTGTTCCACAGCAGTTGATGTTGGAAGTTGCCTTGATTTATCATTTTGTCTGTTTCATGCTAAAGTTTTAACAATTAACACCCAATTTGCAAGGTGGCATGGGAGATACAGTTAAAAAAGTAGAAAATATGCAGATACATAAGGCAATACTAATAAATATCAACTGCAGGATTGTTTACATTTTGTAAAAAAAAGATGAAGTAGATTTTTAAATTTACTTCACATATTGCCACTAACTAGCATTGCTAGTGTTAATATTTCATACTGATTTTTTTACCTATCAGTGTTAGTAGTCTAATAAAATTGGTCAGAATTTTAACTGTTGTCATGTTTTGGAGTTAAACTTTTCAGCGGTATTTGTCCAACAGAGCAATATGAAATTATAGAACTTAAGCTCTTTGTGACAATTGCCACAGCAGCAATAACCTTACACAAAGGAAAATACTGTCAGAGATTAATATTTAAATAAATATCTGATTTTCTTTTTAATGAGCCAAAATGATCCATTTTACCAAGCAGTAAAATATCTTGTTCTGTATCATATAATTTTTTCTTATTAGTTCCAGCTAATTCTCTCTTTTTCTGGAGAAGATATAAAAGACCATGAAAGCATAAAAGACTGAACTGCTTAGAATATTACTTGAATCTTGGGTTAAAAAGTGTTCTCTTTCCACAGTTTCTCAAGTCACTCTCTGGCACTTTTTGTACAGAGCACTCAGTTTGCCCTACTTTATCTACAGCTTGTGTACAAACTGATTCACAGCTTAAGGAGCTGTGATTCAAGAGCTTTAGGAGACAAGAGCCCTCCTGCAACACACAGTGCCACATTAAATCACTCAGTAACCAAAGCTTACACCTTAAACAGGAGTCTTTTCCAGCATGTTCCAGATCAAATTTACATAAAACTAATTCTCTCACTAGTTACACAGTCAGATCTCTGTGCTATGAGCACATTTGAAAGGAGCCTGCCCAGGTCCATGCAGAGCTGTCTGTTTGATGTACATGAGCACCCCTGAAGGGACCAACTCATTGAGCCACTCAAAGCACAATTTTGGTGAATTAGGAAACAGGCACTCAGCAACACCAGGACCACAGAAAAGGACCACCCAGTTCTGCACTTTACAATCGCCCCACTACTCAACCTCTTCTTGAAGATCTACATGCACATGCAGCCTGGGAACTCTGAAGTGACACAAATGAGGCTGCTGTTTACAGCAATATTTTACGTAAATTTTGTGTCTTTTACAGTGAAAGTTTTGGGACTGCAACTTTTTCATTACATACCTTATGACTTCAGTATGGGGCTTTACATAAAGAGACTACAGATGATAGGAGTGGCTTTCATTGACGGAAAGAAGAGACAGAATGGCTTTCATTGAAGGAAAGTCAGGCCAGATACCAGTGTTTATGTGAAAAGCTGCACCTACATGCTAAATCACCTTAATACATAGTGAAGAAATTCACTCTGTATTAAGGTGAAGATCACTATCTAGAATACACTAACTATTGGAAAGAGTATGTTTCAGTAGCTATTGATATAGTACTAAGGATGCAAAATATAATGAAAAGCCACTGCAAATTTATAATGTGAGGAAAGGACAGTCTTTCTCTGTTGCCAGTTTAATTCCCCAGTCTTGAAAAGCTACTTTAATGTTTGCTGAAAGCAGTTTCATGTTGCTTATGTCACTGAAAAAATATATTAAGAATTGGTTTATATATTTTTGTATAAAGCAGATGACTTCCCGCTGTTGATCTCAAACTGACAAAATTTAGCTTGTGAATTAATTGGAAAAATCTATTCAATGGAAAACAAAGCATTCAAATGTTTTACAGTACTCAACTAAAAGGCTGGAGGCCACAAGTCTTATGAGCTACCGCTCATGAGATGCAATGGCTATTACAAAGGTGAAATCACACGGTTCTCTCCAGAAATTCTGAGCTACCTGTGGCACTGTGGGCCACAGGCTGTCATTCTAACCTCAGTGCCTAGAGAGGGAATCTGACTCATTCACCTGACCAACCATTGTGCAGGAATCCCACAGCTCCCAGCTGTGCCATCACCCCTACATGACAGGCAGGGCTCCTTCCCATTCCGGGACATGGACAGAGTACTGCTACAGGCTATGAGCGAATCCATGGGTATCTTGTCACCACTGTATCTTGGTTTGGAGTTCAGCCTTTTTTAAAATTAAGTGTTCTTTTCACTGAGAAATTAGTTAAGGAATATAAGCCTCACACTTGAAAAATCAGGCCACCTGAAAAATAAATTCTGTAAAAATCTCATTACTTAATTAAGTGGATAATAGTAAAAACAAAATTAGCAATTTTTTCTGAATCATAAAATATTTAATAAGGTATATTTTGAGGGGGGGAATATATTGTATATAAAATTTCAGATCACAATATGAAGCGATTTGAACCTTCTCCAAGCTAGCACTGCCTTTAATGCTGTGTAGATGTATTGCCACTGATACAAGACCTACTAAAGCATACAGTTTAACTAATACAGAAGTGGCTTTTTTCATATGAACTATTTTTTACACAATTAGAGTGTCTTGAATACCCTCTTTAAGTGCAAAAAACACAGATCACTTTACACTAATGCAGCAACAATGCATTCATATTGTTCTCATTAGTCATTAGTAGTCAACTTGCATAAGATACAAGAAAAGCACAATGAAGCTCACAAAAATAGACTAAAAATCAGCCCGTTCTTGCAAAAAAATACAGCATAATAGAAGAAAAAGACAAAAAAGGGATTATGCACACCACAGAATTTGCTGTTTAATCCAAATGGCTTAAGTGCTGAATCTATTTCTTTTTCCTGTTTTTTTTTGTGGGTTTTTCTTTTGGTTTGGGTTTTGTTATTGGTTTTTTTTTTTGTAAATCAAACCACATGGACCAGGCACAACTAATATTCAGGAGGCAGTGTGTAGCTAAAACATCACTAACTATTTTTTATCCCCAACATTGTTTAATTGTTTGACACAATTTACTTTCCTCTGTCCTGAGGTAGTCACAAAAAAACAAATCATAAATTAAGCATCAGCTAGGCCAGTAAGAGCTGAGGCTTTTATTTTTCTTTTTTTTTTCTTTTTTTTTTTTTTCCTTCTTTAAAAACTGTTAGTTAACTGGCCAAAACTACCCTTGATGTTTTAAAAGACAGCTGAGAATTAGAGTTCTCACAACACCAAGAAATGGCTATGAGGGGAAGAGGGTTAGGTGCTTCAAAAAGTGACATTATATCGAGTCCCATCAAGCTGGCTGGTCCCCTGCTGAATTTCCCATGTTTATTCCCCTTTACTGTCTATAGAGTCACTGGGAGAAGTACAGAAGGGACTGAGCACATCATCGTCCTTTACTGTAACCCGGAAAGAACTGGTCCAGTAGTGTCTGCAGGATCTTGTTGGGAGCCATGGTGTAGCCCTTCCCCAAGTCATAGCGGCAGGCAGGGCAGGTGAACACTTCGGCTCTGAAGGAGCGCTGTAAACAACTCTAGGACATACAAAGACAGAGAAGTAAATTGTGGCAACTTTCTCGTAGACTGACAGCTTAACCAGAGAAAAGTAAGGAATCACTATAAACCAAAGGCACAATCTGCTGTACTACCAGAAAAAAGAAGTCTTTGCCAAGCCCTCTGGTGCCTGATTCCACCCATTACTAAAATGTTCTAGCCAAGGAACTCTTCTCCATGGTTGGGAGGAATTTAATCACTAGTGAGGTTTCCTCTTCATTTCCACTAATGTCTTCCTGTAAGTCACAGCCAATCCTTAGCTTCCTTACAGCTTCACAGATTGCTATACTTTTCCGGACCTTCATATCCAGAGGAAGATGAATATACAATGTATACTGTTTATGTAGCAATCTCCACCTAACTCATCTCAATACACCCAGTTTAGCTTACAGATATATGAAGGATAATACAATCTGTTACACATTAGCACCTGTGCTGTCATCCTTACTACATTACTGCAGACTGATAAACATCTAAAATTTAGGGCAGGGCAGATTTCTGTCTAAACAGCAACAGCAGCTTACTATCAAACTTCCTTACAACTTTAACTGGATATTATACTGTATTCTCAAATATGTACTGGTATCTTCAAATACTGTGCTTTCCAGGTTTGTTGCCATTCAGCTTTTTCTTTTTTTCATGGTTTTTCAATTTCTACAATTCTAAATTTTAACTCCACAACACTTCTTATGTTTTTCAAAGAGACACAATTGTTCTATGTGTGCAGGCCACACATAACACTACCCTGATTTTTACTGGAGTACCATCTTTTTAAACAGCAAAGTTGCATTACCAATACTGTACTAGGATGATAATAGTTTGAGTCCTTTTGGGGCCTCAGGCAGAAATACTAGGTACGGCAGGCACCATTCAAATATGCACAATCCAGAGCATGATTCTGTACATACCAGGGCTACAAAATTAGCTCCAGTAGAGATTTGATTCCACACTTCTTAGATTATCTCCAACTGACCAAGATTTTGAGACAGATAAGTAATGTACTGACTTAAATGGTCTCCTACCAAACATGCTAAGCAATGCCAAGATTAACAGGATAACATAACTTTCTCTGAATGAGGCCAAATAAGTTTCTAGGGTATTTATCCTCCACCCTTTCACAATTTTTAATAAAGAGTTATAAAATCTGGTTTTATCTCTTGTAAAATTATGTAAAATTAAATCACTGATATTGTGTCAAAATCTAACCCGTGGACCTAACCAATTACTAGCACACCTCCACTGACCACAAAGGCATGACCGCAATGGTAAACCTCACTCATTGTGTCTATCAGAAACTATATGGAAAATACTACAACTCCTTATTACACAAAATTAAGGTGTTTACACAGCAAACACTGAATGGAAACTTGTTGCCTGGTTTTGCTCAGAATGTTCTGCAATTATTATTGTCTTTCCAAAATGCATATGGCTTTGGTGACTGGTGTCTCAAAGCCAAGAAAACAGCCCAGAGCAAGGCAGTTTATTCTTACTTTACAGACGTTGTGGAGGCACTCTGTTGTCACTGGCTGGTAAACCAACTCCTGGCAGCAGACACACATAAAGGATTGTTCCAGTTTCTTCAGGAAATTCTAATGTAGGGCACAGGAACAGAAGAGACAAACTCTATTACAGTTCTCACAAATGCCACTTACTACATAAAGATTATGTACTTCCAGAAGTTTTTAAGTCTGTCATATCTCTGAGCACAGCTTTCTAGAAGTAATCAGGAAGCAGGTCTTTAGGTGCTTTATTTCTGTGCTCTTCTACAACTTAACAAATTATAACAATCAGAGAATGGTTTGGGTTGGAAGGGACCTTAAACATCACCTATATCAACCCCCATACCATGGGCAAGGAATATTCCTCTAGATCAGGTTGCTCATGGCCCCATTCAGCCTGGCCTTAAACGCTTTGAGGGATGGGGCATATGTTTCTGGAGAACCTGTCATAAAATTTTTTCTGTCTAAACAAAGCCTAGTGACTAAAATCATCTTACTTCATGCCCAATTTCTGACATTAGCACAGCATAAAAATACATTTATTATATCAGAGGAAAACATGCTCTCTTCAAAAATGAAAATAAATAAAAATGCACTTTTAACTTCAGTATGGTTTTTGAGCAAGAAAAGGTCTCTGTTGTGGAGGCATTAACCCATCTCTCAAGAGCAAATTGCACAAGCCAGAGATTTTCTTGAAATTCAAGTCTTACAGATAAAACTAATGCAAGACAGTCTATATTTAGCAGAAGTTTCACAAACAGAGAAGGTTTTAAGAGGGCTCAAGATTTCTCCTAATAATATAAAGAAAATGCAAAGAATAAAAATTATGCATGCAACAAACATACTGGTCCTTCCTTAAGAGAAGCAAGTACTTCATCCCACAGCTTCTGGTTCATGCAGTCTTCTCTGATCAGCCATTGCTGCTCTTGGGTCAGCTGGAAAGCTTCTCCTTTCCCTCCATCTCCCATCCTCATGGCTTTGGGTGTATTTGTAGGCTCCTCTGTACCTGCTTAACATGGTGACCATCAGACCCAGTAACAGCAGTGTTAGTCTGAACTAACAGAAGGGAAAGACAAAACTATTTCTAGAAGGAAACATGGATTAATATGGATTACATGCATGAAATGTAGCAAGCAAATTCCTACTCCAACTCATACTATACATCATTGTTTTGGACTGCAGCACACAGTTGCACAGAAGAATTTTCATGTTTTTTGCAGCGCTTGAGAGCAAAAAACACAGTAAAAAGGATTAAGAGCAGTAAAAAGGATTAAGACCCCTACGCTACCACTTAATTAAAGAGCATGTGCTTATGAATTTCTGTAAGTATTCCAAACAGTGTGATGGGTTTAGTGTAGGCCAAAAGTCAGTGCACCCACTAGAATACACTTATTTATTTATTGCTGCGAGGCAGGATTAGGAGGACAGCAAATTAGGCTCAAAACTTGAAAAGGGTATGAAGAAAAGTTTATTAACAGTAACTAAAAGAAAGATAATAAGAATTAGAATAAAACCTTTAGAGCACTTCTTCTCTCCCTACAACTTTTTTTTCTTACTCACAATGTACAGAAATAATTCAGTCAGTTCATTACCTTTAGAATAGTCTTTTATAGTCTACTTAGGGAGAGGAGCTCTTCTTGTTATTTATGGAGACTTCTTTATAAGAAAACTGTTCTCTTCTGGCTTTTAATTTTTACAAATAGCAAGTTACCTGAAAAGTCTGCAATCATGAAGTCCCATTTTTACAGCTTTTTCGAAAACTGTGTTTATGGGCCTTGTTAATGTACGGGGTATTATTTTAAAAATGAGCTGTTTAGGAGCAAAGGTTTTCTTTATCTATCTTTGAAATAATCTTAATTTCTGGGAACAGAGATCTTCTCTCCCTGGGAGCACAGAGTCATTATCACTCTTTCTTTTTGTTCAAACTTATGGGACTACAGCTATTTCAACATCTGCTTTAGCATGGAGGCTTTTGTTAGATATCTGCAAATTGAACGATTCATGTCCTATTTTTTAATGGGTTAGAGGGAAAAAAGAGTTAGATATATCAATTATATCTTCTTCATAGCCTTATTAAGAGGATTTCAGCCTAGAATTAAGGCATCTCTTTAAATCCCTCCCCTCTGGGACTTGACTTCTTTTTACTGACTTTCATGTTTCATGTTGTTCTCTCTGTATCTTCAATCTTTCTTTTTCTTTCACTCGAGAGAGAGAATTGGTGTTTGTAGGTTTTATTTGTGCACTAAAACCGGTTAATATCTTGCCCAGGGCCTGCAGATGTGATTTCTGCTGAGCGGTACCGGAGTTGTTTGTAGTAGAGGCTTTGTTTGGCGCCCGTACTTGTTGCGGGGAGCGGCTAGGATTCCAGCAGCCAGGCTAGAACTCAGCCGCACCCGCCCAGGGGGCCGATGGCTTCCCCTCCTCCTGCCTGGTGATTGTGGAAGAACTTTAATGGTGGTACAATCTGGGCCGAGCCGCCCCGGGCTGGCGGCGGGGCTCAGTAGCGGCAAGAAGCAGCAGGGCAGCCGCAGCCCCGCCCGGCCTGGGCCCCGCGGCCTCCCCTCCCCGTGCCTGGCGGCTGACGGGGCCCGGGGGCTGCCCGGGAAGGCAGGGACAGCCCGGCCCCGGCCCGGCCGAGACGGGGGCCAGACTGGCTGCTGTACTTGTTTGCCGGCCAGAAGGGAAAGAGACCCTCTTGGGCTTTTTCGTCTTCATATAACATGTGTCTTCACAGAGGTGTGTACAGTTTTCTAAGTGGTTCAATAGATTGTTAATTTTCAAAGCTAATTACTGATTGGTCTTTTTTGTCAGAGACCAGGAAACTGCTAGCAGCTTCTCTTAGGAAGTCACTTCCGTGAGTGCCTCCAATATAAAACCACCACAAACAGCTTCACACTTCTGCAAATATTTCATGGCTTAGTTCATGGCAATTGTAACATGACAGACTTTGCTGACAAATGCTATAAAAGTTAAAAAGAAATACCATCATCAATTGTCCTTTTCTGGTTTCCATTACTTTGGCTGCTTGGCTCCTGTTTCACAGTTTGCTTTTTAACCTTATCTTTCTTCTCCTTACTAGCCATGGCTTCCAAATAACCTTCTGGATACTAAAATTAAAAAGCACAGATTTAAAAATTACTGACATACAGAAATAACCAAATACCAAAAGGAATAGCTTGTAAAAGACTTTAGATCCCTATGACTACATAGTAAATAATTGCAAAATAATTTTAAAATCCTATATGATAGAGAAAAAATTTAAATTAATACCTATCATTAAGAAAGCACAGTCAAGTCAAAGAACCTAATCCATATCAATTGTATTAAACAGTATATCTGTACTCATATATCACACAGTATATCTGTGTGTTTACAAACTATATAAATTGGGAGATGATGGTGTGCTGTAAAATACAATGTACCATTCCATTGCCAAGAATATATATTAATTCTTTCCTTCTTTCCATCTTTCATGGACTCTGCAATGCCAAAATTTTCATGGATCAGCCTATATCTGTGCCTAAAATACACTATTTATACAAACTACTCAGTCACATGTAGAAAATACTTAAAAATGAACCTTTTTTTTTTGGTTTCTCAGACAAACTCTAGTCACCTGTAGAAAAACTTGTTCCAGCCTAAGAATCACAAAACTGGACAGAAATTCTGATTTTCCAATCCATATAGATAAACCAATTTACTGCTAGGGGAGAAAGCTTCATTCGCAGTTCCATCTGCTGTGTCACTATTACAGGATTCTTTAAATTTGCTTATAATCTGTACTGGTTTTTAGTATCAAAAGCTGCCACAGTGAAGTACAAGGAAAAAAGGGAGATTTAATTTAACTGATTTCTTTCTCAGGATTTTGTTTACTAGAACTAAGAATAAAAACAACTGTTTGAGTCCTGATGCCAACCTGTACGCTTAGGCCGAGCTTTTTTGACCGCTCCATTCCTTCTGAAGTCCAAGGTGCAGGCTCAACATCATCTCTCCTCAGAAGATAGCGCCAAACTAAAAATCCACATTTTCCAATTTCTGGCCAGTATTTCACCACCTAAATAACAATGCAAAATTACTGACATTATTTTATCACAAGTCAAACACATGCACATCATCATACTTTAATTGCTCAAGAAGAAATGACAAGACTGATTTATATATTATTATTATCATATACAGAAGTTCTTCCCTCAGCTGTGAAATTTTTGTATTTCTTATAAATACAGTGGTCTTAAAAGGCATGCTCCTTTGTTTCAGAAACTAGGAAGTCTTTAAACAAACAAAAGGCTAGGATACAGCTGGAAGGACTGAAGAAATAATGAAATAATCCGATTTCAGGGATTAATTTAACTCAATAAGCACACACAAAGCAACTTACATATTCAATCTTATGTATCCTATTACAGATTATGTTCTATTAGCACTGCTCTGAATAATTTCATTTTGGTTCACTTTGCAGAACAAACTAAAGCAAAAAGCTCTAGTAAAGAAAAAAGGAACTATTTCTTTCAAGTAATAATGAAAAATTTGCAGACTAACACATATGAGGCTTTTTAAAACAGATTAAAAGTATTTATGTTCTAGAGATCAGAATACCTTACCTTGTAAATGCCATCATATCTGTTGCCTTCCTCTGGGGCATATTTGCTGATCCGCCGTCCTTTTGAACTGCGCACTACCCTAACTGGTTTACCAGCTCTCCAATTCTTTGACTCTGCTCCATTTTTATCATCCAGTGGGGCATCACAGTTAAGGGCCAATGCCCTAGAAAGACATTTAAATTCTTCATAAGCTAGATTGCTTCACCCAGCAGAGTTTTGAGAGTTAACATAATTAAGTCATATGTGTTTCCCTTGTCTAATTTTGCTTTATCAAGCAGCATAGACCTTTCAGTATGTTTTTTAGCAGAATTGATGAAAAATATGAGATCCACACTAAAATGCATGGTAAGAAAAAAAGATGGGAACACTAAATACATTGTCTAGGTTCCAGATGAAAACTCACATGAAATTGCTAGAAACAAACCAATCCTTTTAGACTTAATATTCTTCCTTTTTAAATTAATCCCTTCCTGAATAGAATTGAGGAAATTAAAATTGTAATAAAAGGCAAGCTTTCTGTGCTGCTATCCCCCATCAATAGGCTTTAAGGCTTTTTAACTGTGTACACGAAAGTAATTAATATGATGAAAAACATATAGAGAAAAAAGTACATAATAACCATTCAAAAAAGCTCTAAATACCGTACTTCTCTCTCATGATACATAAAATACTGCAGAGAGAACAAAGAATGATAGTAGCTAATTAGAGCTTTAATTAAAAGCTTTAATTTACCCACAGAGACCCTTTTCTAGAAACCTGAAGCAAGAGAGTATGACCAAGCTGCTATAAGAAACAGTATTTCCACTACCACAGCCTGACTTGAAGGGATTGAAAACCCTTCAGAATCAGCCACAACACAAATGATGGATCTCAAAAGAGAAGAAATAATATGGGTTATAAACAGACATAGTACAAGTATAGAACCCACATCGAAGAGAGCACTAAGAGACAGGCACACTATGTCAACATTAAAAATTTTTTCCATGTAAAAACAAAACTTGCAAAACTATCTGGACAAGCAAAACCAATATAGATTCAACTAAGAATCATCATAATCTTCTGTATCAAAGTGCTTGAAAACTTGTATCAAGCTTAGTAAATGAGAGCCCCACATTGTTACTCCATATGCACTAATGCCTTCACAGCTAAGTAGTTTTGCCTGTGGATTTTTCATTTGCTAAGAGGAGAGAGATACATTAAAGGATCCAGCTTTAATTCTGTGTCCCAAAACAACATCATTCTATTCACTAAATATGCTTGTAAAGCTATTGCTTAAATGTTCTTCCATCTTTCTTCCCTCCTTGATCTTGTTCATTTTCACATCACGTGTCCCCTTCCCCCTCCCTTTCTCAGCAGCCAAGTCAGGCTTTTCCTCTTTCTCCTCTAGACAGCTTGAAAAAAACCCCTCTCCAGCCTGTCTGAGAGCAGCAGAACATATCTAAATGTAGACCTGGCAAACAAAAGTTCTCAGTGACTCTCAGCATCTCACAGGTGTTCAGAGGTCAGTTGTGTAACAGATTATGCTCTTAGAAACAGAAAAAGATGGAGTACTCTTTGTTCAGGCCAGCTTTTAGAGGACAGAAAAACACTTCAGGCAGATGTCTAATTCTTCTTCTGGATATATGTTCTCTTTCAAGTACCTGTTCTAATAAAGCTGTACCCTAATTCCTTGCTTTTCATAGAAAAATATGATGAAAGAAAGGGCTAGCAAAATAGAAAATATTTCTTTTATCACGGGAAAAGGAACATGCTTTCTTCCTCCTTAAATTTATAACTGATTTACCCACAAGAGAAGAAACTTAAAAAAAGAGACATCCAGAATTAGAAAATTTCTGCTCAAGAGTTTTGACAAAATTCTCATTTAATTAAAATAGTCCTCTCAGTGTGACTGTAGAACAATTTCAACCAGAGGCATGACTGCAAGCTGCAGCAACAATACAGCAATGTATTTTACTGAGATGAGTTTTCCTTTAAAGGAACAAATCATAATGCTTGATAAAACACCTCTTAGAATCAACAGGCATTGCTGTTTATGAACACAGCATGTACAGACGACAAAAAATACAGCAAAATGTAAGTTTTAAATTAAAGCCCTACAACCCAACTCTTTATTTTGGAATACCTTTAAATTTTATTTTCAAAACTTACCTATTCATGTGTGTTAATGTCTGATCAAATGAATGTTCTCCAATTCTTTTATTGCCAGAAAGATCTCTACCTCCACTGCCAGTGTAAGTGAACTCATCTCCTCGATCCTGTGCAAGAAGATTATCCTTTGGTTTAACGGTCTAAAGTAAAGTAACTCAATTAAAAGGAAAAAAAAAAAAAAAAAGAAAAAGCAACTTCATTTGCTCTATTTACTCAGAGAAAAACTGTAATCCAGGCCATGAAAGACATGTTTCCAATTTCATTATCACCATCCTACAGCAGCT
Organism: Serinus canaria; assembly: GCF_022539315.1. Lineage (NCBI taxonomy): Eukaryota > Metazoa > Chordata > Aves > Passeriformes > Fringillidae > Serinus > Serinus canaria. Next base: position 47,963,538 of record NC_066343.1, read on the forward strand.
GCACCAGCACAATACTACTGATCTAGATGTAACCTCTTCACCAAAACATTCTGACTAAAAAAATGCCTGCATTAAAAATGCTACTTTGGCATTTTTTATAAAGCTATTTTGAGAAAAAAAATCTGAGGAACATATTCTAGCAAGTAGCTACTTGCTCTTGAGCTTTCACTGTGTTTACAAGTATCATGTTTATAAAATACAGAATAATTACCTTGGATGGATCATGGCAGTAACTTCAGCTTGTGCAAGGAGCTCAGTGCTAGTAAGTTCATAGTGCTGCCTTATGTACAAAGCAGGTGCTTTAATGAAATAGTAATCCCAGCTCTTCTGACTCAGTAAGAGATTGAAATAATTTAGATTCATATTTTGTAAGCTAAAATAATTCTGTACTATAGTTCCAATGTAGAATTTTCACAAAATTGAAGAAAGGTTAATAAAATCTTTTACCATGAGATATGAAAACTGTCAAAATCTAAACACTCTCAAGAAAAGCCTGTATTTCTATTTTCTGTATGAAGTTTGTTACAGAATTTCATGTTACTCCTGGGAAATGAATGTATTTCCAGAAATACATAAATATACAGACTACATATATACTTAATATGCTGTTTCTTTGGAGATGTTTGTTTGGTATTTAGCATATAGCAATTTAATAAAAAAGTAATGTTTAAATGAATTTTTATAGCAAAGTTCTGAACATCTATGCAGTAATAAAATTCAGTCCATTTCTTACCACTATTAAAATTCTGACATTATTTAGGATCCAGTGCAAGACTGTTACACATATTTCATGACTGACAACAGCAGAAAAAGAGAAGGTTAGAAAGAGAAACACTGGTTGAACAATGCCATAGATAAATTATAGAAATTAGGTTCATTTTATTTTGTGTAGGGAAAACCTAGCAGAAATTCAGCTGAAGTTATCTGTACATAATAAAATCCAAGTGCTGTGAAGTTTAAATGTATACTCAAAACCTAGCAAAGACATGTATAAATTCTGCTTTCTTAAAATAGGCTACTTAGTCTACTAAATAAATCTCTAAAAACCAACAGAAACAGAATGTAGTTCTATTAAGGACAGTATACTACATGAAGTTGAAGTATGAAGTAACTTTAAAAGACCAACCAGACAAGAACCTTTAACTAAGAAAGGATGTAAAATAAATTGTATAAAATAAAATATCACAGGATTGGAATTAATCACAGAGTATGTTTCATTTTTCCGTGATTGTCAAACACAATGCACAGATCACACAAGGATGATCCTGATAATAATATAAAAAAGGATGGATTTGCTTCATGTATCACAATCATTCAAGCAAATCACATTTTGACAATGAATAAGAAGCCTGTGACAAGTTCAAAAAAATGGGAGAACATATCTTGGAATGTCATGAGTCTAGCATGGCCTGGGTTTTGTAACAACAAAAGAAACATGGACATCTTCATGATGTGGCAGGGTGGGAAGACTGTTAAGGCAGCTTTTAATATACAAACAGAACTAAACTGAAACCAGAAGATGATTTATTTTCCCACTATTTAAAACATAATTTTGAGATAAATACTGATATAACATATATATAGGAATGTGCAAAAATATATGAAAGACAGAAACACTTCATATGAAAGCAAGGAAAGACAGGACAGGTTCCTGACAAACTTTTGTTTATCAACTACCAGGTTGTAGATAAATCTTCTTGAAAAGAAGTATGGAATAGACTTATTTTTTGGTGTAACAGAAAAACATAAATTAAGGACAAATTGCTATAGACTTTAGCCAAAAAAACTTCAAGAGACAATGCAGAAATGCAACAGTATTATACTTGCACACACTTCTATGGAAAATAGGTTAAAGGTAAATGGCCTAAACCCAACAAACTTCCAGCATCTTCAAAGAAAGACTAAGAAGTTTTCTAGTGGTAGTCTAAGCACAGGCAAACTGAAAACATTGTGCTTGAAGAGATACAATGGATAGAAGGTCTATGCATACATGCTCACCTTCTGAGCATATCCCACACTTCATGGGTTATATTTGCTTCTCTTTAATTATCAAAGTGCTCTGTGCATAAAAAACAACTGGAAATCCAGAGGAAGAAAAATGGAGTATAAAAGGAACAATTATGTAGCATAAATGTTACAGGTCAAGGTACAAGGATTTTTCAGCATCCTCCAATGTAAGAAAGACTCATTGCTGCTTTATTTTCTAGATAAACTATACTCCTTTTTTCATATCAGATATATTAGGGAAAAAAAAGGATTTTAGGGAACAAAGACAGTTTCTAGAACTGAAGGAAAATGTCAGAGATCTTGCCATTGATCTGGGCTGGATGAAGATAAATTGGAGGACATTTGAACCTCTGATATAACAGCAACTCTCAAACAAGAGAGGAAGAAAGCTCAAAAGAACTCATAAGTGCTTGTAGAGAATGAAAATCAAAAATGGCAAAAGTAAGTGATGCATAGACCCAGTGTCTAAAGGGTGGAATAAATGTGGATATGAATGTGCCTATGACAAACAGGAGTGAAATAGGGACACTGGTACTCCAGAGACATACTGGGACACCTATAGTACCTACTTTCATTTGGCTTAGAGTGTTTTACTTTTGAAGTGAAATATAACAGGAATATTCACAGCTTATTATTTGGGACTATTAGAGAGTAATGACTCATCAAAACAATTTCTCAACAGCTTTGAGTTCTATCTATAGATAATACAGGATCTCCCAAACACCTACAACAACTTTTAACTGAGAGCCAGTAAAAGATTGGTAAAGCTATTTTTGTCTGAAGAGGATCATAGAAAGCAAAACTGAAGACAATGGTTCAACAGTTAAAGAAAACATATGCCAAAAGGAGTTATTGATGTCTGTATGTTCTCCTTGAACAAACAAAATAGCTGTCAAAAAGACCATCAAAACAATCTTATCTTTTCCCTTCCCTTCTTCCTACATTCTTTCCATTTTCTTACCTTAAAATATATAATGCTGCCCCTTCTCTTCTTTTTTCCACAGCTTAATTCCGCTGCCTTGCACCAAAACTGTCTTTCAACAGCTAGTAAGTACTTTGTTACTCTTTCTTCTCTTAATACCTTCTGTATGTCCCTTTTTCTTATGTTCTGTCCATAAAGTTATTTCTTAACCATCCTGTTTGTAAAGTTTGATCATATTATAGAGCAAATTAACTTCAGCCACAGTAGCACTGACCCAGCATCTCCTGCTGAGGCATGTGAGTGGAAGACAACCTGAAGCTCTAGTACTACAAGCCAGTCAGCCTCAAACAGCCAGTACAAGCAGTCAGTCTGTTGTATTAAATCATACTCCACTGTTCAACGTTGTAATATAATCAGTTGTAAGTCTAACAGAGAAATAATGTAGAATGAAGAAAGTAAGATTTTGAATTCCATTGCATCATTTGACCACATTATTTCTATGGATTACTTTTATGCACCAGCTGATAGGGATATTAGGTACTTCAAGTTACTAGAATATCAACTATCTCAAGAGAGATCTCAGTTATTTTCTCTCTCCATTAACATCTCTGCTTTTGTGCTCAGATTTCAAAGTTGGGTTCCAACAGATAATGCAAAAATTGTATTTATCAGAAATAGGCTATTACAAACACACTCAGATTTTCTAAATGAGTTCCAACCTTCAGTTTGAACAACAAATAATGTTTATTGGCTTTCTTGGTACAAGAAATTCTCAAATATCATCAATTCATCTGTCCCTCATCAGTTTGACCTCAGTAAATGTAATGAATTAAAGGTGAGTTTGATTATATGATATAGCAAAATAAAAGGCACTAAGCCTTTTTAAATGAGGTTTTTAAATCCAAGTCAATTATTAACTATCAAGCAATTACATTTGAGAGCATTTTCTTTCCCCAGTAGTAGGGATATCTGAAACTGAATCATGTCATCATTCATCTCCATTAAACTCTATATGCATAAAGTGCTGACAGAATTGGCCTATCTGCCCATTGTGTGATTTATTTTTGATAATTTCATGGTTTAACACTGCAGTAAAAGGTGACAATTGAAGGGAAAGGGCTAAAGTACCAATTTAATTTGTAAATCAATCAGAATCCCTTGCATTAAGTGCAGAGCCTGAATACATAATAATTGTTCTTGCTGAGTCTTCCCCACAATTGCCCCTGATAGCAAGAACCTAGCGGTTTCACAGCACATTCCACCACAAAGAAAACATTTCACCATTTTAGTGTTCACTAATGTACATGTCTGAACAGAAAGAAAGACAGCTTCAAAGCAGGAAACAGCAGAAGGTAGCTACTGGTGATGGAAGTAGGGCAACATTTTTAAAAGATCAAAGTCCTAGTAACTACTGTATGTGAATTCCTTTCTGGGGTTTTTCTTACTCCTTTCCATGCAGTGTCCAAAAATGGCGGATTACCAGGCTTTTAAACTGAACATTAATATGTAAACAATTCAGGCTACCCAGTGTGGATTCATAATCTTTTGTTCCACTAAAACTCCGTTCTGACTTGGAACCAGGTTCGCCAAAGACAGTCTTTTCAGGTCAAAGACACTTTCCTGTAGACGGAGTTTACTTAAGAGATATAACAGCTTTTAGAGACAGCATTTTAGAATTATAGTTATCTTTGATATCAGCTGGATATCCAAAATTCATTTGTTTTTTGAGGGAAAAAAAATCCTGCAATCTGTATGACTAATTTAATTAGCCTACTATAATTCTAGTTAAAGCAACACATTTAAAATCCAAAAGATGTGCATTTCATATTAGACATTCATTTCATTAAGTGGTTTATGAATGTTACATTCCAGGCAGTGAATGCGTTTGATATAAAATATCAACAAATCTAAACAATGAGTATGTTGCCTGGAGTCACCTTTTGAGTCATTGCAGTCATTATCTTTTGTAGTCTCTTTTACAAGAAGATGCGACTGCTCACTCCAGGTATTATTCTCCAAGAGATTCTGAATTTCAGTTCAGAGATTTCCCATATGATCCTGTGCAAAACAACACTTACAGAAGAAAAAATTTTTGTTTGGATTTAACTTGGTTAATTTACCATCTTTATGACACTGCCTCAACCCAGCAGAAACATGAATCTGGAGACTTTTGACAATTAAACAGCAGCTTCAACTTGATATATTAAAACAGAGACACAAGAGGGAAAGTTTTCAACACAAAAGTTAAACTTTGTCAGGTACTTGATCTGATGAACAGACAAATAGGAATATGTTGATCATGAACACTGTGATTGCACAACCAGTGCTAATGTCCAGAATCTAGTGTGTAAATGTTAATCTGTTCTTAAATTGCTGAAAGACTTCTCAATTTCTTCAGGTTATGCTCCTGTTATGGTTACTATCAAAGAAATACTATCAAAGAGATTAGCAACATTAACATATGGAAAATAAAAGCTAACTATAAGTAAGCCATGTAACTTGTCACTAGAATTCAAAGCTACTGATTTTCAGGAGAGAGATTTATGTGCAAATATTTTATGCGCATGTAATTAGAAATGAAGATAAAGTGTCATGTACACAACAATTTCACCCAATGCTCATTTTATAAGCTATGACTGTACCTGTTCTCAATTTTCAGGGTAGATCTGACAGAACTGATAAAACTTGTTATTAATGTTATTAATCTCCAATACATCCAGAACATCTGAACTTCAGTAAAACTGGAGAAAATTCTGGGTCTCTAGGATTATAAGTAAAAATGTCATGATCTGAATTAACTCAAGTTAATTAGAAAATTAACTCAAGTTTCCTGCAATGTATATTGTAATTACTTTACTCCAGTGTGGCTTTCTTGATTTTAAGCAATAGGAAGTGCATTAAGATGGCACACATTATCAGTGTACCTAAATACTATATTAAGTTTATGAACAGTGTAATACCCCTCCAAAATTAATTTATTTCTCAATTTTATAAAAGTTTACATACAAGCATCTTTGTTGCACCACTGAAATTCAGTTAAGGGTCACCTCTCTTTTCCGGTACTCATACAATAAATAAATAGATGTGAGTAGAGATTTTTATGTGTATATTTTATTTCAAATAAATAAATCTCAAATTTCACATCTCAAATTAATTAGATACTGTACTTAGGATACTTATAAATACAGGACTGAATTTTTCTGTGTATGTTCTTACAGGAGTTTAATCTCAACCTTTTTAAAAAAAAAAACAGGGAAAACAGAAGTAATTGGAAGACAAACCTGGAACATGAAAGAAGAAAAACTAGCCTCAATTATGTAAGTGGGAAAAAACCCCCCTTGTATTATTAGTTTAGAAAACAGAAAAAAACCTGACATTCATGTAAGTTTTTAAGGTATTTTTTGGCAACATTTTTCTATGCCTTTTCAAAAGTATTTATGTGTTTCAGGCTATGACAGTGTTTAGGTATCTACAAACCCCATAGTCAGAACATCACTTAGGTGAATGGAAAAGGCATGCAGAGGATCGAATTAAATTTACTAAATATTTTGAATTAAATAATTACCACCTCAGAAATAAGGGGACATCAGTATCACCAAAAAGAATAAAAAAGAGGAGTCTTCAGCATCCCAGCACAGCAGATACAACTACTGTGAAATGGTAGACTGAGAGCCTGGGCAGGGATAGACACTAAGGACACCGTATCCAAACTCCAAGTACCTCCTCATGCCACTTGTTCAAATAGAGACACACCTTCCTTCAGAGGCAGCAGCAGCACCTGGTAGATGCTGTTGGCAAAGAATATAGTACATTCTGATGCTATTTCATTCATGCTTTTTTTTCCTTTAGTGCCCTTTTCCTTGTGGTTGACAGCTATGGTAATTTAAAAAAAACCAGGTTGCTTACTGCATTATCCTTCACCTCATCCAAGATTCAAAATTCCACTTGATGGACTGGAACTGCAGTAAGGGATGTACCTTGTGTAAATATTATTTAAATGAAGAAAACTGTATTCTCTTCATAAATAAATGTTGACCAGCACCACAAGATGAAAATTGACAGTTACTCTTCTGTTTAGCAGAATAACTGCTTTTGTTGTTCTACTTAAATGTTAACACCAAAGTCGATTTTTTTCCCAGCACCTTTAGGGATCATAGTACAAGATTCTGAGAAAGAATCTGAGGAAGCTAAGAAGTTCTGAAAGTGCTTATTAGCAGGAGCCAAGAAATTTCAGAACTTCATAGTATCAAGTAACACGTATCTTCTATTCTTGCTTCATTAAATTAAATTTATCACGTAATCAGAAATATTGTTTGGAATGTAATTAACTTGTGACAAAAGCAGAACATATAACATTATTTGCACACAATTGCACTATCAGATTTTATATTACACTCAATTCAGACTCCAAAAGTATACTGAAATGTAGCTACCCTAAAAAATGTCAAATCCAGTAACTGACATTTTGCTTTAATGTAGATCTGAACATAAGCATCCTTAAAGATTTGGTAAGATTTTTCTCTCCAAAATTCTAAGAACTACTTAATTTAGCAGTAGTAGATATTTTTTTCCACAGTCATATCTACCTAAACATTAGCTTTAGATTAACCATCAAATATAACTCTATATTTACAGACATTTGATGCATTAGAACAGCAAGACCGTTGCTCACATGAATGACATACCACTTCATCTTCAAATCCCCCAGCTAGTACGAGTGAATAAGCTCCATCATTACTACGTCCATGGATTCCACCAACATGGGGCCTGTGAACACCTGCTTCACTCACCTGGAAACAGAAAAAAAGCCAGTTTATAGCAATTTTTTAAAAGACCCAGTCACCTACAACCACTTTTAACAATCAATTTTCTGCTCAAAATATTGTACAGAGGTTTCTGTGTCAACAGTTAATGCAAGACTGCTATTAAAGGTGTGAATTCCACTGTTTCTTCAGGAAGAAAAGCTAAAAGTAAGAACACCCAGAAAACCAGCAGACAATGTAGCACAGTGGTGACACTGGAAGATGTAAGGGACTCTTTCTTCTTTGGGGAAAATCTCCAAGATTTTTTCCATAAGCAGTACACAAGACTGTACTCATTGCTATACTCCACTTGCACAGTCATTTAGAACAATTCAAAGGAGAAGGAGATCTACCAGCTTGGTAGCATTTTACAATTTTTAACCTAGGAAGATCCCAGTGTAAAGATAATTTTGTCAGGGGCTTGTAAGGTAACACACTGTAAATGTAACCAGTGGAGAGGAATATTATCGGACTGCTTAAGAAAACAGAAGAAGCCATTGCAACACCACATGGATCTTAGACTAGTTCTCCAACCAGGATAACTCTCTGGTAATAAATGTTCAAGTAATCTGCAGCCTGGCCATCTGAAAGCTGCAGCTGTAGCATAATCTGGCAACATCATTAGAGTCTGCTGGATTATCTCTCCCACAAAAATTTATTTAACAATGGCTTCAAATTACTGATCAATAGAAAAGCTCCACAAACAACCTTTACAAATAAAATGAGACTATATATTAAATTATGCATTTTCTCAGTATGTTATGATAAAAGTAGTGTTGGTAGAATGAAGGCTTCCAGCATAAAACCAATCACACTACTTCTTTCTACCTTCATATCTTTTTCCAGACCTTGATTTTGCCTCTTTTTCTTGTTCTGCTTCTCGCACTCCTGATCTCCTTTCCCAACCTACAGTTCTAAGCAACTTTCAAGGGAGTCTATATTCTTCTGCTATAGTCTTGAAATTTCGTAACACAATACATCAAAGATCCAGCTAGTCAAAAGTGCACTTTTTACCAGATTAGAGCTGTGCACAGTATGAAAATCATGCAAGGACACAATAATACTTCCTTGCACAATGCTTCCTGGTTGATGTTCATAATAATGTATTTATTTTCCTGACTCTTCTTTTCATGATAATTTAGTATTTGATTTATTTTTCTGATCACTATTAAAATGACACATTTTTTAAAATCAGCTATTAGAATCTATTTGGTAAATAACAAGAAGTGTAAGTAGCTGAAAGCCAATTACAAATTACACACTTAGAAATCTTCCCTGCCCCATGTTTGCTATCCACAACTTAGCACTCTCACTTAACTTTATCAGCTATTTGCCAATTTTTCCAGACCATTTATGACCACGCTGAATAAAAAGGCCCCACTATTGCATTCCTCTTTCCTGTTGTATCAAAGATTCTTTAATTCCTTCCTCCCTCCCTTCTTTTCATTTTCAGGTTTCATCAATTAAATTTAGGTTTCTGGTAGGTGATTCACCCCAAAGATGAACACTGATAAATAATTCATGCCAAAGATGCTCTTCAGATGCTCTCTCCAGAAGAAATGTTTAGTCAATTTCCTTCTAGGGAAAAGAGAGTTTGTGTTATAAAAAAACTATGCAAATCAGAAATAAAGAAGTCTTTAAATTCTTATACAGTCACTAAATTCTCATGGATTTGCTGAGACAATCTTATTTGTCATAAAAAAACCTAGTTCATATAAGAAACAAAACTGTAATTTAACTTTCTACATAGAAAGAATTTCAATTAAAAAAATGACAAGGTGATTTGTACTCAAAATAAATTGTCTTTTGATATTTAGTCCATATATATATATTTTATATATATATATATATATATATATATATATATTTTATATATATATATATATATATTTTATATATATATATATATATATATATATGCACACATATATACACATATACTATATATATATATATGTACTATATATATATATATGGATTTTCTGATGAAAGCAGCACTCTAATTATGTTGGTTTTTCCTACCAGTACTAGAAACACTTGGAAAGCACTAGCTTTTGTCTTACCAATAGAATTCATAACAAAATGTAAACTAGTAATTCCAATTACTATTGAAGCAGTGAAAATAAAAATTGATTTTGATACTTTGAGTTTACCCAAGTGATTTTAGAAAGCTCTCTTACTTATTAGACTTTACATAATCTGGCACCCAACAAAAAGAAAGCAAGTGATGAAAAGTTCACAGAACAAATCAGAAGAGGCGCTTGATTTTTGGCTGCTCCTCCTCAAGCAGTTTAAAACCTCCTGGTTTTATTCTTCTGAATATGACAGAAAACATTCAGTTCCAATCATTTACACATGCAAGAGACAAAGAACTAACAGATTTAGAAAACAAAGAAGTATGTATTTTCGTGACTAGAAACAACAATGAAAAAATGAAAGATAACCCGAAAATCATTTCAGTTGGATCAGGCTGGAGCAAAAGGGAGAAAGTTTGTAGCTTGCCAAACACTACAAAACCAGAAAAAAAATCAGTACTGGCACAAAATGCATCTGTCCCATCCTCCCTGCTTTGTTTTTTCCTGCCTTTTTTAGTATTGGCACTGTGCTTACATAACCAAAATGCAAAATTGACTAGGAAAATTAGCCCCCAGTCTACTCCAGATAGGATTATTTTTCTGTCAGTTTTCTATCAATCTGGTTTATCACAGAGCCTAAAGAATATTTGAAACAGAAAATGAGACAGTTTAAAAAACCACCAAAAGCTGAATATATAGTTTATTTCAGTAGCACTACAGACTTGCACAGGCTTAAGCTGTTCATCAGCCTAAAAGCAGATTTGGACATCCATTATATATGACCAAAACCAAATTGACCTACAGTCAATTCACAGTGATAACACATAATGTTCTCAAAATCTGCAGTCTACACCCCATTCATGGGATAATCAGCTCAGGTGAAGAAAACTCTTCAGAAAATACTTAACTCTATTCACTAAATATCTGACTTAAAATTTTAACATGTGAAATATGTTTATCATAATTCCAACAGACTTTTTACTCAGTTGTGTGTAAAAAGTTTAAAAAAAGTATTTAAAAAGTGTATTAAAAAAGTTCTATGGTAAATCAGTATAGTTCAACCTTCACTACAATCGGCATCACTTCTGATATTGGAATTATAATGTATTTGTGTTACTTAGTCCTGGTGAAAATGGCAATTGTTAATTGGAATTTATTTTAGCCCAACCCATTCATTATTATTCCTACTTCCTTCAATTACAGCTAATACTGAAACAACATACCTGAACTCTGAATTTCCAGGTTGTCCCAACAGGAACACCAGGTATAGGCCCATAATGATTTGAAGGAACAATAGTGCATTCTTTAGTGCGACCAACACAGGCCATGCCCTAAAAATACATTAGACAAAAGTAATCAGACAAATGAATTGCAATATTGAAGAATATTTGTAAATTCAATGCAGAGATCATGAAATCTGTCTATTATAACAAAAACATATTTCAAAATATGTTAACGACTGTTAAAAGGAATGTTAAATTAAGTAATATGTGGTTATGGGTTTGGGAGGGGAGTTGGGGGTTTTCTTTTTTTGTTGTTGTTGTTGTTGTTTTTACCTCTAGTCACCTTAATAATCCTTCCACTGCTTTAACTGCCAGTAGACAGCAGGCAGGATTAAACATTGTCTTGTTGTTTGTGCAACCCAGTACTGAATTTTGTGTAGTGCATATGTAAGCAAAATTATAGATGTAGCACATACATGAACAATCAGAGTAACAGCTGTTTCTAAAACACACTCTACCTTTCCCCAGTCTCTCTGGCTTTCAGTACTGGCAGATGGCATCTTTGCTTTCTTTTTACTCTGTTTGAGCTTTTCTCCAGCCTTTACAACTTCATTAGAATCATTTTTGCAGGAAGGACAATACCTAAAAAAAGGTTTTAGTAAATTCTCAATTAACTGCATAATAATGGCAATACATTTCTGGTAGCCAAAATAGTGTCTATTTGGTTTTTTTGACTGAATGTTTCAAGCTAGCAAGCATATACCAGTCTTAAGCAGCTGAAGCCTACAGCTTAAAAAATGAACTCAACATGAACAAATACTGTCAACTTTTTTAAAAAAGGGTTTTCAATATCTTTAAAGGTAGAGCGCTAGTTGCAAAACATTTAACTATTTTTTCTCACATGATATATGAGAGGTGCCCATGGCTCCTGTATTGTCTCTTCATTTAGTCCTCCTTCATTAACATCGTGTAAAGGAGAAGATAGCTGAGATTAAAATATGCTGCTAACCAGTACTCATGCTCTGTTTCTGTCTCCTGCCCAGTCTACCCTTATTTTTGCTGGCTGTGCAACAAATTTCATTGCAGATTGCTGATCGTCAAACAGAGCCAAGGTATGACATAATGTATACAGAAACACACAAACACACGCACTCATTTACTCCTCAACACTCAAGCCATTTGGAATATAATGCTGGGGATCACTTACACTAATGCAAAACCATTCTGGTAGGAAAGAAGAGATACTAGTATACACTGACCACAGCAGAGAGAGAAAAGCAGTACAGTGGTCGTTCTGCTGTTTCCAACAATATTCTTATCTCAGTCCAGGAATAACAATACATGTCCTTGTTTCTGGCTCCCATAGGGTGGATTTGGTCCATACACAATTAGAAGAGGAAGCCTGATCTACATTAACGTTGATAACCTCATTCAGGAAACAAAAACTACTACTACTACTTCTACTGCTACTAATACTGCTGGTTCGGATTTATTAAGTTTTTTATATGGATATGAATAGAAGAATTAATGACTAAGGTCCACAGAAATAGATTTCACTGTCTCAGTAAAGGTGTTGGACCATGATAACAATGAAGCCACATAGATTAAAAACTAATAATGTAAGATGCTGAAGTTATGATACCATGACTTTGACAGCTATTACAACTGCTTAAAGAAAAAGCATATAAGACCAATTAAAAGAACAAATATGACATAATGCAAATTCACAAGGTGAAGTCACATGGTGAATTCCATGTTTTTTGATAGTATAACAATATTACCTTAATAGCTTTTAAATTGCATCTTGTAGGGACTATTAGATACTGTTCCACATACAGAGTTAATTCATCTCCACAAAACTTATCCTTTCCCAAACTGAAGACTTAACCCCTGAATAGAGTTTGCCAGATTTTACGCTCTAAAAACACGAAATGGAAGTATTCCCAATTCTGAAGCAAACTGCTCCTAAATTAATAATCAGACAACCATGACTCTTTCCTAGTATGCAGGAAGAAGGGATGGCACAAACTTCTTCTTTGGTAGGAGATGCTGCTCTGCCCAGTGCAAATGCACATCTCATAATGACAAGCATTAAGACAGTACAGGACTAGTGACACTAAACATCTCAAAACTAGCTCACATAAGCCAGGCCCACAATTGTACCTCTACCACTCTGTGACTTCATTCGCAGATGCAGCTATCTACTTACAGACATATATTTTAAGGGGCTCCTATTGTTAGTTACACAGTAAACAAAAACAAGCTAAAAAGCTTGACAGCCATTTTCCAATGAATTTTAATTACACAAATTGAACTTCTGGAAATTCATAATTTGGAGAATGGACCATGACTAGCTCTGGAGAGGAGAAGGTGTTTGCGATAAAAAGGCTTGCCATGATCCAGCCATGGGCACACACAGCCCAGAAAGCCAACCCTCAGCCTGGGCTGCATCCAAATCAGGGTGGGCAGCAGGTCAAGGGAGATAGTGATTCCACCCCTCTACTCTGCTCTTGTGAGACCCCACCTGCAGTGCTGCATCCAGATCTGGGGCACCCAACACAAGAAAGATATGGACCTGTTGCCAAAAGCCTAGCGAAGGGCCACCAAGTTGATCAGAGTGCTGGAACACCTCTGCTTTGAAGACAGGCTGAGAGAGCTGGGTGTGTTCAGTCTGGAGAAAAGGTTTCAGGCACCTTCTAGCTAATTTAGATTTTAATGAGAAATTCTTTCCTGTGAGGATAGTTGCCCCGGAAAACAGGTATACCATCAGGCATTAACCAATAAACAGGATCAAAGCCAGTAAGGTGTAGGAGATTTGAGTTATTAATCTAAAGAGAATGTTAAAACTTACAAAAGATTTACACAGATTTTGACAAAAATATAATCACAAGGTTCAAAGAAATTCCATGTAATGTATTCATAGACATCTTAAGACATTTAATGAAGTCTATGGAAAACTTTATTAGAATAAAATTCTATTTATTACTCATTTATAAAGGATTAGCATCTCAAGTAAGTCATTGGCAGGTGATAAATATGAACAGTGTAAATTGTAGACAGCTAATAAAGACATAAGAAATGAAGAGTAGCAATGTGGTGCTCCTTCCATAGCATGAAAAATGAATGTAGTAGAGGCAACAAAGAGCACAGGGGCAGCAGCAGGGACAGAGGATGAAGGGACAGAGAAGTGTGAGCATAAGAGAATTGCTCAAGCAGTAAAGCTTTTAAAAAATGAAAAGGCTGAGGAACAACAACTGTCGATAAATACAATCAGACTAGGTAATGTCCCAGAAGATCATAACGACCATAATGTATAAAATGAACATACCAGTCTTGAAATGTCATAATGGCCTTACTACTAATCCATTGTGAATGATTTAAAAGAACTATCATGACAGAAAACATAAGCCTTATATTAAGTAGATGGATGGAAACACCGCAGAATTTAAAAACATCTTCATTATTTTCTCTCATGAGGTGCAAATATCAAATAGAGGTACCATGTACGGAATGTCAATATGGGTAAATAAATCATCCTTGTATATTTACCAGTCTTCATCTTCTGGTATCTTGCTTAAAGGAGGATTCAGGCAATATATATGATAAGCCATATTACATTCATCACACAGGAGTTGCATGTGAGCATCCTGTTTGCCACCACACAAGTAACACGAACAAAACCGGCACTCCTTATCTGGATCAGCCCTACAGTGCTTGCATTCAGGGCCACTTTTTCCTGTCAAAAACAAAGAAATGTCAAATACCATGTATTTCAGCAAAGTGAATTACTCTATGGTCTCATGAAAATGCTTTTCTTTTCTTACAATGAGGTATTTATTTAGGCCTTATAAGATTCTTAATGCTTTTCTTTTCTTACAATGAGGTATTTATTTAGGCCTTATAAGATTTCTTCTGCTGTATAAACAAGACATAAAAATCATGACTAATCATCAGCTTCTCTTTTTTTCCTGCTCCAAGATGTACCTGCATATTCTCCGTAAAGATGAAGCTTTACTGTCTTTTGAAGCTGTACAGCCTATCAGTTCCTAGTAAGTACGCTTGGATAACATAAGCAATAAAAAGAAATATTTCTTTCATGAGTTTATTCTTGAATAGAAATATGAGGTGGATCCTTGATGTATCCAGAGGAGTTCTGGATACTTTAATGTTTTTCCTAAGTATACCAAGAAGGAAATTAATGACTAAGAATTTGCAGAAACGAAGCCCCTTTCTATTGAAGAAGAGCATGCCCTCCCAACTAAATATACTTTACAGAGAAATTGGTCCATGCAGTTGTAGGTTATCAGTGTAAATATCTGTGAAGAGAAACTCCAGACTGAAAGTTTTATAACAAAGGGGGACTGGAATGCAAAGCACTGTAATGTAGTCTTTCTGGAGGACCTTGAACAGTACGTTTTTCTTCAAAAGTGGAACCAACTAGACTTAGAGTGGGAAGAGGATGGAGTTTTGATTAACAAAGAGTCAGGGGCTGCTGATGAATTAAAAACTGACAGGGGAACACCTGCCTCAAAAGAACTAGAGCTTTTTCATCTAAAATGCTTACACAGTTGATAGACCAGTTGAAATGCCTATACACTAGCACATGTAGCATGGGTGCATCAGAAGAATTGGAAGTAACTGTACAAATGGAAAGTATGATTAATCACAAATGCTTAAACTTGGTGAGACAAATCACATGACTGGAGCACTCCAATTGGCTGCTACAAATTGTACAGAAGGGACAGGCAAGGAAAGGGGGGGGCAGGCAATTTGCCCTCTCCATGGACTTCACAAACCCATCTTTGAAAACCAGTGATGAACAGGTCAAGAGCCTGTGGTTGTAAATCAGAAGCCAAGCCAATAAATAAAATCGCATGGTTTGTGTTTATTATCCACCATTTAAGTGAGGGGACCCTGTTGACTAAAACTTCTTACTTCACCTGCAGGAAGCATCACTCTGGCAGGATCTGATCCAGCTGCAGGGACTTGTCAGGACAGTCCCTGACATCTGCTGGAAAAGCAGCTCAACAAGATGTAAGCAGTCCAGGAGTCTCCTGGACAGCATCAAGGATAATTTCTTACCCCAGGTGACAGGGAAGTACTATTGCACCTGTTGCTTACTGACACAGATTAACTAACTGGAGAGGTCAGGATCAGTGGCAGCCTGGGCTGAAGTGGTCATGCCTT
Organism: Serinus canaria; assembly: GCF_022539315.1. Lineage (NCBI taxonomy): Eukaryota > Metazoa > Chordata > Aves > Passeriformes > Fringillidae > Serinus > Serinus canaria. The sequence continues at coordinate 47,979,754 of NC_066343.1, forward strand.
GGTGGAATTCATGATCTCAAGCATTATGGACCAAAGAAAGATTAAAGTCACTACTCTGAATTTTAGAAGCCTCAACTTTTAGTTACTTTAGGAATTAGTGGATGGGACCCTCTGGAAAACTGAACTCAGGGAAAAACAAGCAGAATAGAACTGTCAGATCTTTAAGGATGGTTTTCTTAGAGCCCAAGATCTCTCCATTCCCACCAGTGAGCATTGAGGCAGGGAAGGCAGGAGACCAGCATGGCTCAGTAAAGACCTCCTGGACAAAGTCAGATACAAGAAGGAAAAGCACTGGACATGGAATCAGGGACAGGTATCCTGGGAAGAAAAGAGAAGTGCTGTCTGGTTGTGGAGGGACAATCAAGAAATTAGGAAAGCTATGGTATCGCTGGAGCTGAATTTGGCAAGGGATTCAAAAAATAGTAAAGATGGCTTCTTATAGGCATGTTTCTCAGAAACTGAAGATTAAAGAAAATATACACACAAAATCCCCTCCCCTCTGCCCTGTCCCCCAGAATAGGACAGAACTAGTCACGATCAACATGGAGAAGGTTGAGGTATGCAGCAATTTTGTTTGCCTCAATGTTCATTAGTAATCACTCTTCCCACATCTCTCAAGTCCCTGAACTTCTAGACAGGAACTGGGGAATTGAAGTCACTCCTGGCGTAAGAGCAGATCAGATTCAAGACCATCTGAGAACCTGAACATAGACAAGACCATGGTACACAAGGAGATGCATCCCAGGGTCCCGAGAGAATTGTTTGATGTAGCTATTAAGCCACTCTTCATCATATATAAAAGATCATGACAGTCACATCATGTCTGAAAATTCACAGCAGTCAGGGTAAGATCTCTGTGACTGGAGAAAAAGCTATCTCAACTATTTTTAAAAAGACCAAAAAGCAGGAACCCAGGAGTTACTGACTAGTTAGCCTCATCTCAGTGCCCAGTAAGATCACAGAGCAGAGACTCCTGGAAGACATGTCAAGATATGGAAGATAGAAGACTGGTTAAAGACAGCCAAAATGGTTTCACCAAGGGCAAATAGAGCCTGACTGGCAGTGACCCTCCACCATGGACAGAATGCATCAATTGTCAAAGGAGAAGCATAGATGTCATTTACCTGTCTGTAAGGCTTTTGATTAGGACCCCCACAAAATTCTTAACAAAAATCATAGATTTATAGAATAATATATGGGGATCCACAAGAATCATTCACATCCAATTCTTGGCCCTGCAGAGGATATCCCAAAAATCCCTCTGTGTCTGAGAACATTGTCCAGAAACTCCTTGGAATTCCTGCCAGGCTTAGTGCTAGACCATTTCTCTGGAAAGCCTGTTCAAGTGTCCAAGCATCCTCTGGGTGAAGAACCTTTTCCTGATATCCAAACCTAAATCTCCCCTGACACAGCTTTAGGCTATTCCCTCAGCTCCTGTCACTGGCCACCACAGAGAAGACATTGGTGTCTGCCCCTCCTCTTCACCTTATGAGGAAGCTGTGGAGTGTGACGACTGCCCTCAGTCTCCTCCAGGCTAAAGAACCAGGCAACCTCAGCTGTTGTCCTTATAAGGCTTCCCTTCAAGGCCCTTCACCATCTTTGTGGCCCTCCTTTGTGACACTCTCTAGCTTTATAGCTGTCTTACATTCTTGCTGCTAAACTGAAGAGAGATGGGTTTGATGAATGAAATGTTAAATGAATAAGGACTTAATTGGATGGCCACATTCAAAGAGTGAATGGTCCATATCCAATGGTTCAACATAAAAGTGAAAACCTTTAAGTAGTGGTGTTCTTCAAGGTCATACTGAGAACACTATTATTTTCTACCCACATCAAGGACATACCCAGTGGAATTGAGTGCACCCTCAACAAGGCTGTAGATGAAACCAAAGTGAGCAGTTCAGTTTATCACAGGATCATTAAAATTTGAAAATATCTTTAAGTCTAACTACCAACCTAGCACCACCATCATGTTCAGCATTAAACCACATGCTCAAGTGCTATATCCGCTCACCTTAGAACACTACCAGGGCTGGTGATGTCACCACTTCATTAGGGAACTTGGTTTAATGCTTAACAACCCCTTCCACAAAGAAATTTTTCCTAATATCTAATTAGTACTCTCAGGCAAATTATATGACTCCCTTCAGTACCTCAATGTCCTTCTTGGAGTGAGGGGTGCAGAACTGAACAAAGGATTCAGGTGTGGCTTTCCCAGTGCTGAGTACAGGGGGACAATCCCTGCCCTGCTCCTGCTGGCCACACTGTTGCTGGCACAGGCCAGGATGCCATTGGCCTTCTTGGCCACCTGGGCACTGCTGGCTCATGTTCAGCTGCTGTCACCAGCACCCCCAGCTCCTTTTCCTGTGGGCAGCTTTGCAGCCACTCTGCCCCAGCCTGTGGCACTGCCTGGGGCTGCTGTGACCCAAGGGCAGGACCCAGCCCTGGGCCTTGTTGGACCTCACAGCGCTGGCCTTGGTCCATGATCCAGCCTGTCCAGATCCCTCTGCAGAGCCCTCCTGCCCTCCAGCACTCCCTACCAGCTTGGTGTCATCTGCAAACTGAGGGTGCACTCAATCCCTTCATCCATGAAGAACATAAAACAGAACTGGCCCCAGTACTGAGCCCTGGGGAGCACCACTGGTCACAGGCCACCAGCTGGATGTATCTCCAGGCCTGGCCATACAGCCAGGTTTTTACCCTGTGAACAGGCTGCCTGTCTGAGCCACGGGCAGTTTTTCCAGAAGAATGCAGTGGGAAACAGTATCAAAGGTTTCACCAAAGTCCAGGTAGACAACATCCACAACTTTTTTCTCAACCATTGGGTGCACTGCTGGCTAGAAGATGAGGTTGGGCTAAGCTGAACCTGCCTTTCACAAACCCCTGCTAGCTGGGCCCGATCCCCCGGCTGTCCTGCACACGATGTGTGAGAACACTCTGGATAATCTGCTCCATGACGTTCCCCAGCACTGAGGTCAGGCCTGTGGGTCCCTGAATACTCCTTCCAACCACTGTTAGGACAGGTCCAGAGGAGGGCCATGAAAATGATCAGAGGGCTGGAACACCTCTCTTGTGAAGGAAGGCTGAGAGAGATGGATTTGTTTCAGCCTGGGCAAGAGAAGGCTTTAGGGATACCATTGTGTAGCCTTTCAATACTTAAAGGAAGTTTATCAGAAAGACAGGGAAAGATTATTTACAAATATCAGAAAAGAGAGGGATAATGGACAATAATGAAAACTAGGAGCAATTTTAAATTGAAAGAAATGTGATTTAGACTGGATACAAGGATGACATTTTTTTTCTTGTGAGGGTGATAAGACACTGGCACAGGTTACCCTGAGAAGGTGTGGATACCCCATCCACAGGTGTGGAGCCTTTCAAAGTCAGGTTGAATGGGGCTTTGAGCAACCTGATTTAATGAAAAATACCCCTGCCCATGGCAGGGGGATTGGACTAAAATATCTTTAAAGGCCCCTTCCAACTAAAACCATTCCATGATAAGAAGTGCTAAAACAATGCTGTTTGAATCATTGTTTTTAAGATAAAAAAATTTACAATTGAAAAATATAAAAGAATCACTGAGGAGGGAAGATTACCAGCTGCAGAGAGAAGGTTTAGTGACATGACTTAAAAACCTGAGAAATAAACATGTAAAGCTACCAGCAGTAACTATTTTCAAAGTCTTAAAGGCAAAAGTACACTTAAATATATACTTCTAAAAAAGCCTCCAAAATCTATGAGAATATTGCTTCTAGTAAAGTGTAGCCTAGAAGACTTATCATGCTTTCCAAACGGAGGTAGTCTATTAGTTTCAGACTTCTCTCCAAAGGTTCGTTTGAAGAGAAAGAACAAATTTTACATATGCTGATGAACAAATCTGAGGGTTTTCCAGCGTAGCTATGGGTAAACTCACAATCTGTGCAAGGTGGAAACACCAGTTCAAGTCAGACTAAGAAATACCAGATAACTGTTAACTCCTTTGAAAAATTTTAAGTGATGACTGAGCATTCCCTATGGAAACCCTGTAGTCTACTTGATCTAGCTAATAATATTCAACATGAAATGGCCTATTTTTCTGTAGCTCTGGGCACCACGCATTGTTTAGGCCTATGTAATTAACTGGTTTCAGTTACAAAATCAGTTTCTTAGGTATTTTTTTAATAGGAAGAGAGCAAAAAATACCTACATATTTTAGTTCCGTTAAACACTAGTTAAGTTCTCTACTTTCTTCAATATACAGACAAACTACAAAGTGTCATTTTCATGATATGACACATTTTTCACATTTGTCTTTTAACCATGCTGTAAGTCATATGCACGAACTATAGCTGCACTACTGGTCACATCAAGACAGGTCTGTTCACCTCAACCAACAATGCAGAGTTTAGTTGCATAAATAATTTCATTTTAACTTTTTTTTGCAGAAGGAGATAGCACAAGTTTGGATTCTGATGGAACTTATATATGTTGATATCTAGGTATTATTTGCATGTTGCATATAAATATTTGTAAGATATTTACAAATATGTTGCTTCTTAGATTTTTTTATTTCTAATATAATTTTCTAAAGGCTTAGCCTTACTCCTTTCCTCAGTTGTAGCATTTTACTTCCACTAATTAATTAGAATATGACTTTATTTTTAATTGTAATTGCTAAATGTATATTAACATCACTTTACACATACAAAACCTAATTATTATGTGACTGTGCTCAAAAAATAATAGTTTTTCTGCAGAGATAACCTACACTGTTTATCTGATAAAGATTATTTCCATAGTAGGCATTCTATCTTTTGACATGGGCATGCAGAGTAGCTTAATATGGACAAAAATATAATCAGTGCATTTGCTGATTGTGCTTACAACAATCTCATAGAATACTTAAGGCCAAATAATTATTTTAATTTAATCTGAAATTAAAATTAAATAAAATAGTAAAATTAAGTTAAAAAATAATAAAAGTAATAAAATTCTGCATCTCTCCATAGTACACAAGCTAAGGGAGCAGTGTGCTGATAGATAGGTGTATATGTATTTAACTTTTTTAATACACAGTACAATGTAAGTACAGTCCAGAAGGAAAGGCTACACTGCTGGTTATAGCATACAGCTCAACTGATGTGCGCTGGGCATGTCTGAGCAAAGGCAAAACAACTGACCTGGCTAGAAAACCAGAATCACATGAACAGGATTGTGTGGTGAGTGTTGTCTTCAGGAAAAAGAGCAGTTCAAGAAATAAGGCTGAATTTCCACATCAATTTATTTTTCATTACTACACTTTGAAAGATTATATTTATGACTAATATTTATTTATTAAGATTATAAGCAATATGCTGAAATTAATAAGATTAGGACTAGGAACAAAATTAAATAAAACATACATAGAGGTGCAAATCTCTACACAGATGTCAATATTTGGGTAGTTTATGTAAAGAAGTTACAAATAAAGAAACAGCTCTCAACACTGGAGGGAAGGAGCTGTAATAGACAGTGAAGGTCTTGACTCTGAAACAATTAGAGTGGCAATCACTGTACAAAGTATAGGCTGGTGAGGCCACCCCTCAAATCCTGTGTCCTGCTTCGGATCCCCCATTCCAAGAAGGACATTGAGGTGCTGAAGCATGCCCAGAGTAGGCCAGTGAAGCTCATGAAGGCCCTGGAGCACACATCCTGTGAGGAGCAGTTCAGGGAGCTGGGGTTGTTTATCCCGGAGAAAAGAAGGCTCAGGTGACCTGAGACCTTATTCTCTCTGCAACTACCTGAGTTTGTAGCCAGGTCAGGGTCAGGCAAAAGGAAATGGCCTGAAGCTGGGCTCAGGGAGGTTTAGATTGGTTATTAGGAAAACGGCTTCACAGAAAATATGGTCAAGCACTGGAAGATGTTGCCCAGAGAAATGATCGAATTACCACTCCTGGAAGTGTTCAAAAAACATGCAGATGTGGCACTTAGGGACATGGTTTAGTGGTGGATTTGATAGCCTTAAGGGTCTTTTGCCATCTAAATAACTCTATGATAAGTAAATACTCATGTGAGATCAAATAGCATCATAGTAGACAATTTTGTATAGTCAGCAATAAGGTAATTACTCATTTCCTTGACACATCATTTTAAAAGCTAATTCATTACGCAGTAGCTGCAGGGAAGAACTAAATGAACTGGAATAATTCTTTATGCCATTTTAAATGTTGCATACTTGCAAAATAAAGAGTATGTAAACATAAACCAGTATTTGTAGATTTTCAACTTTCTTCCACTGCAATATTTTTAAATCAAAACATGCTTTAATACATTGCAAAGATCTTTTAATGTGACCATGAAAAAATAAAACAGAGTGGAATATTTTCTTTTTTAGTAATCTAAGGGAAGTAATTCTTAAACAATGAAAATGCATAATGAGTTGAGAAATTGACATTTTTACTTTAAAGAATACCACAGGGAATGGTATTTGCTCCTCCGAAAAACAGTGATTTTTATTTTAGACAACAAATAAACATTAATCAGACTCATTGTTGGGCACTGAGAGCCACCTACAAAGGTTCTGAAGAATTGCATGGAGTCAGGAATGTAATATGTAATTATATATAATACCTACTTGTAAACCTGCAGTTCAATCTTCAGTGTTGCTATCACAAACATTTAGCACTCACAAGTTTAATATATTTACAAACTTAGGCTAAAATGTCACACTAATTTTTAGATAAACTGCCACTAACTCCTTATTGTGGTTGTGGGGAGGTTAAGGAGGTCTGGCATAGTAACTTTTTTAGAAGCTCATGCAGGGTCAACTAATCCAAACATGAATTATCCCTTTTTTTTAACAGTACAAGCAGCTTTAGAGCAAAGTTCCTTATCTTTTTTTTCCCCCTGACAGAATGACAGAGTTAAAATGTATTACTACCAACTAATTCTATTTTTGGCATTTGATAATGTATTAAAAGCTTAAATTACATGTCAGTTGCAACAGCAGTTTTGGTGGCCTGAACACCTCTCTAGGAACTTAAATGAGACTGCAAATTCATTCTGCACAGTTCATTTAGAGCATTATCAGCTGTTTCCTTTTTTCACCATTTATGACTGATAGCACTAAGATCTTACTAGTTTCTGAATATATAAAGTAATACAGCTACCTTACAGCAACTGTATTTTCAGAACAGAAATCTAAAGATTTTTCAATGCAATTACTTTCTTGAACACAAACCAATTATTACTACTATCTCTGCATGCTGATATTTTCTAAAGAAACATCACTCAATTTGTACTTATATTAAAATAATTTTAAAAAATGCATACTTTTGAAATCTCCATCCCCAAATGTCAATGGATAGGCTCCTGGCTTTTCAATCTTGTACATTTCCTCTATAAAAAGGATTTTACAATCATTTATTGTGTCTTCTGGACCTCTGAAAAACAAAAAGAATAAAAAGTACATTCAATTTAGTTCTTCAGACCTAGACTGTGTAACTGAAAAGTGATTACACCTTCCTGTTAAATAGGAAAGAGCAAATATCACACCTATCTTCAAGAAGGAAGATTGATGACAGACTAATCAGCTTCAACTCAGTCCCTGGGAAAGTGAATACTAGTTGCCTGTGCCACCATTTAGATTTAGACAGAAAGGAATTTCATCATGTTTGACAAAGAAAAATTCAAGTCCTGGACAGAGGGAATACCACTACCTGCTGAGTGTCTCTGCCTGACTGGAGAGCAGCTTGGTAGAGAGAGACCTTGAGGAACATTTAAAAAAAAGCTGACCATAAACCAGTTATGTGCCCTTGCAAGCAAAGAAGGTCCACAGTTTCTTGGACTACATTAAGAGCAGCACTGCCAGCAGGTAGAGGGAAAGCAAATGCCAGTCATGACTCAGCCTTTGTTAGGCCAGGTGTAGGCTCCCCAGAGAACACAGACATGGGTTTACAGGAGTGGTTCCAGAAAAGGGATACAAAAATGACTAATAGGCTTGATACAGAAGTGTTTAGTCTAGAGAACAGAAGGGTTATGTGAGGATGGCTCTTACCTATGTTCATAAACAGGGAGCCAGACTGCTCTAACTAGTCCTCTCTCAAGATAAGACATAAGAGATACAAATACACAAAAAATGCATTTTGCATGGCAAGAGTGAATTTTCTTTTTACAGTGGATTGTTCAGAAATCTTGCTGAATAACCACCCATAACATTATTAAAACCCCAACTACGCTTAGTCCTAGAAAAACTGCTCTGGCTGATCCTACTTAAACAATATCATGAGTTCCTTTCCATCCTTGAAGTTTCTCTTAAATGTATACCTATGTTTCAACACCACTCCTTTATTCTTTTTATTTTCATAATGCTTTGTCCAATATTGTGCTCACGACTACTTTCCACCACTACACCAACCCACCGCTTGCCTTTTTGCACTTAAATTTGTTTTCTTCTGTTCTTCCTCTTCTGTTTGGACTTACTTTCCTCAGGAGGAAGAAATTAAACTCTAGAAAACTTCTAAATATCACCCCCTAAAAAGCAAGTCAAAAGACTCTATAGTTCCAAGTGTGCATGTTTATTAGAGAAAGGACACTTACAAATACTTAAGATATAGCTTATGTTCTAGAAAACCAAACAAAACCCTCAAGATCCAAGTCAACCCATTCTTCACCTTCAAAATATAATTTTACAGTTATGGTTAGGACACCCAAAGCATTTGAAATTTTAACACTTTTTACTTATGCTTTTTTCTGTTGTTGTTAAAGCAATCAATGTTTCAACACAAAATTAATTGAAATATTAGGCTGTACTTTTTGAAACCTAAGCAATAAGATAAAGTAGCCTTTTTTCATCCCTGACAGGATACTTTATTTCAATTCACCTACAAAAATCAGTCTAGCATGGAAACTTCTAAGAAAAAAAAAACCCACACATATTAAGTGCTTGCTTAAAGAAAAGACTACTCCATTATCCTCAGATAATATCTGGCACTTCAGTATGTCTTTACTGACAGTTATCCAACATGGCTTAATTCCCTTCTAAAAATGTTTTTATTGGCCAAACACAGCAGACTAGACAAAACCATATCTTCCGGAATACAGCATCTCAAACATTATTATGAAAGTATAGTACCACAAACAAACAAGAAATGTGACCTGAAAGACAGAAAAGTAGTTGGAACCTAGAGAGCAAGAAAAGCAGCAGAAAATTTCAAAAGACCTTTTATGACTCTTAATTGTTTCTCAACTCTGGAAAGCCACATACAATACTGTACTGAATTATAAATAGTCCTACTATGTCAGGTTTCAGTAGAAATTCTTATTGATTTGTAGTAACAAATAATCCAAGACACCACAACAATAATGCCACAAGACTTCTAGAAAAGAATTCTAGAAGTCTTGTGGCATTATTGTGGCATTATTCTAGAAAATATTAAATGTAAAGGCTTTCACCTACTCTTATTAAAATATATTTGTATCTACACAGATTGTAATTCAAATGGAAATATATCTTCAATTTTCTGCCCCTCTGCTGAAATTCACTGTTTTTTACATATCTCTCCTTTTGTCCATTTAGATGAGAAGATGTGTGTTTAGAGCTGAGTGGAATAGTAGGTGGAATATTCTTGATGCAGTTTAATTAGTGTTTAGTAAAGGAGAGTAAATGCCTTTCCCCAGTCTTCTACTTATTTTTCTTTTTATACAGCCCAAATACTGTTAATCTTCCTTACACACTGCTGGTTCATATTCACCTTGCTTTCTACCAAGACCCACAGATGCTTCTCATCAAAGCTGCTTCCCAGTGAGTACTGTTTCAAGTTCAACCAGCTTCAACCTGGGTTGTGCCTTCCCACGTGGAAGAAAACTGTATTTATCCATCTTAACTTTCTTGAGTCTCCTGCCATCCGTTCCTCCTCAGCTTGTTCAGGTCTCTCTGCTTGGCAGTACTACCCTGAATTTCCATAAATTTACTGCATCTGCAAACTTGGCAAGTCTGCAAGTCAGTATTGTCACAAAATACTGAACAGTACAGGTCCTCAGGACACATTCCTGCAGTTCCTTGCCTGTCATCACTTCCCAAGTAGCATGTAACTTACTAACCACTATCCTCTGAGTCCAATCATTATATGTTTTCTTTTTCTAAACCCACCTGGCTGTCCATCTTCCAGTTTACTACAGGAATCACCAGACTGGGACAGGATAACGGGACACTTGCACATTGAATTAAATTACAACTTTTGCTCTATCCTTGGTGTTGGAGGTTAGGTTTCTCTCTGTTTCATTTTATTTAGGGAATTTTTTTCCTGTGAGTTGCTAGGAAACACTAACATCTGGGTACTTAGGAAAAACAAAAGAAGCAGCCAAGCTCAGGGGAGGAGGGCATCTGGTTGCACTTCTCTTATCTGGGAGATTTTTTCCAAGGAGCAGATACCTCGAGAGCTACTACTTAGGGAATTCACTGCTACTGCTAGAGCCCAGCCCAGAGCTGCTTCTTCTGCCGTGGGGTGAGCCTCTGCTCATGAGAGCAGCCACTGAACTGAGACTTTATTATCACCTACCTCACTAAAAGGGAGACCTATCACCGTCTGCTCAGGTGCCCGGGAGCTTGAACTCGCCCCTCTCTGCCCTACTGGGAGCCGGGCTGCTCCTGTCCCTCCCCTGCTGCTCCCTCAGCAGCGCTCCGAGCTTTCGCTGCACTGTAGCCCCGCATCCCCTGCGAGCTGAGATGTCCCGCGGTTCCAGCCACAGCTCCGGAGCTTCTGATACATCTTTTCTACCAATGGGATTTTTGCTGATTCCTGCCAGCCCAGCTTGCTGTTTCTGAGAGTCCTGCTGGAGCACGGGGCTCGGCTGCCCCAGGGGTTTGTGAAGCGGAGCCTCTCTGCCCTCCCTGCCCGTCTGGGCCCAGCCGCCATCACCGCGCGCTGCCCGAGCCCGCGCCACAGCGCCCCCTGCAGCCGCGGGGAGCCACCGCACCCGCCCTGCCCGCCGGGAGCCAGCAGCGCCCCTGCTGGCTGCGGCCGGAACTGCACCGATGGGGAAGGCGCCTGCGGCCGAGAGAGGGCTGGGACCGGGATGTGCTCTGGTGGGTGCTGGTGCCGTAGCTGTTGCTGTTTGTTTGCTTTATCACACAAACTAGTAAAGAACTCTTATTCCTACTCTCATATCTTTGCCTGAAAGCCCCTAATCTCAAAATTATAACAATTTGGAGTGAAGGAAAATTACATTTTCCAATCCAAGAGAGGCTCCTGGAAAGACAGGTGTCTACCTGTCTTTCAAACCAAGACATTTGACCACAGAGAAAATAATTTAATCAGAGAAGGCAGATGACCTTGTAAGGCACAATATGCTCTTAGAAAAAGATTTCACCTTGGCTATTCCTAATCATCATCACTTCACCAGAACTTCACAAAAACTGTCCCTTTTCTCCTGAAGACTGAAATATGGCTGACTAGCCCTCTTTTAAAATGGATGCAGAATTTGCCTTTCTATAGTCGTCAGGGACAAAAGTCAAAGTGGTATTATTAAAAATAAAATGTCTGTTGATATAAGCTGTGCATTTAACCAAGTTTTGATGCACAGGATTTACTTGCTCCTTTTCCTTGGGATGATTGCCTTCCAAAGTCTTACCCTTTTCACCAGCAGGACTAAAAAGATCTTAAATAATTTGGCTTACTCGTTGGCTCTCTCTGTAAAGCAGACTTGGTTTGCCAATAAAATTCTGGAATTTCAAAGAACAGTATACTCATAGTCCAAAAGACTTAACACAAATTACAAGCATCTAGTCACTTGCCCTCCATTTTAGGAAACCAGCCTGAAACAATCAGTTTCTCCATACTGCTACTTAAGAAAAGGCAATATGCAGGGAAATGACACAAAGGACAAATCAGTCACTTTTTATGTTCTCTTTCTAAGAAAAGGGAAGTATGCAGATGAAATATATGTTCCATATCAGGAAATAATTAGGGACAAGAAAAACTTAAAACAGTAATCCTTCAAATCCTTTCTATTCAGGGGAACCTCCAGAAGATTTGTCCTCTTTAACGTAGAACAATGAAGCATGCAGGCAAAGAGTGTGAAGGAAGAGCTATGATCTGTGTAGAATGTGTCACAACTAGTGATCAACAACTCTGCTCATGCTCTGCTCATGAGTTATTCTCTGTCAGATACTGTTCTTCTGTTTCACATTTGACAGAAACAATACATCCTGAATAATAACATTTCTCTAGAACCCAGGATATCCCAATATGTCCTGGGATATTTGTCCTGTACACCTGAATCATTAACAAAAGGCACTTCACGCTACTCAGAAGTTTCTTTAAAAATTTTCCTCACAACTGAAGAAATGTCAAAAACCTAATGTGGAATTTAAAAGTGAACAGTTTAATGTACAGTAAACTTCACTTTGAAGTTCAAGCAGAGAATTACACTCACACACCATGGCAGCTAACATGATTTCTTTTATCCAACAAGGTAATTAAGAAGTATGCAAAACATTCTGGTTGTCAAGAATTATTCATGTTACGAGTTGAGAGATTATTCCCTAAGGCTGTGTATCACAAAAAGAGCAATCTCTAGCCGTAGAGACTAGTAAAAGCAGTACAAAGAAATGCTTAAAAAGTTCTAGACATCACCTCTACAGATTCATCATCAAAAATCCCAGTAGGCTTCTTGGCCACTCAGAATCTATCTTGATTTGAAACAGTCTTGTTGATTCAAGAGGTGGTCTCTTCTTCAAAGGAGGTGACCAGGTCCACTGAGGCCACAAGGAGAAGAGGAAAGTGAGAGATATAAATTCACCTGTTTACTAGTTTTGTTGCATAGAAGAAGTATGCCACTTTTACATCTGAGAAAAAAAACTGTAAGGTCTTCAGTAATTAAAATTCTTATTACTAGGATACCTGCTGATACAGCATGAAAGTTATTTGAGAAAATGGGTCCAAGTAACTACTGTTATTATTTTACCCAGCATCAAAAAAAAAGTCCTCGCAGATCAACCAGCAATAGTCAAAGACACTACAATAAAATAAATAATCCAGGATGTTACTTTGGGTAGTAAGTTATGCAGCATTAGTAAGACATAAACCACATTAATGAAAATTCCAGACCTAAAGAAGAAGCACTATGAGAACTGTACTACTGGGCATCAACCAAGTCATGACAGCAACTCTGACATGATGCTTATCACAATACATACTGAGAGTGATAGGAAGTATGGTACTGTTGTTTTCCAAAGTGTCAAAACAAGGTACAACTACCAATAACTTTCTTTTTAACTAGATAGAAATTGACAGAAGCACAAGAATTCTTGAAATTATAAATAAAAAAACCCCATGCATACCTTGTTTCACTCACTATTACAGAAGACCTCTCTATACTGTAAAGTGTTTAATTTCTTTGCCTTTGCAAAGCTGTAAAAACAAATATATGTATGATTTTTAAAAAATCAGAAGTTAAATATAAATGGAAAATCTTGTCCAAAAGAAGTAAAGGGAGAAGTTAAAAGTAAAATCTGTACAGGTAGTACAAAGGTAATTTTAAAATATCATATTGCATTCTGAGAATAAAACATGCTAGATATGAATAAAAGGAGTGTTAAGATGATAAATATGAATGCATACCATGAAAAAAAGAGGAAGACAAAAAGCAGATCTGGCACGTTACAAGAAAAATACAATAAAAATATTTTAAAATTAAGAGAAACTAATCTGAAACAAAAAAATGCTTTTTGGGACCAGGAATGCTCATAAAAAACCTGCAAAACTAAAGGTGACAAATATGAACATGAAAATTTAAGACCATTCTATTACATTCCATTACAGCTGCATAGGTGAAGACATGAAATTCATTAAACATTCACTCATCTAAAGAAGAAAATTGTGTTCACTCTGTATAATTTATATCTGCATTCTTACACACCTCCAAAGGCTTAAGCAAAAAAAAGAGTCTTGGTATTGATAGAGTCCTTGCTTGTCCTCAGACTTTTAAAGGTTTACTGAGGAAAATTAAGATCTAATTTGGTCTCTGTCTAGGAAGGAGCAAATGCAGAACATAATTTGATCTACTTTGATTTGGCATGGTGAATTCAAATATATCTGCTGGCTAAATTGTGAACAGTTAGCCTCAAAGACAACATGTCATATTATTCTGGAAGTGCTGTCATTAGGAAATAAAACACTCCCCAAAGGAAAAAACAGAGGATACCTAAAACCAGAGATGGTGCACCTTTCCAGTTAAAATAAATTCAGAGGAACCACAGATACTCCAAAATTAGAAACTCACATTCAGAGATCCTGAACTGCAAGCATGCACACACAGTCATGAGAAACCTTAAGTCCTATTCCATGGCCAAAGCACTGCTATTTCCCTAATATTTGCATCTGAGACACAGAAAATCCTGTTCTATATGTTTTAGACATCCTAAAATCACCAATTTCAGCTGCAATATGAATACTTTAGAAATGAAAATTAATAATAAGTGATCAATTATTCCGTATAATAATGATTGCCTTCCCTATTTGGTCTCATCCTCTATTTGGTAAAATTTGGTATTTTATATATATATTTTCCAAAAGATGAGCTAATGATGACAAACTGTACAGGAATTTTCCTTTTGGTTATGACTAAGGTATGAGTGACGGTAACACCAAACAAATACACATATCAAAAGGTACACCAAAAAAAAGTATTCATCATATGTTCTACTAGCTTCAAAGCATGACCACAAACAGCATATTCTTGTTATTTCCTGTGATTATGCCAACAGCTTCAGGAAATCTTTGTCAAAAACAACAAGGTCAATAAATCAAACCTTTAAATATGGCATACAAAATTGTTTTTTACAAAGTCTCTTTGATATAACACCACAAAGGAAAAAAGTCCTAGCGATGAGTATATCCGATGCAACTCTAAGACCCCTGCCTCCCTTTTACTGCCTGTTAAGGTTGTTCTTAACTAGTACACAAAAAATCATTAGCATACAATCGAATAATCATTAACAGATAATCATAAAAAATTCAAAATAAATTTCACCTTTATTTGAGACAAATAGTTAATGCTAACATAATATTAAGAACTCATAATCACATATTAGTATTATAGGCTAGAAATATACTAATTATATTATTCTAGATTAAAATAACAACAACTGCATTATAATTCTAAACTAAATTTATATATTTTATATTATTTATATATTAATTAATAATTAAATACTCAGATTGTTTTTTAATTTGCAAATTAACTCACTGGAAATTCAAAGCAATCACTTTTGCATGCTCCTTACACAAATTTATGAATACTAGGAGACTTGTCTAGTTCTTTTATTACTAATTGAGAGGAATGAGCTGAGAAGTACAAGTGATACAGAATTATTCTTTGATAAATTTAAGAAATGTCAGGGCTTGATTAACTTTACTTTCTGCAACAAGTTGATTACTGCATATACAATCTATCAACATTTATAGGAAACCAGAATTCTTAATTAGGAAGAAAATTCTCAGAAATATGATTCCACCTGAAAAATGGACTTAAATTCATCATTTAGAATAGGTATTTGTCCACTGTGTTGTTTTCCTCCCAACTCCTTTCAGAAGATAGTAAGTGTAAGCATCAATTGAAACCCTATTGTACCAGCCACAGTACTGACAGTATTTGAATTTACCATCTTTTATTTTGAAGCATAACTATCAGTTTATTTAGATATAGAAAAGACTACCCTATAGAGTTCCAACCAGAATTTTTTATTAGGCACCAGGTGCTTCCTTTTCCCAATATAAAACTATCTTAGGTTGGAAATAGGGGTATTCTACTCCTATCTATTAGAAGTGGGGCAGTTATCTTCTGTTAATTGGGCATTTTTCTTTATCTCTTCCACAACCAATCCTCCCTCAGAAATATCTTCTGTTAATGGGCCACTGACTCAGTGCACGACTGATAAAATTACATCATCCTGTTGTGAGACTGTCCACTTCCTTGGGAGGAACCAAGCATTCCTACCTGGATATAATATGAGATTTGGAACACCACAGGCAGCCTTTTCCACTGAATTCCCAGAGGAAGACCAGGCAGATCAGCACCACCACTGGACCTTCAGAGGAAAACTACACCCTTTTACAGGATCACTGCTTCAACAGAACCACACCTGTCACTGCAGAACTGCAGCCAACATTTAATCAGACGGCTACCAACATCCAGACCAACTGGGTGTCAGATCATTTTCTTACTCTGTTAGTAGTTTTTTTGTTTGTACCATTACATTTGCATTTTTAGTTTTCCTAGTAAAGAACTGTTATTCCTATTCCCATGTATCTTTGCCTGGACAGCCTTTTCTTTTCAAAATTATAATAATTCACAGGAAGGGGGTTTCAGGGGAGGCTCCTGCCTTCCTTAGCAGACACCTGTCTTGTCAAACCAAGACAAAAATGTATTTTTATTATCCTATTTTTAACAGATGGGGAAAATTCTGAAAGAATCCATGTAGGCAACAGTTTTAAAAAACATTATCAACCGACATTTGAACTTCATGTAAACTGTGCTCTGGACAGTTCTATTTGTAGAAGGCCGTGAGACCCATCCCTGACTCACCAAATGCTACTAGCACTAAATGCACTACAATGAAAATCTGCATCTCTCCATGGATAGTATCCTCCATTTCTTAATCTCTCCTCTTTTTCAAGTTAATAATACAAAATATCTTCTCATTTTTTTCTAGCTTTGTATTTAAAGACTGGGGTTTTTTTGCTTTGCCTACAAAACAAATCCATGTGCCTGCTCTACTTAATAAAAGCTGACTATAATGCACTGAGAGTGTCTAGGAAACTACTATAATTCTAAAATGAAAACCCACCCTAAAACAGACTTTCATTTACTTGCATGCTTTACTGAGACAATGTCTTTGCTATTTCCCAGTACTAGGTAAGATTGCACTTTTACACAAAATACTGAATTAGATCAGATTCACAGAGACTTCCGTGTGTCTCTTCCAAGGAGCCATGTCCCACACTAAGCCTTCCTACAGATACAATATTCTCTTTTCTTGTAAAGAAAACTACAAGATATGATAGAAGTCCAATTCATTTTCAGGAATACATTCCTAGAACAACGATAATACTCATGAGTAAATGTGGGACATGCCAACATTAAATCAACCACTGGTCATCTGTTCATCCCTAAGAAGGAAACAACACAGCTTACTGACAGCAATATCTTAAGTATATCTTCAGAAAACACTATTCCTGAAGAACTGTATGGAAGTTTTAAAATGAAATAGTAAAACAAAGCAAAGATATTCAGGTAATCTCAGTCACAATGAAAACTTGACAGCAGCTCCACACTTTACTTATCAGAGGTTATAATACTACATAAATATTTTATTCTTTAAAAATTTATTTTGCCAGTTCACAGACTTATTCAAACTGTCAGAGATTACTCAAACTCAGTGAGACCTAGGGGTTCCCAAATATCTAAAAAATTACTGGAATATGCTCTGATCAATCTGAATCACACATAATAAAAACCCTTATGGCAATCTTCTGAAAAAGAAAAATTCTGACTTAAGAGTTAAGTCTGCATATTGTAAAAAACATGCACTGTAATTTTGTAATTCACACAGCTATGGAATCAAAGTAAGACATTAAAATTAATCTAGTGGTGACTAGCACATACAAAAACTAAGCCAAATACACTTCATATGATATGTAGAGATTTTCTGAGTTGGTCAAGTAAATCTTACCCCAGCAGAATTTTAGCATGAACCTCTTTGTTAGTCCTTGAGATTTCTCTCAAAGAGGTTATTTCTGCATCAAACCAAAATCCTCTTTCTTCTGGTGTCTCAACATTGTAGTTAACCATCACCACATCACCCACTTTTAGCTCACTCCACTTCAGAATGGTTCTTGCTCGGGGTCGAAGATTAACTGTGTCCATTTCTATTATGCCATTTTCTGGGTACCTTGAAAAGCAAAACAAACAACACAAATGATTATGACTACGGCAACACTAGAAAGAAAGTCACAGACAACTTTTTTCAGAAGTAAAAGTTTTTAAATGTTCTTTGGGCACACAAAAAACCTTAATATCTGACCTCTTATCCTTTTTAAAACATGGCTTTCCTCTAAATACAGACTAAGAATTTGTCTCATCTCAGATGGGAAAAATAGCCTCCATGAGTTTAAAAAAAAAATAAATCAGTAAATCTATATGCACTTCTCAATAATTTAGTGTTATTTGACAGCACTCTAACTAAAATCCCAATGCAGGAAGGAAATCTTTTCAAATTTGAGATGCTTTTCATTTTAACTACAGTTAGTAGTTTTCAATACAACTTTTCATGAAAACTACAGTTTTCTTATATTCCTCTGAATAAAGCAACTATTACTTGATACTAGAGCCTGTATTTGTATATGTGCTGGAAAAACAGCAGAATATAGACAAGATCAAAATACTAACTGCAAAAAACCCCCCAAAGCCTGTAACAATAAGTTAAACAATGCTAAAGTGAAGTTCCTTTTCATACTGTATGTAGGCAGATAATCTCCCAGCACTTAGCTAGTACTACATGAGTTCACAGAACACATTTAACAGGGAAAATGAAATTAGTCTATTGCAAATAAACACCTGCTATTAAATTATCCCCTTCTTAACAAACAATGCTGAGAATGATGTATCTAAAAATATATTTTCATCATGCAATTACTGGCACTTTAACAAGAGCACTCACAGGTAAATTATTATACCTTTATTAAACCACATCATTAAATATTAATGGCAACATCCTACTCTTATTAATAAAAGTCTGGCTCTACCACTTTAGAACATGCCTCCCCCTAGAGGGAACAAGAATATTTAAAGGTTTTGGGGAAATTGCACATTGCAGCTTACTAGTAGTAAGTTGCACTAGTAGTAAGTAGTACTAAAACAACTGTCATTAAGAGCATGAGACTGACAGACTATAGCCTGAAATCAGGATGTCTACCCCTGAACAGTTGACTGAAAGCCCACCAATGAAACTGGACACATTTTAAACTTCTATTGAATCTAAACCCAGTTTGCTACTACTGATGTGGAGGGCTGGGGGAACAGGGGAGATTCACTGATAGTTTTGTTTAAAGAAGCATGAACCGCAACAAGAGTGGGTGTACCTTCTGATAAACTAATGGCTAAGTAAAAGAACGTATCTCTAACTACTTAAAAACTAAATGCAAAGCCTGTTTTTGCACAAACATTTTTAGACCCTAATTATAAAATCCTGCACAACAGAAGTTACATCACACGTGCCTGTCAACAAGTCATTATCAAAACAGTTTCATACAATGTAACTCTCCACATTTCCTAAGGCTTTTTGCCCATATTGTTTCCAAATTCAGTGCTTACTGAAAAGCTAACATTTGAGGTTTTGCCTTTATGCCATGCAACTTTCATCTAAAGAATTACTATATTGTTCCACTGTATTAATTATTAACATTCTAACTGTTATATCCACAAAAATCAAGATTGATTCACCTACAGGTAATAGGAAAAAGAAAAGAAAACAGCTACAGAGATCATGCCTACTTTATTGAATGCTTAAATAACATCACATTATTGTACAACAAGCTACTGTAATCTTAAGACAGCTATGTTTGACCAACTAATCAGTTCCATAAGCTTTACAGTAAACCTTTCCTAAAGGTTTTAGAAGACAGGAAGTAGAACACAGCAAATAAAGACTCAGTTTACTTGAACTCTGAAACCAAAATAGTGCCTAAATATCAGGAAACTAGAGAAGATAGATCAAAACCAGACACCATTTATGTATAGAGTGAAATAATCAAGTAAGAAATACATATGGAATCATAAAAATAACAAATAAACATTTTAGAAGTTCCCACATCCCTATTAAAAAAAAAATTGACTTACAAGACTTGACATTCATAGAAACTTAACCTTGATCTGAAAAATCTGTTCTCTTCTGAAAGTAAAATGTCTTCAGCTTCTGTTTTTCCTGGGCAAGCTTGGACAAAGGTTTTTCCCTAAATTCAGATTAATATTATCTTTCTCACCTCTACACAACTCAGATCCTTCCTATTGTACTGATGAGGAATTTCAAAGACTGTCATCATTAACGATCTCCACCTTTCTTCTTGAAAGTAGCTCATGAAAAAACCCAAAAATATTGCCTATCAGTTATCAAAAGACATCCCCCGAAATCCCCTTTTATAAACAAAAACTGTTTTCCGAAGGAAGAAAAGGAAGGCCGACTCTTCACTGAGTGCATTTTCTCTCTAATCAGCTGGTCAGAAACACAAACTAACAAACTTTAGAAAAAAACAAATGAGATGTCTTTTGCCACATTTTACCTTTCTTTTGCAAAGGGTTACAGATATTGAATGTTTTTACTGCTGGGCACACAGAGAAATGTTTTCATGGTTGGTGATGAATGCTACTAGCTATTTAATCCTTCATACTAGTCCCAAAACTGATATGTCAGGCAAAACAGCAGAAGCAGTACTTGCCACAAATTTTTGAGTTAGGCTAAAAATTGCAGAGTTAAATTCTTTATGTTAAGCTCAGTACCACTATTCATTATTATACTAGTAAGTAAAAAGTACTTTCACAGTAAACTTGTGCCCTCAAATGTGTCTAATGCCACAATTTATTTAAATATGAAAAAAAATTATGCTTACATTAGAAAATTCTACTACCTCACATTCATTTTCCTAGTTTAACATGCCATTTGTAAAAATCACACATTAATTTAAAATCTAATATCTTAAATATGCAAGAATAATATTTAAGCACTGATCACAAGATACAAATGTAGATAAACCAAAATATAAAAAGAATAAATATGGTATTTTAACCTCAAGAATTACATGAAAATTAATTCTTGCCCATTCTGGGAAGCTTTAATAAAGGACTGTGAGACATGAACATATGCTGAAAGTGTTTTCTCATTTATTAGTTACTTTTAAAATCCTAAGATCATACTCAAGATAAAACAAACATTTTCACAGCAATGTTTTAATTAGACTAGCATAAATTTGTACAGTTGAAATGAAGATTATATGGCACAATTAAACCTTTAAATTTAAAACAGCTGCGGACAGTTTCTTGGTTTTCCATGTTTTTAGGACATTTGGAAACTAATACTGAAGAAAGGAGCTATACCAGCAAGCACAGTCATAAGAACTTAATGGATATTGCCCATAGGATGTCTCTATTTACCTCTAATTTAATTCTTCCCTGTAGTATTTCTAACACTAGCATATCAAGGACTTCTTGAGATTTCCTGTATTTTTAGACAGTCTCCATAGCAAAGAATTATTCATGAAGTAAAATTTCCAGTATTTCTTAGCTGTGGCCAGATGGTTGGCAGAGGTTCCTAAAATGCTCAAATGCTAGGACACATAGTAGTTCCATGTCAGAATAAACCCAAGCCTGCTCAGTTTACTGAGACCTTGCAACATACCATCTAACGCTTTTCCCAGCTGTTACTAGAACAACTAGAACTGGAAAAATAAAAACAAAAGTGAAGACTTCCCCAACCACTCTCCACACTAGTACAGTGAGGAATATTAGTGCAGATGTACAATCTTAAAAATTATTTTCCAATACTAATAAAATGAAAGTATAATTTATTTTCTCAGTCATAAAATTCAGAAATTTGTCATTCCGACCCTGGAATGAAGGAATAGAAGGGCAAAAACATAAAAAGAAACAGAAAGGAATGAACTCTTGGAAGAGGTAAATCTGACTAAGAAGGTGGAACTAAAAAACTAGGTTGCTACCACCCCACTCCATTCTAACCTGAGGAAATAATCAGCCCAGTTTTGCTGTACTGTTTGAGAAAGCCAACACAGGTTTCAAAAAGCACTACACTGTAAGCCACAATTATGAATGCAAAAAAAAAAAAAAATCAATCACTGGGGTAGTCAAGCTGTGCACTTCCAAAAAAACAGCAGGTCTGATAATTTGTTAATACAAGAAAAACAAGTAATATATTTCAAAAGACAGACTGGAAGGGATACTGAATATCAATAAAGATAAAAATCAGTCACATGGAACATAAACAAGATTTGGAGAACTTAACCTAGCAACTAATAATTACAGAATTAAGCAGCTTAAACACTGAGAAACCATCTTAATAGTCTGAAGAGAACCATCTTATTTTTCTAATTACTTTAATTCTGAGTTTCCAGAAAAAGTAACTTTCAGTCTTACACAACAGGGCTGTGTGGACAACATGAATACTCTGAAGGGAGACAACCTGGAAATAAGAGTATCAGAACAGAAGTTCAGAAGTGTAAGAAATACACAGAACATTCAATTTTTAATACAACAATTTTGTATTACAAGTTTAAGTAATGTGAATATCATGAAAAACAGGTTTACTTCCCTGGATAGCAGACAAGTCATGTATTTTTCCAAAAAACTTTCGTCAGAAATGCAAAGAGAACACTTACAGCTAATTCATGATAAATGACTAAGTGGTAAAATTCAATCTTATTCTCACTGTTTACCCATTTTTTTTCAGCTAAGAATCAGTTTTAAACAAAAAAAAAAACTTTAACTGTTATTATTTTAGTTGTTGTCCCAAACACCTACTAGGACAGCAAAGCTTCTCTCCCTTAGCTCAAATCCTTTCTAAAGAGACATAAGAAACACCTAGAAACACCTAGTCTCCTCAAACTTTTTCCTATTTAGTTTGCACAAGGTGCCTACAAGGTTAGAAATCAGAGTCTTATAGTTAATGCCTGTTGCCAAAATCCTGACTACAATACATACAAATATTCAGACACTATAAAACACAGAATAAGCAGTCAGAAACCCATTGCAAATGGGACAAATAACCTTACAAGGAACTAACTTCTGGGAATGAAGAGTAGCAGTGTGTAGCTTCTCCCATAAAATACTTTCAAGTATGAATGATTCTGGTGGCATGCTTTCTAGTGAGGATATATGGAAAAAAGACATCTGACACATCAGCTCTTTGATTACTTTAGCATTGTCTAATTATATGTATGAGGTAAAAATTTTGCATGAGTAAACAAACTAATCATTGAAACTAGAAAATGGAAAACAAAATTACATTGCTAGAAGAGGTGCTCCAAGTAGTCACTTAGACTAATTATTAAAAGGGTTTGTGACTGACATAAGGTCAGAAAAAACATGTGGTACCCTTAGAAACGGATTGTCTTAACATTCTACTTAGCAGATAATATAGCTTTCCTTCCGCTTTTTCTTCTGAAATTCCAAACTCTCCAACAAAAACAAAAGGATGTAAGTGCTGTAAAAAAACTATAGTCTACAGCTCCCATAAATTTGTCATGTTTCTAGCCATTAACTTCACGTCCTTCAAAAGGAATCCCTTTCCTCACTTCAGTGTCTTAAACTAGAGTCAGGAATCTGATAGCATGTATCCTCCTGATTTGCACTCTTTCCTGTGTTTGATGTATATAAAGAAAAAAGTCAGATAACTCAGTTAAACATTTACAAGGGTTAATTGTGAAACACACAGCATGTAAAGGAATGTATTTTGATATTTCTTCACAGAAGACAAAACAGAGCAGCTTCCATCATGCATTATCACTAATGCTCCACAAAGCAGCTACCTCTCAAAGAAGCAAGGAATCTTTCCTATATGAGGCCCCACTGGCTATAGGATTAATTTATTTGACTGATGAATGAACCCAGTAACATTCACCTAGTAAAACACTAGTTTTTAGATATATTAGGAAACAAGAACTTCATTGTACAGTTATATAACCACAAAATTCAATGCAACTTCACTAACAGATGTACACAGCTGGAAAGCAAAGTATAAGAAAGAAGTAGGGGCTACCTCATCTGAGAACGGCTCATTATGTCTTTCAGTGTACAAAAGTCAATTTATCAGTAATGTGATCTATGTGAATTCTCAGATTAAATCCCAGCCTACTACCTGTATGTGAAAATTTCACATTAAAAACATTCAGAAAATGGACCCATTAAGCAAGTCTAATCTTCAAACCATTCTTTGAGAAAATAATAGAAAGTTTACTACTATTTTTCTCTTGACAATCTCTTCAGCAATGGATTACACTTTCAAGTAGAAAGTGGTGGTTTTTTGACCAGGCAATACTTAGAACTTTTCTCCTTATTGCCTCAATATAGTCTGTGCTCTCCAGCTATGACTGTTCTCTCCAGCTATGTGTCTTGCATATTGCTTTAACAACCACACAGGATGACTACACTTTTTTTTGACCTCTGTGGCAACACAGTGAAATTCTAATTTTCTTAATGTGTATGTGTACATCTTTAAAATCCGAGGGCATTTCTCCACAGCTCACACTAAGCATGAAGAAATTAGTTCCCTGGAAAAAATAACTACAGCATACTTTATGTGGCATATGATGCAGATATTACCTCATGATTTAAAATAAAATCTCTGATTGTTATAAAACCTGAGGGGAATATCATCAGCCAGAACAATGGCCTTGTAAGAAGTTACCTACACTCGAGTCATACTTAATCTGTACTTGCATATAAGTTGTCTGAACTTTCTGAAATTTCTCATGCTGCAGAAACATCCAGCTTCCCTGTGGCTTCTGCTGAGTGCCTTCTTAAAAGTAAAGACTTTATTACAAATGACTGAAACAAGAAAAGAAAGGACAAGACATTATGTGATTGTAATCCAAACACTTAGGGTAAACCCTAAGTCTTCCTGCTGCTTTGGGAAGCTAATGGTCAAGAAGCCAATACTTGCAAAATGAGAACTGTCTCTCTGAAACTAAATACATGATAACCAGTGCTACACCACTAACAAAAATGAAATATAACAAAGTAAGAGGAAAGGGCAAATGCTGATTTAATACAGCACTGTAGGCATGTCCTTACGATGCCACTCTGCTACTGAAACGTCCTGTTTCTGATTTGGAAGTGATTCTTAAGCAAGATCACCTACAGTTATCTCAGCTAACCTCAGGACATCAGCATGTGCTGGCTTCCTCACAAGTCCTTTTAAATCAGGATTCAGCTTTTTCATGTTCAAGACAGGTTAATTTCTTCTGTATTTAAAGTCAGCTGCTGGGAGCAGAAGAAAGAACTGTATGATAGTTTTGTATGAAACCTGATAGCACACCCTTGACTTCAAAGTGTTTAATGGCTCCTTGTGATGCCCACAAAGGCAAACATGAAACAGAAATTCAGGGAATAAAGTCTTAGGGGAGGAAGATACACTGACAAAAAGAGGAACACACCTTCAAACTGCTGACATCAGGGAAAAACCTGCATTCAGAAACTGAAAGCAGAAGATGGACTGTCATGCAGAAGTTACATAGCCACAAAGGGATGCCAAGAAATTTGATATTGCCTGAAGGTTAGCACTGGTAATAAAACTGGTATTTTGGTCTCTTCCTCACTGGTGAAATTAGGGGTCTCAAACAAGAATAAAATCTTTGAAGTGGAGTCAAAATTCTTGATAAGTGCAATCTGAAACTGAGTTCTTTTCCTCCCAATGGCCCTAGGTTTTCTCTCTGCAGAAATAAGTGGGCCTTATAACTATTGCAGCAATTTAGTTAAATACTAGACACATAGCTGGGCTTGCGCATGGTGGTGGAAGAGGTAGAAGAAAACCACTACAGAAACAACTCACCAGCGCTGTTATCTACAAAATCACAGAGGAATATGTAGTACCTCCTATCTGCAGCAGTCACAGCTGGTAGGAAAGCTCTGTTTAGTCAAAAGGTAGTTACCCCTTTGAGATTATTATAATTAATTCTTGCCCAGAAAGGGCAATTTCTCTTACCTATACTCTTTGCAAAAAGAGCTCTCATATTTTTTCCTTTCACATTCACTGTAACTACAGTACTTAAACAAGAAACGGAAAGAGGAACAAATGAACACTGAATCCCTCTGAGGAGGAACACTTTTATGAAACCTAAAACTGCATATTAAAGCATTTAGGTTTTGTACAGGACTTGTGATTTGTAAATCTAGCAGCACCGTTGCTAAAGCCAGCTTTCTCACTTAAGAAAACAACAAGTCCTGCTTCACCCCTTAAGAAAAACTGCTATAGGAGAATGTACTGATCTAGGGAGCAGAGTAGACCAATTCAATGCATTACAGGTGACCTATCCTTCAACTGTAATCTTTGTGGTGATTTTTTTTTCAAATTGGAAGGATGTAACAGACAGAAAAGCATCAGTTATGATTTGAGAAGTCGTGTACTTGTGCCCTCCTCCAATAGATAGTTCTTCCAATGTATTAAAGTAATTTTGATGGCTTTACTGGCACGAGGCTAATGTCTTTCATTTGTAAGTAATTTTTACTCTATTTCAGATAATGGAGAGTGTGGTTTTGTCATGTAAGAACACCTGTTGAAGGAAAGACGGAGCTAAAACTCCGTCTTTCTTTTTTCCTCTTAAAGGAAAAAAGCTTCTCCAAAACAGCACTCCGAGGACAGACTAGAAAATGCCAAGTACACCTGGCAACAAAATGCTTAATCCAAACCTGAAAAACAAACAAAATATCTGTGTATAAGTAATTGTGGAGGGCATAGTACTCACAGTAAAATATGAATCTTGAAGAACAGGAGTGACGAGATAAATTAATATGTTTCTGTAGCAGGGAACAACTGTATGTCAAAGCACACTGTGATCTTCCTACTTATCTACATCAAGCAAAGAGGAGGGCATAGTACACACAGTAAGATATGAAGCTTGAAGAAAAGGTGTGAAGAGAAATTATTATGTTCCTGTAGGAGAGAACAACTGTGTGTCAAAACACACCGTGATCTTCCTACTTATCCACATCAAGCAAAGAGGTGGCAGAATACAAGTGATGTCTACAGACATCAGAGGTAATCACTATGTATGAAAACAAAGTGGTAGAAGCACAAATGTAGTTACAATAGGAACATGCATGTTGGGTAACGCTAAAAGAAAAAAGTGAGTCCCCAAAAGAATAGTATCAGGAACATCCATCAAGAACTTTCACTCATAAATGTACAAGTTGGACTTTCCAATATTTTTTCTTTCCAAAAGTTCTAACTTCCAATATTTAAGACTGATCAGTTTAACTGTGATCACCTTGCCACATTATGCTTCTGCGCCTTACTTAATTTTGTTGACTAAGTGTATAGAACTGCTACATATAAACACATTGTAGGAGTAAAAAGACTGTCTTCACTTGCTGAAAGGGAAGTACATGTTAATAGAGGTCAATCTTTTAGTTCAGTAAGACTATACCAAAGAAAAATTAGAACTGTCGTGAAACTTTTTCTACTTTTGTACTTCCAACTCATAAAAAATAATACATGTAAAATCAGATCATATTAAAGAGAGGTCTTTGAAATCACACCACAAAGACAGTAATTGCACGGAAAAATATCTTCATTTTGATCATAATAGTTGACTATGTAATTCTCAAATTTTTAATTCTCTAACATTTTAAGTAAGATGCTTAGAGTCGCAGATATGGAATCCAAACTTAGTATAGAGTTTAAAAAGTGCATTAAGTTGTATCTATTACTAGTACAATGAATAAAAAGTGCTCTCTGTAACTCAGATGCACAGTTATGTACTAAAATATGTACAGTAGAAATAGATACTGTAAAAAAGTGTTGTGGAAATCTACACTTAGTTAATATTTAATATACTTTGCATCCTTCTACCTCAATCTTACATTTCACAGACTACAGTATTTTTACTAATCTCAGTATCAAAAATTTAAAATACTCAACTCATTAAAAATCTTATTTGTTTTGAAGCTTAACTTACTGCTTCAACACATTATTACCAAAAAAAATTTAGAACAATTTCCCAAGCAAATGAAGCAGTGCAAAGCCTGCTCATAAATGCAAAATTCTTTCAAACTCAAGGTTTCCCACCCACACATTGCAGGATCTAGAATTAGTTATGACCAGAGAAGGGACCAAAAAAATCCCTAAACTAACTTGAAAAAACTCTACCCTTAATGCCCTCTTCTCCAGTTCAGGATCAGTTTCAAGCCCTCAGTCACGAAGTTCTCAATAACAAATCTCTACTATTAGTACAGATCTGAAATTTTGCACACAATTACTCTACTTGGAATAAAATAAATCCAAATTAAGTAACACAAATTTGCTTCAATGGGAGCTCTCCTTCAGCCCTATTTAGAGGAATTCCACACCAGAAGTAATTAAAAAAAATTTTAACAAAAACCTTACTTGGAAAAAACAACTGTAAAAATTTGGTTATATGGTTTTTTTTCTTATGTAGAAAGGATGTATATTCTTATATAGAAAGGATATTCTTATAAGGAGAAGATACTAATACTTCACAAACATTTAGGCATGAAAGACATCATTGCTGCCAATGGATTTGCTATATACAACTGAAAAGTGTTATAAATTTTTTAGTATTTTTTTTCTTGGTTGCAATATTGAACTTGCTTTCTTTGATTCCAAGCTTCTTCAAGAAATTCTCGGTTTACAGAAACCAAATAACAATATGTGATGTCCTCAAAATAGTATCAGGTGCACTTACTCATCATACTTGATAT
The DNA here is from genome assembly GCF_022539315.1 of Serinus canaria. Lineage (NCBI taxonomy): Eukaryota > Metazoa > Chordata > Aves > Passeriformes > Fringillidae > Serinus > Serinus canaria. The sequence continues at coordinate 48,008,215 of NC_066343.1, forward strand.
GATAAATAGCTTCTTCATCAGTGTCCATACAGTCTGAATAAGATGTGGAAGGTGTACTGTCCAAACTATTTGCATTTTCTCTAGAATGATCTTGATTTAAGTTTCCATTAGTCCTTTTGTAAGTGCTACCACTCTTCCCTTGAGCTTTACCATTCTTATGTCCCTTTGTTGCTCGGGTAACATTTTCTATATGAGCTTCAAACCAGGCTCCAATGTTGACATCACGGGCATCCACCAATTCATTTATCTAAAAGGAAAATTCAATAATGAGTTTATGCTTATTTTATAAAACACCAATTAAGAAAAAAATAAATCAGACAACTTACTGTGCTACTGCCTAACTTTGTTTTACTGATAAAAACCAACTATAATAACTAGTTGCAAGTTCAAGTAATATGCAGTCATAAATACTTTTATTTGCACTTCTAGTATTTTATTATTCTTCCTTAATTAAAATCTAGTATAAATATAAATTATATGTCATTTTAAAAAGCAAGGCTAACTTTCTTTCCCCCTTCAAATCCAAAAATTTGCTGATCTCTTCCATTGCTCTTTCCTCTTGTTTCACCCACTGTTCTTTATGGCTATGATAAGCACACACAGTATTAAAATACTAGCTCAAAACCAAAGAGTTTACAGACCTTCCTGACCCTCCAACCTGGAATTATTTTTTAACTTTCTACCTTTCTATCTTGCACGATTTTTTTAATCATTAAAAACTCAAGGACAGATAGGGAAAAAATCTAACTAGGTTGCAACCAGAGTCAGCCAGAATGTTATGACTGTAAGAAATAGAACTCATCTCCAGAATTTCTCCCTTCTGTACTCACAGTATTACTACTGGTATTAAGCAACCAAACCATTTTACTATTCTAAATCTTGTTGCATTTTCTCAAGTCTTCAGATAATAAACAGATGTTCCTTTAATAATATGGAGAACACGGAAAGAAAATATTTAAAAACCACTTCAACAGTACACCAACTATAAAAAAATTATTACAACAGAATTACTGTAGATTAAAAATCTTTAATTATCAATATGAGACACATGCAGATATGCATATACATAAATACACATATGGTTGAAGCTACAGTCTTTGTCAGGTACCAACATTATGTGAGACAGATACTTACACACTCCAAAGACTAACTTCTAAGATATGAATAATCTTATTGTATTTTCACAGGAGCAAAATTCAGTAAGTTTTAGTATTTAGAGTGAAGCAATCCTTCAGTATCTGAAAGCACAACTGACAGCAGTTTGAGCTAACAAGTTTATCCCATTAAAGGAATTCCTGGTTTATTCTTGCCATTCCTCTTCTTCAGATAACTTCCCAAACCTAATGTTTTGTTCTTCTGCATATGCAAAATACCAACCTGTATTTTTATTTTTACTTTCTTAGAATTTACAGTATTCAAAGTACAGCTTATTACCAGGATGACAATTTCAGACACACGATAAACAAATCGGAGAGGGACAGACTTAGTTTAAATCTATCAATCTATTTTAAACATAAACAGTGAATTCTGACACGTCTAAAAGGAAACTTCATTAAGGCATCCCTATGTAATCTTACATGTTTGAACCAGTCGCAGCTCAGTGGTACACTTTACTTCCTCTTCTCCAAAATACAGCTGAATGAGATGCACACTATTAAGGATTTCCCATCTGCTGCTACTTCATGCAACCAGTTATGCAAGTGCCAAAAAGCCATGTTAGACAAGTTAAAATCCATCATATCCAGACCCAGAACAACAAAAAAAGTAAAAATAATAATAAAACAATACATCAATGTAAACTCCCTTAATCATTCCTTTATAATACATGCATATGTAATTAGATGTGAATAATTACACAACATACTTCCCACACTTGCAAAGAGTAAGAGCAAATAATTATTACCTAAGACTCCTGAGGAGCATAATATAATTATTTTGTGCATGTGGAGTTTGGTTTAAGAACTGTTTTATTAGTAGCAATTTGTGAATAGTATTAAACAAACACTGATTTTAATTACAGATTCCATTTGTATGGTTTTTAGTCCAAGCTAGTGCTCTTGGCTAAAATGGTTTTACTGCAGTCAGTGTTTTTTGAAAGAAAAATTGACCACATTAGAATCACAAAATGAAACATATGCTTCTGTAAGAGCTTTGTTTTTTCTAACATCATTTCTGCATGCCCAAGTCACTGTTACTGTAACTGCTCTCTTGCAACTCATCCTGTTATTCTTATTTTTGGCCATTGCTTAGCCAAGGTAGTGTTGTTCACTCATGTCAAGTCCATCTTGGGATGGTCTCCCAGTTCTTAGACCAGACACCACTAACAATTCTAAGTAACACAGAACAGAGTTGCACATAAATCCATCCACTACTAGTCCTTCAGAGCCCACAGAACTGTATCAGATGTCAGGTACAACTGGGCTATAAAACAAGCTAAAATATTCTGATTTATATAATATAGAATGACCACACAGAGAAACTGTTTAAATCACTATTTTAACCATCTAACAATAATTTATTATTAACTGAGTTCCAATACCATTAGTAGTAGTTAGCTCTACCATTATTTTTTAATAGTTTTTTGAATTGCAGGTTCCATACCAACTAACTTTCCTTCTGGTAGCTGAAATCAGAAAGAGAGAGCAGGGCACAGAGGTTTGGACTACACACAGCATGGAGTAAGTAATAGGTATCTTGCTGAGTCTAGCACTGGATGAAGATCCAATGAGACACAGGACTTTGCTAAACAGAGTAAATTATAACAAAACATTTCTTCAAGTAAATAAACTACTCATTGTTTGACAATGAAATACATGAATCACTAAATACATCCACCTATTTAGCCACCTAATGTACCTTTAGTTTACTAGGCTCTAGGCCTTTTTCCTGACTTGTATTAAGTAAGTTTGCAATCTTTGAACTACAATACCAGGTAAAAATACATTCTTCAAAGTTTTCAAATACTGTAATTAGAAATCCTTTGTATCTAATCATACTGTTATCTATAAATAGCAAACAGTGAAATGATATACCCTTAATTTTCTCTAGATATATTGAAAACACATTTTGACTGAAAAAGTAATACTTCACAAGTACTGAAGGAGAAAGTTTTAGCACTCTAGAATGAAACATCACAAAAATTTCAGCTGACTTGACAAAATAGGTTTCCTTGAGTATGCTTGCTGATATCACCATTCTGTTATATTTTCTGATTTAATCCTGAACAAAGCAGCTAAGAGACTGCTTGATATTTAACAGATTGAAATGTAACATTCTTGAAAAATAAACATTTTATTACTCTTTTCCTCAGATCAGTCTATCTGCTGTGTTCTCCCATCTCCCCATCCTTTCTCATATTACCTTTTACACTCCTTGATTAATTGTAAAGGTTAAGAACTGAAGAGCTGGAGCTCTTCCCATTGAATAAATGGATATAAAAAAAAGGAAGCACACAAGCTTAAGTTTCCATATTTAAACTACTGATTTTGTGACTTCCTGATTCCTCAGAGAACAAACAGAAGTCTAACTGAAATTACCTTGCATATGTGTGGCAGCCTCTGTTGCATTAAGGCTACAGAAATTTGGCAAAGAATGAACCCCCCTGGTGTCCCAGCTGGACTTCAAACATCAGAGGGCTGGGTGCCACTGGACTTGATTCCTGATTAATTCAGCACTATGGTTGTGTTCAGTAACATGCACAATCCAGATTCATCAATAGTGCAGCTCATTGAAGCAACAGGAGGCAGGTTCAGGACTGCCAGCGAGCAATGCACTAACCACAGTGTGTTAATATGTGTCATGACAGAAGGTAACAGTAACAGATCTGTTAGCACTATAAACACCTCTATGTTAGTATACTATATGTTAGTACTTACATATATATATATATGCTAATAAATGTTTATATATATGTGTGTGTGTGTGTGTGTGTGTGTGTATGTATATATAGAAAATTACATATAATCTATAATTCAGCTATAATAATAACTATTCCCAAACATTAATAAATATTCATATGTGTTTTAATAAATATTCCTGGGTCTGCTCCAATGCAACTGGGAGGTACAAAGCCCACCTAAATGTGTCCCTTCAGGGAAGGCAGAGAGACACTGTCAGCCTATACCAAGCAAGCAGAGGTGTTTTCCCCTTCTGTCTTTGTCCCAAAAATACCACTTCTATATTATAATTTTTGGTCCTACCCAAAAGGAACAATTTCATGTTACAGGTGGGGTTGTGGTGACTGCGGTCTTACACAGACATGTTCTTTTTTCATCTACATTCCTAGGTGTGTGAAAATTACTATGCAAATTGGACTTAATGAAGATCTTAATAACTTTTAGTCAGAATTTACAATTGATAGAAAAGGTAAAATAAACACTTTAGTCCATCTGCTGAGGAGGCAGTAAAGGCTCTCTGATGTCTCTGCCTGATAGTCTTTGTGCACATCCTTATCTCCATAAAGAAAACAGACTTTTGGCAAGGCTTGTCATGCATGGTGAAAGAGTGAGGCCAATGGCTGGTGCAGCTGCTCCTCTGTACCCCACTGTAACAACATAGGGTCATGAGCCCTCTGCTTCACTCCAGACATTGCTCCATCCCTAGACCTTGCTTGAGCCAGGTGCAAGAGTGACCCAGCTCAGGGTTTTCTCTGCCACATTTGTTAATTCTTCAAAGTCTTAAGCACTGTAGCAAGTTGCATTTATGGTAACCTCAATCTCCTTTTCCTCCTCTGTAATTGTGGACATTTTCTAGCAAAATAATTATTGTTATGGGTATGTCTTATCTAAGAGAAATGCTAAAATTCCCATTCAGATACATACATAGATAGATACAGATATACATAGATATATTCATATACACACATTCTACTAAATATTCAATAAGCTAGCAATCCGGAAACTGCCCCTTTTCTGTTTAAATTAAACTTTTGGTACTCTGATGTAATCCTTCATAACAATACTGAAAAATTCAACAAGGTACAAATTAAAAGAATACTAGGTATGCAATTCCTAAAAAAAACCTACATTAAAAAAGGTATCACTACATAACATATAGCTTAAAGAAATTGTGTATTTCCACAATTTATATAGTTCTAATGCAGCACTGAAACATTAGTACTAAAACAATTATTTGGAATGCTTGAAGAAAAAAGAAGGGTAAAAGCTACACTTTGACATATTTTCTTTATTAGCCTCTTTTGTTCACAAGAAAGTATTTGTTTCACAGCTGCTCCAAGTTTTTCAAGAATGTGTGTTTCACAGCTACTCTAAGTTTTTCGAGACAGCTGTGTTTTGAAGAACACAGTGTGTCAAAGTTTAAGAACTCTCCTGAAAAGTGAGATTGGTCCAAGGGACATGCTCATGACTCTCCAAGAGTCAGTTTAAATTATGTGAATTTCATTTAAGCCAAATTGGGGAACTGAATAATAAAAGAAAGCAATGAGGATACACTCTTTGAAACAATAATACTTTTCTTAAAATAAAATTAAATCTGCAGGAGTGAAGTTTGTACATACCTTGTACAATCCAATGCCAGGATCAATGAGAAACGAGCGAGATGAAGTAGATGGTTGACTGGGCGATCCACTATTTGTTTTTTTGACTTTGTTTTTACAGTTGGAAACAGCACAGGGATTAACTTCTCCATCCTGATCTGTCACAGATGCAGTGGTAGGAGCTTCAGAATCAGAACGTATTAAAAGCTGAACTATGTCATTTAGTCCAACATTGTAGTCAAATAAAGTGTGTCCATCTTCAAGCTGTCAAAAGAAATGTGTACTTGTGAAACTCTACCTTAAGCTACCTAAGTAGTTTTTAAATCTTCTTTTTATAGACAATAATTGCGCAGACTAGAAGAGGGAAGCCATATCTTACTGATTAATAAAAACCTATGTCTTGAGTATATGAAAACACAAACTCCTCAAGCTAACTGCAACCATAATTTCATTGATTAAAAATCACTGGAAGGCTTAAAACTAGGAACAGACATCTCTACAGACAGATGTCACCTATCTACAATTAAGCTAAGAAACACAAAAAAATGACAAGTTGTGCACTAGGAAATACAAGAAGCAGTACTGCTGCTTTGCTCAGTTAAATACCCTTAATGACTTAGAGCATCTTTGAAGCAGAGATTTGATTCACCTGAAAGTATAATGCATTGCTTTGAGATAGCAAAATTAGTATTAGCTACACTTAACTTCACACTGCAGTGGGAGAAAAACATGCATGATTGAAAAACAAGCACGTCTAAATAACTGACATTTTTCCATACTATTCTAGCAACAAAAGTTAACTACCCCTTTTCTGAAGAACAACATTGTTGTTATTATCAACACCAATTGATGTTTAAAAAATTTTTTTCAAACAGAACAGGTTTCATCAGCTTGTGGACAGTATCCATACAACAAGAAAAAGGGGGGAAGAAGGAACAGAAAAAAAAAAAGGAGCACCTGTCCAGTTTCTCACTAATAGTTTTCTCTAACATTCAAATGATCTCAGGATAGACAAAACTGGAACCCATATTTCTTTCTCCATCCCCTCTGCTTTTTCAAAACAACTCTAAATGGCAGGGGACTGTTACGAACAGAAGCTGACAGTCAATCAATGAACCAGTTCTTCTTCCATGAACTTAAAATCTTGTAAAAAAAAAATTAACTTTCCCTACTGCTGATAACTACTGTACCCACAGCTGGGACCCATAAACAGGAGTATTCTTAGTTTGAGTTGAAGCTGACACAGCTGATCAACAGGTACAGGAAAGAATCTTACTCAGCTGCCCATTTTCAAATCAGTTTAACAGGCAGCACACAAAACCATACTGAAGATTTTCATGCTGTAACTACTAAAGGAATGCAAGTCGTAAAGCAGAAATCTCCAGTAGCTGTGATTGTCCAGGTGACTACCAACACCACTTCATATGCCTGGGCCTTCTTCATACTGAGAAGGTGCTCAAGTACCGTCTTCCATCCCACCATGTCATAACTGCCTACACTTTTGACAACTCTTTCACAAAGGGCGTATAAGTGTTCTTGCAGTCCTACTACAATCCAGGATTTGTGGGCTTTTCACACTACAAGCATTTTCACTGTTAGAAGGTTTGAAGCATTATTCTTATATTCAAAGTACAAATAAACCCAAAACAAAAATAATGATATTGCAAAAATGCCCTGGAGGATATATGCCCATTGCTACTGCTTCTGATCACTATTCCAGGCCACATTTAAGATTAAGGCCCTCCGAAGTGATTTTTCTTGGATGCAAATGGTTAAAAAGTTCAGCAGTACATCTGCAAAAGAGACCAATTCTGAAATAATGAATAAATTGGATGTTATTGGAGACATAACTTCTCCATTTTTCTGTTCCAACTGGATTGTACAGGCTGTGGCAGAGATCACAGTGTAGTTCCTAGAATCCTGTGGTATAAGGAAATCTTCTGAAAGCTAATGCACTGGAGAAAAAATGATAAATTTGCTCCTGTAGACCAAAAGTATGTAAGTAGATACAGATGAAAGCTTTGCTCTCCTGCCTTTGTTCCTGCTCTCTCAGGACAGGTCCTGTGCAGACTGACAGAAAAATATTTTGGGGTATGGCAGTTTAAAATTTGAAGTTAATTCAGTAAAGACGTAAATCTGAACAACCTGAATTATCTACAATATCTAGGTAAATGTCTTATGTCTAGTCTTTGCAATCTATTCTTCAGTCATGATTGCAGATTAAGTTATATAATTAATTCACAAGTAAGTCCTCCCTATTGGCATGAAAGGTAAAAGAAACCCCAACTTAAAAAAAAAAATTAGGGGAAAAAACAGAATCTGTCCTAGAATGGTTATATTCAACATACACAGAAACAAAGATTTAACAACTCTAGGCCTTGAGTAACAAGCTGCCTTCTCTAACAACACACACACATACCACCATGCCCAAACTACCTATCCCTCTACAACAGTAAGACAAGTCTCCTCTTCATAGGTGTTCAAAACCCATCTGTACACATTCCTACTGACCTGTTCAAAGTTGCCCTGCCTTGGTGGATGTGGATTGGACTAAATGACCTCCAGAGGTCCCTTCCCCAACCCTAAATAATCTGTGATTTGGTCTAGTCAGCTCTGATGAACATGAACTAAACAGTCAGCCAAACAAACTGATGACTGCAAAGTCATCTAATTTACAGAAAAAATGTATAAAAAATTAGACTATTGAATGGTTGAGAAAGTGGTTGGATGGTGACATCCAGAAGGTAATGGTCAATGGCTCAAAAGATTTAATTAATCTTCATTAATAACAATAGAGTTGAGTGCACTCTCAGCAAGTTTGCAGATGACACCAGGCTGAGCGATGCTGTTAGCACACAGGACGGGATGTCCAGAGGGACCTGGACAGGCTGGAGAAGTGTGTCCATGAGAATCTCATGAGGTTTAATAAGTACAAGTGTAAGGTGCAGCACCTGGGTCAGAGCAATCCCCTGATACAAACACAGGCTGGGGATGAACAGACCAGAACAGCCCTGCTGAGAAGGGCTTGGGGTGCGGGTGGGTGAGAGGCTGGACCTGACCCAGCCATGGGCACTCACAGCCCAGAAAGCCAAACGTGTCCTGGGCTGCATCCAGAGCAGAGTGGCCAGCAAGGGCAGGGAGGGGATTCTGCCCCTCTGCTCTGCTGAGACCTGACCTGCAGTGCTGCATTCTCAGCACAGGAAGGACATGGAACTCTTGGAGTAAGTCCAGAGGAGGCAAAAAGTATGATTGGAGGGATGGAGATGGAGCATCTCTTCTACAAATTAAAAAAAATCGAGATTTTTTTCAGCCTGGAGAAGAAAAGGTTTAAGAGTCACCTAATTGCAAACTTCCAGTTCACAAAGGGAGCCTACAAGATGGAGAGGAATCTTTAATAAGGGCATGTAGTAACAGAACAAGAGGCAATAGCTTCAAACCTGAAAAAGAACTGGTTCAGATTAGATATGAGGAAGAAATTCTTTACAGAGGGTGGTAAGACACTGAAACAGGTTGTCCAGAGAATCTGTGGATGCCCCATTCCTCAAAGTGTTCAGGGAGAGATTAGATAGGGCCAAAGCAATCTGTGTGTGAAAGGTGACCCTGCCCATGGCAGTGCATTTGGAACAAGATGATCTTTACAGTCCTCTGGAACCCAAACCATTCTATGATTCTGTATTCGGCCAAAGTGATTGTGGCTTGTTTTTTCCCCTCTGTTTTTATCACTTATACTCTCTGCAGGAATATTTTATGACACCAGGTTATTCTATGACTAGTGAGGTCACACTCAAGTCTCAAAACACAGTAACAGATATAAGATTACTATAAACACACTTCACATGTCTCCTACTATGATAGGGAAAGAGCTCCTGTATTAGCAAGAAGTATGAGCAACTGTATAACTTTAGACAAAGTTAATACACTGCAACAGTGTCTGCTTCTAGAAACAAAGCGGAGAACCAAAGAAACTCAACCAGCAGAATCAATCACAAACCTTTTGACTTGCAAGAACCGATATGTGAATCTGCAAGTATACCTATGCCTAGCCATTACTTCATCACTGACAACTGAAATTCCTGGAGTAACAAAGTTAGAAAACAGTGTTGAAAGAAATCCATTTCACACAGGAGAGCAGATGGTTTTTCTGATGGTTTTATGATGCTTTTTCTTGAATTACAGTAGACAATTTATCCCATTCTGCTGCATAAAGACACTAAGAAGATTCCCTAAAAATATGTTTGCTGGACAGCACATTAAAAGAAAAGAAACAAACATTACATGCTTAATAAGCATTTAAAGTCACTTGTCAATCACAAGTTTATATACGCAAATGAGAAACAAAAGTAATCACACAAGTATCAGATAATCAGTCTCCTTCAACTCAGCTATGATTCTCAATGGGTGATTAGAACATGTACTAGAGCAAAAATAACTGAACAGGCAATTTCATTTATGAAAGTTTACTAGCTCTTCTGATCCTACTGCCATAAGAAAAAGATGGATTTTTTTTCCTTAGCAGTAGATTTCACTTTCAGTTTCAATTCCTCTTAAAGACTGGCATGCTTCAAAAGCCTTTATGGCTTCATTAACATATTCTGAATTAAATGACACTAAAGAGCAACTAGCTTTACTGTATCTAATACTCTATCTCTATTCTAAATACAAATAAATTGATAAAAAGATTACATCTTCCAAATCATCATGTGTTACAGACACTATCAATTTCAAAACAGTCCCGGAGAAGGTTTTTATAAATACTTAAAGGTAATACAGCACTATGTTTACACTACTATGCAAGAGAAGCCATAGAAATGCAAAACTGGAATTGATACCTACCTACTATCATTGTTAGAACTATCCTGAAATATCAAGCCACAAATTACTTTAAAAACCTGTAGAAGCTGCACTTACATGAACAGGAATAATCATGCAGAGTGTGGTATGATACTGCATTACTTGGGTAAAAAAAATTGCCTGACAAGTAATTTACCAATTACTATCACAGTAACTACAAGTCCCAGCAGAAGGTCAGCTCATTACAGCTTCTACAGAAGGTACAGAGACCTCCCAAGAAAGCACATAGTAATTGTTAATGCATGATCCAGGAGTAGGGTGACCTTAATCCAGCCATTGCACTTGACAATCAAAATCTTTATTCACCTGTGAAAGTATGCCTTTAAGCATCTTCAGAGGCTTTCTTTTCCAAGAAATTTGCCCGGATCTAGCAATACAGATGAAATAAACTATAATAATGCAGAATGAACTCTTTAATTAACAAAGTAGAATGAAAAATTAAGTGACATAATCTTATTCTGCACAGACATTATATGCACCTGGCAAATTTAACAGGAAAGTCTAAGAGCAAAGATCTTGAAGTTCAGTAAAAAACTTGGTTAAAAGTTTGTTAGAAGTTATCCAGAGGGTATTAGTCTGAAGAAATCAAGAATCTGTAATGTCCAGCTGGGTACTTACTGGAAGCAAGCAAAGCAGACTTCCAGAATTTAATGTATTTTCCATCCTCAGATTGATGTACAAACCTAACTTTTTTTGCCTAAGTAGGCTGTTGGAATTAAATTCCACAGAAACATTCAAACATAACTCTAATCAGCACCTAGTAACAGAAAACTCAAAATCAGCTTTTTAGCATGTAACAGTGAATACTGGGCAATGGGATCGGCTCAGGAGAAAAACAATGCAATAACCTTTACTACCCAACACTGCACCCTTAGTTTATGGGCTTCAGCCACTCTCAGAGTGTGCTCAGTTTGCTTACATTTTCCAAGGTGAAAGAGAACCTGACCAGTATTTTTAATTTCACGTGAAAAAACTGTACCTCCACCTGAACTCAATTCAAAAGAATGCTTCAAAAGCAAAATAAAGGGGGAATCTAGTAGCCAACCATCTAAGAAAGTTAATGTCTTTACAAATTTAATATAGGCTGACTTCAAGAGATCCACTTCCTCCTCAAGCAACTGTAGTTTCAACAGTTTTTGTTAGAGGTTCCATACAGTTTGCTCTGTCAAAAAATATTTTGTCTGGTGATCATTCTACTAAAACATCCACATTCTTCTGTCACATGGGGCAGTTTTGATGCCATCAGTGAAGTGTTTTAGACATGTATCAGTAACTGTTGAATGCCCAAGGCATTTCCAGTCCTGAACAATGCAAACAATCCATTATATCAAGAGGATAAGAAGGTAAACATCTTTAAGCAGAGACTGCACATCTACAAGATTTACAGGCTCACATGTCTACAGCAGACCAGTTCTGAAGTGTGGGCTTGGGCTTCACTATACTTTTTCCACATTTAACTGAGGTTTTTGCATATATATTCTGCAAGACAAACACACTCTGTTCATTCTGGTTTTCTCTGGTACTCCTGTTCTCCTAACTCTCCTCTCCTTATTTTTAGCAGAGATCCTAATACAAACCAAATAGCTACACCTACTAATCTTACACAAAATCTAACTACAATACAAATTTACTTTTCTAAATAGGAAATAACTTCTATCATGTGTGAAAAGATATACCAAAAATATACCATGGGTCACCCTCAGAAATAAAAAAAGAAATCCCAGGTTAAGACTTACTACTGCTTTTTGTCCTGATTTGGATTTCATGGCTTGCTGTTAAAAAATAAATGCAAATGGAAAATCATTCCCTAATTTCAAGAAGGAGAATTTACTCATCAATTAAAAAGATTTTTAAAAAAGATAAAATCATTGCTGTGCCTTTGCTCTCTCTTTTAGAAAAACACCAGAAAAGGTGAATTATCTGGACAACCAAGTTCTCTGACAGGCTCTAGATCCATATTCCTTCAAAACAGAATAGACAGACTGCAACATTTCATAACACAGTAACCAAAGAAGTTATTGTTGTCTGGAGAATATGGTCCAAATTAGACTCAATTCTGTCAATTTTTTGCCACAAAACGCACATTTCAAAGCACTCTAGGAGAACATTTGAATATGTGATGCCACCAAAAACCCCAAGTAGGTGACACAAACTAGCCTTTATATCAGAGAATACGCTCCCTTTTGACTGCTTATGTGTGTTATACAACAGCTAAAGACCTGCCCTAGACAAAAGGAAAAAGGCAGTCATAACACTGAATAATATCAAATGATTTTCCATCAATCAACCATATCTTAAGTAGGTATCATAGACTCAGAGAGATTCCCACAGTCTCAACAGAAAGCATACAGTGAAAATAATTCTTAAGTAAGAAGAATATGGAAGCTTTCATAATCTAAAAAAGGCTATTCTACAACTGCAGTTACAACCAAAGAGTTTGATTGTACCACAGTGTAAATATGCTGAAAGTCTGGCATGCTATAAAAAGCCATGCAACATAGAAACAAATTACGGAATCTTGTTGCTGATACAGTCTGCAATTACACATCAATCTTGGTATAAACATAATGATAAATGTACATTAGTCATCTTCATACTCAATCAAAAAGACTAGCTTTCTCTGAGAAGACATTGACACTTCTCCTGAAGTTCTGTACCTAAAATTAAGAACAAAAGCCTACACTCTCCAATAATGAGATGGTTTTACACCTCTTCTACAAAACTATTTGCAGGGTGTATAGGTGGTATCAACAAATTTTACCTTTTGGTCCAAAATAAATACAATCCAAAATAGATTCCAGTGCACAACATTAGTACCAACACAAAAACAGCAGAAAGTCAAGAGCTGCAAGATTTCTTGATATTATCAGAAAATCACAGTAAAGGCAGCTATGTTCAGTCTCAACTAATGACTTCAGAGGGTTCAAGTCTGCACCTCTTCCCAGTTAAACTTTTTATAAATAAGTTTATGTATTGAAGATTATTTATTCTTTTGTTACTTCTATACAGAAAAAAAAAGTTAATTTACATATGGTAGTTTCTTCTTGGATGAAACTCTAAGTCCCATTACAGGAACATTTGCTCACTAACTTCTAGCTGGAAGTTAGAGCAGCAAGGTTTCTCTTCTTTTGCCATTCTAAGGAGCCTTCTAATTAAGTAAATAGAAGCTCATGGTGTCTTCTGGAGGTTCTTTGATATTGTTTGATACTGTCATTAAAAAAAAAAAAAAAAAAAAGGCAAGCATGTCAAACTATATAGCTGCATAGAGATCCTCAGCAGCATGGAAAGAATCATCCATCCCTGTGCTGATTAGATGAGAAGGGTCAAGTACCTCCTGTATGATGGTATGGGCTTCTATAGCAAAGGTAACTGAAGTTCAGCAACAGTGGTGCCAGCGAGAGCAAATGGCTATCTGCAGCTTGTGAGGACACCTGTAATGAAGAACTGGTTATTATCTCAAGCTTCCATAATCAACAACAAAAATCTAAAAACCACACGAAAAAACCCCAATGACCATTTTTACATAATTTTACAGTTAAATCATTAAGAACAGAGGTTTAATTAATAGCTTTTAAAGAATAGAATCCTCTCATAACTATCTGTATTATTGATATCAACATTTGACTACATATTATCATGGAAAATCGTCATAATCTAGTGTCAGTGTATGCCTTGCATTCTGCATCTAAGGGTTTGCAGAGTTCTTTATAAAAAAAAATATTCCTTTTCCAAGAGCTTCCAGACTAATTTTGAAAAGTACATGTACTAAACTATCCTAACCAAATTACATGAATGTGTGACTCAAGTGTGCAGTGTGACTTTTGGGGATGTCCTGCACAGGATGAGGAGTTGGATTCGATGATACCTGTGTGTCCCTTCCAACTCAGTGTACTCTGTGATTCTGGGAATAAATATACCTACCATAAAATGGCATAAAGTTGGCTGCAATTTCTTAGAGGTTACATAATGCTCTTTCAGGTTCCCAATACTTAAACAATACATACAAAACAGTATAAAGTATTCCGTTTTCATCTATGCTTCTTTTCTTTGCCTTCAGTTTGTTTAGGTGGTTTAAATAATAAAGACAATCAGATCCAAGAACAGTAAATTGCATTAGTAGCTTTACAGTAACAATTTAACAAAAAGATAATTCAGTAAACTTCTGCAATTATATAATAAAAATTCACTCACAGGCCCAGCAAACCTACTATCAGGTAAGTTTTGAGTATACACCACGAATTCACTATGCTGCAAATTCTGGCATGCAGTCTGATCGTATCTGACCTGAAGACTCCAGATGACTCTCCTCACACTACAGGGCTACTTGTTGCCAGCTTCATCAAAGAATGGCAATTACTTCCCTTCTAAGGTTTCTTCAAACTGTTTCTCTAAAACAAAAAACTTAACTGCTCCAGCTGAAGATTTCTCACCCCAGATTTCTGCCTGAAGCAGATGGGGTTTGGACAGCTTCAGCTGAAAATATTTACAATTTTCCAAGCAAAATAAAGCTGGGAAGAGTCTGTGCTAAGAAACTCAATTGTTCTATGAATAGGCTTAGCACTCCCATTCCTGAGGGAAAGACTTCACAAGTATTGCTTTTCAAGCTTTTGGGAAATTCACCCAAGTTGTAAGTATTAAGAAAAACTTCAACATACAGTATACAAACCTGAAGTTTGGAAGCTTCAACTCACATGAGACTCCACCCACTATTCATGTGCAAGCACAGGTTACCCAGAAGCTAGAGGTCTCAAATAATAAAGGCATGCCCTATTGCCAGATTTTTAACTGTGTTTTACTGAAGCTACTTTACCACAAGCATGTTCTCATGCAAAGCCAAAGCTCCTCCACTCCTCTTATTCCTCTATTGTCTCAGTCAAATTTTACAAAAACAAAACCCAAATACTTGGACATTAAGTGTGGGTTTGACAAACTAGACTTTAAATATTCAACTTGCATGGCTAAGTAACACAATGCATACTACCATACTTCTTACTGCACAAAAGCAGAGCTGAATTTCTTCTAGTAAAGTAGACCTGATTTGCAGTAATTTTCAAATTAATAATGATTATTTGAAAAGTAAATAAACTGCTTCAATATTCTCACCTCCTCCTGCTGACTTCAGTTTCCCATGAAACAGCTTAGGAGTGTTTTCATCACCAAAAAGATTAATGACTTCAAAAGTTGTTGTAAGTCACTGACTCCTACATATATCGGCAAAGAAGCCTTTGGGCTCCAATGGCTTTTTCCCCCTACTTTGGTAAGCACTATGGAAAAGATACTGAGATAATGGGGATTTTTAACAGTAGTTGTCTACAAATTTTCACCAAATTCAAATTCCAACAGGATGGGATGATGAGTGAAGCCAACAAAAGACATTAGTTCTTATCTTCCACAAACAGTAAATATTGCTGAAATACAAGAGTGTGCATGTTTAGTTATATGCAAAATGTAAGTAGGTATTAATACTCTTACAGTATTACAGAAAATCTCAAGCTCTCTAGTGCATTTTCAAATTAAACTTCCATGTACTTTTACTGCTCTATTTTTCAGTATTGCAACTGAAAGAAACTAGAAATCCCAAAATGACTGTGACTTGGCTCTACAGAAAATCTGCTCTTGTAGGTCAAAATGCAAAGATATCTCCTTCACTTTCATAAATAAACAGAGAACTTTCTATTTTTAAGTATAGCTTCACATGCTTTCCAATTAGGAGAAAGAATATGCTGCTGGAAATCAGATTGTTGTTTTGCTTTTCTGAATTTCTCTAAGAACAAGTTTACTCAACGTTAACACATAACACAGAAAAATATTAGATGTAAATAGTCTGTAATGGAGCAAGGTTAAAACAAGTTTTATTTCAGCATAAGGAAATATTTGTGGCCCTATAGAAAAATCCTTCCAGATAATGATCCACCATCTTCAAGAGGGAAAGCAAGAAACATCACTGCAGGTTTCTATGTTCAGTAGACTTCTCTGGCTAACTGCAGAGTTAAGAATAAAAAAACCTTTCAGACAAAGTTCTATCCCTAATCTAAAATATGCCTTGACTTCTGTGGCTAGTAGATTCATTCAGTTTGGCACAAATGTGGAGCCCCAGAGAGCACAGGATGTCCTGTACATGTTATAGAGTAATACTATCTTGGTCAGTCTTCAGTGTCTCACGTGAATGGTAGGTCCTTCTGCCAGTAAAAGACGCCAACCTATTCAACAGAGTACTATTCCTGGCACTTACAAGAAAAAAAACCACAACACAACAGAAATACAAAGTACAACATTAATGACAACACTAGGTTTCCTAGAGTAGGGTATTTTAACCCTTAAAAACAGACACATGAAGTACTGACCACTTCTTGCATTTGTCTTTGAAGATCAGACAACAGCAAACTACAGAATAGCACATTAACTACATTAACTGGACACAGAGACTCCTAAAAAAGTGCAAAATTGTGGCTCCAGCTCAAAATCTTAGTTGAAATAGTTCTCTACTGCAAGCTAAAAACATGATGCTGCTGAAATTCAGCCTATAAACAATGACTCACTTAGGTTTCTACATCCTTATAACCTCACATACCTCCCATTTTAGGAGGATTTTACTTAGCCAGGCTTCCCACCACTTGTAAAATCCAAGGATTTCTACCAGTTCCCAGACAGACTACAGTAAGCAGCATTCAGTAGCAGGATCTTGGTTCTACTAGCAGACTGTACAGATTTAACCATACTGAGCACTAACCAGATAAAATAAGAAAAGGATTTCACCTAGATAATATTTTTTACAACACATGCAGCAATCTTCAGGAGGTGTTTAAGTTTTCACCTCAGTATGTTCCTTTCTGTTCATCTCACATTTAACTCAACTTTTTATTCTTAATATTAAAATAAATTTTAGTATTTTATTTTATCACAGCCCTAAAAGAATTAAGTTCTTTAGCTTCATGTTCTGAACATCCAGTTTCACTTGTGCAAGAGCAACCCTTCTGATCTTTTTTCTTATGAGCACCATAGAAACAGAAAAACAACCCATAACCAAGAAGACAACTTCAGAATTAATCATGGTAATTACAAGAAAATTAACATTTATGGGGACTGAAACTATAAAAACCCAATTCCCTAACTCTTCACTAACATGATCCCAACCGTGCCCTAAACTGGATATACTGAGTAACAAACTCACACATGCTGCTCATGTAGTCAACTTTAGCTATTATATTTCACTATCTCGTTTTGTCAAGCAAGATATTTGTTAACTAAAATGTTCACAGTAATTGGTTTGGCCACTGTCATATTACACAGTAAAGCACAACTCATTACAGGCTCATCTTCCCTGCTTCTCAGATAAAGAATTTGGGGTAAAAACCTCGGATTTGCCCACATAAACATCTATACCCAAAGAGGTGTGCTAGCACAGAACAAAGCTAAGCAGGTTATACAACTCCAAGACTCATGTTCCTTGATGTGACCCCTTCAGAAAAACACATACTTGTACATTATGTTCCTTAGAGGCCAGCCCTCACAAATGCTGACTGTCACTAATCTGTAGAACACAAAAATCTAGTCATTTGCTATTGGATCAAAACTCTAGCTACTAATGCTTGCCTCCTGGTTAACAGTTTAATTTCTATTTTTTAAGTTTTCTCTACGTGTTTGTAAAGATACACACTTTATCTCTTTTGAGGCAAAAATCTCACTGCTGTGCATTACTCAGCTAGGTGAACGCTTCAACAGTCATCTGCTGTAAGAAGATGCATCTTCGGAGTCACTTTTCCTGAACTGTACCACACATTCGGTGTCTTCCACGTCAGGTAATAGCTGTGCTTCACTTTCACTACTCGAGCACTGCGCACACCTCAGTAGTTTACGCAACGCAGCTTCAAAGGTTACACCCATCAGCGAAGTTACTGCCCGAGGCGACCTATTCGGAACAAATTCTTTCCATCACCCCAGGGGAGGGGAGGTTCCACCTCACGGAACACTTACAGCCAGTCACCCCTGCCACAGCGGCTTCCCGTGGAGGGGACGAAGCGCCTCGCTGGACTACCAGCAGTCGCCCTTTTCCCGCCCGGGACATGCCGGGACTTACAAGTCGAGGACACCGTGGCATCACAACTTCTGCCCGAGCCAATTAACCCCGCGCCGCCGCCTCTCCCGGCCCCGCCACGTGCTGACCCAGGGCGGCGTTTTCCCTGGAAACCGCTCGCGGTCGACTCGCTTCCCGCCGGGGCGGAGGAGAGCGGGGTAGCGCTCTCTCCTTCGCCCTGCATCCCTCCGGCGACTCTGTCATTTGAGCAGGATGAAGGCAGGAGCCGGAGGGAGGAGCTTCTCGCCGCTCAGGTGGGAAAACAAACACACAAAGGGGTCTCACCAGGACCCGGTGAGGGTTTTTACTTCATTAGGGAAAACGGGGGTCCTGGAGCATTCTGTCAGGGTGGGCTCCCCGCTGCCCTCCCTTCCTCCCATACCCAGGAGTAAACAAAAGCGGGAGCTCATAGAACGGCACATGGGTGGAGACGGGGACCCCTGAGCTGCACAAAGAGCCGGGCCCGGAACTAGGGGAGACACCCGAGGGTCCGCCTGCATAGGGGAGCTCCCGCCTCACCTGCTTGCCCCGGTAGAAGAGCCGCTGGCGGTCGGGGCTCACGCGGAAGGTCTCCTCGATCTTCTCCCGCAGGCACTCGATCTTGGTGAGGCGGCTCAGGTCGTCGATGGTCTGGGTCTCCGTGCCGTCGATGGTGCGGACCTGGATCCACATGGTGCGCGCCCTCCCGCACGCTCGGCCGGCCGCGGGCAAAGGATGGGAGACACAGGCAGGGGGTGGGAACGGAGTCCGCTCCGCGGATGAGCGCCCACGGCGTGGGAGGTGCCGGGGAGGGGTCTGGACGCTACCCCTCTTTGTTTGGCCCGACGGGGCAGGAATTTCAAACCCCGCGGAGCGGGCGCGACCCTCCTGCCCGCAATCCGGGCCGCCCGTCCCGCTCGGCGGGGTGAGGGAGAAGGAAGGGGACCCGAGCAGATCCCACGGCGCTCCCCGATCCCGCCGAGGCAGCGCAGATCGCGGTGGGTCCCGGCGGGCCAGCAGCGGGCAGGGCTACGGGGATGCGCCGGAAGCCATCGCCCGGCCCGGGCACTGTTTACCGGGGAGCGCCGCCGCGCTCACATGGAGGTCACGGCGCCAACGCCGATCTCGCGAGAGCGCCCGGCCGCGGCCGTGGAGACAACACGCCGGGGCGGGAGCGGGGGCGGGGGGAGCGAGGGGGAAACGCGGCACCACCACGCCCCCTCCCGCCGCCCGCCGGCCCCGCGCGCTGTCCCCGGCAGGCGCGAGGCCTGCGGGGGGAGCGGTTGGCGCGCGCGGGGGAAGGGCCGTTGGCGTCTCCATGGCGGCACGCGCGGCGTCGGGCGCTGTGAGGGCCCTGCGCCCGGAGCTGGCGGCCGGGCAGCCCCGGCGTCCGTGGGCAACCAGGACCAAAGCTTCCCAGCACATAAAGCTACATGTAACCCTCCACCGACAGAGCTACATGTAACCTTGCCCCAAAGATACGGATTAATTCTGGCGGTCGATACAAATACGGGGCAAGACTAGGGAAGGAAAGAAGAAGCTTCGTTTACGCAGCGAATTTGGCGCACATTTGGCTCTGTGTATTTTTCTGCATTGGGTAATTCTGCGAATTAACCACCAGGCAAATCTGGAGTTACATAGCGGTTGTGGGCTTGCTCCGTTGGGCAGCTGGGTGCCACACATTCCTTTGGTCACTCTGTCACAGGAAGGTGGAGAACAAAGAAAGAAGGTTGAAAGTGAGAAAATGGGCATCTAAATAGCAACCATTTAATCAAAACTGTTAAAATTTAGCTGTAACCAAAAGTTGTGCACACAAAGCAAAATGAGGTAGTATTTCAGTACATAAAATTGACAGGCACCTGTGCACTTATCCTTTTCTACAAAACCAGAGCTTTGTCATGCTTATAGGTTACTTAGGAAGACAAGCACCTTAACTCCTAATATCCTGCTCTTTCTCCTTCTTATCCCAGCTCTCACTGCTGAGTGTGACACAAAATGGTCTGGGATGTCACCAGCCTTCCCCACTGGGTCCCTTCCTGGTGAACTCCCTATTTGCTAGCAGTGTTATCCCAAATACAGGTTCTTATGTCTGTTGTGCAAGAAGCTGACCCATAGGAGATACTTGTCTCTTTCATGTTTGTGCAGAGGTGAACCCACGAAACCAGCCGCGGTCAGGCTGAAAATTTCTACTTTCATAACACAGAAGTACAAGCATACCTAATTTCTAATTACATGCCTGTTGAACTCAAAGAAAGGAAATTTAGCTTAGATATATATAGAAGAAATCTTTACTGTGGTGGTGATGAGACAGAAATACAGGTTGCCCAGAAAAGTTGTGGATATTCCATCCCTGGAAGTGTTCAAAGCCAGTTTGGATGGGGCATTGAGGAACCTTGGCTATTGGAGGTACCCTTGCCCATTACCAGGAGACTGAAACTAGGTATTTTTTAAAGTCCCTCCCAAACCAAACCATTTTATGATTCTGTGATCTTTTGCCCATTTTCATATAAAGATAGGATATATTTTAAATTTATTGCTCATGTTCAGTGTGTAAGGGACTCCATCTGGAGGTGGGTAGCCTAAACTTTAGAGGTATGGTTTTCATGCAGTAAGGAACTAAGTTAATGTAAAGGACACAGGTTTAGCTGATTTTGCTAACTTGAGTAAAATTTATTATGTACTGCCAGACAGTTTCCTACTTATCTTTTGTTCTCAGTTATTCACTCTGCAAAATCTTTTCCTTGAATCATTCATCATACATGATTCTCTCCTTTGTGACCCAGATTTCTCAGTCTGAATATGAGACCATTTGAGATTCATTTGTTTTATCAAAAATCACGTCCTCTTGTTTTCTCTCAAATTCCAAGGGATTTCCCCACACCAGCAAGTCCCACTGTATCTTTTCTCTTATAATTATGTTAGCACCCCTCTTACTGTTCTTTGTATTAATGAAATTTGAGAATCATTTAGCATTGATACTAGCCATCATCATTATTGGATATGTTCTAGAAAGTACATTTTTACATGCTTCCATATTTATATGCATACACTTAAGACACAATAAACAACAAGTGCCACTAGTAAAAGGATAATCAACACAATTGTTTCAGCTGTCCATTATTTGGTAACCATGCTTTTTACCATATTACATGTGAGTCATTTAAAAGTGTAGTAACTCATTGCCACCTCTGCTCCTGTGATCAAAAAGGACACCGCATTCAGGTCTGCAGGCTAAAATGAACAACTTCCCGGTCAAAATTCAGATGTCTCTCTCTCCTTGGTCTAGACAGCTCCTTTTTAAATAATTCACCAAAATCAGCCTTTGATGGCATAAATACATGGGTTGCCTGCGATATTTGCCAAGATGTAAAAATAAGCTCTGTGGTCACACGTCAAAAACACCTGAAGGGTAGAGAGCCACATGTGCCTTTGCAGAGCTGACCTCTTCTTTTATATTACAGGACAATAGGAAGATGGTGAGGTGTTTATAGCTCTTCATGCCATTTACAGACCTTACACACCTCTCTGCTGGGAAAGATCCCTTCACTTGCGTCCCTACTGCAGGGAAAGTTCCTTTAGTTCTCAACTTAGACAGCTGGAGAGTTTGTCTGAGAAAAACCTTCCGAAACTCAATAAAGGCAAATGCAGGGTCCTGCACCCAGGAAGAAATAACCCTATACACCATTGCAGGCTGGGGATGACCTTCTGGAAAGTATCTCTCAGGAGGAGCTGGGGATCCTGCTGAACAATTTTTACCAAAAGTTTGTGAAAATAAAAACTACTTAACACCAGTGTAGCATTAAGAAATGGGCATTCTTTATTCAGCCAGAGGCACAAAGGGTTCTTTCCTCTGAAACATTGTGCAAGCTGAGTACAGAAAAAGCTCCTGTTTTATATAACATTAATTTATTTTCCCAGAATAAATATATATATGATAATCATTTCCCTAAAATCATTAATATATGTTCCCTCCCCTTTGCACCTGTTCTCTTTTGTCCTGGGAGTCTCTGGTGATCCCTGATGGTCCCTGACCCCAAAGTCATACCTAGCCACCTAGGGAACTGGTAAAAAGTTGGCACAACTGGGCTGGTTGCTTTCCAGTTCTTCTTCCTACAGGATAAGTATTGTGCAGTTCCCTAGGCCAGTGGTTTTTGAAGAATAAGCATTGTATTAACCTCCAGGTACAAACAATTTTTCTTCTGGCAGCTTTCCCACCCTTTGAGGCTTGTGAAGCTTGTCTTCTCCTTGAGCCTTCATAAGCCGTACCTTGCTTTTTTACTAACACCATATAACTTTCTTGTGTTTCATGACAAATCATGTTTTTTCAGCACCTCAAAGCAAGCATCATAATCAAAATTATTAATATGATCACAATTATACTTTACAAAAGTGAGGCCCATCAACCAGTCAGAGGAAACCCAAGTCCTTTAAATAGGTTATTTAACCAGTTACTTTCTAATCCTGCCCTTAATTCTCTTCGAGATGCAGCAATATTATCCTCTCTATCATCCAGTTAAAAAGTCACATTTGGAATGTGCACGCAACTATTGTTTAAAGCCAAGCAAGCACATACTTCATGTTACAGCAATAGATCTAAACCAAATCTGTTTTGTGTGGTTGTTTTAGCTGTGGCTTGCAACTGTTCATTTATTTCAGCAATGACCAAGTGAGCTGCACTTGCTAAAGTTTCCATTTATAGAATCAAGTTGTGTATGGCTGGTCTATTCTTAAGGGTGAATAATTGAGGAGCAAGACTCTGAAGGCCATCTCACTATAGTCTCACTATATTGGTATGTTTCCAAGTATTGTCATACTTAACTTCTCCCCACAGCTGGGTTCCCAGTGGTGACTCCTTGCACAAGGGATAGAACATTAGTACTCCTAATGTCCACTGTTCTCTTGATTCTCTTGATGATTAATGTGTGGTCCAAATTCCATTACTTCCTACCTATGCTGGGGGTCCTAATGGTTTTACAATGTCCTGCTGACAGTCTATATCTCTCTAAGTCTCATTGTTTGTTAGGCAAGACCAGGTGCATTAAGAAAGGGAGAATAATTTCTACAAACACATCTCAGCCTTAGAACCTGGGCCACGGATATGAGCTGCTCTACCACAGGATTCCTACTGATGCAAGCAGATATTTGATGTAATTCTGCTTTTCCTTTCTATTTCTCTATTTCCCAAAGTGTTTCCTGAAGTTTTAGTCCCATTATCTTACACTTAAATTGTGGAGGTACTATTATCTGCCCACATGAGGTTACCAATCAGCTGCTGGGATTTTTCATAACTTTTAATGATAGGGCCAACTGCCCATCCTGATTTTTATAATTTGGTTTTTGTTCTAGGTCATTCAGCTTTTTGCTAGGTATTTTTCAGCTACCTCTTTGGCTGTTTTGTCAGCTAATTGATTACCTGTGTTAACTGTGGAGTTTCCAAACTGGTTGATTGTGAGAACACAGCCAGCTGGGACAAATAGTGGTTTTGCCTTAGTAGCATATACAGGAGGCAGTAATCTGAGGCCATGGGAAGCAGGGTATTGAAAGGGAAATAACTAGTCAGGTCATGGCAAGAAGAGTGTGGTCATGAGAGTCAATATGTTAATGGAACTGTTCAATATTAAGTCGTGTTTCTGGTTCTTGTTCTCAGTTGCTTCGGAACCTGTCACACATAAGGTCATGTTCCGAGTTCATGATTGGAACCTTACTCTCAGAATATCCCTATATCTTGTTATGTTCGCCACTCTCCCCGTCTTTTGATCTTGCTCCTCAGACTGTGTGGTTTCTGCATTTGTTATTTTGCTATTAAAGATCTTTTTATTTTTGGGCAAGTTCATAGCACCCACTCCTCTTTTATGCCACACTCCTCCTGGCTAAGCAGGACTAGGATTCGCAGCGAGACTGACTGCGACAATTGATGGGCTTCACAAGTGCATTACAGCCACTTCTTTTGGCTTTTCCATACTCTGTAGTAGTTAACTAATTGCTTTTTTATACTTCCTAGGAGACTCTTATAACAATCCACTTTTCTTTCATATGGCTTCATGGGCATGTATTATCCCAAAACCATTTTTAAATCAGTCCATGTAGTTTACCCTTTGCCAGCACTAAGTGTAAAGCCATTAATTCTGGGTTTTGTGCTGATGTGTTCTTAAATAAAACCTGGACTTCTACTACATGAATCAAGGTTACCCTTGCATACCCAGCTGCACATCTTCCATTTCATACCATGCTCCTCCTACCAGTGTATAGCTCCGGTTCTAGGTCCTGGATAGGATCACTATTGAGGTCCAGTCTTAGGTTCAACATTTCCCTGCTCCAGTAAGGCAACTTGGCATTTTAGCATCCTGCTAAGAAGGCTCATAGATCTTGTACAGTCCTTGGCTCCAGAGTCTGACAAATGGCTTCCTTTTGGCTGCTTCCCAAAGCTTTTTGGCTGCCTTTGCCTTGCAACATAACAAAACCAAGTTATATTACTGCATCACTTTTTTTCCTTTTTGTGCCATTTTCTTTGATATCCTGTATCCAGATTGTGTAAGAAATTTAGCAGACTTCTAGTAGCACTGAAGGACTTCCTTCATTGGTTGCTGGCAGAACATAATCTATATGTTGCAGTAAAATTCTGTTCAGATTTTCCTCTTCCAGCTTTCTGCTTTCTTTTGCCAGCTGATTGCCAGACATAGTGGGGCTGTTCTGAAGCCCTGGGATAGCAGAGCCCATGTTAGTTGAACCTTCCACCCAAGGTTTGAATTCTCCCATTCAAAATCGAACAACTCTGCAGCTTTGATCATCCAGGCATCTCATTTACCCATACCAATATGGTAACAGCACTCTCTACCTCCTCTGGGATTTCTTCTACCTCACTGAATTCCTGTAACATAAAAATCTTTGTATCAATGGCTTTTCATTCAGGTATTTATAATATAATACTCAACCAATTGCTTCCAAGTGAGCAGGGGTTTTGAGCCAATGTCCTGTGAAAAATAAGCATTGTATAACACACTAGGGGCAAATGACTTTTCATTTGCCAACACACCAACCTGTCCATGAGCCAGGACTTTCTGAGTTTCTGTCCATGAGCCAGCAGTGTGCCCCTGTGGCCAAGAAAGACAATGCTATCCTGGGGTGCATTAGGAAGAGCATTGCCAGCAGGTTGAGGGACATGGTCCTGCTTCTCTACAAATCCTGATTCTCCTGCTCTCACAAAGCTGCATCTGGATTGCTGTGTCCAGTTCTCAGCTACTCAATGCAGGAGAGACACGGGGCTCCAGGAGCAGGTCCAGTGGAGGGTGACTAAGATGATTCAGGGACTGGTGCAACTCTTTAATGATGAAATGTTGAAAGAGCTGCCTTTCAGCTCTGTCATCAGTGCCTATAAGTATCTGAAGGAAAAGTGCCAAGAAGATGGAGCAAGACTCTTCTCAGTAAGGCAAAGGAACAGGACAAGAGACAATATGCAGGAACTGATGCACAGAAAGTTCCATCTGAATATGAGGATGGTCTTCTGTACTGTGATTGACCACTCACTATAGAAGACTGCCAAGAAAGGTTTTGGAGTCTCCCTCACTGGCAATATTCAAGAACACTCTAGACACACTCCTGTGCAATGTGCTCTAGGATAGTCTACTTCAACAGGTAGGTAGGACCAGATGTCGCCTTGTGCTCCCTTCCAACCTCACCCATTCTCTGATTCTGTAAAGGGCTCAAACTGGTGCTTCCAGTTTGATTGGGCATTGTTTTATCATCACCAGGTCTGCTCCTGGTTTGCGTTCTACTTTTAAGTGGAGTCATGGTGTTTGCTTTAGCTGGTTTCTTTGAATCTCATAAAAGAGAGATTACTACATGAAATATTGCCTCCTGGGTGTCATTCTCAGACCCTTCTGAGGTTGAGTCATTAGTAAATGGGTTCAAGCCTTTCATGACTTTTCTTGTGGATTGTATAGCTATTGAGAGTTTTCAAGAAAAAAAGTCATTTGAGCATTTAACTTGCATTAATAAATCTCATCCTAACAAAGGAAGAGGATATTCTAGCATATGTAGAAACTACTTAGTCAGTTTCATATCTCAAATTTTACAGTTGATGAGTTATAGGAATGGCTGCAAAGCTCTTCTTCCCTTGTCCCAGCAACTGGTATTTTAACTTTGCTTAGCAGACTCTTACAGATAGTTATTACTAAACATGAGAGCCTTCTACAAATCAAATATCTCTTGTTTAATTCCCTGGTTTTACTGGAATTAGGGTATTTGCTGGAGATGCCTTGATATTTTCCCCTGGTCATCTCTACTCATTGCCAAAAAATCCTCCAATATCACAATAATTACATCTTCTAGTTAACCCATCCTGCCTATAAATAATGCAAGGATTTAGGGCAAAGGCAAGGCAGAAGCGTCTTTCAGTCCTCTGCCTAATTGCTCCTGTTTCACCTTTTCTAATACCATTCTATTTTCTTCCACAGCAAAAAGGTATTCAATACAGTTTAATATCCCCTTCATTGGAGTTATTAGTCAGCACCATAATTTCCAAAACTTCCTTCAAGATTCTGTCAGTGGGAAGCATTTGCAGTTCAGCAAATCTGAGGTATAAAAAAGGACACATGAAAAAGACTGGAAGACCCTCTGCTTCCACTGCTTGATTGAAAGGTGACTGTTTCAGTGGCTGGAAGTGAGTCTGACCCAAGTCTGGTCCACAATAGGATTAAAGTCCTCACTATCTCTCATATGCTTTTTATTTTGATATATATCCTCTTTATCCATCCCTGCCCCAATGTTACATGTGGTGGAAAGGAAGAAACTAATGCTTACATGTGTTTCAGCTCCTCCCCTCCACAGCATACTTGCAGATTTTCCTACTCAATACATGGAACCAACATAGCTCATCCCATTTTACACTTTCCAGCATATAATCCAAATGGCTACAGGAGGAAAAAAAAAGCAATAATGTCCTCTTGAAAAGCAATAATGTCCTCTTTGGTCAGTGGCGGTGCTGATGAGAAAAGTAGGTAATGCTAAAGGGCAAACTGAGAGAGTAGCAGAGTATGTAGGAGGGAGGGGGTGACAGAAGCTCAAAAATTATTAGAATTATTATGGCGAGGAAAGGAGTCAAGGATAAGAAAATAAAACTTAGGTGAAGTGAGAAAAGTACTAAGATCTAATTGGAGTCAAACTCAAGAAATTAGTGACAAAAAAGCATAGAGTTGAAAAGAAAACAAAAATTTGACATGGTATTTTATGAGATAAGACAAAGCTAGTTTTCTAGGAATAAAACTGAAGTGTATAGAACAAGAGTGAAATAAAATGAAACAAATAAATTGAGAATGACACAATGATAAGTATGATTTTGTTTTAAAATTTAGTTCTTTTATGATGGAGTATTCAAAAGAAAACCATTATGCTTTTTTTGTTTTGCTTTGTTTTTTGAGATAAAATAGTCAAAAGTTTAAAAATATGGGATAGAAAGTGGGAACTATTAGAATGGGACCTTTGTATATGTAGGAATTTTCATAGTTTTCCATGGGTAGGTTGCTTTAGCATGAAAATAAAGATAATTGGACACTTGAGATTATGTTTGTACTGGTATTTGAAATGCTGCCTGAATTCTTAAGAATACTGTAATTGTTTTGCAAACTTAATCTTTGCCAGTAGGAGACCTCTGTAATGACCTTAATGTGGATAGAGTAATGGTGATAGCAGAAGAAGGGACCAATTAAATTGACAAAGAGACAAATGTGCAGGACATGTGAGGAGGAGGTGGAAGCATCATACCAAGCAAAGGAAGTTGAAAGAAGCCACTGGAAGAGGGAAATTAGAGCCACAGTTTTAAGAAGGAGCTATGCAAGGGGGGCAGTCATCCAAGAAGGAAAAGAAAAGAAATTTTTTAAGGACTTATTTTCTGGACAGTCTTGTAATGATTTGCAGGCAATATAATAATCTGTGTGGGTTATTTCACCATTATCAGATGTGTCTTCTGGGAAAGAGGAAGAGAGGAAGGAAATTGAAATTGTCCTTCTACCGAACTGAGCAGAAATATGTCACTTAACTCCCATGAAGTCAATGTGACTATTTCAGAATGGAAAGGAGAAAACCAGGATGGCTGACTTCATTAACCTAATTTAAACTTGTTAAAAAGAACAAAAGCAAATGAAGTATGAATGTTACAAATAGAAATACAAAAAAATTGTGACAGTAAGAGTTCACAACATAAATATTTCTATTTGATTATAATGGGAACAGAGATGATAACGTCAAAAACAATAGCTGTAGCAATGATTCTTCTGCCAGAAGGGTTGAGGCAAAAGTTGTTAGCTCAAGTGTTGGCTCTGGGAAGACTGGAATGAGAAGAAGTTTACACTGAGCAGCCTAAGAGTTAAAGGCAACAGAGCAATGAGTTTTGCCTTGATTAGACCTAATAAAAGTTATTTTTATTTTCATTGAGAAGAGTCCCCGTGCTGAGGACCATTGTACCTGCTCCTGTAGTAGTGTACTTAAAGCTCAGGGAAGTAAAATAAGTCTTAATTTACTTTCTACAATCTGCTTTTATATATTTGCATAACATTTTTTTCTATGAAAAGGGTAAAAAGAAGTAAGGACACTACATCATTCTTATAAGGCCCTTCCAGAACTGATTCAGAAATTCACATGCTTCTTTACATAGCTCCGCTGTTTCTAACAAACTTGCTTTAAGAATTTAACTCAGAATGTACTTTTTTCTGTTAAAAGCTTGCTAATTCCTGTAAGTGAAGTTGTCAGCCTTATTTATTTCAGATGTTACTAATCTTTGCAGTGAAAACTAACATTTCATGAGCTGGTAATCTCTGCTCTGTGTATGATTTAGGGCCTTTTTCTTGGTTTGGACTGTTCTTGTCAGTTTAGGTATCAATATGATATATTGCAGCATATTCGAATCTTTCATTTTTTAAAGGAAATGTAGTGATTTTATGAAGAATTATGATTTTTAATTGTGTTTCAATTTTGACATTATTGAAATGGCTGAGATGTTACATTTTCTTTCACGTTTTTGTTTATTAATTCTGTGATGTTTTTGCCATATCTAATCATATTGCATTCTCTTAATTCATCTTTCTAAAAAGATGCTAAAGAGCAAAAACAATTGTGTTGAGTATAGTGTTCATTGTCATGTAGTTTATAGTTTTAACATAAATAAATATTTTATGTGTATCATAAAGCCAGTCTTCTCTAGCAAGGCAGTCGAATGTTAAAGTATTTAACAACTACTTGAGAAATTTAAATGGCAAGGAGTGCTATTAATGCTTAGTTGGTCAACAGGGGTTTTGAGGTATTCGGGAATAAACATGCAACTCATCATGCAAGCATAGAAGTTAGAAAATTGAGTGTAAAACTGGTTATTATTTCTCACATTGTTATGTAAAAGGAAGGGGGCATATCTATTGTATGTGTTGTCGTCCATTTCTTCTCTGACTCAGAAATGGTAGTCTCTGCAAGTCTGAGCCCCTGTTATTCTGGAAATTATATGAAAGGATTACATATATGAGGCCATTAAGAGCTTTCCACAGTACTATTGTCTTCCATGCATGTGGGTGTTTCTGTGTAAAAAACAGAATGGTGTAAACACAGTCTTAACATAGAGCTGTATTCAGTCCTCAAAATTTGTCTTAACCAGGAGTACAAACCAATTTCCTTCAAAAACCTCCAGATAGTTTGGAGCCTTACTACGTAAGATACCACCATTTCTTTACTAAGTTATCTATCATCTTTATGATGATACTTGATGCCCTAATTATCTGCATTATGCCCAGAAATGGCAGCTGCTGCTTCAAGATGGGTCCTGGGACGGTGTGGGGAGCCTTGGGCACCTGCTCAGTTTGGTTCAAGCCCTCACTCCCTGGAGCGTCAGGTTGGGCCAGGATGCTACATTGTTGCTTTTGTTGGATTAGTTTTTGCTAGCTTGAAGCAAAAAGCTGGGGATTTTCTCCCTTCCACCTAGCCTGGAGGCTGTACAGGAATCCTCTCCGCTGTTTTGGGGTTTTTTTGCTTGAACTGTTTTGGCTTTGTTGGGTTTTTTTTGGTCTGTCCAGGGAGCTGGTGGGGGGCCGCAGCAAACCTGAGACCTCATAGAAGCTGATCCAACATGAGAAATGACACTGAAATTTACCAATTTAGCCTGCTGTGAGGAGAAGACCAGTGCCAGAAATCCAACAGGTTCCAACTGCTGAGAGAAATTTTTCTCTCCCTCCCCCTGAGACAAAGGAGGACAGCCACCATTTTTGCCTCCTGGCCACACAATGAGGTGGGGGTGGGATATAAGTTTCAAATTATTGGTTTTTTCTGTGCCTTCTGGGTGTCTTGCTTTGTTAATAAATGCCTTTTTTGTTTTTCAATTTTTTTCTTTTTTTCACTTTCACCAACTAATATTCATTATTCTCATTGGCAATAGGGGAATGTTGGAGCCCTTCTCTATAGAGAAAAACCCTTTTTTTTTCTCTAAACCAACACACAAGTCATCACTGTAAGACTGAAACTGTCCCATGATCTCACCACATGAGCCAGCACTGTGCTCAGGTGGCCAAGAAGGCCAGTGGCATCCTGGCTTGTGGCCAGCAGAACCAGGGCAGTCATCTTCCATCTGCACTCAGCACTGGTGAGGCCACACGCCAAGTCCTCTGTCCAGTTTTTGGCCCCTCCCTACAGCAAAGACATGGAGGTGCTGAAGTGTTTCCAGAGAAGGGCAGCAAAGCTGCTGAGGTATCTGGAGGGTAAGTCCTATGAGGAGTGACTGAAGGAGCCAGAGTTGTTTAGCTTGAAGAATAGGAGGCCGAGAGGGAATGTTATCACTTTCTAAAACTTACTGAAGGGAAGGTGGGGATCACTTTCTTCTCCCAGGTAATAAGTGACAGGATAAAAGAAAATAGATTCAGGCTGCACCAGGGGAGATTTAGATTGGATATTAGGAAATGCATGGATGGGACAATTAGGGACACGGTTTAGTGGTGAACAAGGCAGGGCTATGTTAACAGTTGGACTTGATAATTTTAGAGGTCCTTTCCAACCTAAATGATTCTGTAAAATTAACTCATCAAGTTCCAGTTCTTCTCCAAACTGGCATCATATTTAACCAATTGCATCATGTTTAACCAAACACATCAATTTCTTGTGGATCCAGGTAAGACTGTAGGTTAACAGTGTCTCATCAGCAACAGTATCAACTCTAATTCTTAGAACTGCTCCCAGTAAAACAGCACTAAGAGTAGCTCATAATTCCTAAAGATTATTCTCAGAATAATAAAGGATTAATACACTCCTATTACATCAAAATCTGCAAGTGTAAAGACTAGAAATAGCACATGTCAGGACACTAGTTTCAGGTCTAAATCTCGATGGAGTGGCATCTCCATAGTTTATAAGTATTAGTATGGGTTACAGCAGTCTAGGTCTTTCACTCAAAAATGGCCCAAAAATGCCAGCTAATTCCCCCTGAAATGCTAGCTTGGCAGAGCCATCTTCCAGCCTGATCTAGCCTTTCACTCATAGCAGATCCAGCCTCTACTGTATACCATCATCCTTTGCTACCCTTCCAAACTGAAATGCTAAACTCAGTTGAAATTAAACTATACCTATTCTTATATGTTTTTGGTCTGATTGGATTCATAAAACCACAGAACGGTTTACTTGGAAGGAACATTAAAAGGTGATTTTAATCCAGCTCCTCCGCTTGTAATGGGTGGGGACATCTACCACTCAACCAGGTTGCTCAGGGTCTCATCCAGCCTGGTCTTGAGCCTTTCCAAGGATGGGGCATCTACAGCTTCTCAGGGCAACCTGTTCCTGTTGGGAACAGGAACCTGTTCCAGTTCAGGGTCTCACCATCCTGATAATGAAAAATTTCTTCCTTGTATCCACTCTGACTCTACTCTCTTTTAAACCATTACTATAAAGTTTGTGCCCATTTTTCTTATAGGCCCCCTTTAACTATTTAAGGTCCCAGTAAGGTCTCCCTAGAGCCTTCTCGTCCCCATGCTGAGCAACGCTAACTCTCTCCACCCATCTTCATGAGAGAAATGCTCCAGCCATCTGATCATCTTGGTGGCCTCCTCTGGGACTTGTTCCAACAGTTTCATGTCCTTCCTATGCTGTTGCAGCCTTACTCTGTGGCCATGGGAGCGAATCAGTTCTGGCTAGCTGCTCCCTAAGCTTGGCCAGAGGTGGCCACAAGATTTGCCACCCCCGGGTTCCCTTAGAGGATCCCAGGTGGTGGTGCCATCTGTGGCGTGGGTGGCACAGGTGAGGGTGAGACCACGAGGAGTCCAAGGCAAAGGAAGAAAAGAGAGGACACTTGCGTGGCTGTCACTTGCGTGGCCTGCCACTGGATACATTCCTTAATGGGTCCAGTGGCAAGTGACAAGGGAGACAGGCTCGCGGAGGAACTGATAAAGGGAGTGGGCGTGGAAGGAGGAGATGACTCAGGGTAACCAATAAGAATAGGGCAGGGGAGGAGCGAGCAACACATCTGAACCAATGGGGATCATACATGGGAGGGGAAAAGCCCCAGAGGCAAATCATACAGCAAGGTAGGGATGACTGACACCGAAAAATCTCGAACAAAAGGGGGGTGGTTACAGTGACTGACAAGGGGAGTAGGTGGCACCACTGGGAGGGGAGAAGACTTATAAGGGCAGGGAGGGAGGGAGGAGGAGGGAAGGATCACTGGGTTTGATGGGCAGGCAAGTGGCGGGAAAGGAAAGTAACAGACAACCTGGGACAAACCATCATGAGGGGAGAACATGGGGGGAACCAAGGACCAAACCATTTTCCTAACACAGAACAATTAACACAACCAATATAAGCAAACACAATGCCACATGCTGTGACCCCAGAGCTGATGCAGCACTGCGAGTGAGGGTCTCAGCACAGCAGAGCAGAGCAGAGGGGCAGAATCTCCTCCCTGGCCCTGCTGGCCACGCTGCTTTGGATGCAGCCTAGGACATGTTAGGCTTTCTGGGCTGTGAGCGCCCATGGCTGGGTCGTGTCTCATTTCCCAGCTTCTGTGAGTCCTTCTGGGCAGGGCTGCTGTGATCCCTTCATCCCAACCAGGCTGTGTTGATACTGGAGGCTGCCCCAACTCAGATATATGACCTTGCATTTGAACCTGTAGAGTATCATGATGTTTTTGTGGGTCCATTTCTCAAGTCTGTCAAAGTCCTTCTGTATGGGATCCTCTTTCAGGTTTGTCAACTGTACTACTCGTCTTGGTGTTGTCAATAAACATGCTCTCAATCCCTTTGTCTATGTCAGAGACAAAGGTATGAAACAGTAGTGATCCCAGTGAGGACCCATGAGGGACCCTGTAGCAGGCCCAGGCCTGGCTAAAGCCCTGTGGAGGGGTGAGGCCTAGAGAGAGGAAATGCCAAGTCATTGTGAAAAGGCCTGAAGCCCCTCTCTTCTGCCTTCCAGACCCCAGCTTATCTTTCTGTGACCCCATAGGTTACTTTTCCCTAACCCCTGCTATTGGACAATTTCTGATCCTTTCTAGCCTTATATAAGAAGCTACTTTAGCCCATTCTGGTCAGAAGAGCTGTCGCTGGAACCCTTCACAGACCTCCCAATAAACCATCACTGTGGAACTTCAGGGCTGCCTTCTGATCTTTCTCTGCCTCTGCTTGACCAGGAAGCCACAGTCTGCCAGGGCACCTTAACAAGCAAAAGAGCTGAAACCATAAAAAGAGCTGAGATCACTGAGAGCTGATAACACTTAAGCCTGCTAAGGTAGCAAGAGCAGCTTGGGTATCCGGGCAGTCAGTCTCCAAAGGACCTGAGGTATCTGGCCTTGCTAGCCTGCCTGCCTGGGGGCAAACAAACCCTGCAGGAAGCCGGCACCCGGCATTAGGACACCACTTCTCGCTGATGTCCATTTAGACACTGACCACTATTATCTGGATGGAATGAACCATCCATCCATCAAACCATATATTACCATTTTAGAGGGAAGGCTGTTCTAGGGGCACTATGTAAAAGACCTTACAGAAACTCAGACACATTTCATCCATAGCTATTCCCTTTCCACTGATGGAGACACTCCATTGTAAGAGACCAATACATTGTTCTGTCTAGGCTTGCAGTTGTTGAAGCAGTGCTGATTTTCTCCAATCACCTCCCTGTCCTCCATGTGCCTTAGCAGAGGCTTGAGAAAGATCTGTTCCATGATCTTTCCAGGTACAGAGGTTCAGAGGCTGACAGGCTGGTACTTCCCAGTGTGCTCTTTTCTATCCTTTAAAAAATGGATACAATGTCTCCTTTCTTCCAGTCACCTGGGACTTCACCTAACTGCCATGATTGCTCAAGTATCACAAAGAGTAGTTTGGCTGCTGCATCAGCCAGTCTCTTCAGGTCTGTGGGATGCATCTTATCTGGTCCCATATGCCTATGGACATTCAGGTTCATCAGGTGGTCACAAGTACCTGATGCTCTCTTATGGTAGGAGAGGGCTTTCTTCCCCATTCCCTCCCTTGTGGTCCATCCACTCAATGTGTGTAAAGAGAGATTGCCAAAGAGGACTGAGGCAAAAAATTAGTTGAGCATTTCAATTTGTTGAGCTCATGTGTTTTTATCACTTTGCTCATTGTGGGAGTTGGGGGTTACACTTTATTTCCTTTTTCTTTGTCTTCCGCTTCTGGCTGACACACCTTCAGAAGTACTTATTATATATCTTTAATGTATCTTGCCAAGCACAGGGCTGGGTCTTTCTTGGCTGTAACTACAAATACTGCTTACCAAACATTTACATTTCCTAAAGTTGTAAAGGAGATAACAATTTTACCACTAGAAAGATATAATTTCATTAGGTGCTTTTTGATGGCAATAGGATTTTTTTTTTAGAAATATTTCTTTCCTGACTATCTTTCGGAGAAGAGATTCATGAACTATGTGCAACCCAAACCAACAAGATATTTCTACATGGTTCATATTTGCTCCTCATTACACAGAAATGCAGAACATTTGTGTCCCAGGTTATCCTAGTGGCCTCTGAGAAAGAGGGCTTTCTTCTGCCAACAGTTGTGCTGAAATCACTGAACAGCACAAAATTTTCTGGTTAAACAGCTAAACTTTTACAATGATGGGTAGGATAAGTAGGAGTTATCTCTCAGCAATTCAATATCTAGCACTTCTGCTGTCAAGTGTAGACCTATGAGTGCAACATTTAAGCTAAATGGGCATCATGTGCTAAAATAAGATATCCAAGAAGTACATCCAAAATTGACAACATGATGAGTAGGGGGCTATTTAAATTCAATGTGGACAATTTGTGTCTATCTTGATCTAGAAGGACAGAAACACTAAGGGAAATTTTAAATTCAGTTTTGCAACTAATACCAGCAGTTCAAAATAGCTAGTTCTAGATAACCATTTAGTCAGCTTCAAATAGATAGGTTAGAACTTTCTTTAATTAACATATCTGTTTGAAGAATTTTATACATACAGGTAGGTATCACTTCCTAAGGGTAATGTAAGTCAGTTCTTCCAGCTGCTTAATTGACGTAGTATGAGTGATTGTGGTTTTGGTTTGCTGTGGTGACATTCTCAGCATCCATGTGTCCCGTGAGGTATAAAACTATTATCTAAGAAAAAGGTTAAGACTGAAAAATAGAGTAAAGTCTGAATGCTGTATGATCTTACAATATTGAGTAAAAACATTCTTGGATATCAGTGGAATATGAGTAGGGGATTAAAATGATTTCTCAAGAGAATGAATCTGTGTCTGATGACAGAATTGGTCCATTATTCCCATTGATTTCATGATGCCTTTATTTTAAAATGGTTTTTAGTTATCTGCATTTAAGGGGATTAGCAGAGAATAAAAAAGGAAGTATTAAGTAATTTCATACTGCTCTATGGGGTATAGATTATAAATCTAAAACATTTGTAGAATTTTATTAGACATATTCAGGAATCTTTTCCTTCTCATTGGTGGTTTTTTTACATAATAGGCTTTGCAATAAAATCTCTCTACGAATATTGCTAACTAAATTGTAGTAATTAACTAACTAAATGGCAAAACAAAAATAAATAGGGCTTTAGCTTTTCAACACAAGATGCAGACTTGAGTTATGTGTTATCCTGAATAACTGAAGGCCCTGCCATGTGTTAACTTGTGGAGAGCATACAGTTGCAAATGTTACCATCTGCTTTAAAACTATTACATCAGAAAAATTTAGTGTCATAAGCTCCCTGATATATCACATCTTGCATATATCTAGATCTCATTAAAGAAAGTACCATTTGTTGTAGGATCAACTTGCTGATAAAAGTAATGTAAATCCTCAATTATAAACTCAAACTGCTGCAGGAACCAGAGTGTATTCTGATGACACCTCTCCTTTTTGTTATTCTTGACTCTTCTAAGCTGAGCATTTTCAACACTCCTCTGTTTCTTCTTTTTTTCTTTTTTTTTTTTCTCCCGTTGTCTTGACAAGATTTCTGAGGAGGGTGGATTACTCAGTGTTAGAATGACTGTCTAGCTCTTTCTGTGGTGCATTATAAGAGGATGAAAGAATCCAATCCAACTTTGGTTTTGTGTTCATTTTTTATTTGGGTTTTGTTTTCTTTTTCCCTAGTATATTGTCTGGTTTTGGGGTTTTCTTTGGGTTT
Source organism: Serinus canaria (assembly GCF_022539315.1). NCBI lineage: Eukaryota > Metazoa > Chordata > Aves > Passeriformes > Fringillidae > Serinus > Serinus canaria. Next base: position 48,045,228 of record NC_066343.1, read on the forward strand.
GGTTGATTTGGGGATCTTTTTTAGCCATTTTTTATAATATTTCAGCCATCTTTTACACTCATATGTTAGAAGCCACCCTTTTCTACAGGAACTTGCTGTTCAGTGTTTCAGGGGACACCTTGCAGCTGCAAACCCAGAGACTGTAAGTGTAGATGCTTTTTCATTTTCTGTGAGCAGCTTCCTGAGGTAGTGGAAGTCACCAAACGCAGTTGCAATGTGGGAATACACAGTGCTCAAAGAAGTACAAACCCTGACAGTGGTAAGGGAGCCATCCAGTGGGCTCTAGTGAGACAGAGAGTCATGAGAAATTAAAATTGACTAATCACTGGGGAGTTTCTGTCTTACTTTTTGTCTTTGTTGTGGAGAACTAATTTTCCTTGAAATGTAAAAGTTTCAAAGATCAAGATATGGAGCTGCACTTTCTAAACACTCATTCTAAATACTCTAATTAGGCTTTGAACACCAGACTCTGGGGTATTTTTCAGTTTATAGAATAGATTGGGAAATCTACCATATGATAATGAATAAGGTTGGAAGACATTTAAGTAATCCTTTGCTTTCTATTTGAAATACAGTTTAATCTTAATGGTTTTCATGTAAAGTGTGTGATATTTTAACTAAATTTTAAAAATTCCCTAATTCTTATTAAAGATTTCTTTAGATTCTTTTAAAAGATTCTTACAGCTCATTTATGGATGATTTTTCTATGATATGCTCACTTCCAGAGGAAACTAAAAAGTAATGGAAATGATGAATTCTATGCTTACAGCAGCTGAAGGTCTGCAATCCAGAAAAAATTACATTATAGCTCCAGGAGTAAGTAGAAACCACCACTCCTTTCTAAGCTTGGAGAAAATATTAATTGAAAAGATTATTAATTTTTATCTTTATTGCAAATAATCTAGAACATAGTAGCTTTTTTTCCTAAAAATTTTGCTCATCAGGACTTGATCGGGGGTTGATCTTCAGTAAAAATGCTTGACTTTGTTCCCTGACAAAAAATGTCTTAAAAAGTGGTAATGTGAGATATAATCACAGAAAAAGAAGCAGATGAGCAACCATCAATTGAAAAAGTAAGAAAAATGCACAACCAGAGATGGATTTTAAATTTTTGTTGCTCCCTGTATGGTATAATGCTCTGAGGCTTGCTTCTCGTCTAATCACCACTCAAGTCTGTAATTTAGTACAGAACCTTTTGCTGAAGTTCATCTGACATAACCATTAAAAGAGTTTATTAAGTAGGCCTGATCTTAACTTTTTTTATCTCAGGCAACTCCTAGAACATTGAGAGTTTTTATTCACATTTTCATAAATGATAAGCAAATCAAATTTTGGATTATCTTTATAAGTAGTCTAGGTATGTATGCAAAACCCACTGAATTTAGCTATGTTAGAATATCAAATAATCAATGTAGTTCCACAATGAGCAAAAAATAGATTATAGTCATATTCAAAAAATGTCATAGGCTTGTCTTATGAATACAATATGAAATATATATTATACTACTTGTTACTTCACTGTCTATTTGGTACAAAATTTGAGGTCTTTCAGGATGTTTTAATCACTCTTTTAAATTTATTTCTTTTACTACTGTGTCTGAAAGCCCATAAATCTCTTACAAGCCTTAAACAAATGCACATACAGATTTGGGAATTATGTATGCAGAAGCTCCAGTAGCACAGGATATAATTTCTTAATGCTGTAGTATAAAAAGGATGCCTCTGAGTAACATACCATTACAAAGCCTCACATAATTTTTGTCAACAATTTACTCTTGTGAATTTTGCCATATAGGTCTATGCAAATTTGCCTGTTAGACCAATAAAAGCCCTGCTAAAATTTGTCTTTCTGTAAAACTGTTACAATCATGTTTTTTTTTCACTGTTGCTGTTGATTGTTGGACTATTTTGTAAGAACTCCCTTATTTTATGAAAATGTGTTTTCTGCTTGTTGCATTCAAAATACAGTTATTTTATATTTCAGAGAGGAAGAGTGGATTAGAGAATTTTCTGTATAGTTATGCTTGCACTAATAATTCATTTTTATTGAGAATAAAGCAGTTGAAAATAATGTATTTAAGGAGAAACACTCATTTTTCAGCTTTTTACTGACTTGTAATTTGGGGATGGTTGGCTGGTAAGTGAGCAGGTGCTGTTCTTAAATGCATTTTGTCTCGTATTCTTTACATGACCACCACAATTCATGCTGCTGTTTGAAAAAAGATTTTCAGACCTGTTATATTATCTTCTGCATGACACATTTCCTTTACTGATAATTCAAAACAGATGTAGAATAGCTTCTCCTTTTTCATGGTGATTTTATTCCTTAACATCATTCTTTTCTGTTGCTTTTTTTTTTTTTTCCTTTTTTTTTTCTTTTGGGTGGGGAGTGGTGGTGTGTAGGGGCAGGAGGCAGGCTGGGGAGAGTAGCTTTGGCTACAGGAATACAGTTCCTTGCCACTTCTGGGCTATTTTGTATGTTGAGGGAGAAAAGATCAACAATGAGACCTTCTCTTGATTCCCAAGAGAACTGAGAGGAAGCAAGTAGTCCAAATTGTATTCTTCCTGAATCTCTTTGTAAAGGTCTGGGGGAGGTGATGAAGTCTGACTCTAAAATGTAATAACAGTTTTAAAATGGCAATTTAAGAACATAAAGTTCTGAAACTGATAAACAAACTAAAATGACTGTTCTGACATAGACAATATTTCATTAATATATTTTTACTGCTAGAAATACACCAGGATGTTATATGATTCACAGCTACTATATGAGCAGCTACACTATATAAACTGGACTAGATGAGAATGTAGATGAGAAAAATATATAAACTGCTAGATGAGAATGTCTAGCAGTTCCTTCTTCAAGCATCTACAGGAAAAAGGGTCTTTCCATCTCAGGTTTCAGTGTTCTTATCATCTTCCCATTCTCTTCCTAAAATGAAGCCAAATGGCTGATCTCTCCTTACACTTCTGGTTATGAGACAGCACCAAGCTATATGTGACTCATGTTTGCTGAAGTAATTAGTTACTGGCCAATACAAAACATTACCAAAGTGTACCCTGAGAAAGAGGCACTTTATTTTTGAGATTAAATGTTCAGCCTATGAAATCACATTCCAGTTAACTACCTATTCTCTAAGTAATTCTTTTTCAAAACATAAGGTAAATTTTTTTCAGGTTTTACAATTGCACCTGACCTGCATCTACAAGGCTTTAGTACCGTATTTTCATGTTTTGGTCATTCTCTTACAATAAAAAACATTCAAACAGAAGTGAATTCAACTACAGTCTTCATTGTGTAGCTGAAGTGGCAAGGGTTCAAGAAGCAGAACTGTTACTAGGAGATCTGAGAAACAGTAATTCACAGTAGTCCTAAAGCCTTTCTGAGTCTGCCACTGACAACACTAGCAGGTTCCAAATGAAAAATCTCAGAGCTACTGTTTTCAAAATGCCAACTTCTTAGTCATGTTACCCACATTGGTTGATCTGGCTAGGAAAATGATTGTCCTTATTTTTCAATTGTGTCAGGCATTACTAGTGTGCATCACCTTGGAAAAAGTGTGATTTGGTGATTTGCCCTATTTAAGACTAAAGTAAAAGCAGAATTTAAAATATTTGTGTTCTAATGTGAGTGGAAGCATAACATTCAAATCCAAGGAAACTGACAGTGGCAGTACCACTGCCTTAAGCAGTAGCTGTACTTAGCTGTTTTAAATGTAGCTGAAATTTACAGTTTAGCAGTAGAATGTGGAGGATTGTGAGGAAGGTCTTCCATTAAGGACAAGAGAGTTCATTACTACCACCACATTTTTAATGGAAGTCATCTTGTTAATATCTTTATTAAAACAAAAAAAGTCTAAATGCCAGCAATAAGGCCATCTTCCTAACCAGAGAAAGGATGGTGCTGTATTGCCCAAGGAGGAGGGGACTGGCTAAAAAGCATTATTAGTGTCACTATTATGTCTCATTTTATAACTGATATTGCAATCTCTCTGTCTTAATCCCTCTAAAAATACCTTCATCAAAATACCTTCTGCTCTCAATGATAGTTAAGTATCTCTTATAGTAGATTTATCTGATAAAATATTGGCTATTTATAAATTAACAATTCAGTGTACAGCTGATAACCTCCTTTGTTTTCCAAAACATATCCCACTCTGATAAGGCATATGTTCGAGTATAACAGTGCAATTATACTCGTATATGTAATGCAAGTCCAAGTATACTGGTGTATATATAATATACTAGTATAATTGCTGGTCTCCTACCAGTATTAGATAAACAGCAGCTCCCCTGTCGGTTGGTGATGATGCCAAAAAACTGCCCACAGATTAGCTAGTTTGTGTAGGAGTGGGAGAATCATTTGTCAGCAGGCTACCTTATCTTAATTGTTAATATATACATAATTATTACAGCTGTTAAAAGAGTAAACACCTTCACTTGTGTTTATTGAACGAATAAGGGTCTGTAGTCAGAACTTGGACCTCACTGAAATGTTATTTCAACAGAGTTTGTTTAGGTGTTTTTTTAAGGTCAGACATTATAGGAAAGTACAACAAAGGATAGAGAGACTAGGATTTCAGGCAAGAAAGAATGGAGCTTATAGTGCATTTCTTTGTCTGGCATGCTTACTCCTGTAGAGCATTATACTTTTTTGTGGATTTTAGTACATTTTAAATTTTAAGGGGAAGCATAAAGAGTAAAAGTTCTCTGGGTTAAATTACTAGAAACTGAGTGTCTATTATGTCTCTGATTTCATAACCAGAATCTATTGCTCAGCTGATTCCTTCCATTTTCGTGGTTATGTATTTACACAGGTAGTTCATAAATTTCAGCAATCCATGGTAAATTCCTGGCCCTATGAAATTCAATTTGAAAATCAATTTCTAGGTTTAGAGTATTGCCAAATGGAAGCTGAAGAATTCTAACAAAGATATAATCTTAGGTTTTAAATAAAAAGAGATCATCATGATGAATTAAAATAATGCTTTCAAAAATTGAACAGGATGAAAAGACAAAACAGAACATAATTATAGCATCTGTTTGGCCATAAAAATACTGTGCCCTGCCATAAAGACTACAGGATTGAAGCCCAAGAGGTGTACACTTCAGTGCAAAGCTAAATATAGTGTCGCTTAGGTTTGCAGAAAGTTTATAATAAGAATATGGTGTAACTGTGTTTCTAAATTGTCAATTCAAAGCCATCAAAGCCTTAAATGTGTTTTGAGTAATAAAGAGGAATGCTGTGTAAAGTTGAGCTCATTTTCCTGATCTTTGTCTCCTGTCAGAAATTACTGTAACAGACTTAAGACAATTATTTGCAGCTTAAATGCTTAAATTAAAGCAAAACCATGGTTAAATACATGTAATACGACAAAGTACATTAATCTGCTAGTTGTTTTATAACAAACCAGGGTTTTTTTTTAGTGTTTCTTTAAGGAACATTACATCATGGCCTTGAGGACATCAGCAGGTTCTAATTGCCATGAGAAGCCTGTAACCCTCCTTCTCTGTATGCTTCCTATGTGAACTATTTCCCTCACTGAGTGGTTGACTGCTTTTATTTAATTCTAAATCATTTTCCCTTGCCAAAAGTGCAACCCTTTCTTTTTGCTGACAGAAAGGTTTGCACTTTATTTTATTGCGGGTTGTTACTCCAAATGTCTGTAATGAGTCCCTCAAAAATAAATTTCCACTTTTAAATAAAAATAAATGTAAATTCCCAGCATTTCTTGTGTATATTTCACAGTCATACTAACTTAAATTGAACAAATGTTCTTAAGTATAACAAATAACTTAATGAAGACTCATGACAAAGGTTTGTGGTAGATAGTTTTTCTCTGTTTCTCTGAAAGAAAAAAAAAAGCTGCATTTAGAAAGGGAAGATCAGGTTTACTTCAATGGAATTTGCCCTAGCACATTACAATTAGAAGACAACTATTAATTTGATAGCAAATTTCAGCAGCATGAACCTGCTGTTAAACTCACTAATTCTTTGGAGTCTGAATTTTTATCAATAATAATTTCTGCATTACAGTAAAGGCAGATAAAGTTCCTCATTTTAAACTTCTTTTTTTTTTTTTTAAATTAGGATCATATATGAAAATTTGCAACAAAATGCTGGCAAATGTTTTATCTGGTTCTACAGTTAAAACCTTCTAAATGTATAGAGTTTTATATAGTTCACATATACCTAAATATTGCCAACCAACTCATCTATTAAAACTAAGTTCCAAAAAATATTTGGGGTTGAAGTTCTTTCTAGCTTATTGCCAGTGACTTCTTACATTTCATTAGAACAAAAAACATACAAAATTACTTTATTTCAGTTTTGAAAAGTCAGCTAAAATGTCAAAATCAATACTGATTGACACATTCACAAGACACTTTGCTTTGCTTTGCTTTAGAATTCATCCTCTAAAGTATTTATTCTCTGATAGATATGGAAAACCTGTTAGAATCTTACTGTTTAGCTGTGAGAATGCACACGGATGTCAGACATATCACGGAGTCTCAATTTTTGCATTTGAAAAAGACCAGAGGAATGTGTGTTGGAACCTGAAGTTAGAATCATAAGTTAGAATTATGGATTTGCCTGATTTTTGCTAAATAATTCTTCTGTCTTTATTTAAAATATACACAATGACCTTTGTATCTACCTTTTCTTTATGAAACTGATTCAGAAGAGATTAAGGAACTGTGAGTGTTATTGGAAACTATACCAATGCAGACAATACCACATCTTCAACAATCCAGCTTTTTTACAATTCCAGCATGAGGAGTAGGTATGGATTTTCACCAAATCAGTATGTTTGGATCATGATACATAATTATTGGAAAAGTGTATATGTGTGAATATTATGAGAGTTAGGGAGCTGAATTTATGGTTTTAGTACAGACAGTGATGCTATTTGCACAAATTTTGACTGTTGTCAGAATGAATTTTTCAGTTAACTCTAAAAAAATTAGGTAATACTGAAACACTGGACGCAGAATGAAGAAGACATTATATTACAGGAATATAATCTACCAACAAAAGATCACTCAAGGTTGATACTAAGGATTTACCTCAGTGTCCTTCTGAAAGGAAAATTTCATAAGAACAAATGTTTTATTCTCAGCCAAAGGATTTATATCCCATTTCCTTGTCCTTGAGGCTCCTCCCAAAAGCATGTTTCCATATAAGTTCCTCTTACATAATAGGTCCACCAGCAATTATCACAGAGTAACGGAGGTGGGAAGAGACCTCTGGAAATCATGTAGTCAGCTCTGTTCTCCAAGGCAGGCTGAACACAAATTTTACTCCTTGCTTGTGATGAACACCATCACTTTTTGGTTAATTCACAGCTGACTTGGAGATCCATCTGACCATCAGCACCCAATCTCAGATTTCTTCTTTTCATCTAATGCAAGAACTGAGGTTTGTATTGTATCCAGGTTACACTTTGTAAACTCCAGTTTCAGCAACTGTGTTGGGTTTGCATGGCCTGGTTTTGGTAGCAGGGCGGATGTGTGTGTGTATGTGTGTGTGTGGACTGCAGGGCTTGCTTCTGTTAGAGGCTGCTAGCAGCTTCTTCCATGCCCAGCAGAGCCAATCCCTCGTGGCTCCAAAGCCTGACTTGCACCTGGCCAAGTAGAAATGATGGTAATGCCTCTCTGATAACAGATTTAAGAGGAAACGAAGAAAAAATTGTTGCACAGTTTTAATAACAGCCAGAGAAGAGCAGAGTGGAACACATGAGAACAGCTCTACAGACACTGAGATCAGTAAAGAAGGAGAGGGAGGAGGTGCTCCAAGTACCAGAGCTGAGATTCCTCTGCAGACCCTTGTGGGACAGCTGTGCTCCTGCAGCCCATGGAGATCCATGGAGAATGCAGAGATCCACCTGCAGCCTGTAGAGGAGCCCATTGCTACAGTGGATGGATACCTGGGAGGAAGCTGCAACCCTATGGGAAAGAGGGGCCCTGCTCCCAGGATGGAGCAGCCTGTCCCTGGAGGACTGCACCTGTGGAAGAGAGACCCATGCTGCTGCAGTCTGGGGAGGACTGTTGCCTGTGGGATGGACCCACACTGGAGATGATCATGGAGATCAGTCTCCATGGGAGGAGAGCCCACAGTGCAGCAGGGGGAGGACTCCTCTCCCTGAGCGGTGGGAGAACCCACGGGTCATGAACTGACAAAAACACATTGTCTCCTTGTCCTTCTGGGGTAGAGCTGGGAAGGTGCAAGGGGTGGGAGAAGATTTTCTAAGGCACTTATTTTACTTTTCATTATCTTGCTCTAATTTTATTAGTAACAAAAATGTACTTTTTTTTTGCTTCCCCATATTTTGTACCTTTTAGCTATCCTTTTTTATTTTACTTGTGTCTATTTCTTCTCTATACTTCCTCTTTTGGGTCTCATCTGTTCTGTTTCTCTAGTTAGTTGGTGAGCAGCAGCAGTGGCACACAAGATCAGTCTAGGTGGGACAGTTTGGGCTCTACAAGGGGGTTGCCAAGCTCACAGACACCCAACAGCATCCCAGAGCCCCATCAGGACTGGGAAGCCCCCAAATCAGGCATAATGGTGGGTGAGAAAAAGAGAGATGGCCTGCTATTGAATCAGCAACTGTGGTGAAATCACTCTCCTAGGACTGATACGTGTCCCATCCCAAAATTGCTTCAGGTGCTATATTGAGATCTCCACTCCCAAGGTAAGACCACCTGTCACTGAATAAGACATATGATTACAGTCACTCTTCATGTAAAATTGAAGAAGTAGTATAAAAGTGAGTCAAGAATGAGAAATTAGGGAAGATTCCATTGCAAATTCTGGTATCAGTGGATAGGCTGAACTTGTCGTCTCCCCCTTAGGGATGCCAATTGGGTAAGAGCTGTACTCTAATGCAGGCTGAATCATCATCTCAAGTTAGCTTTTATTAGGGATTAAAGTTTGTTACTATACTGCTTTGAATTGCTATATTGCTTTGAATATATTTTCGCAGTCAGATGCCATCGCCAGCAACACTTGAACCTTAACCTGTCACAATTATATAAATAAATTGAGTTATTCTGTAAATGGGTAATATGAGTCCTTCAAGGGACCTGGCAGTCACTTTTAGTGGGTAAAGGTAAGAAGACCCAGGATGGGGTGTCTTTGTTTGGCGTGTGACCCTAAACAAGTCAGTGGAACTGCCCTCCAATCTGGTGAATGGCTCAGTGAAGGGTCCCCGTAACAAGACACTGACAGACTGCTCAAGCACAAAGGTCTTGGCTTTCCTGGAACATGGACAGACTACTCAAACATGAAGGGTTTGAGAAAATCTCCCTTTTCTTGTGACAAGTGCCAGTACTGGAACTTGGTGGGACAAATCCTATGTCTGCAGTGTGACTGCTGATGGCTACAGGCTCTCCAGAAGAGACAGGTGAGGAAAGAGAGAGGCAGAGGGGTCGCCCTCTACATCAGGAGGCAGACTGAGTGTGAAGAGCTGTCTCTGAAGAGCAGCCACCAGCAGGTCAAAAGCCTGTGGGTAAGGATCAGGGACTGAAGCAACAAAGGGAACCTTGTGGATGGTTTTAAGTACAGACTCCTGATCAAAGGGACCCTATTGATGAAGCCTTCTTGCTCCAGCTACAGGAGGCATCATGCTCACAGGCTCTTGTCCTTCAACCATGCCAAAATCTGCTGGGAAAGCAGCATAGCAAGCTGCAGGCAGGCCAGGAGACTCTTGAAAAGCATGAGGGATACCTTCTGGAACAAAGGAACAGACAGCAGCCCTACCAGAGGGGATATGGTCCTGCTTCTGATGGGCACCAGTGGAAGCGAGCTGATCCTGAACATCGGGGTTGGAGGGAGTCTGGGCTGCAGTGATCACACACTGCTGGAGTTTGCAGTCCTGAGGGGTGTGGGCCACGTGAGGAACAAAGTTAGGCCCCTGAACTTTAGGAAAGCAGACTTCCAGCTCTTCAAGGAGACAGCCAGTGAGATCCACTGGGAGACTTCTCCCAGGGATAAGGGAGTGGACCAGAGGTGGCAGATCTTTAAGGAAGTTTTCCAAGCAAGCACAAGAGCTGGCAATCTCCAGGAGCAAGAAACTGAGCAAGGAAGGCAAGGGAACAGCAGGGCTGAGTAGGGAACTGCTGGTCAGACTGGAGGGAAAGAAGCAAAGGGACAAAAGAAGCAGTTGAAGCTAGAATGGGTGGCCCAGGAAGAGCTTGCAGAGACCTTGAAGAGATGAAGTTTCGTTGTGCAGGTTCAGGATAAGGAAGTCCAAAGTAAAACTGGAATTGATCTTGGCAAAGGACACAAAAAATAACAGGAAGGGCTTCTACAGGCACGTTACCCACAAAAGGAAGGCCAAAGAAGGTAAGCCCCTCTGATGAGTAAGGGTGGAAACTGGTAACAATGAATAAGGAGAAGGCTGAGGTACTCAACATCGTTTTGCCTCAGTCTCCAAGGGCAACATTTCTTCTCCCATCTCCTGAGAGGATGGACAGCAGGACCCGGACTGAGGGAACAAAGTCCTTCCCACTGTAAGTAAAGACTAGATTCATGTCCACTTAAGGAACATGAGTGTACAGTGGTTTGTGGGGCCCAATGAAAAGCAAACCAGAGTCCTGAGGGAATGGCTGATGTATTTACCAAGCTGTTCTCCATGATATTTGCAAATGTCTTGGCAGTCAGGTGAAATCCTGGATAACAGAGAAGAAAGAGGAAAACATTGTACCCATCTTAAAACAAGGTAGAAAGGAGGACTCTGGGAAGTACCAGCCTGTCAGCCTCACAGTTGTGTTTGGGATGATCATGGAATAGACCCTCCCAGAAGCTATGTTAAGGGACAGATAGGACAGGGAGGTGATTTGAGACAGCCAACACAGCTGCACCAAGGACAGGTCCTGCCAGACCAAGCCAGTGACCTTCTCTGGTGGGGTGACTGCATGAGTGGGCAAGGGAAGGGCAAAAGATGTCACATATCTGGACTTCTGTAAATCCTTTGACACATTCCCCCACAATATCCTCTTTCTAGAATGGAAGGAGATGGATTTGCTGAGTGGTTTGTTAGGTGGATGAGAAATTGGTTGGATGGTGGTATCCAGAGGGTTGTGGTCAATGGACATCTGTGACAAGTAGTGTGACTCAGAGGTCCATATGGGGACCACTGTTATTTAATATTTTCATTATGACCTAGACAAACAGATTGAATGCACCCTCAGCAAATTTGCAGATTACACCAAGCTGAGTGATACAGTTGGCACACCTGAAACATGGGATGTCATTTGGAAGGCTCTGGAAAAGCTTGAGAAGTGGACCCTTAGGAATCTCACAAGGTTTAACAAAGACTACTGGTTTTGGCTGGTGCAGAGTAAACCTCCACAGTGGCTGGTATGAAGCTGTGGTTTGGTTTTGTGCTGAACACAGAGCTGATAACACAGAGATGTTTTTGGTATTGCTGAGCAGAGCTTGCACAGAGCCAAGGCCTTTTCTGCTTTTGATACAGCCACACTGGGGAGGGGACTGGTGGTGCTCAGGAGGTCAGGAGGAGATGCAGCCAGGACAGGTGACTCAAACTGACCAAAGGGATAATCCAGATCATGTGACATCATGCTCAGTGTATAAAGCGAGAGGAAGAAGGAGAAGGGGGGGAGGGGATGTGTGTGTGTGTGTGTGTGCATTTGGAACAATAGTGGTTTTCTTCCCAAGTCACTGTTATGTGTGATGGGGCCCTGCTCTCCTGGAGCCTGCCTGCCCATGGGAAGTACTGAATTAATCCCATGTTTTACTTTCCTTGTGTGTGTGGTTCTGCTCTCCCTTTAAACTGTTTTTATCTCAACCCCTGAGCTCTTCAGCTTTTACCCTTCTGATTCTCTCCCCAGTCCTGCTGATGAGAGAGTGAGTGAGAGGCTGTCAGGGTTTGGCTTCTGGCTGGGATCAAACTATGACACAAAACCAAGTGCAAGGTGCTGCACCTGGATTGGGGCAACCCCTGATCCGAACACAGGCTGGGGATGAACAGACCAGAACAGCCCTGCTGAGAAGGGCTTGGGGGTGCTGGTGGGTGAGAGGCTGGACCTGACCCAGCCATGGGCACTCACAGCCCAGAAAGCCAAATGTGTCCTGGGATGCATCCAAAACAGTGTGGGCAGCAGGGCAGGGAGGGGATTCTGCCCCTCTGCTCTGCTCTGCTGAGACCCCACCTGCAGTGCTGCATCAGCTCTGGGGTGACAGCACAGGAAGGACATGAAACTGTTGGAGTGAGTGCAGAGGAGGCCACCAAGATGATGAAGGGGTGGAGCACCTCTCCTGTGAGGAAGCTGAGAGAATTGAGTTGTTCAGCCTGGAAAAGATGCACCTTCAGGCAGACCTAATTGCAACCTTCTAGTACCTGAAGGGAGCCTACAAGTAACCTGGAGATATTTTTTTTTTTATTGGTAAGAACATGTAGTGACAGGAGTAGTGGCAATATCTTCAAATTGAAAACCAGTAGGTTTCGATTGGATATCAGGAAAAAATTATTTAGTGTTTTTTTCTCTCAAATTTCAATCACTTTTCCAGACTTTCTTGCCCCATTATTTGCGTACCGTTTTATTTAGTATCTGTAAAACACGTGAGAATCCCTTTGTCAATATACAGGCAGGAAAGCTGTATTAACCAACAATTTTGTTTCTTCTATCAGTGTCTGTTAATTGCTTCTGTTACCTGCTTTGACACCATACTTGACATAAACAACTTCACCAGAACACTGAAAATCTTGTGACTTTCTATTTGTAAATATTTTTATGAGAAAGTAGTGAAAATATCAGGTTTGCTGTTACAGTGTCCAGAAAGGTAATCTAAATGTTTAGGAAAAGACCATGCCTATATTTGGACCCAACTTCAATATATATATATTAAAAATACATTAATTGCAGGAAATTAATTTTTCTAATAGTAATTTTTGCAGTTTGTGAAACTTAAGCAACACTTGCAGCGAGGTCTATCTGATCTCCATGTTACAATGTATATTCTGATTTCTTTAATAAAATCATAGTTTATTCATTATTTTCACTGTTGTGGTGGAGAATGAAGTAGATCCTTACACAGCAGCCTTGAGCTCACTCTAGTGAAATACTCTTACTGAGACCATTCAAATACTGGGAAGATAATTACTGCAAGAGCTACATCAGAAAAATCAGGTAAAATGACACTAACTTTTAAATATTTCTGGTAATCATATTGTAATTACTTTTTATCTTCCAAATGACCTCTTGTTCTCATTATACAATTTTCTGCTTTGAAATAACCTGTGTGTTTTGATTTGACTTTTCTGGAGATCAGAAGGCAATCTTTCACTTGTGATGACATTTCTTCTGACTTTGAATGTGTTTTCTCTTGGCCTCAAGCCTGTATGTAATCCTAAAAACTTCTGCCTTGAGATGAAATCAACAGGATTTTTCATTATTTTTTTTATGTTGTTCATCTGTGTGTTTGTGTTGATTCTATTGAATTCTTTCACTCTTTGGATTAAATGTTCTGTGAGTTCCAAGACACAGAAGCTTCCTTTGAATCACAAAGGATCACAAGATACTTTATGCTGGAAAGAGCTGCTTGGGGTCATTTTGTCAAACCACCTGTTCAAAGAGGCTTACCTTCAGGTAAGGCAGGTGAGGTTGCACAGAGCCCTGTTCTACTGAATCCAGAAAAATTTAGAAGATGAATACTTGGTAATCACAAAACCTCCTCCAATTCCTATATCATCTATGTTTTTCTTTTTCTTTACAGGCAGTGAAAATTCATAACGTGTTACTTCTGCCTATTGTTCTTCTGATGTGCACCTCTAAGGAAAGTTTGGTTCCATCGTCTCTGCAATGCCCCTCCAGGTAGGTGAAGAATTTCCTTCTAATCTCCAGTGTAAACAAAAACTGCTGTCCTAGCTCTTCCTCCTCATGTGCTCCATCCTCCTTACTTTCTCTTGCCTCTGCTCAGCCTTGCTCCAGTATACGTTAGAAAGCCTAAAACTGAACACAGTACCTCTGTGTCATGGATAGATTGATGCGCTGCACTTGTAACAGAGAATGGACCAAAGTGTTTTTTGGTCTAAACCAGTGATTTACCAAAGTTTCATAGCAAATGTGAGAGTTGTTAAATCAGAAGTGATGGCAAGGAGCTCTTAAGTGTTTTCTGCATAAAGGACAGAGTCAGAGACCCTGCTGTTGATTCAGAGGTTCAGAAAGGACCCTTTTGCTTTCTAAACTTCTTTCAGGAGGGGAGCTCACAGGCAGCTGCATCCAGACTTAGTCGCAGACTTGGTCCATGTCTGAATGATGACAAGGGCACAATCAATCCTTTAGGTGGGATTTCAAAGTATAAGATCCTATTGATGACTTACTAAGGATCTGTTACAAGGAATCTCTCAGCCTTGAGGAGTAACCTTGAGAGGTGTCCCTGCTCAAGGGGAGGTCCTGCCTGCAGCCTGGATCTGTCCAATAGGAGAGATTAATGGGCCCTGGGCTGTCCTTTGTTTGTGGAGGAGGATGGTAGACTTGGACCAGCTGTACTTGGGGTTGGCATGTGCTCAGCTAGCCCTTGCCTTGTTGAACAAGAGTTATGGATCTCGGCTGCTGAGCAAGAGTTATGGCCCTGAACTGTAACTCAGATACTCTGTATCTGTCAGTCAGACGTACCACAAACATCACCAGTGGCCATTGCTTGAGCAGAAATGGTGGAAGTGGGGACATGCCATCACATACAGACATAGCCTTGAAAATGCCGAATAGAGAGGGAAAGCTTTTTCCTTGATCTGCTAGTCTGCACCCTTTAGTCATTCCAGACTAGACTAGATCCAGGAGATCAAGGCTCTATGTGATCTAGAAATTTTTATCAAGATTTGGAAAAAGAAATATATTTTTTGTTTTCAGCTAAATGAGAACTTTTTATAGCTTGATGGTGTAATGAAATGTGGATAGCAGTTTACAAGAGACCACAAGATGGTGCTAGAGATAGACGACTTCAAGGAGCTGTACATACAATAGCAGCGACCCTGCCTTGTTTTCTGGGCACCATTTAGCCCATGTAATTGGCCAGAGGAAATGAAGGGAGGGGCTGGTAGGGAATCTTCTCTTCTGCAGTCTGTTTATATAAACAGGGAATATGGGGAGTCACACTTAAAGCATACAAACTATGATTTCTTTGGTTAGACAAATTATGGACAAGCAGAATCAAAACCAAAATGACGCTAACATAATGTCTGTTTATATGCATCTTCAAAATACATACAATGTATATGTAAAAGTAGCAACACTCAAGGGAGAGTATTCTTCTGTTTGAATCAGCTGGGAATTACAAGATACACATGTATTGTATTTGCTGGGATGGCAGCCTGACCACATCATCCTATCTAAGAAAGAAGAACCCTTGAAATCAGATTGTGAGTGCAAGGTGAGATTTTAACACCAGGGAAGAGGCATAAATGAGTCCTTCTGCTGAGATGTTATGTTACTGAGGATCCTTAACTGAAACTGCATAATTTGGATTGCTTACAAGTTTTAGCAGTATTGCAATTGCAACTATGTGAGATTGTAATGGTTTGTTCAGACTGTAGAGACACTCAGTGTCTACTGGATGTTGAACAGGAATTATGGCCCTTGGCTGCTGAGCAAGAGTTATGGCCCTGAACTGTTGTATCTGTCAGTCAGATGCACCACAAACACACTGGTGGCCATTGCTTGAGCAGAAGTGGGGGAAGTGTGGGGGCACAATTATATGCAGACATAACCTTGAAAAAATGCCAAATAGAGGCAGGAAAAATGACAATTTCTAATTCCAATTTCTAGCTCTCTTGCCTCCCTATAATGAAGGAAGTGCATGTAACAGAGAAAGATCACTTGCTTTACAGTTATTGTCATTCTTCTCACAGGTTTTATTGTAGGAAGTCACAAGTATGGTCAAAATACTACAAGTAATACATGAAGAATACTTACATTACATTGGTCTAAGCAAACAAAATGCAGTATTTTATTTAAGGCACAGCTTTAGAAGGGCAGAAATACAAGAGTGACATATATATATTATTATTTTAATAATTATCACACCTGTTAAATGAAAGTTAAAGAATATAATAGTTGTTTTAAACAGCAAAATACTAATTATATTTCATATTTGAACATTAGACACATTGGATTTTATTGTAAAGTGTTTGAAACTATATTTTTCTGAAAGGCTAAAAATGAAAGCCATTCTGAAATGGCTTTCATTTTCTGTTTTAAAATAAAATTTCTATATGATTTCCACCTCACATACTAAAAACTTTTCTGCCACTCACAAGACACTTAGATTAGTGGGAACTGGAAAATGTCAGTTTGAAGGGATTTTATGATCAAAATAAGACTCCAGCAAAGATTAGGATAGAGAATTTTTTATCTTGCCTTATTATGTACATTAAGAGTTATGAATTTGTCTGATTTTACTGTGTTTTATGAGAAAGAAGTTAAATGATATTACTATCTTAGATATCAAACCCAAAATTTTACAAAATTACCACTGCTGTATTCCATAAGGACTTATTTTCCCTTGAATTGTTAAAAAGATGGCACATGGTAAAAGTACAAAATTCTGCATATAACCATAATTTAAATTTTAACTATAAAACAGATTTAAATTTAGCTGAGGTAAATGTTACTTTTGTGGTGATATCAGCAATGCTGATTTCATTATTATGCTTTTTACAAGCTTTATGGTGACTTGTCCTCTTTTCATCAATTTGCCATCAAGCACATTCTGTAATTTAGTGAGGTGACTACACTACCAATAATAAATGTATGACTATGAAGTGTTAGTGTATCAGATAGTGAAATTAATGTCCTTGCTATGACTGAATCTATTTCTTGTGCAACATTTTAAGTAGTTTAAGTTAACTTGATTCTAGTGTAATAAATGCTGAAATGAATATCTAGAGTTTTGGGGATTTTTTTCTTCACATTAACTCTTGGCAGTTTATTAAACTCCTGGTAAGTCCAGAGGTTGTAAATATTATTTAGAAAATACTTAAAAGCTCTTTTCAATGAGCATTATAACCAACAAAAAGATTTTCACTATTTGAAGATTACAACAGGCAACCTAATCTTTTAAGGTCTCACACACCTTTGCAGTTTAGTTTCCGACAGAAAATTGCATTATTGCAATGTGCATTGACTGACTGACTGATCTTAGGATTCTTATTTAAGGTAATTGTTCATTCTACTTGCTCAGGGCTATTCCTGCAAGTGTGTTGTATTGTAGGCTGTTTTGTTGCAACTAAGCAGCAGTCTTTTGGCGTAGGTGCATCATGTCTATCATTTATACACAGTCTCAAATTACTTGCATCACAGAAAATTGCCACTAAATCAGAGTGGAAGTCCATGTATAGAAATGAAGAACCAGATCTTTAACCCTTAGCGATCCTTGATAACTTTCAGGTTGTTTCTCATGTATTTCTAATAGGTTATGGTTTGCAGGGCATGGTCTATGGACATTTAAGTGACAACATCTTCCACTTGACACTGACACACCCTGTTCCTCAAAGGTAAGTTGCTCAAAGGAGACTCTTATGTCTCCTCCAGTGTACCCCACATAAACACTTAGTGTTTCTTTTATTCAGTAATTTTGAACATTATTGTTTTTTCTGATGTTGTTCTGCACTCTGCTTTGCAATTGAACATGTGATTGTATTTCCCTCTATGATTCAGAAGTGGAAGCCAATATGTCAGAGCAATTTTCTGATGTGTTTGCAGGCATCTGTCGTGGCCCATCAGTTCAATCTGCCTCCCTCCCTCTGCCTGCACTTTGTATATCTGACGCTCTGTGTACATTTTCTTAGAGACCTGCCACGCTGGACAGATGCTGGAATTGCATAATGGACTACATGGATTGGCTTGGAACTACAGGTGCAGAGACATCTTCTAGCTTCCAGAATTTTCCCTTATTCCCAGATAGAGTCTGACTCTTTCTCCAAGTCAGTCAGTCAGTCAGGATTTGCACACATGCATTTAACAACTTCTGAAAGTTTTCTAGTCACATTCAGGTGAGTTTACAAGAGACAGTTTTTAAAACAAAAAATATTTATCACATGCAGAACTTATGGCATATTTTATGATCATGTTCAGATATATTCCTTACTGTTTCCATCTTTGAAATATCCCCTGTATATTTTCCCACACCAGAATATTTTGTTTTCTTAAAAACATAACTGGTAGGTAGGACGCAAAGACTGATCAGTTAGTATGTTTTTCATACTTGGCCTTCCTCTTTTGCTATTGATGTGTAGAAATAAAGACGTTGGTGACTTAGAAATTGTGAAAATGTAAAAATTTAGCCCAAACAGAAATCAGTTGATCTCAAACTTCGTCATCTTCTTAGGAGCTGTATGGGCACTTAGGCCACTGAAAGGTAGACAAATTACTTTTCCTCTAAATATGACACCCTGAAGTAAAAATTTTTCTCCTCATTGGGCTTCTTGTTTTTCAGCTTGCGAATATCAAGTGAGTCATCATGCACACACAGATAGTAACTTCTGTCTTCATAGCACTGGAACTGCACCGATTCTCCTTGGTAATGCATGATGAAAAAGTTATTATCTTCTCTCAGCTATGAAAATACACAAAGTAAAAAAAACATTGTATTTCTAAAGCCATTCTATAATGTCAAATGTGAAAAAAATTCACCTATGCTGTTGGTTTGTAATATTTTATGCTTGTTATACTTTTCTCCAGTGACTCATATTTACCAATATTTAAATAAACCTTGGCAACAACTAATCATTTTGGGATAGATTCTGTGATAACTATGAATAAAAATAATACCCATGTCCCTCAAAGGACCAATTAATACCAGACTAATAGATACATTCCTTTGCTTCACAAAAACAGCAACACAGTTTCCTCTGTGTGTTTATGATAACTTAGGTTTTTCATCTGGTTATTTTCTCACCTTTGGCCCACCCTGCCAATTGCCACTAACAATAAAATGTTAATCCACAGTTTTTCTTGCCTCTTTTGAAGTAAAATTAGAATGTTACAGCAGAAACTACTCTTAAACAACTTAATCTCTATTACCTGTTGCTTTTCTGTATATCTCTAGTTTCCAATGCACTTTTTTAAAAGATCCATCTTTGGACCAATAGCTATTGTCTAAAGAGCTATTCTGTGTGTGTGTGTGGGTGCATGTGCTTGGGCTGACTGGGCACCTTAGGGTGGGGATGGAGAAATAGTTACAAAATAACATCACACCAGAGAGAGGAAAGTATGTGATGAAATCTGCAGGAACTGTTAAGCGTGGGGCACCAAAAGGCTGCTGAACCTGCCCAAGGTCTCCAGCACTCCTCCAATGCCTACCACATCACATCCAAGAGGCTGCTGTAGCTGGACAGAGATTACAGGGCAGTGTGTGTGAAGACAGCTGCTGTAACCAACACTCCTGGGTGTGACTGTGCACAGCTGCCTGGAACCTGCTGGGCTGGGGGGTATGATCTCCTGCTCCTGCCTGTGCACTGAGCGAAGGAGTAACTGTGAATACTGTGTGAACTGTTACCTGATGCTAACAGTGGGACATTAATTAATAGAAGGTTGAGATTTGTGTTTCCCCCAACTAAGCTTCCTGCCAGAGAGCAGGGAATTTAGAGTATCTTTTGGGAAAGACTGAAGTTATCACAATCAAATTATTTTAACTTTCCTTTTGAGTGACCTCATTGAGCACTCTTGTTCTGCCCATGTTCTATAAGTCTGCCTATGTTCTGCCCAGTTCTATAACTCTGACTAGTCTGGCGTGCTATCATTGCTTAAGGGGACCTCTAAAAGGAAATGGAATCCTTGAGGAAAAGCAGGAGCCCATTCAAGGGTACCAGCTTGCTGGAGATTGCAGCATTGGCAATAACCACCTTTTATCAGAAGGAGCAACATGTCCTTTTAGCCCGTATGACAATGGGGGATAGAAAGAAAATGTCCTGCAGTTGTTGCAGAGTCCTCAAGGAAACTTGGGGAATACACTTTCTCTTATCAGCAAAGTGATAATGGGAAGCAGCTAGGACATTCTGTCTGGATCAATTCAACGTAACAACAGTGTCTGCAGCTTCAATCAAAAAAATTAAAGATTTAAAAAATCCTATTAAGAAAGTTGAAGAAAATTTGTCTTTGGGAAACAAATGCCTTCTAGGGACTCAGAATGGTAAAAAGTAAACATAAAAGGAATAAGAATGTTTGGTGAAAGAAAACCAGCAGAAGCAAGGAGAGAGAAATTCAGAAATGCAGAAATTCACACTAGAGCAAGGGGGATTCCCAAGGGGTTTTGTAAAGCAAAATTTACATGCTTGCAAAGGCAGATTGAGATCCAGAAATTTAAAAATACCTACTGTACCTGCATGAAATGATGGAAAATTTGATGGAAAACTATAAGAGGAAAATGATTTGGAGAATGACACTATTTGGCTGGGGGAAGGAAGAAGAACTCAGAAGTATAATGAAACACCATTAGGGCTGAGGTGTGCAGCAGATCACTGGAAAGAGCAAAATGTTTTGCAAGAAATCATGGCAGAGGTGATCTTCTATTATGACCTGTAAAGAAGGATGATGAGAAAACCTGGAGAATGTGGTGAACTACTGCCAGATAACATTCCTCCTGAGGACAGCTTATACAGTAGGACTCAAGACAATTTGCAAGTTTCAAGAAAAAAGCTACTGGTTTTTAGTTACAATCTGATATTTTGCTTTCCATTGCATTAAATGAAGAACCAATTTACAGCTTAGGTTTCACATTTAATGACAAAAAATTCACCTTTATTCGTGTCCCACAGGTGATTCACAATTCACTTAAAATAGAACATATGTTCTCATGTTAGAAAGATGCACAAATATTGTCTTCACAGGCTAATGAAAAACATGTCAGTGCTAAGAAGCACAGAAAAAGATGTGAGAGAGTATACAAGTATATAGTATACAAGTTTTAAAATAAATAGTCTCAAAATTATATAAGTCAGATCAAATATGGTGCAATGAGCATTACTCCAAGCTAGGTTCAAATCTTGCACTGTAACCTAGGAAGAAACTAGAAGATAAAAAGGAATGGATTTGAAGGCCAGCTGAAACACAACATCTTGTGGTGTTCTGATGCAGTACACAAAGGAGTGTAGTGCACTCTGCAACCTGCCTTTTGCCTCTGATCAAAGAGAATCTAAGGAATCAAAGAAAATGTGATCAAAGAGACATGAGTCATGCAATGATGATAAACAAACTAGTAAAACTGAGCTGCCACCTCAGTTGCATCACAAAAGTTATGGACATTGGAAGGCATTACAAATTATCATATTTGCGGCTGAAAGAGGATTGATAACATACCAGTGAAAATTTTGGCTGTTGTGCAGTGCAGGCACAACATCATGAGTCTCTCTTTCTTCCCACCCAGTCTCAGTGCGTAAGCTGGGATGGGCAAGAGGCTGAGATGGAACTCAGCTGGGAGGACAGCTGTGTCAGAGTGGCCAGAGGGATACTTTATGTCATGGGATGTCATGGTCAATCATAAAGCCTGGTGTAGAGGATGAAAAATGTGGGGTTGAGGGGATGGGTGTTTGCTTCTGAGAAGACTACTGCTCAGAGACTGGCTGAGCATTGATCAGGGGAGGAGATGAGTAAATGCTTTTGCATCACTTATGGCTTTTTCTGACCTACATATGTTTTACTTCTGAGTTTTTTTCTTATCTCAAAAATTTCCTTACTTTTGCTCTTGCTATTCTGTAATAAATGGATAGCATGGTGTTGGCTCTCGTGAATGTTAAATGTATGTTGTAAAAGAAGTTCTGGTGTCTTTTCATATAAGTTTTATAATATTGAAAGTTGATCTCCAACCATTGGGAAAGTTGAAGCAAAAAGGACTGCACAGGCTCCAAAAGGCATCTGTGCCTGCAAGAAGGACTGCACAGACTCCATAGTTGTGCCTTTAGTGTAGTTTTCCACTCCTGCCACAACAGCATTGCAATAAATATTGGCTGTCACCTGTGTTGTCTTTCTGACTTAATCCCCAGTCAGAATCAGACGTTATTGGAAGCTATTACTTGTTGTAATTTTGAATAATTATTTTATTGTTATTACAACCTAATTAATATATTAAAATTTAATTTAATAAAAGATTTTTCAAATAATATTGATTGTGAACCATGTTCCAAAGTTTCAATAGCCTTGGCTACAGAAATGAATGTTTACAACACTATATACAACTTTTCCTGGTATAACGATAGGGTCCACAGATTCTCACCTTTCTGCTAATTGTACTGGCAGTCTTCAAATAGAAAAATAGAAAATGCCTGCATTTAGGATTAGCTATTCAAAGATGGCAGATTAAATATCACATTGCAGCCTTGAATAGCTTTTTTTTTATCCATGAGAAGTATTTCTCCGTCTCAGGGAACTACTCCTGTGCTTTCTCCTCCTAAGGACAATGCAGGCATTATTCATCACACCAGGAATTATTTACTGATCAGTACACTCATTTTAGAAGGTTTATGAATAATATCATGATTCAGAGTTGCCTATGAGTTTGCCTCTTTACCCAGCTGTGTGTGGTTCGAGTGCAGGCTTCTGATTTTTCCTCATACAAATGAGTGACCACTTTTTCTTCTATTTTGGGGTATCAGCAAGAAACCATGATAAGCAGATCACTATTTGTCTTACTATGTAATGAATGAGTTTCCAGAAAGAATTTTTCATTTTAACTATATTTAAAACCCCAAAGTGATATAAAAGTCTCTACAGGCAATTGTTATAGCTCTTTCCAGATGTCTCCCAAAACTTGCTGGCCTAAAGACACTAAGCCTCTGTGAACAGCGCCATAGAAAAGGAATGCATTTTTATGTTTTAAAAGTGTATGAAATAAAAAAGTGTATTAAATATAATTTGCAAAAGTCAATATGACTGTGATCCTTTACAGCGTACAAGGGGGGGGACTAAAAGTTGCCTTAAAAATTTCCTAAGCTTTGCTGCTTTCTCCTTCTGTGGGGAGCCAAAGAATGTTAGTGGCAGATGAGTAAGTCAGCAGAACTTAAACTGAAGGACCCACTTAGATTTTCCAGGCCCAGAATGCAGCAGATTTCTCCATTATTAGTAGTGTAGCTCATACCTTTTGAAAACCATTTCGGATAGATGTCGATTTACCAGAACTGGTAATTCAATGCTTTCTGATTTAGGAGGAAGGTCAGCATTTTAGAAATTTTAGACTAGGAATTTCAGGTTTCCAGGGTTTCACAGTCCCTTTTACAAAGTTCTGAAACTACCTGGGTCCAGATAGCTCTAATTTTGCCTATTGAAATTGGAAAGATTGGCTTTTCAGTTGGGTGATAAAGCTACAGGGCTACAATCCTAATAAAAAATATTATTAGATACATTTCCTTAGTTTTGCATTTTTTCTAGGCTATAATGTACTATTAGCCTAAAGTTTAGGTATCCCAAAGAGCAACTAATTTCCTTCATGTGCCTACTATGTTTTCTATATAGAGAAGAGTCAACAAAAACAAGATTTTGTCACAAAAACATGTGAAGAAATCACCAAGTTGTCTGTATTTCTGTCCACAAGGCATTACTCCCGATTTATAATCATCTGATGATATGAAATTCATCAGATGAATTTCTGATTCATCTGAAAAAACCCTGAAAATGACAGGGTTTTATTACTTCCCAGAAGTTTATGACTGATGGATTCATTAGTTCTTAAAACATCCTAACTTTTAATCTGATCCTTCTAGATCTCATCTGCTAATATACTCACTCAGATTTTCTGCATCTTGCTGAAGAATTTGCACCAGATAAAACCTACTTTGTGTCTCCCTTCCTTTTGTATAAGCATAATAATACAGGAAACATATCCACCTTTCATGTTTTAATTGAAAGTCAGATATTTTGCCTGGAGATTGAAGGATGTAGTCATAAATACAAGTCAAGGGAAAATTTTGTATTTTCCCTTTTCTTAGGAAAAAAATCAGCTGAAAGAAAAGTAAGCAATTTGTCACTTAATGGGTAACAGGATGAGTTTTGCTGCTCTTTTTACGCACCTGTATTTGCATACACTGTCTCACACACAGGTTTTTATTTGTTTGATCATGATTGTATACCTGTTTAAAGTCAGGATCTTCATGGCCGCAAGTTTTCATATCACTCCTCTCCACTGAAGGACAATCTGGCTCTGAACAGGATGCTTTTAAGACCTGTGTTTACCACACAGAGATTTGTTAATTTTGTAATTTAATTTGGTAATTTTTTTCGTCATATTTTTCTTTTCAAACCCATCAAATGTGGCATTAATTCTAAAGAAAACTGTCTTTTTAAAAAAGTTCATTAATTATTACATTTAAATAATTCCAGATTAATAAATGGATAAATTATTGAAAAAATTCCACTAATATATTCCTCTTTCACCATTTGCAATGCAAAATGAATTGGGTTGAAAGCAAATACTCAAGACAGTCCTTCAAACTGTGTAATGCCTAGGTCCTATTTAGAAATGCAGCCCTGATTGAACCATATTGTACCAGGATACTGAAACTTCTTCCAGAGAAGAAGCCTTGTCCTGTTCCATACCAGATTTCCTGTTGAGACTAAGGAAATAATTTGTATGGTGCTGGAAAAAGAAATGTTTGTGATCTTTCTTTTTTACACATTTGGTAGATGCCAAGTATGTCTTAGTTCATCTTCAGATAAGAACTGCTTTCAATTATGTCAAGAAACATAATCTGTTATGACCAGAAATTATAAATTAGTTAACTGGAAAGTAAATTATTGTGGCCACAGCTTTCTCCAAAGAAAGCAGCAGGCACAACTTTCCCAGACATTGTCCTGGGGAGGGCTGTGAGAAGATCAGAGAAAAGATTGCTAAACAATTCTTATGTCACTTGCTGCAGTTGTTGTTGTGCACATGTGGAATGTGTTAAGGAAATTTTTTTACCAAAGGGTGGTTTCTTAATTGGCCACTGGTGATGATGTTTGGATTCAATTGACCAACCTGGTCAAAGCTGTATCGGGCTGTCTGCAAAGGTGATGAGTTTCTTAGAAGTAAATTGTAGTACAGTACAGTACAGTATAGTATAATACAGTATAATAAAAGGAAATAAAGCAATTGATCAGCCTTCTGGAATCATGGAGTCAATGCCAATTATCACCCTGTCAGGGACCCATGCAACGATAAAATCCATTAAGGCTCAACACTCAGTTCTTCTCTTGATTTGGTGGAACACCCTTCTAAAAATTGATTTATACAGAGGCAAACTCTGCACCAGAAAAATCCTTTAAAAAGAGTTGTGGTTTCAGGGACAGAAAGGAAAATCCCTTTCTGTGAGTAATAGGGTCAAATACGATTTATGTGTCTCACAATATACATTTCCCTGGAAAATTTCGGAAATTGATTTTATGGAGAGTCATTTGCGCGTTAAAAACAAAGAGAAACATCCAAGACTTTTCGAGAATGCATCTGGTGATTTACACCGTCGTGCATGGCTGACATTAGACAAAGGGTTATTCTTAATCTCAACATCCCTGTGTAAACAGAACTTGGACCTTTGCTTGGCTTTAGACGGTAAATTGCAACATAGCATTCTTGCTCAGACAGATTTTATCAATGGTTATAATTCCTCTCTGGGGAACACTAGCCTTGCCTTCCCTTCCTATCAGAAACAAACCTGCACAAGACTGGAGAAAATGGGAATGCTTAGATACCAGATGGCAAATGTTTGAAACTGGATGTTCAGATGTGTTTTCCCTTCATCACATTCCTTGTTCTGTGATGTGCATTCATCGGAAGAAAATAATTTCCATCTTTTTCATCTCTTTCCAAGGCAAGATTCCTGCTTTTTACTCCCCTCTTATTTTCCTGTATGTTTTCTGGCAAAGAAGCTCCCTCTTCCTCCACAGAGACTGGACCCCAACATTCCTGACTATCTTCTGGTGGCAGTAGTCAACTACTCAACCCACAGATTTTTGCAATCTTCTCTGAGGATTTCACAAAAAAGAATAAGGAGACATACTCAGTAGTTATGAAATGTGGAAGGTGGTAAGAAAAATGAATTTGAAAAGTTCTGTGGGGAAAATTGTCTTACAGTAAGAGAGAGCACCCATGCATTATAAAGAAAATAAACAACTTCTTACCTTCAGAGAGAGATGCTTCTTACCCTTGCACAACAAGACAAATTCATTAAGTTTTGATCTCTGTGTGAGGCTCACCAAATTTTTAGAATCTGTTTTACACAGAAGAGAATATTGTAAGAATATGAGTATCACTTTATAAATTAAAGAAGAGCTGAATATGGTCTACAAAGACAAATCATAGTTTATAGGCATGGGAATAGAAATAAATACAATCACTCTTGATACCATTCTCTTATCTAAAGTATTTAAAGTCTGTGACTTTGTGAGACTTAAAATTTGCCATATATATAGTTCATTTCTCTGCCTTTATGGTCAATGTATGAAATGTCAGTTATTCATTACTACATGTCATATGAACTACAAAGGCATATGTAGTGGTAGATAACTCATATGTGTAATAAACATGTTTATGGTATACACCTGGCTATGTATACATCAATATGGAAAATGTAGCATTTTTCCCCTTCTACTTTCTCCATGTTTCTAGATAAAAATCCTTCTACTATTGTAATTGTGTATACATTGGATTAATTCCATTTTTTGAGCTAATATTGTTTTTTCAGCTGCAGGAAGTAAGACAATATCAATAACATGGGACATTCCTCAGCCTGCTAAACTGACAAATATTCATTGTTACATTCTGGTACTTCGACGTCAGCAAAAAAGTAGATAAATTAGGGTACCCTTTGCCAACTCCTACAAAACCCTAGCAAAACCCTTTACATTAATGACTTTTCAGTGGTGCTGTATTTATCTGACTGACTTGCAAACTTACTTCAAAACACATCACTTATACTTTTAGAAGTATGACAAATGTTCCATTTAAGGCAAAAAATATAAAAGAAAGTGGCAGCTGATCTATATATTTAACTGCAGCAGCTGATTACAAATTTAAAAGACCTTGGATTATTAAGCATTATCACTTAGAGTTAAGGAGTTTGGAGTTATTTTACGTATTACCAAAGGCATTTTTTAGCTTTTGGAGAATATTCAGATTTAGCAGAATGTATTTATCTCACTTGACTAATTTTAGCTGCCTTGGCCCTGATTTTAGTCGCCTTAACTTTCCTTAACCATAATGCTTTTGTATTACTCTTCTGAGACAGCTATAGCACAAAAATAGCATAAAAGTTCTTGTTAAATATTGAGAAAAGCTCAAACTGACTAAGCTTTATTCAGTTGAAATGAGTACTTAGATAAATATAGTAGGCTACTATAGCAGTTCAACAATTCTGTAATTTTTATTACTTTTTGTGATGTCACCTTAAATTGCCTCAGCTGCAATTGTCCAATTTCAGTTGTAGCATTTAAGAGACACATCAACAGGCAAGAGAGGTTTCTTATCCAGGTCAAGAGTGTTCTCTCTTGAAGGTAAGAGTTACAACAAAAGAGGTATGCAGGAGCCCATCCAGTTGACCAGGGACATCCATCAACATGGCTTATATCCTAACTATCCTTGTCTTTCTCCATCTAGAGTTTATTGTGACTTGCTTATACATTGTTTAGTCTGAGTAAGTATAAGGAAGCTCAACTTTCTCTGTCACCTTTAAAAGATGTGACAGAGAAAGTTGGGCTTCCTTATACTTACTCAGTGGTCTATCAAGCAGCCAGAGAATGGATGTGGTCTATCAAGCAGCCAGAGAATGGCAAGGAAAGTAAGGAACCTTTCTGTGATTGTATATCAATGATACTTCCACTTCCACTGATGAATTTTTAATTAATTACCTTGTCTCTCTGGTCGCTAAAACCTTACCAGAGTCTAAGGAGCAATTTTAAAATCCGTGCAAAGAAAACGCCTTGAAATTAAATAAATAAAAAAACTTCTTGCTTAGGGATATTCTGAAAATGTAAAGATTTGGGATCTGGGAGGATATCAGTATTTTTATACTGTTCCCTAGAAATCTCCATTTGTCTCTTCTTCAAGGCGCAGTACTGGACCAGATTTGTTCTTATTGGTTACAGGAGCCCTTGGTGACTGGAACTGGAGTGCATTTTTCTTCCACTGTAATACCTGAACTAATATATCTTTGATTTTCTCAATAATTTTGTAAGTACAATATGAAAGTTCCCAAAGCATGCCTGCTTTTTCTTCATAGTAATTTCTCTTTGGTTTTCTTCTCCTGCTAAAACAAGTCTCCACTTTAAGACTCATACGTGGGTGTTCCAGTAATGGAACACCCACACTTTTCTAAAAAAGTTGTATGTTCCAGTTCGTACACAATATATTCCCTTACATACATTTGTTTTCAGTCCAACCTACTATTCGTAGTTTACAAATTTTGTAACTTTGAAGTTTTCTTCTTACACAACACAGAAAGGCTCTTTTATTTTTAGACCTGTCTAGTAACCTGAGCTAAGTGAAAAATCGGATACAATATGTTACTTTTAATGGCAAATCTATGTGTAAAACACTACCACCTTCTTTTCCTACACTCTAATGTATCTTCAAAACCAGATCCTAACAAAGATCTGTTTTACCTAGAAGAGGATTATGCTCTTCATTCCTTGTGAACATGCTCAACCACGCAATATCTAAAATAGAAGATATTTAACAAATATGTTAGAGAGCTACATTCCTCAGATTTAAAAATAATACAAACAGTTTCAAGAATTGTTTTGAAACATAATCTGAGAAGAAGTGTGTAATTGCAACAGATATCAGATTTCTTTTCTTGAGGGTCTCTGAATTCATTTAACCCCGTAAGGCTGTACAGTTAGACTTGTGAACAGGTACACTGAAGTCTGAACACTGAGCTTAAAAAGTGTATTGATTGCTTAGTTATATTTTGCAACCAAGAATGCACCTAAGAAGCAAGAGGTTGGTGACCACCTGTAAAGCTTAGTGTACTCTTAAAGAGGAGCCTGAAGTGCTTTGGCAGTGAAAGTGAGTACCTTAATTTTAAATGTTTGGGATTAGAAGACAACATGTAACAATAGCAGGTTGTTTCTGGCTTTTCTAACATCAGCCTGAATCACACAGCTAGTCAGCTGTGTTTATACCCATTTCTGGTATAAAATGTCACAAACATCCTTGTTACAACTTGTTCCTGATGTTATGCTGTCTTAACTGCATCATGAATATATGTCTTTGGTGCTTATGTGCACAATAATATTACACAGCATTTCCTTTTCTTGTTGTTGTTGGGTTTTTTTGGCGTCTTGTTTTGTTTTGTTTTGGTTTTGGTTTTGTGTTCCAGGAACATCAGTATCTTCTACAACAGGCTTGTCAGACTATGTATCTGTTCACAAACAGTTTCCATCGTATACCTGTACAGGTTTTGGTTCTGTTCATAAATTAACAATAATAATTGTCTGACTCCAAAATTTGATGGAATTCTCAAGGAAAAGATACTGAAAAACATATAAAACACACTTAAATACCCAATCAGTGTAGCTGTTGTTATTATAAATTTAATATCATGAAAGTTATATTAATTCAATTAAAGATTAATGAACTAAATAATCTAACTAAAAGATTTCAACTTTTTCCTCTAATTTGGTTTAAAATGTGTTTTAATGAGTTTTTTTTCCTACTTTCGCATCTCTGGAAATGGTACCATTCTAGAATAATTGCATCATTCTAGAATAATTGCATTTTATATTATTTAACTATTCTCTACCAAAATCGTATCCTCTAACAAGTCTTTGCATGATGATAGTTATGATAACATCTTTGGTGACAAATACTGAAGCCCCATTTAAGACAGAAGAGTCCAATATAAAACAAAATAACCCCACAAATTCCAAAATATTCCCTATTCTCCATTTTGCATTTGCTCTTGAGAATTACCTTTCCTTTGTCTCTCTTTTGAGCTAAATGTCTAGACTTCCCACTTACTCAAATGAGCATGAACAATATAAGCTTATAATTTAAATATATAACATACCTATTGTAAATAAGGGTAAAAGTTTCTTATATCATTATCAATATTCATACAGATCCAATATATTGTTATGTCTACAGAGAACAGGATCACAGAATCATTTAGGTTGGAAAAGACCCATACGATCATTGAATACAATCATAATCTGACACTGCCAAGCACACCATGTTCCTAATCACCCCATCCAAACTTCTAAATCCCTATGGGGTGGAGACAAAAACACTTCCCTGGGCAGCCTGTTCCAAAGCTTGGCAGCACTTGCAATAGAGACATTTTTCCTAATAATTAATCTAAATTTCCCCTGGCACAACTTGAGGCCATTTCCCCTCATTCAGCCTCTTGTTACCTGGGAGAAGGGCCCAACCCCCACTTGGATACACCCTCCTGTTTGGCAGTTGTAGACATAAGGTCCCTCCTGAGCTTCTTTTCCTCCAGGCTGAACACCCCCAGCTCCCTCCACCGCTCCTCACAGGACTTGTGCTCCAGACCCTTCCCCAGCTCCACTGCCCTTCCCTGGACCTGCTTCAGAACCTCAATGTCTTTCTTGGAGAGAGGCACCCAGGGACACATGACACATAATAGAACATTTGCAAATTTCCTGAGTGCTATACATGCAATTGGGGAGTTTTGGTACGTAAGGAACGTTACCTTCATGGGATTGCGAATCCTTGGTAGATATTTCATGATGACCATCTTCATCTATATCAAAATGCACTGTTTTTGAATCTTCAGTTAGTATATAACATTTCAATGTTTTTCGCAGGTTAAACTCTAAGAAAAAATGAATTATAATTATTTTTTGTATCAACAGAGAAATTACAACCTTCCATCAGGAAAGAGCAAGTACATTTTTTAGCAATCTCTACTTGATATTCTATGTATATTTGAACTATGAGCAGTATAGCCAACATATGCTGGAAATTATCCAGCAGGCTTAAGCACCTGGTTTGAGGGCTTGGTATTGGTGTGAAGTAGGAAAATAAATATTTCTTTGCTTAGAAGGTTATGTCAGTGACCAGAAAATATATATCTCAACCTTTTAGAGAAATAACATATGAAAACTTCAGCTTGACAAAATAGCTTTCAAGTCAAGAGCCTGAGGAACAATATAAGAAAAAGGGATGGTGGACAGCATGCAGATAGCTGCGTTGAAAAAGACTAAAGATTAATGGGGACAGGATTAATTTGAATGTAGGAGAGTGGGTCCACATTTGCAGTTGGCTGGTGAATGACTTGAAGTACCTGATGGAGCTCTGCAGGAAGCCTGAGCCAAAGCAAGGTTGTTCACAGAAGTCTTTGAGTGGAGAGATGTGAAAAATAAAGTTGTACGTTTCTTTATGAAGAAAAGAAGAGATAAAGTAGGGAATATTTCTCTGCAGCATACTGTTTATAGACTAGTTTCCTCTATTTCATAAGTACTTGTTTCTTTCCCAACTTTGCATTTTGAATATTGGATCTTTTAGGTTAAAGTGCTAGCTAAAATAGCAGCATTTAGTTTGGGGATCAGACATCTGAAAAAAAAAACCCCAGAAAACAAACCAACAAACCCAAGTCTTTTTAACTAAAAGCTTCCAAGAGGGAAATTGTTCTCTTTCATTCCTAAACACAACTGTGTTTTTCTGGATGTCAGAAGGATGTATGTCCGGACACTTGGATAGCAGACACCTCCAGAATAACATTATAAGTGGCAATTTTGATTATGTTCAGCTGAACATTGTTTTACTGGAAGAGATTTGATACTTTCAAGTGCAGTTAAGAGGTTTCTGAGATGATGAAGACCTCCAGGGCATGCTGCAAGATAAAAAATGCTGTATTTGCCAGAATAATTACACAAACAAAACCACAGGATACACAGAATGCATCAGCAGTAGCATAATGTTTTAGGAATCCTTGACTTCACCAAAAACTTTTAAACTTATTTTATAATAAGATACCTCCTCTGAAACATCTGCATTTAGGCAAATATTTTGAAAAAACTGCTTTGCTTCCAAGAAGTTTTCTTTCCACCCTGTTTAGGCTGAGCAGAAACTTTGCAGAAAGAGTAGGATAATGCACATCCTGACAGCTTGAATCACACACTCCAGAAGTGGCAGGTTCTGTGTTGGACCTTTGATTATATGCATAGTTGATTTTTGGTTGGATAAAGATTTTTCTCTTCAAAGGCAGCTGGCAAGCAGGCTTCCAGAAAAAAGGATGGGTTGCTCTAAAAAGCAACAGAACAACTACAATAATCAATACAGCAAACCTTTTAAAAATTTTATATTGAGGTAGCTATATTGTAAGAATTCTACTTATAACTAGAATTACAAGAACTAGTACAGTGCTCAAACTAGAATGGTTGGCAGGTCTGCTTATCATTCACCCTTTTCCAGGGAAGTACATTTGTACACTAGGAATTACTGGTCTGAACATGGTGGGGTGAAAAATGTAACATCAGTATTTCAAGGACTATTTCTGTTCTAGTTGTTTTAAAGGTAGCTTTTGGGGTCTATTTTTCACCAAATATTTTTATTTTTGACAGCATTATAGAAAAGTTGTTCCACATGCTTAACTTTGTTGGATTTTGCCTTGGATTGGAATATTCTTTTCAAGATTACAAACATATTTGTCACTCAGGTAAGAGTTACCTGACTTTCCAAGAGCTGTTTTCTTATTTTTAGGCAGAAATTTCTTCTTCACAGACTGCCTTCTATGGGGAGGCATTTCATACGGCTTTCTACGGCCCGAGCGGAGCAGCATTGCAGAGGTGTTGAAGAAATACTGAGGACGATGATCTCACTTGTCTTCCTTTTTGAGTCCTAAAGCAGGAGTTAGAATTTGTCACAAGGCTTTGTGTTTCCTTTGAGAAGCAAGTTTTCAAATATAATTTTGATAAATGACAATTAATAGAAGTAGATAGACTCAAAAAATGTTTGACTGCTTGCATGATCCAAGCCTTTGTCTTGCAAAGCAAAAAACCTGCATTTCCAGTGATGGTAAATCAGTTAACTACCTAAACTTTCACTAAGATGCACACCTACATGGATAACACTGTTGTGTT
The DNA here is from genome assembly GCF_022539315.1 of Serinus canaria. Taxonomy (NCBI): domain Eukaryota; kingdom Metazoa; phylum Chordata; class Aves; order Passeriformes; family Fringillidae; genus Serinus; species Serinus canaria. Next base: position 48,078,258 of record NC_066343.1, read on the forward strand.
GAACAAATATTGAAAGACTTCCCCTTGGATAACATATAAGCAGCGGCTTCTATATCAGTTTGTGTCTTCAGTTTTTGTTTGTCAGCCATAGGAAACTAGCTACATTTTCCTAACTGAATTGGAAAATCACATTCATTTTGTGGATACAGTGTAAAATAATTGTCAAAGTATTCATAAGTGATTGGAAATGATGCTAACTTCAAAACAACATAATCTGACTCTCAGAAGTATTTTGCAATCTTAAAGCAAGGTTCCAGAAATCTTGCCTTAGAAATGAGGACTTGAATTTGGAAACTTGAGGAATATGTTGTAATTATTAAGGAATATCAGATTAGATACCTGAAGGAGAGGCTGATATCTAAGAACTTCTTTGATGGTGAAACCACCCAGGCAGCTACTAAGGTATCCCAAAATTAGAAGTTAAATCACTGCATTGCAGAAAAGCTAAAGGACATTACTTTGATTTAAAGGAAAGACAGCTGAAATTCTGAAGTCTACATGCTCACCTGTTTATAACAAGTGTTTATAGCAAGTGCAGACCAAAGAAAACAAAGAGCTTCAATTCTGTCTAGTATCCTGGTGAATGAAACACCATGTGTACCCACTTCACCAAGTGAAGATGGATACAATTTTAGCCCCATAAAGCTTTGCACAGAAAAATTAAATATCTCTCAGACCATAAACATTCTGGCTCTGACACAAGTGTAATGGTTTGTAAATTCACCCAAGGAAGAGTAGGGCAGTTGTGTTTTCTGGTTTGGCTCGCTTCCCTGATGCAAAGCTTCATATATTAAATTTTTTACATGAAAAGAAAAACATCTGTCCCTGGCAGTTCTCTTGTTACCAGACTAAAAGGGATAACTAAGGCTCTTATTCACTCTCTTTAACTCTAGTTATAACAACATTCGGTTAGATCACTGAAAAGTTTAATATTTGTTATTTGGTATTGCTCTTCCTTGTGAATAGGGCTCATATAAATGAGTGATAACTTGCAGATAGAAGTAGAACGAAAAGTCTGGGTCCTCCTCATCTTGCTGAAACTGCTTTATCACTGAGCATTCTTTAAAAAAGAAAACATGCTTTGTATTTTCTCACAAGGAAACTGGTCTCTGGAAACTTCCACGCGAATCGGGCTCTATGGTGTCTGTGGACAGGAATGCCACCTTGTGGATCTTGAGAGACGTTAAGTCTCTAGGCGTTCACTAACAAAGCCTTAAGACTTTGCTGGGTATGTGAGGCTCAAAAGCACACGTCACTTGCTCAAGTTTCCTACTAAAAACAAGTGCAATTCTAGTTTGGCTGCTCTTGATCAGGAGTTCTGAAGATCCCAGTTCCTGATTTTGATCTATGTGCTTGCACCTGCTTTACTTACACTCACAACAGTAAGAAAAAAAGAAGGATGCTCTCAAGTCAGGACTGAAGAATTCCTGAAGAGGGCAGGCCAGTTCAAAGACATTCTCAGAAACATGTTTAGGAAGTGGATAAATTTTGAAGAAACTTTCTATGATGAATTATGGACAGGTAACCTTGATGTTATGAAGGACTGTACTAAGTTTTAATTACTTTGTCTTGTTTAAACAAGTACAAAATAGAAAAGTCTGTGGAATGACCTTCACCTCTGTTGGCTCTCCAGAAGCCAATTAATTGATTTCCAGAACAATTAAAACTCCCTAAAATAAAGAAAACAAGCTTTCACACTTTGAATTGCCATATATCCCTTAAGACTGAGTGACATATAAATACTCCCATTTCAAGAAACCTTTCCTGTCATTACATCTTCTTATACACACATCACCTATGCCCACATTTTTCATCTTTGCCAAAGCCTTTTATGCCGTGTATATCTTCCTATGTTGATTTCTTTATCCTAATGTCTTTCCTACCTATATCTTCAGTTCTTTTCTCTTTTCTGTGAGGTATACCTTGAAGTGGACTAAGAAGATTTGGATATTGTTCTTGGCTGCAGATGTGTCAACCACTGTTTTCCTAACTTGGATCTGATTAGTTCCATTTTGCATCCAAACAAAGTATAAGGGAATTAAAGTCTTTAAAATGCTGAAACTAGCAGCAGTTTAACTACTCTTAATAAACTAATGAGTCTGTTTGTGCCAATGACAACAAGATCACACTAAAAGCAGAAGAAATTTGCTTTTTACCAGTACATGGATTCTATCAATTCACTGATATGAAGATAGCAAAGAAAACCTGTTACATAACCTCTCTTGCTTCTGTTGTGATCTTGTTTGCTCTCTCTTTCATTTAACCCCAAGATACATGTGATCATAACATTAAATTAAATCAAATTCAGTACATGAAAACAACAATTAGAATTTTGGAGTTCACCCATATGGTGGATATATGTTCCAAATATTATCTCATACTGTGTTGACAAATTCCTAACATGATACGTCTAAGGTCCTTACAGGGTTAGAACTGTTTCAGTTGAGTGTATTTGGTCTCAGCTGTGAGGACTGCTAGCAGAGATAGCAATTCCTCCAGGTTTATTCTAATTCAAAAATGGATTTAAAAGAATTTCTGGCATCCTATAGCTAATAAAAAATGAGGTTATAGTCTCTTTCAAATCAGACTTTACAAAATCTGTCATTTAAACTAGACACAGGAATACACAAAAATAAACATAAAGTAGATGAAGAAAGAGATTTCTAAAGAAAACTTTAAGGTCAACTGAAAAAAACACTCTTTCATAAAATGTCAACAGTCTGATAACATAATTTTAAATTATTTAATCCTGCCATCATCTGCCATTCTTGCTTACCTTATTTTGTCTCTGCTGGGATACTTCAACTGAACAGAATGCTAGAAGCAGCTCTGTTGCAGCCAATTTATTGCCTGAACAGAGGGCAGGAAGCCAAACCTCTGAATAAAACAAAAGTCTGACGTGGATCTAATCTTCTAGATCTCTACACACTCTCATTTATATCAACATTCCAATGGTTCTTACTATTCCTGGAATTACAAGAGGGTTGGAAACTGTAGGAGCAAACTTTTAAATGCCTGTTTCTGTATGATGACACAGAAGCTTTTCTGCCCAGAACTGCATGCAAATTTTTAGCCACTAGCTTTGTGTATTCTACTCCTATATTTTATGTCACTAATATTGTTCTTGTTATCTGTCATTCTTCCAGGGCTGAGTCACACATATATAGTGTTACTATAAATCACGTGGATTTATAGTAATACAGACATATTAAAAGTAGGAGTGTAGCCTCTGTTTCAGGGTGCTCAAAACAAACTTACTGCTTAAACATTTACCCAGCTATCAAATGGGCTTTGCCTGCACTGCATCAATGAGAATACTTGGACTGCTTGTGACATGAGTGAACTGCTAAAAGTGGATGTGACACATGTCTTTGCTCATGAAGCCCTGGTAATATGTAGGTTTTCATTATCAAATTTAGCATGTTCAGTTGGCCTTATCTACCTATTTGCATTTCTAACCCTTCACTCCTATTGGTGAGTCCTTCCTATTGATAATATCTAACATTTTTTTAATTAGTGAGCCTTGCATTTTTACAGGAGTGAGTAACATTTTTATTTAATGAAATAATAAATTAATAATAAATAATAATTCATAATAAATTCATTTATTTAATGAAATGATAAAAAATCTCCTATAAACAATTACATTTACTTTTCTTTTTTGGCCAAAGTTTTCTTAAAATCAAGAAGCTACTGCTTTTATCTAGAGTTTGTTGACTATACGAAGAAGGTTACATAATTTATCAGTGTTTGGTTTAGGAGAAGTCTTTTTCATTTTCTAACCCCTCACCAGACACTAGTAATATATTGGTCGACAGAAAGACTTTATTGAAACACGTCCTTAGTGACAAAGCAATGTGATACTTTGAAATCTCAAGTCTTTGTCTAATACCCAAACAGTCTGTAAAATGTGGGGAAGTTTCTAAATGGCATGGTGTAAGATTGTTCTTTCAGTACACAATCGTCCTAATTTTGTGTGGGATAGATTTAATTTTCATGCTGGTATAGGGCATGATGTTGTGATTTAGATTTAAGATGAGAATAATGTTGATAACAGACTGATGGGTGAAGTGTTAAGCATTAGGACAAGGACTTTTTCTGTTTCTCACATCACACCACCAGTGAGGAGGCTGCAAGACACGATTAGCTGGGAGGAGACACAGGTGATATAGCTGACCATGACTGACTGGATGGATATTCCATACTATATGGTGTAAAGCTCAGTAATATCAGCTGCAGATAGAGCTGGCTGGGGCCTTGGGAAATGGCTGTGTATCTGCTAGCAAGGGGCTAGCAGCTACATTGTGCATGACTTGTTTTGTATACTCTAATTTTAATGATAGATATTTTTGTTTCCCCTCCTGTTTCTGGCCTATTAAGCTGTCTTTATCTCAATGAGTGAATTTAATGTTTATTTCCCCCCAATTCTCTTACTTATCCTGGGGTGGTGACAGGGAAGTGAGTAAGTGGTTTGTATGGTGTCAGCTGCCTGCTGGGTTAAACCACAAGTGTCCATTTTGGCACCCAACCCATGGGTGTGAAGGGTTAAGATAACCACTGTTCTGACATGTTAAAACAAATTTGTTATAAGCAATTAGTTGCATTGGTTTAATAGTTGCTGGCCACAATGTTGATCATTTGATCTCAACGCTGTTGTGTGCTCTCAGTAAGGTGTCACCCAGTGCCAGAGTTGCACTGGGTAACACTTACTTGCTGTGTGGGTTCCCTGCGGTGTAATTTCTCAGGTCTGGGTTAAGGTTATGATGCTGTTGTGCTTTGTAACATGGGTTTTTGATATGATGAGGTGCCTGTAGGCAGGACTGAGGCAGTGTGTGCACCGAGCACCACTGCTGCGCCTGCACAGCAGGAGCTACTTGTTGGGAATGACACCTAACTACACCTCCAAAGGCCCATCTGCGGGAATGACACTCTGCCATCCTTCCCTTCTCCTCCAGGTGAGTTACAACACCTCTTGGAAAGTATCCCCAGGGTGTCCAAACCAGCACCTTTGCACTGCTGTGATGCATGAACATGTCTCAGGTCTTGCATAAGGTTACACAACTAGGTAAGAACCTCACCCAGGGATCTGCCCTAAGGCTGGATAGTTATGAGTGGCAAGGAGTGTGGGGTAGGATGGGCACGTGCCTAGGACAGTGAGAATCTCCCAGTGTTTTGGAACTTCACCTCTGAAAAAGTGAGAAATCCAGAAAAATTTATCAAAATATTTGGGTAAGATAAGCTGTCACCAAATAATTCCGGGAGGCACAAATCACTGCAATGTGCTGGGGCCTGGTCCAGGCTGACGGAGCTCAGTGCTTGCTGCAAGAGGAAAGGCCTCTGGAACTAAGAGCAAAGTGACAGAGTCCATGTCTGAACCAGAGAACCAACCTGTGCCAGTATTATCTGAGCTTGCATGCAAGGAGAAATACTAGAAACAGAAGTGTGTGGAAGGGACTAACGGCTGGTCTGTGAGCTAGGAAGAGTTAGTTGGAAGAAGCTGATAAGAGTTGTGTTTACCCCTGAAAGGAATTCTGCCAACGTTTTTGACATGGAAACGAAGAAGAAAAAGATGAACAGAAGAAACCTGCAGTTGGATGTTAGTTGAAAACAGTGGTGGAGGCTGCTCTGTACCAACAAGCACTGTGTTAATTTATTGTAACCAATGAATAAGTACAAACTTTCTTGGGAATTTATAAAAGACAGCATGTTGTTATAATAAAGAGAGAAGCCTTCTGAAATTGTATAGTGCTCTTCTCTGGGTCATGACTGTCTCAACAGCAACAGAAGTGGACAAATTTAATAAGGGATAAAGCAGCTGCCTCTAAGGGGGATCAGAAAGTGGACTACTCCAAGCAGGGCTATCACAAGGTAGCTGGGAAGATAGGCAGAGGAAGATAGGTAGATCAATGACACATTGGGCCATCGAACAACAGATGCAAGGTACAAATGGGTTTTTGAACGAGGGTTGGACTTATCAAGGACATTATCCAATACCATGCACCATCTCTCCAGTTCTGAAAGTCTACTACGACAGAAGAAGCCCAAAGCTATGGACTAATTTTACTCCGTTTTAGAGAGATTATCACCGGCTGGGGGCTATGTACAAATGACAAACAGGACGGGACTGCTGTGGAACGTACCTTGAGCTGTTTTATTTTTTCAGCATCAGTCTCATTACAGGGTTATGACAGTGGGAAGATGCCAGCAGCTCACATCCCAGGCAGCAGACAAAGAACTTAATGTTACAACTTACTTTATAACTTTTTTGAGCAATCACACAAAGCAGAAGCACATTGACAGTGGTTCTATCCAATTGCTATAAGCACACATACCTTTGGTTAAAACAATGCTTGCTTATTTTGAATACAATGCCTGCTTGTAAGCCTTAAAACACAATGCACAGAGCTCCATTATTAAGCTTCAAACTTCCTAATATCTTGCTAGATAAACTTTTCTGCAGCTTAGGAAGTTGTCCTAGACAAGCGTTAATACACAGACCATGGTTCTATTTGTCCTTGCTTTTCTATTTTTTAAATAATTTTTCTGCTGACTTATCTCATGGCTACTGCTTAGCTCTAATCTCAGTTCTGTTGTCTCTGAGGCCTGCCTTTTGCTGCTTTCCCAAAACCCTCTGATTTTATGGATTCCCACAATTCCCCGTCTCGGTTCACCAAAAAAGGAACCCTTGTAACCGTGTCATTTTTTACTACCTTGCATTTCGTAGCCTTGCTCTAATAATTCTGCTTATTAACTACTTAAAGCACCTTCAGCTTGCCCTAAGCATTGCTATATTACAACACAGCAGTTTAATGTTTTGAAAGTCCAGTCAGTTCAAAGGGCATAAATCATGCCTGACAATAATTACGAGTCATTGTTCGAAAAAGTCTTGTCGGTTCCAAGGTCTTAATTTGAAACCTTCTTCTAAACCTTCTTCTATACCTTCATCTACCATCTTGGTAAGATTCCAAGAACTCTCTGTGAATCCATTTCCTACCTCTCTCTCTGGTATGATAAAAAATTCTTTGATAGTTTTGTCCATCATTTGTCGCACACACCGGAGTATGCAAGGTACTACTACTAATATAACTACCAGAACACCCAATACATAGAGACCTATCTTACAAAGTTCCCTTAGCCAAGGTGCAAAGCTCTATTCTTGAAACAAATCATCTAACCAGGACCCACCATCTTCTTTAATTTGAGCTGCCAAATCTTTCAGCTTTGTATGCTTTTGTGGATGGATTCAGAATGATCAGACAGATTCATACAACACAATCCTTCAAATTCCTCACAACCATGTCCTTGTGCCAGTAAAAGAAAATCAATTGCTGCTCTATTTTGAAGGGTAGCTTGTCTAACACTATTAGCATCGGTCAACAATCACTGATTGCAATAGACGTGACATTAGTTTGTTTACTCAGCCAACATCCAACCTGTTCTAATTGTTTCAATGCCACTGCTGAAGCCAGTTGGGGTAAAAACAAACCTGCTGAAACCCTTTTCGCAGCTTTCCAAGGCATGAAATCACTCCAACAGTTTTCATCATAATGATGAGCAGGTCTTGTTTCCCTGTGTTTCTTCGTCATGACTGCTTTAGCAGTAGGTGCTATCACAGTGAGCATCGCAGTACTACATGGGCCACCTTCAAGGTGTGATGGAATGCCCTGCCAAGCCCTATCTCCACAGATGAACCAATATACTTTTGGCAATTTTCTTGGATGTTGGTCAGCCTCAGAAAGCACATCCCAACTGTTTGAATAATTACACCAAAAACTTAAATTTCTGTATGCAAAATAATAGGGAATAACATTGTACTTTGGAGGATCACCTTCTTGCTGATCATTAGCTATAAATGTAAAGCTAAAATGTAAAAATAAAATGTAAAAATCCATTGTTATAGAACCAAGGATTTCTAATTCTTGGGGTTCAGATACTGCTTTGGGAAGTTCTTTGGCCCAGATGTTCCAATTCAATATAAGATTGCTCCCATTGTCAATTTCACCAGGCTCATCATTAGATTGCTTTTTGATCAAAGGCAAATCCTTTACTGGCACACTGACCACACAGATTGAGAAAGGCTTTTCTGGTTCTGAATTAGACAAACATATGGTATATGAGCCTGATGCCTCGGCTAAGGTCACCCAAACATTTGTTTTTAGTTGTTCCACAGGCAAATCTGCACTACAAGAAGCAATTAAAACCCACCAACACAAGCATAAAATTTGATTTCACTCCATCCTTTTCATGAGCTAATTTTTGGAAAAAATCCTCCCATCAATCTAAAAATTTTGCTTTTTGACCTTAAATTAAGATTTCACCTTTGAAAATCCAATAGAGGGGATCTGTAACAAAACAAAACAAAAACTGCGCCTTTGCCAAAAATCAGCTCTACAAAACCAACAATTGACACACAGGATAAATAACAGAAAATCAGAGTTTGCAGGTCCCACCGATGAACAAGGAGCGTCAGGCGTGACCCAGGATCCCTTCGTTTGGCTCACGTCTGCGTACTCGCTTCTTCAGTTTTGGACTCGTCAACACATTCTGGGGTGTGATATAGTTTGACATTTTTGGCTGGGACCCACTTAATTCCTGCACCTGTGGAGACAGAAGCATACCCTTTGCCCCAGGTGATTAATCGGAAAGGACCTTCAATTTCTCCTGTCTCAGGGTTTCTGACTAAAACAGGGGAATTTGCTTTCAGCTTCACCTGTGTGTTATTTGAAAAATGCCTAAAAATTGGTGGATCGGGTTCTGCAGCTGAGCTGTTTAAAAAATTAAAAACATACAAAGCTCTGTTCAACCTCATCTGTGGTGTGACCTCTACTCCCCCCCTCTGTTGATCTAGAATGCATTTTAATGTCTGATGTGTCCTCTCAATAATTGCTTGGCTTGTGGGAGAATGAGGAATATCGAGGATGTGACGAACACCCCATTCTTTTAAAAATGTGACCAATTTTTGAGATATATATGCGGGACCATTATCAGTTTTTAGTTCTTGGGGCACACCCAATGAAGCAAAAGCTTGCAAAAAATTATGACAGGCATGATTACCTGTTTCACCTGTGTAAAGAGAAGCAAAAACTCCACCAGAGAACATGCCCACTGAAACATGAATATTTTTAAATTTACCGGAGGAAGGGTATTTAGTGATATCCATTTGCCATAACTGCAGGCTTTGCAAACCTCGTGGGTTGACTGCTCCTGTAGAAACAGGAGGCTGCACAAGCTGACAGTCAGGGCAAGTTCTGATGACAGCCTTGGCTTGGCTTTTGGAAATTTGAAACATTTGCACAAGTGCTTGCGCGTTTTGATGAAAAAAGGCATGACTCAATTTTGCCTGTTCAAAAATGTTTGGCAAAGCGTTTGAAATAACCATTGTCAGTTTGTCTGCCCTCGCGTTTGTCTGCCCCTTCCACTAAAAATCCAGGAAGTGAAGAATGAGCCCTAATGTGAGAAACAAAATATGGATTAGTTCTATATTGCAAACTTGTATAAAGACATGAAAGCCAATGAAATAAAGTGTCATTACTAACATACTTTAAAACTGATCCTTCCAATCTTTTAACTACATTAGCAACATAAGCAGAATCTGTGATTAAATTAAGAGGTTGTGGAAAGAGCTGAAAAGCCCGAACCACAGCAGCAAGCTCAACAATCTGAGGAGATCCTTTTACTATTTGAATGTCTGACTCCCAAGCATTCGTTTTTTGGTTCAACCAAGTTATGACTGATTTGTGACTCTTGCCAGAGCCATCAGTGAAGAGAATTACTGCATTTAAAGGTTCTTCACTTAACTTAGATTTCTCTCTAAAACTCAATTTTGCTTGCCATAATTTGTGAGCTGGGTAATGAACAGAACAAACACCTGGGAAGTTCAACAATACAAATTGTAAATCATCAGAATTTTGAATTGCCCAATTAAGATAATCTTTTTTCAATGGTAAATAGATAGCTGCGAATTCTTGACCTGCTAAACCTAACAATCTTGTTCTTTCCTTAATTACAATTTGTGCTATCATCTCTAAAACTGTGAAGATAGTCTTTGGAAACATGTAGGGAAGAAAAATCCATTCTATTATCAACAAAGGATCTATCTCAGAAGGGTCCCACTGAAAAATGAGACCACAAAATCACATTTTTTCTCCTAAAATTGCAAAAAAGAAAGGCTTCTCTGGAATACAGAAATGAACTTGTCATCTTTTGAGAGCTTCCATGACCTTATCAAGGGCTGCATGAGCTTCAGGTGTCAGAGTTCTAGGAGAGTTGATGTCACAACTTCTTCTCAGCAAATCGAAAGGTGGACCCAGTTCATTGCTGGTAATTCCCAAAACAGGTCTGACCCAATTGATTTCTCCTAGAAGCTGTTGTAAGTCTTGCAGATTGTTGACACTGGTCCGGAGCTGTATCTTCTGCGGTGTTATTGTTTTTTTCAGTCATCTTCCATCCCAGATACTTCCAGTGTGGAACTTCCTGGATTTTTGTTGTAGAAATTTCAAGTTCAGCATTTTGGACTTCAGCAACAACACTAGCATGTGTTTGCTCCATCTCTGTCTGCGTTGGAGCTGCAATGAGCAAATCATCCATGTAGTGTAAAATCATGGATCTTGGATACTTCTGTCAAACTAGAGACAAAGTTTGTGCAACAAGAGTCCAACTGTACAGTACCAACAGACTTTTCCCAAATTTTTGCTTGTTTTTCTAGGGCCTTTTCAAATTTTTCCACTTGTTGTGCCAAATTATCTCCTAATGTTTTTCCTAACTTTTCTTGAGATTCTGCAATCTGCTTCCCAAAAGCATTGACTTGCACGTTAGCAAGATGTTGTGATGAGGTGAGCCTACTGCAAGCTGTTAGCATCTGTATAACAGTGGGAGGCTGATCAGGTAGAGTTAAAATAATTTTTCTACGTTTGTCATTAGCATTTACAGAAGCAAGGTTTTGTACTATATAGGAGTGTGCTTGTTCATCTGGACATTGTTTTTCAACTGCTTGGGTTAATCTGTCTAGGAGAGAACCATAGGATTCCGTTTCAACTTGTCTGATAGTAGTATAAGCATTTACATGGGTACCAGCTGGCTCAACTGAAAATAAAGCTTTTCTGGCAGCATTTCTAATATCTGTTAGTACAGGCTGAGGCAATTCCACCGCTTGATTTTCTGGCCTATGGAAAGGTGGATCACCTGCTAATTGGGTAATATATAAATTCTCATAAGGAGTATTTTCATATCTTTCAACCAATTTCTTAAGAAGTTTTTTCCATTGTAATTCCCATAAAAGATGTTGTGAATTGGTTAAAATCAGAGATGCCACATTTCGACAATCAGCAGGGACTAAGTCATAAGAATTAAATAGATTTTTCAACACACTATCAAAATAAGGAGAAGAGAACCCACTCTCTTTCAAAGCTTGGCAGAGTTCTTTTATATCATGGTGAGAAAGAGTTTCAAATAGTGGATTTACATCATTACAACCATATCTTACAGGTAAGGCAAGGAGCTGTTTCTTTGAATCCAAATCCCTTTCAAAATTTTGGTTAATATTAGACCAATTAGGTAATTGTAATGGAGGGTTTACCTCTGACTCAGATTGTTTTTTGTTTTTCCCTCTCACCACTCCTGTATCTGATATAGGAGAACAGGTAGTTTGACACTGTCATCAGCTGTCTCAGGAACTCTGCCAAGATCCAAGTTCTTATTGGCAGAGGTGTTGCTGTAGCAACAAACTTTCCCGGGAGCCCTGCCCGGAAGGACCAGGGAGGAGACCTCCAAGTTCTTGGCAGCAGTGCCGCTGGAGCGACACGCCTCCCCGGGAGCCCTGCCAGGAAGGGCAGAGGAGGAGAGCTCCACATTCCCAACAATCCCCGCCCACCACACCAATGGAAGTAGCGGCCGAGGAGTGTGTTGTATTGCTTACAGGAAGAGAGCCAGAGCCTGGTAAATCACGTCTCAATTTACTAAATCGGATTTCATTGGAATCAAACGAATCGGGCTGCTCTCAAGATGCAGACCCAGAATTTGTATTTGTGACGCCTTCCAATGAGCTGTTACAAGTTCCGCACCGTATCCCCTCCCGTGGGGATACAGCTGGAAAATACTCAGCTCCAAGCTGTGATCCCGACATGCTGTTTCCCCCTCCAGCAGCAAATGAGACAGACTTCAAGGAGTCTGAGCGATCTGTGCTTCCAAAGAAATTTTTCTGAGCTCTCCTGCCTCCACTCCATGCATCTCTCTGGGCAGAGCCATCCTGGCCCCGCTCGGCTCCTGGCTGCTGCCTGCCGTCTCCATCCGTCCCCCTGCTCGCTCCTCTGCAGACAGAGACAAATCCAAAGCCCCCCCAACCGCCTGTATCCAGAGGCTGGGGAACAACAAACGGCGAAAACCCTGGGAGAGGTTTGCGGGAGGAATTTATACGAAAAGAATTCTCAGGTCTGCAAAGCAATCTGCCTGCCTGAGCCTCATCTGAGGGGGTGTCTTCCAGGGAAGGGGAAGCAGTGGCAGGAGTGCCCCCCTCGGCCAGGCAGAGCTGATCCGGATCCCGCCTCGGCAGACCCTGCCGACACAACTTCAGCACAAGATCCAGCCACAACTTGTCTGGGAGAGGAACAGGGCACAGAAACAGCAGCCCCTGATTTGAAAAGCCTCCCCCGACCCTCATTTCCCGGACCTGCGTGACTCCCATCCTTCCCAGAACACGACCCCCGACCCCCCACAGTTTCCGAACACAACGGAAATCCCAAACACTTTCCCGGGCATTCCAGGGGTGGAGGATTCCGCAGAGGAATGGGAGGACGGCCTGTCGCAGCATCAGTGATGCAGGGAATCCCGGAAAAGACAGAGGACACAACCAAAGTTGGAAGCTGATCTGATTCCCCTTTTCCGGGGATCGGGGTGCTGTCCACAGTGCCTGGAGAAACCCCGGATGCACCAGAAGGGAACCCCGAACAAAACCCGAGATCCCCCCAGAAGAGGTCGATGGCCCAGCACCACTCAGAATTAAACTCTCAGAACCAGGTGTTCTGTTTTGGTGTTCGAGAAAGTCTCTATTACAATCAATTTGTTTAAAACTCTCCATTAAAGCTCTAGAGACAGGTATTAGTATGACCACAGTCTCTTCCTTTTTGAGAGTGCATAGATTATAAATTTTCCAGTTTATATGGTCCCAAAAATCAATGGTAAAAGCAGACTGCAAGTCCATATTTTGAGTATTCGCTTTTATCCAGATTAATAAGTCTTTCAGTTCATGTTTTGAGATGTCTGAATGTCATTTATCCGGTAAAATTTTCTCAAGTTGGTAAAAAACATCCCATTCTGTTTTATATAAATGATTTCCCATCTCGTTGCCCAGGAGCCCTGCAAGCTTATTACTTACTTATTACTTAAAAGATATCAGGCCTGGGCCTCCGGTGACCGAGTTGTCCACAATTTTCTGTTTTAATCCTCTAGTCCAACAAAGTTCCTCACAGAAGAGCACCATTTATCGCCGGCCGGGGGCTATGTACAAATCACAAACAGGACGGGACTGCTGTGGAACGTACCTTGAGCTGTTTTATTTTTTCAGCATCAGTCTCATTACAGGGTTATGACAGTGGGAAGATGCCAGCAGCTCACCTCCCAGGCAGCAGACAAAGAACTTAATGTTACAACTTACTTTGTAACTTTTTTGACCAATCACACAAAGCAGATGCACATTGACAGTGGTTCTATCCAATTGCTATAAGCACACATACCTTTGGTTAAAACAATGCTTGCTTATTTTGAATACAATGCCTGCTTGTAAGCCTTAAAACACAATGCACAGAGCTCCATTATTAAGCTTCAAACTTCCTAATATCTTGCTAGATAAACTTTTCTGCAGCTTAGGAAGTTGTCCTAGACAAGCGTTAATACACAGACTATGGTTCTATTTGTCCTTGCTTTTCTATTTTTTAAATAATTTTTCTGCTGACCTATCTCATGGCTACTGCTTAGCTCTAATCTCAGTTCTGCTGTCTCTGAGGCTTGCCTTTTGCAGCTTTCCCAAAACCCTCTGATTTTATGGATTCCCACAGGGATGACCCATAGACTAAGGGAAAGATATCTCTGTGTATGTATCAAAAGACAGGGAAAGATGCATTGGGAAGAGTGGAACTGGGGCATGACATAAATTATATAGAATAAAGGGCAGATATTGCTCTGGTTTTATTGGGGACAGAGTTTAATTTTTGCCCTAGTTGGTATAGTGCTAAATGACAGATTGAGGAAAAGACTAGTGTTGATGGCACACCGATGTTTTAGATTTTACTAAGCAGTGTTGACACTAACTGAAAAAATTTGCAGGTCTTCCCACTGCCACACCAGTGAAGAATTGGGCACAAGAAGCTGGAGGGGAAACGGGAAGGGTGGTGGCGGAAAGTGGGTCCACAGCTGTTTAGTTGCCTTCCGGATTAAACTACAACAAGGAGAAATGCAATGAAAAATGTATTATGTGGCAAAAGTATTTTAATTTGTTTTAATACAATTGTTCAGATGCTATACTGAGTCAAGATTTGATCCTGCTGCTGCAGCTTCATTTTTTAGTAAGGAGCAGGCTGTAAAACATAGACTGCATTTCACATGAAACATGCTTACAGGCTGCACATGTACTTGGGCCAGGATGTAAAATTCTAGGTTTAAGTATGCCATCTGTATAGCCGTAACACAGAACAATATCGTACATTAAAGGAGCAACTGTAGGAACATCATAATGCGCTACATCAACACTATTCTTTAGGAGCTAAGTAACATACACTATCAGCATCCACAAACACACACACAAAAGCTAATTGTAATTTATACAATCTGGGTGCCATAGAAATACTGAGGATGCAACTACATGGCAGCTGACCTTCCATCTTAACCTTTACAGTTTCTTTTAAACCTTATTGTTTTATTGGTTCCATCACTAATAACAGCACCAATAGCAGAAAAACCCAAAGATAATTTTGTGCAGACCCTGATGAAAACCATCCAGTTACCATGTTAGAAGTGAAACAGAAGAGGACCCTCATCTGGGCAACTCTGCACACTTCTCTTCTAGGCTGGCCACTGGGAAGCATTTTCCATTTTCTGTTTCCAACATTGCCTGTCCCACCCCTACTTCCTGGCACCTATGTCTCCCTTTCCCTTGCTCAATCTCAAACTTTCTTTCTCTCTTTCTTTCTTTACTTGCTTGCTTGCTTTTATTCTCCAAGCTCCACCATCAGAGTTAATGATTTTCATCAATCATGGACCCCTCTTAATAGCTCTATGCCTACAGTTGCAACATTAAGTTCAGTCTATTAAGGACAGGCTTTCATAATTCTCTTCAAATTCAAATTAATATGTCATATTAAATTATCTTGAAAGGCAACAACCTCTAGAAAAAAGTGATAGAGAGAAAAACATCAATGAAGTTACTAAAAAAAATATTTTACATATAACTATTAGCATGTGAGTAGAAAGAAAAACAGCTGCCTACAACTGATTTGTGTTTTTTAGCTTTAGAAATTCATCTGCAAAAAGTAAATATTTGCAGAAAAGAGAAGAAGGAAAAGTTTCCTGGTACCACATGCCACTGCATGAATAATTTTGAGCATACAGTAAATACTAGCTATTTTATCAGCCATTTAATTTGCCAACAATTTACAGGAGATCTAATTCAAAACCTCTCAAGCTGGAAAAAACCTGGAACATAGCCAATAGACTGTACTACACAAAAAGATCAGATATGTATAATTTGGACTCCAGGGTATAGACAGATTTACACTGCGGAAAAGATCAATTGCAAGTAGTAATAGTGCAAAGAAAGCATTTTCTAAACATTTTCAGTGAAAGCAACTGAAAATATTAAAATAGATTGTGTGAGGTAGGATGGAGATGTCAGGTCAAAAAAACTTGTTCTAGTTCAGAGTACAAGTTTCTATTCTAAAATCCAGAATATATATTAACATTTGTATGAGAAGTTCTTGTTTTTCTTCATACTGAGGTCTTTCTCCCCTAAAGGTATAAAAAAACCAACCCAAATATAGTAGCAGTAACATATTTTCTAACCGACCAAACTGACATGGTAATCTATCAATGCTTTTTCTTGGAAACTGTTGGGTTTTTAAAATATTCTAAGAACATTGTAGAATGAACATTTGACTTCTGACTTAATCTTGTTTCACATCCTGTTAACATGGAAAGACATATATAGGACTAGACAGAGCCTACTTAGCCTATCTATTGCCCCCAGTACTTCCAAACTGTCATTAAATAATTCTGTTTTATGTGCAGTGAAGACCTCTACTACTGAAAAGAGTGGGGACTTATTTAAACCTTCATGTGTTTCTGCTTACAACAGAAGACATGACATAGTAAGGTCTATGCTGACCACTGTTGAAAAATCTATATTTTTAAAAAATTTGTTCTTAAAAAGATGTTCTTTTCACACAAAAGTGAAAAGTGTCATGTATAAATTAAAACTATTTCTGCTTCAGTGCTAAATTACTATTTTTTAACATTTCTCTAAGTCTAGAGTTCTTATACCAAATGTTACTGAAAATGTTTTTTACTCATTAAGGGTTACACTTTTTTTTTTTTTTTTTTTTTTTTTTGTGTTTTTCTTGGAATAAGAGAAGCCTGAAGCCTGATACCTCTTGAACTTGAGATGGCAAAAGATGTCCTTCCATCACTTGCTAGGGGACACACAGGACCACAAAAGGCTTTCAGCAAAAGGGGTCCACTAGACTGTAATATATTGAAGCCATACAAGGAGTGGCTGTGGTCACTTGTTCTTTCCAGTTTGAAGGAGACTGAGGAGACACCTCTAGCAGTTACGACTTCCTCACAAGGGGAAGATGAGGGAGAGGCATTGATTTCCTCACTGTGACAGGACCAGTGACAAGACCCAAGGGAATGGCCTGAAGTGGTGTCAGGGGAGGTTTAGGTTGGATGTCAGGAAAAGGTTCTTCACAGAGGGTGGTTGGGCATTGGACAAGGCTCCTCAGGGAAGTGGTCACAGAACCAGCCTGACAGAGCTCATGAAGCATTTGGACAATACTCTCAGGCACATGGTGTGACTCGGTATGACCAGAGCCAGGAGTTGGACTGAATGATGCTTATGGGTCCTTTCCAACTCAGGATGGTCTATAATTCCAACACCCTGAGGTGCTGTAAACCATGCACATTAACTGCAAATAGAGGAAAATATAGAGGCTGTCAGGATACCTTCTTGAACTACAGTGGTGTGTCGTTATTGCATGCAAATGTTTTGTGGAGCCTCTATCCTTGAAGGTACTGAAAACCCAACTGAATGAGACCCTGAGAAAGCTGTTCTGTTTGCCCCCACTTTGAGCATGGAGGCATGGAGGCAACAGACACACAGAGATCTGTTTCAACCTCAGCTCTACTGTGATTTTGTGAAATAAAAATTAAGAAAATATTATGGGTTTTATATTGATTAATTAATTACTCTGACTTTTCTAAATCTCCTATTTTGAAACAACTGTATTTTCTCTTTGAATGTAGAATAAAACCAGATGTATAGAAGAGATGTGGCTGAATGAGACAAAAGACTGTTATTTTTAAATCAAATTTTGCTGATAGATTCCTGTAACTTTTGTGACAACACTTCAGAACAAGAGTCGGTGTTTATAAAGACAATCCTTTTAATTTATACTTTTCAAATATTGCCCAGTCTTTACAATATTCCTCATTGATGGACAGTAGCATGTAAGAGTTGTGTTGAGGTGTGCTGTATGTGCAAGGTGTGTCTACATGTAAGCTGACTATGCATTGCCGCAGATTCTTTCACACCATCTACCAGGAACAGTGACATACACACATACTGTAGAATTGATGGTGTCACAAACATATTTGGAGGAGTTTTCTTTTCCCCTATCAGAAGCAGACATTCATATCTCTGTGGTTACAATTGTAGCTCTTGCCCTGACTTATCTTCTCTGATACTGTATAAGACAGTCTTTACAGTTAATGATTATAAAGGAACTGAATGGGCAGTGAATGGAACAAACGTTTAAGTCATCCAAACACTGGCTCTCTGTGCATTTTAATGTCTGCACCTAAACATTCTCAAAACCTCCCTTAGATACGAGAACTATATCCTTGTATTTTATCTCCACTCTCCAGCATTGGGAAGAGGAAATAATTGACATTCTTATAATACCACAAAAATTTTAAAAGAGCCTCAGGTCTGCAATTAGACACAATAAAGTATAATTGCAAAACCTTTCACATAAATAAATGTTAGGTCTGTATGAAGCAACTTTTTTGCCTTTCCTGTGTTGCACAATTACAGAGAGCAGAGTGAAAATCAACAGTGTTTGAGATTACTAAGTTCCTGCTAATAGTTTTCTAAGGGATTGAGGCATGTGTAATCGTGTTGTCTGTTTGTCCCCTCGAGCCACTTTTTAATCTGCTGGATAATTTTGACTAAGTTTGGCAAGAGTGTGGAAGGAGGAAGCCTAGTTGAAAAAAATACACATTTTTTTTAAATTCTGTGAACATCAGCAGCTGAGCAGCAGACAGACTGACAAACATTGCTAAATGAAATACTGCAGCCTGATCACATCAGTTATTCTTCCAGCTTGGCTAAGGACCTAGTTATCCACCTGTATGTACTGGATGTCCAGATGTTAGGTGTAAATGGCAACCAACACAGGATCTGAACTCTGGAGTTTATTACTGAACCAAGAGATTAGATGTTTTACCCTACTTGATTATCTGGCACAATCATTCCCTCATGTCACATTTCCAGCTCTCAACCTGTGTCCTCTGAAGGAAAGGCTATGCTGGTGGTCTGGCATGCTTGGGCAGGAAATCATGTTGATTCCTGCGGTATCACTTCCTGCAGCAGCCAGCTGTGTTAGGCATTAGTGATCAAAGTCCCTGGGCATCCTACAGCATTCATCTCCATACAGTTCTCATGCAGTGGACTCCAGAGGCCATCTAGAATCAAGAAAAAAACATTTGAATGTGCTCAATTGCATTATTCTTTCTCTAATTCTAAAAAGACATCATGACAGAAATTTGGATCATACAATTTTATGTTAATTTTAAAAATACTTATTCATGGTCTTTATTGGAGAATGGATTTTTGATGCATTGTAACACATCATAAAATTTTGATTCTGCTTGAAGTTGCTAAGAATTACTTATTTTAAGGAGAATTTTACTTTTTCAGTACTACATGCTGCAGAAGCTTGAATGCAAAACAGCTTACAGCTTTGAGGACTCAAAAAAGGAGGAACGTCTCTAAAGTGTAGAATTCAAAGACAGTTTCATTGTTTTCTGTCTGTTTGTATTCTAATTGGCAATGAGGATATCACTGGTGCTACAAGGCAGCACTGTATCCCTAAAAAGGAGAAAGATGCAATTAAAGGTGGTGGAACATGAGAGAGGATGAAAAAGAACAGCAGAATAACTCCGCTGAAATATTTCAGAGACTCATTATTTTCTTCACACTCCAGAGCCCCTGTTTCTTTCCCAAGAATTTTGTGCATCCCATAAAAGGAAACTTCAGGTGGCAGACCTGCAAATGGAAAGCACATTGTTAGTGTTTTCTAGAGTTTGGTGTTCATTTTATTTACCATTACTATATGTAAGCAGAAGGAACATGTAACTACTTAGCATGCAGTTTGAAAGGCTCTGGTGGCAAAGTTAATTCACTCACCTCACAGAAGAGTTCAAGGACCCTTAATGTGGGCTATATTCTATGTCCCCATAGAGGTCAACATCAGCACTTCGGAGCCCTGGCTTTAACATATGAAATAGAAGAAGCAGAATGAAGGAAAATGGGAGCCACTCAGTAACTATTTATGACACTGCTAGGAGAAGAGGTAAATTATACACTGAGTGAATGTGTATTATAATTTTTTTTTCTGACTTGTGAAGTGTAACCTAAAGTTGAAGGTGGAATGTACTTTTTAATCCCCCTTTACTACTCCTGAAGCAGAGAATGTGATTTCAAGGTACAGAAATTTGGGCCTTCACAGAAAAAACAGTCAGTTTTACTTATCTCCCTAACATTCTGTCCTGCTGATACTGAAACCATCCTTCTTTTTTCATTCTACATCCTGTAACAGGCAGCTCTGATCTGTTAGAAAACAACCCTTAGCGCCCTAACATGAATACTATAATTCTGCCAGTCTAAACAGTTCTTTGAGGGTGGTAATATCTTTTACAAAAATGCTATATTTCTCTTGTCTATAAGATAGGAAACTACTAGAGGGCCTTTGGATTAAAGAACTTTATACTAAAATATTCTTTTTGTATATATTTTACACATTTTTTGTGAGTCATACATAAATATCTAAAAATGCACATATAAAATCTTGGTAAGTGTCAAAAATGGCCACAGATAACTCAGGGATTTAAAACAGCTGAAGTTTGCTTAGCTATCCATCATCTTAGTCTATACGGTATTTGTAACTTCTTTGTCATTTAATAACACTGATTTCAGATTGAAAGCAAATGTAAAGACAAAGTATCTGGTTAGGGCATATGATAAAAACTTATACCCAAATCAAAGTTTAGGAAGAGACTAATTATTTACATCATCATTGGGTGTCTGTAGAAGTTATGGGTGCTTTCATGGTCAGGCTGAAGTACTCTCTTTTACATCCCTGAATGTGACCTCCATGACATGCTGATGCTCTGTCACTCAAAATTCACATCAAACATGAAGGATACTGGTCACATCTGACAGTTGTCTCTTTTCCTTTGCTAGATCATCCTATCCTATGAGAATTGTATATGGAAGATTACTCTTTCCCAAGCATATCTTACGTTTCTTTCTCATGGTGTATGTTTATCCACTTGACATTTGCACTGTTCTGTATACACCTAAGGCACTGTGGGTAATATTAAATGACAAAATTTCCTGCTGTCTTTGTGATAACATCAAGGCAGAGGGGCTCACTTGGTGTAATATTCTTTGAAACAATCATGCATATCCAAATTTGCATTATTAAAATGTATGCAAATCTCTATCATGCCATTTTGCAAAATTGTATATCCAATTCAGATGTATGGAGAGAAATTGTAAGAATAGTTATCAGGTCTATTTATTCTGAAAATTTTAGGGTTTTTTTTTTGAGGGGGGAGAGG
The DNA here is from genome assembly GCF_022539315.1 of Serinus canaria. Classification (NCBI taxonomy): domain Eukaryota; kingdom Metazoa; phylum Chordata; class Aves; order Passeriformes; family Fringillidae; genus Serinus; species Serinus canaria. Next base: position 48,099,363 of record NC_066343.1, read on the forward strand.
GTTGGGTTTTTTGGGTAGGCTTTTTTGGTTGCTGCTTGATTTTGGTGGGGTTTTTTGTGTTTTGTTTTTTTTTTTTTAATGATATGTGAGTCATAGCTCCCATAACACTGAGTATGTAAAACGAAACCCCGTTTTTACAGGATTTCCAAAATGTTTGCTTCTGCTTCAGCAGTTCTACTCTGATTACATTGAGATGGGAGTGTTACCTCTGATTTAAGGCAGGAATCATGCATGGCATTTATTCAACAGTGCACTCGTGTGGCAAGGCTCAGGAAGTACATAGATAATGTATCACAGAACTCCTTGGATACAATGTATTTCTCTTATTACATAAGAAAATACAAAGAGCTCTTATAGATTAATACAATGATGCTTTCCAGTACAATCTGCTGCGCTGCTGCGTGGAGTGCACTTCACTCCCCTGAGAGCGGGGGGGGGAGGCAGCCGCAGCTAGCTTGGAGCACAGCAGCAGCTAGCAGCTAGCAGCTAGGGGCACTACCCGGATCCGTCAGGGACGTCTGGGCAGTGCCTTCGGCAGAGGCAGCAGTATTGAGAGGAGCGGCAAAAGCGGAGAAGCCAGAGAGAAAAGAGAGTCTTAACTCGCCTGGTGCAATCCAGAGCTTTAATGTCTCATTGTCACCAGGGGATTCAGGCGGGAAAAGGCGGGGAACAAAGGGCAACAGCGGTATATGAAGGGGGTGTAACATAGGTACAAGAACCAATGGGGGAAACTGAGGAGGGGAATTGAATATAACTGACATGGACAAGAACTAATGATATAAAAGCTAGGGAGAGGCTCGAGGCACCTGCCAAATCACTTTCTGAGCAAGGGAGAAGTTTCTGGAGAAATGGGCAGGGCCCTGGGAGATGGTCAGGGCTCTGGAGGAGGGGAAAATGTAACAAGTGGGGTGGTTGCTAAGGGAACGGGGGTGGAGACAAGGGCTTGGCAGCTTTCTCAGAACAGGGGGGAACCAACTCAGGGAAAGGGGGAAACCAGGGCTGAACCATCAACATAGGCTTAGGGATGCAAAATGGGGAGAACATTATAAGATGGGGAGAACAACACCAACAGGGAAAACAATACAAATGGAAACTGAACCCACACCACAACAACAATCTTTTTCTTAATTTTTTTTAGCCCACTTTGATTGCATACATAGAAAAAATATCCACTTTTAAATACTTTGCTGATACAAGTCAGAGCTCCCAATAAAGGATATTATCTTGTTTTGTCATAAGTGGGCTGTTCTTCACTGAAACTTAATTTCAGAGTGTTGACTTAATATCTTAATTTCTTTCATCACCATAAATTTCAATTTTTGACAGGAGATCTGAATATAGCTGAGATGTTATCATACCAAAATCTCTGAACATATTTTGCGGCTAGTCAGCCTATGAATTTTATGCAGAATTATGGCTACAAGATCTCCTATTCTCAAAGCAAGGCCACATATATAGCAAGAAGCAAAAACTTCTATTGAGCTACTGGGTATTGTTGCAGAGAGTATAAATAAGACAGGAAGTGAGTGTTGCAGGCCAGGCATTCAACAAGCACAAAACTTCTAAAAGAGCTGCCAGCCTCATCTAGTTTTATTTAATTTACACTAGAAATTCCAATTGTTGCTTGAATGGTTTCTTTCCTCAGTTATGTTTTTCCTACAGTTTATCTAACCTCCATTCATGCTGCTGGAATCCCTCCACCACTCCTGTCCCCCGATGACAACTCTCCACCTTCAGCATGGAGTGGGACTTAGACAAGATGAACACTATTCCTGAGGTCAGTTATTAAAGAAAACACAGCACAGCATTCCCTCTGTTTTGCAATAGGACATACTGGTGCTTATGGTCCCAGTACAAGAAAGGCATTCAGACTCTGCAAAGAATCATTTCAGATGCAATTTCTTAGAGCTAACATTATAATGAAAGAGAGAACGTTCATCCTACAGCATTTCAAATCCCACCAACCATAAGCAATGCAGAATCAAATGGATCTGTAATGAGGGTGCACCATGAAGACTCTGTCTGTAGAAGGGCTATCCCATGGTGGTTATTCATCTATAAGGGGATTTCCTTTAAAAATCCCAACTTTATTAATAATTTCTATTTGCCAGAGAATGTTTGCATAAGGACTTCTGGCTGCAATTTTAGATAGAGGCAAGGTCATAAAGATGCCAGTACAGTGTGGGAGTTGCCCACAGAGTGCTGCTTGAATTTATCCTGTGGCCGTGGGTTACACACGGCAGAACACAGACCTGAAGGCTATCCTGTATGTGGCTACACTTGGGTTAACTATTGTACAGATCACTACAGTCTTACCTTCCAAGCAGATCCACCTTCCTGCAGTGTGGAGGCATTTAGTCCCTTTAAGGGAACTCCATTAAGAGCAAGGTCTCTGGAGTGATCTCTGAAGAACAAGAATGCCCTTACAGAAGTACAGGGTTTTTTTCCTGCTCCCTTAGATTCATTCTCTTCCCCTCTCTCCCCCTCAGCAGGGCGCCCTCAGCTTTTCGTATAGTTAGGAACATGAAGAGGATAAAACCAAAGCCACACACAGAAGTGTGTCTCCAAGTGCTCTGCAGTGCTGCGGAGACCTAATGGTCTCCGGAGTTCCCTGGCGTCCCTTAGGATCTCTTACAGGGGTGAGCAGGACTAGAGGAAACGTGAGGACAAACGTGAGAGGACCACAAGTGCACTCCAGGCCAGGACAGCGTCGTTAGCATCAGCCTCCCCTCACAACGCACCAACTCCTAAAGCAAATCGAGAAGAACCTAGTGTAGAACTGAGTGCTTTTCTGAGCTGCTGTCTCGCTTCGGCGGCTGAACACCTATGGTGGCACACCTCGGACGTGAGACGACAGACCCGTTATGTGACACTTTCCTCTCAGCCGCAGCAGCACGGCAGCAGAGCCCGACGGCACCACCGGGCGCTACCGCCACGGCCCGCAGCGCGAGAAGACGGGCGGAGCAACCCCGTCCCACCCCTGAGGGCTCCGTTGCCCCGCCCCGCCTCCGCCGCGAGGCCCCGCCCTGCTCCGCGAGCACCAGCGGCCACCCCTGCGTCGCACCCGCCGGCTCCAAACTGGGCGCGCTATGATGACGTCCTATTTCCCCCCCTCCGGGCGCCCGGCACCACCGCGGGGGCACCGCCGTTGGCCGGGTGCGCGCATGCGCGTTGGGGTGAGAGGCTCCGCGTCCTTTGCCGGGCCGCGGGGGGGGGACCCGCGCCCCCTCTCTCCCCTTTGCTCGCGTTGCCGCGCGCTCCGCCCGTTACCCGACGGACGCCGCGCGGGGCCGGCACGCGCAGCCTGCCTGTCGGGAGCGCGCTCGGGGCGCGGAGGGAACGGCGCAGGCGGGGGGCGGGATGCAACGGTGCAGCCGGCGGCGGCAGGGGGAGAAGGGGGCGGGCCCTGAGGGCGAGGGCGCTGTCCCCGGGCGGGCGGGGCCGCGCGCCAGCCCAGTCGGTGCCTCCCCCCCGGCGGCCGCGTCCCGCCCCCCGGGCCGGCGGGGCACTGAGCGGTGTCGTTGTGCGCAGGTGAGCGCGGTGAGGATGCGGCGGCCGGGCGAAGCGCAGCGCCGCGGTCCCCGGCAGGTGCCGGAGAACGAGCCTGGGGCTGGAGACATGGAATCCGACGGCGACCTCCCGGCGGATCGGCCCTCGGCCCTTCGGAGTGGGATGGAGGAGCCTGAGAAGGAGGCAGATGATGAGGGAGGGGAGACTGCCTGGCAGCAGAGCCTCAATCCCGAGCTGCAGCAGGGGTACCGCATCCTGCGCGAGTTCCTGCTGGAGAAGTACCGGCCTCTGACGGCGCCGTTCCTGAAGCCCCTCGCGGATCAGGCATTTTTCGGGGAAGAAGGCTCTGGCCCCCTCTTGGGCCGTAAGAGCAGCCAGTCCTTGCAGCAGTTGCCCGCTGGAATATGGCTATTGAAAATGGAAGAGAAATTTTCCAGTGGGCAGTACACAGGGATAGCAGATTTCGTGTGTGACTTCCGGCTCATGCTGGAGACTTGCTATCGGCTGCACGGTGTGGATCACTGGCTCTCCAAACAGGCCCAGAAGCTGGAGATGATGCTGGAGCAGAAGCTGGCGCTGCTGTCCCGGTAGGTGTAGAAAACTATAGGGGCCGTGCCGCGTGTTCCTTGCATAGAGTAGAACAGGAGGGTGTGTTTCTTTAAATTCCGTTAAAAGAAAACAAGCGTCGAACAAAACCGCACAACATGAGGAACCCTGGAACTTTGAGTAGTTAAGTGAAGATTAACGTTTCCTACTGGGAACTATTCAAATCTTAATTCAAAATGCTTTGGAATTCCAAACCTCAAAATGCTTAATAGAGCACAGCATTTCCTGACTAAGATTTTCCTTCTCAAAGAAGCCTTTTGTGAACATGGAGGGACACTTGTTTACACAATACGTCAAATGCTTCTTTCTTTATTTTATTCTGTCGCGAAACTGCCTAAACTCTGTATGAATATTTGGCTATTTGAAATTGTTATTTTTACAATCTGTGAAATTTTTACTGCCCTTAAAATACATAGGAATAAAATACTAAGCCAAAGTTACCTGCTTTGAAGTGGTAATCATAATCATAAAATGAGAGAAAATGCTTGCCATAGTATATTCTTAAATGGCAAAATGGAAATTGTGGTAAGTTGAAATGTAAGTCCCGGGCAGGGACTGCTTTCTTATCAGCCAAAGTAGCTGAAACATAGAAAGCTCTCGAGCTATGTAGTAGAAAGCCCAATTTAAATCACAACTGAAGTACTTGCTTTCTCATGAACTGGTCATAGTTTTGTCATTATCAGAAGACCATGGTGGCTTCTTACAGTGAAAAGCCCACCGGTCTTTTGATTGACATAATATTCTCCATGTAAAAACCAAGAGGTGTGTTTGGTGAAGGATGAAGGTAAAGAAGGAACAGTGTTGGGAAATATGTAAATCTGTGTGTGTCCATCAGCGTTATGTTTGCTACTGATGTACATCATGAACTGTCAGCTGGTAAGAACGTTGTTCCTATAAGAAGGACACTTCAGGAAAGTGGTGCAGAAGTCGCCTGAAAGCAGAGTGAATGTATTCCGTGTTGCTGTAGCAACAGTATTTTTGAAACTGTTTCTGTGTAACGGCAGTTTTGGGACAATCTGGTAAGTAGAAAGGGAGGAGCTGAACGTGGTGGGCCATGAATGTTCCTAGTCTGTTGAAGTAAAACCTGATTTAAAAGAAAAAAAATAATTTCTAGCTTAATAGAGCTACTGCTGGCAGATAAATAACTAAATACAACTTGGAAGATTTTTTGTTCTCAAATAGCAATCTAGGTATTTACAAAAAAAAAAAAATTCAATTGCTTTTGTCATTCTTTCATTTAATGAACATTTTTTTTCAGATAAGTATTAGGAAATACTGAACTGTCTAAAGATAATCCTGTCTCAGTATATAGTGAGATTGTCTTGAATTAACGCTTCAGAGATTTGTGAAGATTTTTTCATTATATCTGTGTGCACTAGCTTAATAAAAGTTTCTAGGACCTGTAAATACAAAGGATTATGGAACATAGAAGCCTCAAAGTTCTTTTACAGTTTTTAATTAGACAAAGTTGTTTGAAGTGTTTAGCGTAATTTATTTGTAAAATGAAATTGAAGAACTACTTATTGGAATAGTTTTTGTATTATTACAGAGTAGTGTTTAGGTCAGTGATACCCTTCAAGTGATTCCAGGGGATCAGTCTAAATTGGCTGTATAATTCCTGAATACTACAAGACACAGAAAATTACCTTAGAATGGAGGTTCCTTTTGAATGGAGGCTGGATTTTTCTCCTCTGTCACTCAAATGTTTTCACAGGTTGTGAAAAACTCATACAAGTTTTAATGGAGTATTTTGAAACAATGTAAGAAGAAAGGTAATTTTGCAGACAAATTTGTAGTGTTTTGTCTTTCAGTTTTTGTAGTTTAAAATAGGATGAAACCAATGCTTAACATATGCTTCCCCAGCCTAAACCAGCTAATAGATCCCCAGGCCCTCCCACTAATAGACCCCACCACCCAGCCCCCTATTTTTAGGTATCTGATAAAAAGGATACTTTCTTATCTTAGGTCTTGTGGAAGTTTTTTCTTTCCAAATACTTAGGGACTAAGATAGAGAATTCCATCTCCAAATAATATTTGGCAACTTGTGGTAAATATACACTTTTTAACTGGTGTGAAAACATAGGTCATATTATCATGTTGGCTTTAAGTTTAAAATTTTATAAAGGAATTTTCAAATGGAAAAAAAGGCAGGTGAAAAGATAGCTGCCTTTTTCCGAGTAATCATGCTTGATCCATGGTTGGTAGCCTAGGCATTCAGGTGCCACTGGTTCAGAAGTTCGTAGTTGTGAATTGGCTTGCTTTTTTCTTCTAGGCATTTAAGAGAGAAAACATCATTAGCTGTAACATCTAGAGGATGCTGTGGGCAGGAGGATGAAAAAACAACAGCATGCATTTCTACAAGACGTCGTTCCACACCTCGCAATTTAGTAGGTTTGTCAACAGGCATGTTTGAGTCTGTGATGGTTCAGGTTCTAAGACAAGAGGAGCAACTAAGAGCAAAAGAGGAAAAGAGGTAATAAGAAAAATTATTTAGTTTTAGTTTTAAATAGTTGTCTTCCTACTTTTCTAAAGAGGCTGGTTCCTTATGGCTTTTTTAGGTAAATAAATATGGCACTGTTGTGGTCTCAAGTTCATGGCTTCAATACAGTGCATCCACAAAGCAAAAAATTAGTACCACTTCCTTTAAAAATTGCTGAGGTCATTTAAGTTTTGAATTAAATTACAGCTGCTCTTATTTTAGTGTAGCAAAATGTCTAATATTACCTAAAAGCATCCGCGGTAATCTCCTGCTAATGCGGTATGGTTTATGATATATATCCTTGGACAGTTTTTCTTGCAATAATTAGATAAAAACCTACCAGAATGCTTAACTACATTCTAATTCCATGATCTTGTCACTACTTCTCTCACTGATATCCAGAAGCAAATCATCTCAGCCAGTGCCTCTGCTGTTACCTCAGTGATGCGGCATTTCATCTTGTCAGTTAGGTAATAACTTTAGATTGTTAATGTAAATAACTCTGAGCTTTTGTGGTCTTCTTAAATTTAAGAGCTACGTAAATCCAGGCAGTGTTTAATGTTAATATGTTTTACTTTGAGAAAAATGAAGCTATGAAGGCTGTTTACTTTAACAGTAATTTGAGTGACTGTGTCTAAACATGGCTCACAATGGTAAGACAGTATTTGCTTCAGGAAGCAAAATGTTTCTAGCTTTTTTCAAAGTTTACAGCTTTGTAGACTTTTTCCCATATGTGACTAGCTCACTTTTAATTCTGAGGTCGTCTTCATTTTCAGCAGATTTGAAGCTATATGGCTGACTTAACTGATAGACAATGTTTTTCTCTGTAGAACTCTCTTCTTTCTTCTAATCTACTAATCTTCCAATCACACTTTGCTAAAAAAAATCAAAGATAACTAGGGTTATTGTTTCTTTTGTAAAATTCTCTTGATTTTAGCTCAACTCTGTGTTCTAGAACTTGGTAACAGTGTTTTGAAAAAGGATGTTTTGACTGGATTTTAATTCATTGCTAGAGTCTGTAGAACAGTTTACCAAACAAAATAAAAATTACGCTTTCATACACCTGTTATAAGTGAATTGCTGTAAAACTGTAGTAATTAAGTGTTAAGTCCATGTATCTGGATATACTCAAAAGTCCCAGATGCTGGACAAAAGATGGTTGACTCTACAGAATGTTCCACAATAACAGAAAAAGACCCCAACTGGCTTGCCTCTTTACACCCTAAAATTTTGAACTGTACCACTTATTAAACAAAAAAATCTGTCAGTAAATAGCTGGTTTAATATTTCTTTGACTCTGTTGACCTCTCCAAGTAATTTTCTTCAGATTTCTTCTCTCAGTTTTATTTCTTAATCGCACCATGTTTTTAAAATAATTTGGACCTCTCTGTACCAATTATTTCTCTGCTCACCAAAAATGTTCTGGAAGTACCATTTCTGAGCACTTTCATGAAAAAGGCTTGGCAATTGGAAGGCCTATAGAGTCAGTTGCACCTTTCCAGTGAAGATCACATTTTATAGTATATACGTAGTTTCACAGTGGTGCACATATAAATGTACGTACTTTCAACCCTATATTTATTTGAAAATGTATTGCAAGTTTCTAAACTTTTGGCTTATTGCTAAAGTATATATTATGTTATTAAGAAGAGAAAATGGTTATTCTGCTACTTCTTTTGTTTTCTTTAGAAGTCTAATACACTGAGGTTGGCATAGAAGAGGTACTTTCTAAACAGGATGGAAGACTGCAGCCTTGATTGTTTTAGTTGGAGAGCACAGTGCTGGTGAATGAGTTGTATTTGGATAGGTAGCATCTGCTCTTCACCCAACTTTAAAATGAGTTATCACGAACATAAAAAAAGGGCTCAGTTTCTGGCCACCTGTTGGGTGACTCAAAGTGCTTGTAGCTGTGATCTATGCTTGTAGCCATAATTAATCCTAGTTTAGAATGTCCAAGAGTTGCATACTTTCAGTCCCAGAAAAGTAAGACTGAAAATGCAAGGGCCTTTCTATAACACTTGGCCTCGTATCTAAAGAAATTGCCTGTTGAAGTCCAAGTTTATATATAATTCTTTGCTTTAGATATGTAGATACTTTCATAAGACACAGGCATTTTATGATGAGAATTAAATAAACTGAAATTAAATTTTAAGTACTCAAACATATAAATAAATATCTTCATGTATATTGTATAGAAATAAAAATAAAATACAAATTAAATGTGTAGATTAAATCCTTAAAATACTTTTTGATTATTTCTTTCCCACAAAATCCTTGAAATGGATTTTGTAAGCATTTTTTCAACTGCATATTTTGGAAGAATATTCTGAAGTGGGATTTTTATCTTCTCTTCTGTAGTTAACTTCAAGGAAATCCTAGTCCAGATCTTTTAGTTACTTTTGTTATATGGGTATCCTTTGTTGAGAGTTCTCTTTCTCTTGTAATTTATCCCTTTCTTGCACTATCAGAATAACTTTTCTTTATGTAATGTTTTATGACTTTCCCCAAGTGACACATTCATAATGGTAGACTCAACATGTAAAAACTGACAAGATATCGTTGCAAAGCTGATTTCACTATTTTCCAGCTAAGTTTTTGTACAGCAGCAAAAGCACTTTCCCCCACCAAAGTACATATATGACGAGATCTAATTTACTTTTATTGTCATTCTTGTATGTAAGCATTCCTTTTGTTCAAACATTGTAATTATCAGAATATTGACTATCTTCTTCAAATTATGAGTTACACTTCTATGAGTTTCTACTCAGCTGCTTGGTTGTATGCTAGGTAAGTAACCAATCAACTAATTTACACATTAGTTTACAATAAATAGTTCTGGAATTATTTTATTACTGGAAATTGTGGCTAATTAATTAGATACTGAAATATAAAGGTAGATTCCTACTGAAATTTTTAAAACCGCCAGTGAATGGCAGATAAATTAACTGGTTGATTTCACCCGGAATTAAGGGTCTGTATGGGTTTGTTTGGTGAAAATTATGTATGCAATTCTGTGTCTTTCATCTCTGAAAACATAATCCTGGGATTGGTTTCAGACATCTTCATTAAAACATTTAAATAATTGAATTCTGGTTGCAAGTTAGTAATGTAATTAAGGAAATTGTGGAATAAAGTGTGCTTGTATAGTCAGTTTTGCTTTTTGTGAGGGTGTTAGCATGGAATTAACTGGATCCAATGGAAAAATACGGAGTATGTAATAATATGATTTAAAATATTTGAGGTACAGAAATAAGCTTATATGGACATCTCCTAGTACAAAATCTTGGCTTATTTTAGAATAATGTATAATATTGTTAATCTGTATGTAACTTTCTATTTTATTTTTTAAAGTTTGTACAAACAAGTTATTGTTAATTAAAACAGTTCTCTGTGTCTTGTCATTGAGAGTTCCAGTGTCTGACCTTTTACCTGTGAATAAACACCTAAGTAGGTCAGACGTGGTAATTGGGAAAACAAAATCTAGTCTTTGTCTCCTCTCCCCACCAAGAAATCTCCTGTTGCAAGCAAGAAGGAATTTGCTGGTGATATGTGTCGGCTGCCTTAAATAAGGGAGGAAATTATAAGAAGAGTAGGGAGTTATGTTGGGACTTTGTTTTAGGTGTTATCTCTACTTGGGAATCATGTTTACTGAATTTTAAGGTCAGATGCCACTCAAGAGCTGCAAAACAACTGCAGATATGTTCTAGAAATATGCCATTCTTAGTCTAGAAAAATCAGCTTCATCTTAGAATAGTTCTGTAACTATTGTCAAGTCCAGTACATGTATGCAAACATATTTCTGGAAAATGTAAATAAAAGTATGAAACAACAGGGTTTTTTACAGCTGCTATCAGCTTGAAAGCTGAATATGTATGTCCAGAGAATTTCTCAATATAAAGATATCTATACTACTAAAGTATCAGATGTCTCTCTCTTGCCTCCTTCTCTCCAGTTTCTCTCTTCCTTCACCCCTGCTCCCTTGCCCTGTGTCCTATACCCTCTTTACTTCCCTTTATCTTCTTAAAACCACCCCAGGAAAAAGCTGTGCCCTCCAAAAGCAGGAAGATCTCAATAATGAAGGTGTGAAAGTGTGCTATTATTTACTTTTTTTCTTGGATGTCCACTGAGAACAGAATGACAACAGATTTTGTGATAAAACAACAGCTTAAAAACAAGGCAAACTTTTTACAAGTGAAACAACTTACAAGTTTTCTTTTTAAGCAACCTTTTAAAGCATTTTTAAAAATTATATAATAATTGTAATTTTATCGAGGCAGAGGTATCTATTTATGTATGAATCTAGGGTAATGTATTTATTTTGATAATTCTACCATGATTTAACTTATTACGTGGTAAAAAGATGAAACTGCTTGTGAAGACGATATTTTTGGATTAGCTACAACTTTTTTTTATTAAACGATACTGAAATGTTGTTGTTTCTACATGTGTTCCATCTCACTATGTACTCACTATTTAGTCTTGTTGTCATACTATGTTAATAGAGTTCACACCTTTTGGAGGCAAGAGGTTATTAAGAAGCATGTTTTACATTTAGAAGGAATGAGGGAGTAGGATCCAAGAGTGCTATGAAATTTATATTTGAGACCACTTTTGCATAATATAATTTCTTCCTCTCTGTCACTGGGACATTAGTTATTTTTATTTATTTATTTTTATTTATTATATCAATGCATTATTAGCCCATTTAACTAGAACATAAATCAGAATAAAAGTAATGCCCACTTTACATGTGCAAGTAGTATTGTTTAATTTAGTGGTTTATTCTCCAAGAATGGCTAACAGAAGTTTGTGCTAAAAAGTGGGATTTGTCTTTATATTCCATCCTTTTTATTCTCCAGTTAATGCTGCACTGGGAGACTGAATTTAAGTATTTACTGACCTGTTTGCTTTTACCTTTTGTGTTTTACATGAGTCTGTACTTTTTCACTTACTAGATATATAAGATATCTAAGATAACAAGAATGCATGTATGTGGTATTAAACATTTATGTTCAAATTATAGTAACAAGTCACTGAATATTTGTATTTTATTATAGAATATAAAGTATTCAGTCAAGTCCTACTGTATTTTATGTTACTTTTCATACACATGCATGTTTCTCCTGTGCTGATACTAAAATATGAACAAAACTACATTTGTTGCCTTTTTTACATTGTTAAGATAGCTAGTCAATAGTTAATGGTTGAAATATATGTCCTTCAAGCTAGAAGCCACTATCAGCTTCATGTTGTCAAAAGAAACATTTTCATTTATCATTACTCTTTTGCTGAGTTTGGAAGGCATTGATGCTTTGAATAGATACATGGCATTTACTTGCTGCCTGTTCATGAAAAATAAAATTGGAAGTTTGCAATTTGGAAATAAGAATTTATAAATTCCAGTAGCAGGTCACATTTGTGTTAGAGGCAAGTGATAGTTTTCACCAGGGATAGAAGCTTCAGAGAAAAATATAAAAGAATCTTAGGATGAGCTCTAAAAACATTTTCTGCAAGTACATCTGTATCCTAATCCTGTCTTTTAGAATCTGATTGTGCCTTCAGGCAAAAATGTTAGTTTACTAGTGCAGCAGCATTAAAGAAAATTTACTTCTGTTGGTAACTTTTGGTATTTGTATGATTCATGCAGATGTCCAGTTTTCTGCTTTGGAAATATATTGAAATATCTTGTATCTTAGATGGTAAGCTACATGTCGTTGATTATCTGAAATAGAAGCATTTCTTTTTCCAGCACTTGTTGCCCTTAAATTTCATTATGAATTTACAAATAAAATCAAAAAGAAGTTTTATCATATGAGGTTTACATACTGCTGTCATGTTTCCTCTTGCCAGTGTTTTGTGTGGACTTTTAGGTTACTCAGAAGTTTTTACAGGCTTCTGGTTACTGATAACCTCTTTCTCTGAATGCATATTATTTCTGCTCTATCCTGTTTTTTAAATATGGGGACCAGAACTGAATAAATTTTTTCAGATGAGGAAAAACCAATTAATATAATAATATTTTATTTTTGGTATTATTTCCCATCACATTCTTTGTGTGTCCTGATACTTGGTTTTTGGGTTTTTTTTGACTACCATTGCAAACTAACTGATAACACAACTTTGGATGGGAAGAAAAATGGTTCTTGTGCCTGTAAATGAAGCATTTAGCAATTAGGCATGTATACTTGTGTGCTAAGGAAGGGAGGTAAAAGAGAGGTGACATGAGCCACAGGGCAACCATTTCAAAAAAATATTTACCTGGAGTTTGTTTCAGAGATTTTTATTTGGATAGTTTGTTGGAAATGCTTAATTCTGATTAAAAGGGATTGAGGAAGGAAATATATATTTTTTTTTAATGCCTGAAAGTCTAAACAACTCAAACTATTGATATATGCCAGGCTTTTTTCTTATCTTTTTCCCTTGTTAAAACTAGTAGTGATAGAAAAAAATGACAGTAATTTCCCATTTTGGTTGATGCATTCTGCACTGCAGAATAAGACAAACTGAAATAAAACTGTGCTCTTTTTTCTTTTGAGATAAGTATGTTTGACATACTGTAGTGCTGGGTTTTTTTCTATCTCATTTCTTTTTGTTCACCTACTATCTGAATTTTCATGTAATTTCTTTTAATAGGCAGAGAGATCAAGAAAGAAAAGAAGCAGAAGAAGCTAGTCAGAAAGAAATAGAAGAATGGGAAAAATCACTTTTAGCTCAAGCAGCACCTACAAGGATGGAGACAATGTGGGAGATTCCAGCTATTGGTCATTTTCTGTGCTTGGCCCAACAGATTTTAAATTTACCTGAAATAGTATTCTATGAATTGGAACGTTGTCTTCTGATGCCTCAGTGTAATGTTTTTTTATCTAAAATAATGACTTCTTTGTTAAGTCCTCCTCATCGCAGACCTACATTACATCGCAGGCCTACGTTTTCCTACAGGACTTGGGAAGCAGCACTCCGAAAGAAAGTACAACACTGGTATACTGTTGTGGGGCAGACTGACAATCCTAATGGTGCTGCAGAAAAACTTGGCTTGTGTCCCCAGTTTTTCAAAGTTCTGGGAGAAGTTAATCCCTTGGAGGAAAAACCATTTCATGAGCTACCATTCTATCAAAAAGTATGGCTGCTAAAAGGTCTCTGTGACTTCGTATATGAAACTCAAAAGGATGTTCAGGATGCGGTGCTAGGTCAGCCTATCCATGAATGCAGAGAAGTAATTCTTGGTTATGACTGCTTGGAAAATGCGTATGTTCACTTTCCACAGTTCTGTGGTGCAGATGTTCGAATTTACAAACAAAAACCTTTTCAGGCTCCTGAATTCCCACCTCTTCCCATCAAAGTTAAAAAAGTGCCACGTATTAAATTGGAAAGAGTAAAACATGAATATGTAAACAAAAGCAATGGGGAGGTCAGTTCTGCTGGGAGAGAGCTGTGGTGTCATTCCAAGACAGAAGGAGAGAAAGGTATGGACATTGTTATCTGTCCAGAAAAAAGAACACATTTAGGTAGTTTTAGAGTCACTACAGAGGAAATGAAGGTTGACTGTGAAATAAAAGCCTCAAGAGTTTGTGACATCAAAAAACCTGGTTGTTATAAAGAGAACTTCAGGAATTTGATTACTTCTGGAGAGATTGTGGATATGGGTGGTCACCCTAGCTCAGAAGAAATAACAGATGTGGAGAATGGACAAGGTTGCACTGAAATGGCCGGAGTAGGACCTGAGCTGAGTCCATTCAAGGGGAGCACACAGAAAGCTTGCCAAATGCATGTCAACGGCACTTATAATGAAAACCAAAGCAGAAATTACCATGAATCTGCTGAAGAAACAGCGCTAGAGACCTTTCTGCAAAATAAGAAATTAAATAAGATGCTAGCAAAAAAGAAGAAAAAGAAAAAAAAGAAGTTGAAGGATATTCTAAATGAAAATCTACAGAGAAAACTTGATGACTTGCAAAGAAAGCGTGAGATTCATCTTCATCCATTCAAATCTTTTAAATCTGAGATCCAGAGCAAGTTGTTTTTAATTAAAAAGAAAGCAAAACATAAGAAGCACAAGTCTGGTAAGTTGGCATTTTTACTTATAATGAAAATTAGGAGGATACAGATGTTTTTTTAAAATTGTTTTCTTGGTTTGTAAGTCTTCATTTTATTTTGTGAAAAAGGAGATTCTTATTGCATTAGACGATTCAGATTTTAACTTTAGAGTCAAAGTTACCTACCCAATAACACAAGCATATAAAATATATTTTGATCAAACTGTGATTCATTTGCAGAATTTATCTTTAGAGAACAAAATTAATTGCAAGAGTTAATTTGTTGCAAAAAATATTCAGGACAATAAATGTAACTGACTGTTTAGCATCACAGTGTCATTTGAAGGCATTTTGTGGTACCTTATATTATAGCAATTGTGGAAATGTTTCTCCATTTTCTGGCTTATATTACCTTACCCAAATTATGAAGAATCACAGAGTAATTACATGAGATGATGAATCTAAGGTCATTCATAGGGAAACTGCGCAGTCTTAGGTCACCAAACAGTACTGCTTTGACTGTGGGCCTGGGTCCCACAATCAGGATGCATCAGCATCAGAATTTATGCTGATGACATTTTTATTACAGAATTGGGCAGCATCTGGTTAAGTGTTTCAGGTAAGTGATATACAACCCAGATTTTGGTTAACTCACTGGAAAATTTCAAAGGTATTTGCAAACTGTAAAGGTACAAAAACCTTAAGTTCAAATTATTATACAGGTAGCTGTAGTATTTTTGATATCATGTGAAGCAATGTAAAGGCTTAATCCTTTTGAGTCCTGAGCTAAGCCATCTGTGCTAGATTTTAGCAGATTCTTTCCAACATTATATTGTTTGTAGTGACAAGGTGCTTTTCAGAACAGTGTAGACTGACAGATAAATACGGTATTTCATCTGAAATGCAGAAAGCCAAACCCAAGAATATGAATGACAAAAAAATGTCTTCCAAAGATGAAGAAACTAGCTGAGGTCTGATGACAGTGCATGTAGCTAGGAATCAAAATTCAAATCTAAGAAATTTAAAACTTTAGTAATGTTTAGATCCTAAATATTTGAACATAACAGCCAAAGAACTGTCTAACTATTTAAATCACAAATTCCTCCTTCCAAAATATTTCACTGCCCACATCTAAACAGTAGTTTCAAGAGTTGTAGTTGAATTTCATACATGTAGTATTCAGGTAAACTAATGTATTTACATTTGCCTTTGTGACTTAGCACTCCAATTGTGTCACTATTTTCAGTATTCTTAAAACCAGGCAAACTGAATAGCAACCCAAATGGCAAACAAGGACTCTAGTTTGGAGAAGTGTTGTCCTTTGTCTCCTGATATGTTGATGCATTTCCCGCCTTATTCTGACTACTTCTTCATTTGACATTGCTGGAGAAAATTTTGCAATAACTTTACAGCATTGCAAGAAAGCGCTTTTCTTCCTATGGTTGTTAAATCTCCATTGGCCCTATAGCTGCTAGGCTGAAATGGGTAGGATTGGATTCAATTCATGACAATAACTTGTTGTTTTGTAATGTTTCCTAATGTTTAATACTAATTAGTATTTCTTAAAGACTGTCTGAAATTAAATCTTTTGTTTAAAGATTCCCTTACAATGTAGAACAGAAAAAGTGATTTAGTAAAGCTTGTTCTAAGTCCCCAAAGATGCCTGATTTAAATCTGATCCTAGTCATAATAACTCTTTGCAACGTTCTTTAAAAGTAGTTAGGAAGAGAATATCAGGAATGTAAAAGTGAGTACTTCTCATTACTTTTCAACAATTTTTTTCCTGCTATTGGTTCTCTTAGGCAGCTAATGCAACTGAGTCACAGTTTGTGTTTCTGTTGTGATAATTTGCATATTCCTGGCTTGCTGTAGTGGTACCCATAGTACCACAGTGAATAAGGACTGGTCATGCAGTTTTTCCATCTGAAAACTTCACAGAAATATTGTGAGCAGAACTGACTGGAGAATACAGCTATGTTATGACCTTTACCATAGTTTTCTTACAATTTATGAAAAGATGTGACCACTTTACTGAATCTATGTTTTTGAAACAAGGTGATGGTTATTATTATTGTGGCAGTGTTCTGTGTCAGAAGTATTGACAGAAAGGTACTGAATGTAATGGAAAGACAGAGCAGTTCTGTAAACGAGTACATGCTATGCTATAATTTTTAAATGTTATTTTCTTACTGGACTTAGATTAGTTTTGGTTGCAAGGCACAGTGCAAGAGCATGAGAATCCTACAATTGCATGTTTGAAACAGGGATTGGATGAAATTCAGAACAACTGTAGGGCTGAGAAAATAGAAGGGACCAGAGGCTGCTTGGAATAACTGTCATGTGCCTGATGTAGAAGTTGTAGTAAATGTAAATTGAATCTCTTTTTATTCCTGTTCATATAGAAAACCAATACAGCATACAATTTTAGAAGAACCTTGGATGTAAATTCTGTACCATATACTCATGCTCTGCAAAATTCATGGCTGTCAAACTGCTTGAAGTCCATTTTACTATATCTTTTATTTTTTTAGAGTACCATTACGTTTTGTGTATGAAGTCAAGCATTGCTTGAATGTGAGAAAATGAATTCAACAGCCTGGCTGCAATGCTGTAGTTTACTGTTGTAGCCTGTAATACAGGGAGTTTAATATTCAGAAATCTTCTGGAGACTTTTCAGTTTTTACAGTGTTGTTGTGTTTTCTAACCTGTAGATAAAGGAACAGCCTGTTGATCATGTTGAAACATTAAGTGAGGTATTCCAGCAAGTAACAATGTACACTATGCATTAAGCTTCAGTGCCATCTCTTCAGAAACATGGTACCACTCAGGTTTTATAGGGTTTTGAACATTGTTCTGTAAATCAGCAATATTAATGCATTTGTTCAGACTGACTTAGCTCATTTGACTATATTAAAGTATATGCTGTGTCAATATGGAAGCTTCAAAACTCTATAATAATGCTTAATTTTCCAGATTGTATCCTGTTATATTTTGTAAAAGAGCTGTTGGGAGCAAGATAGAAGAGTAGAAGATGAAAAGGAAAAGGATACAAACAGTAGTTGCCAAATCTTTAAAAGACATAGAGCGCGCCTTACAAATTTGTTAATGGAAAGATAACAGGGCCTGTTGTTAATTTGAGAACACTGCAGTTACTGCTAGAATTTAGTGAAAAACCAGAAATTCTTGCAGTTGGACAGGGCTAACTTAACTGTATTCTACCATGACAAATAGTGTTTGATATTAAAAACATCTGTTCCCTCATCTGGGATAAAAAGAGTCTGCTCTGTATCCAAGAAAAGAGTTGCAGTCTAAATAAAAAAAATATTAAAATAAGTTTTTATTCAAAATTCCACTGTGTTGTCACGTTATAATTTGAAGCATGGATTGACATTGCTTTGTTTCTTCAAGGAGAATCCACAAGAACTCATATACCAGAATTCATAATAAAAAATTTTACTAGATCTGTAAAAATGTTTCTGTTTTCAAATTACATTGATCCCAATGTAGAAGAAGTTATAAATAGATTATATTGTTCTTGCTGAAGTAATTTACAAGTGTCAAGAACATTTGTGGGGTTTTATGTTTTATTAGTCTCATTTTTATGCCAAAAATAGTGCTAGACGAGATCTGAATTATCTCTTTGTTTCCCCTTCTTCACCCTTAATGGCAAGACCAACTTGAGGTGGCTTATGTTTTAGTTGCATCTAATCTCCCTGGTGTGGTTTTTGGATGCTCCTATTTAGTGTTCAGGTCCTAGTTATGTTACTTTGTTAATTGTTATTCACTGACTGTCTGTAGAATTTGTTTCGGCCTGAAAGGAAAACCTGTGGCAGTCAGATTTCTCCTGGACCTACTTAAGTTTAATGTCTAAGAATTTTTACTGAGCTGGCTAAGGGGTTCTTGGTTAGTAAAATGTTGACTTCCTATGAACTCCTCTTGGGGGTGAGATGCCTCATGGTCTCTTCCACTCTAAACTGAAATCAAACTGAGATATGGAGCCTTTTGGAAAAGGCTGTGCAGAGACATAATTACTGATTATGGCACAGTAAATTGTTAGTGAATGTAGAGTTACAATGGAATATCTTCAAATGTGGACAGGAAGTAGGCTGTGTTGAGTTGAGTAGGTGAACTAAGCAGATTATGTATATGAGATTCTTAATTTATAACTATTAAACTAAGGTTTAGTAAGGTTATGCTAAGGTTCTAAGGTTTTTCTTATTGATTGCTTTTAGTCAGTAATTAGGTTTATTTGTATGTTGAGTATGGTCTGAAAGATGCAGTGCACCATGTTTCAAATGTGATCTAACTACTCTCAGAAACATTACTTCATCTGCTCAGGAATTAATATAAGCCTTTGAGATAATTTCTTCATCCAGTATTATGGACAAAAGATCTCTAGCAGACCTCAGTGGAGTGATTTGAGAAGTTGCCTCTCACCAGTGATTTTGTTATCCCAAGCTGGCATTGGTAGCTTGGTGTTTATTAACAATTACATAGAAAAGATACTTAAGTTTATTACACAGTTGCAAATCTGGGTGCTGGGGGGGATATCCACAGAACCATCACACCTCTGGGTTACAAAACTTGATTTTTATGTATTGACTAAAAATGTATTTTACCTATGTAACACATATGAATTACAGATAACTGCCAATTGAGAAGGATTTGGTTTCTGTTACCATTGTTTAAAGCTGAGAAATGATTTTTGGAAAACCAGATGCAAGCTTTTCTCAAAGGGAGAAATTATCAGTACTACCACTACAACTTCTTTCTAATATCAATTTTGTATTTTAAAAGGGTGTTATTGAGGTAGAAGATTAATTTGCCATAAGTAGTTTGCTGTATATATTAATTCCCTCCCATAGTATAAGTATCTGTAGGGTTTTGGTTTTTTTTAGTTTTTAATACATGATATCAAAAAAATACCTACACCATAGGACATCTGGTGTCAAAAAAATGGAAAAAAGACTGTGATATTGCTCTATACAGATAAGTGCTTAGCTCACAGCAGTTACCAGCAATTCTGTAGGTCTTTTGGTACATATATTCCTACAGCTATGCTTTATGATATGTCTGATTCTATTTATAATTTAACGAGTAAGGCTCATTTTCTTGTGCTTCTAGATGGTTTCTTTTAATTCTTGGTCTGTCTGTAACTCCATATCTTTCCTACTTTATGCTTTTCAGATGCTGATGTGGAAAAAGAAATGTTTCTTTTATTTGGGTTTCTGATTATTTATAACTCTTTCTAAAAATTTTCCTCCTCCTTTTCATAAAGATATATTAAGGAAAAGAGAATATTTCTGTTTAACTGTTACTTCTTGAATTACACTGCATATAACATCATATAACACTGGATGCTGAAAATAGTCAAGTAAATACTTGTTGAAAAATATGTTGAAAGTATTCAAGTTAAATGAAAATTCTATTTTAAACATATTCAAATTTTCCTTTTTGTAAAGAAGCAAAATCTAGCTGCCTTTTTTTTGTGTGTTTTCAGTTTCTTTCCAGATAACATTTTTTAAAATGCCTATAGCAAGGAGCCACCATATGACAAGACTTCTTTTTGAGTCATTTTGTCAAGAAAGCTTCTAAGCGTCTTCTATAGTTCTTTCAATGAACAGCATTGTTTTCAGTAGTAGCATGCAGCTGTATTCATAAAGCATATAACAAAAATGTGGACATTTTTGCCCATTGTCAGAATGTTTAGGTTATTTTTCTAGTAAATAAGCTTATCTGTTTTATCACTTGTTCTCTAATGTGAAATATGTAAGTATTTATTTTTGGTAGTTGAGGGCTCTTTAAATATGTTTGGTACGGGTAGTTTCTAGGTTGCTTTATTGATTTTAATATAGTTTGATTTTATATGGAGTTTCAGATCTAGATTCTTCAAGCCCTGTGCCTTGTCCTGTAAGTGTGTTTATTTCAGAGTCAGGTAAGGTGTTCAGGAAACTTACAGTGTAATAAACTGGAAAAATAGATGCATTGGCATCTATGAATATTTGTATGTATGTGTACATACACATTTGCACACACTTAAAGCATCTGTTAGGAAGAAGGTTAAGTGCAATATTTTCATTAATTTACTTATTGAATCTGCCTGTGCTTGTATTGTTGCCAGGTGCCTGCAGTTATGCTACTTGACAACAAATTCTACATTAAATTATTATTTTCTTCAAGCTCTCTTTTTTTTAAGCTTTTAAATTATTGCTTGGGACTCCTGAATGTGAACAAGTGATAAAGGTAGAATGATGCTTTTGGCCTGAGTGAGCAAGTTAAAGGTGATCTTGTTTGAATTTACCATATGAATGTAGAAATAACCATATAAGAATCTTCACTGTCTTGCTTGGTGACATAACTACTTGATTTGAGAAATGTATATGATTTGTGAACTCTTATACTATAGGTAGTAAAGCACTTCCATACCTTCACAGAGATTTTTTGCTACCTCCATTTGTATATAGCATAGCTGTATGTGAAGTGCATTATAGGAAGTTGTTTGCCTTCTAAAAATGTTAGGTATTGCCACAAGCAGAAAAAACAAATCAAACTAATTTCCTTGGTAAATTCAATATGATCAATCAGGGATTTCTAGATACTACTTGTGTTTTCTGGGTATCTTTTTACTATTAGATACAGATATCCCACATCCTAATGTGTGATAGTTTAGAGTGTTAGAGAAACAAATCTTGCAGGTGAGATGCTATATTTCTTATGTTTGTGTCTTAAGTTCTAGATTTCACTTCTTTCAGAAGAGTGGTGTCAATGTTACTTTTATGGCTTAGATTTTTAGGTGCTGTATTATTGAAACTATAGTAGGCTTTTTCTTCTTTTTTTTCCTTCCACTCCAGACAAAAGATTGCAGTACACAGATACTTGTTCAGTGCTTGTTTCTGCTGAGTCTAGTTCTGATTCATCAAGTTGACATGACTAAAAACCATCTGTTAGTTGTAGTTTAACTTAAAAGTCTGTATGTAATTTAGTTGTATTAATAGAGTACAATGAACAGCATTATGAAGCTTTTCTCTTTTAATCTTACAAGGAAAAAATCGTTATCTAAAAAAGCAATCACAAAGAAGAGGAAAGGTGTCAGAAAGTCTACCATACCAGAATTTCAGGTAAATTATTTTAATTTTTGTTTCAAGCACTTAAAATCTTTATATCTGTGAAATAAGTCCTTTAGTTTCTGATACAGACCTTGGAAATACTCACTGAAGCTTCTTCTAGTTTTTAAGGCTTAAACTGATATTTTGGGAAGTACATTTCACCTTCTCGTGGTAGAAAATATTTTACCATTTTTGTGAAGTACAGCTGAAACACTTTTTTTAGTATTGTTTATAATCCCAGATATATCTGTTATAGTATAAAGCCTGTAAAAACTAAAAAAAAGATGGTTTTTTGGGTAGATATACCTGTTTGGGTTAAATTTGTTTTTGTATGAAGTGTAACAATGTGGTTCTTGAACTGAAATCTGGCTTGGTTAAGTGAAGGACTTGAAAAAACTTCATAGGCAACTGTGCTTACCCTGTTGCAACTGTTATTCATTATCAGCATGTGATTTCTAGGACTCTAGGACCTCTTAGGCTATAGAGAGTAACAAGAGTATTAATTATGCTATTATCATTTTATGGTACTGTAGTCGAAGTGTTACAGTACTTCAGTTCTAAGTTGCTCTCTATGTATGCAAGGCTGCTTGGATTGAAGTTCTCCTTTGGATATCTTTTTTTCTTTTTTTTTTTTTTTTCCTTCAGAAAGCACTCTCTGCAAGTCTGGCCAGTAGGCTCGCATTGATTCATGGCTCTTTTGTAATACCCTCACCCTGAATCAGTTGGTTCCATCATGATCATGTGCTTCAGATGGAGCTAGTAGAATTTCTTGTGTTAAAATTGGGTAGTAACAGTCAATGTTGAGAGATGACTGATATTTAAGGGCACAATGACTTTATCTATATTGTAATGGTGGTGACTAAAATGTTTTCTAGTAGCTCCAGAAAACAGGTACGTGTCTAATTTTTTTTTTCCAAGCACTTTGTCTGCATGCCATATATGTACACAGTTAGTTTAGAAATAATTTCTTGCATGATTAAACAACAGCATTTAAGTAGTCTATCTAAAACTTAACCCAACTTTTTAGCTTTAGTAGATAAAACGTATGTATATCTATCTAAATGTATACTTATCTTCTGTAAAACCTTATATTAAAATGTGGCAAAATACTTGTGACTCTTTTGATCAAAGCTAGGACTCTTATCTTTTAGGTGAGGCTCAAACTGATCAGCACTGAGCAGTTTCATCTTATTAGGGAGCTTTTTAACAACTTAACCTGACTCATTCAAGAAGTATAACTGTTAGAAGAATTTGCAAATATTAAACCTTTTATATTTGGAATAATACTAAGACTTTTGGGAGTCTAGTAATTTATGCTTCAATAAACTCTTTCCCACATATGGAAATTGCCAAACTTTATGAAATTATATAAAGGAGTTGAAGGTACAAGTACATTTTTAAAATACTTGGTTAAACAGTTTAGAGCTTGTAGGACCTGTGATAGATGATGGGAGGGCATAACCACAAAAATATTGCTATTCATGTATATATATCAGTTCTTTTGGTGTGAAAGTTAATAAATTAAGAAGTATAATATGTTTCATGTGCCTGCAGCCTACAAATGTAAAAAACCCCCAAACCCAACCAAAAGGCACTTCAGTTTATAAGATTAGGTTCTGTACTTAAGTATAGGTCTTCTGAAAATCATGACTTGATAAAGGTGAGTAAATGAGTACTAATAAGTCTTTTAATATGTGCAGTGACACAAATCAAAATCAATTACTAGTGAAAATTCAGATAGTAATAGTGCTACTTAATGTAACATTTAAAATACTATTTTTATAATATATAGCTCAAGACTGCTTTGAAAAATATCCCCAAAGCCCTGCATACAACAAAGCAAACTCAAATCAAAGCAGATGCAAATTAAATTCTTTTTATCAAATAAAAATGCACAAAAACCAAGTCCTGGTTTAAGTATTTTGAGATTCATTGGAGAAGTGGGTTTACAGCTTCATAGATCATTATTTGTCTCTTGCTTATTATTCTGAGCTTCTTATTACTATTGCTCATTAACAATTTAAAGAAATTAATGGTAGTTAAAGTGCTGTACAGAAGAAGCACTAATGTGTTTTGGGTTTTTTCCCAGTTACATTTAGGTTTGGTAACCTATGTTTCACTTAGTCTTTTCTCCTTTCACCTCATGTGCATTCACTCATAGCTGTATAGACCTACATGTATGATAATTAAGGAGAAAAGAAATATGCATGCTCTGTTTCAGTGTGTCTAACAATTTCACTTTTATCATCTATGGTCTATATTAAATGCAGATCTCAAGAGGGGGCTATCTGGACATTTTCCACATGTAGATGTCAGTGATAAAAGGGCAGCTTCATAGGAAATACAATTATAATTAACAGTCATTACACAAATAACTTGAAATAAAGCGTGACACCCTGTTGAAGTGAGTTAAAATTCTGCAAAACGTTTGTCTGAAGTTCAGGGGGCAAGGAAAGAGCATCAATGATCTGGGGAATACACTAGGTTCTATGATACTAAAGGGCCCCTTGTCTTCCCTTATAAAGTTCAGGGCAGATTTTTTTTGTCTTCCTTGAAGTCCTCAGAGTCAAAGAGGGTCTTTGAGAGATTACTGAGATCTGATGTTGCAGCATAACATGAAAGTTGAACACTGAATTTGAAATTTTACAGAACATCTGAAACTTCCACTTCAATTGGAATATAATTGGTATACAATTGAAAAACAGGATGCTTATTGCCTACGAAAAATAAGTGCCTATGTAGTAAGTACTGTGCCGGATGTGATGGGGTTTTCTGTTGCAGTTAAGTTGTACACAACTAATGAGATTACATTAATGTAAACATTTAGAGGCTGAATCTTAAAGGCACCATGTAATGTTCTAGAGAATAGGAACTAATCTTTCATTCTCTCTGATAATACAAAAGGGAAACATTTTTTTCACTTCAGATTATTTTCTTCATGATAGGTGATTAGAAGGCATGTTCTTCAAGAGCCATATATGAAACTACCAGTGAGCTATCAAAATGTGACAAAATTATTAGATTGTAACATTAATATCTTTTTTTTCCCTTCATGTTGACTTATCCATTAAAACATTCAAAACATGTTAGAAGGCAATATTGTTTGCAGAAAATTTAATCACTAAGTTCCACCAATTACCAGCCATAAGCAAAGAACACTGAAATATAAATAAGAATCTCATTGGGAGAAATAGCATCTAGAGTCCATATCAAAATGTATAAAGTACACTACACTTTGTTATTTTCATCACTGTCCTTTTCATCCTTCCTTCAAAACACAAGCTTCATTCTCTAAGATAGGAAATGCTAACCATATGAGAGCAGTTTCAGAATCAGCTTTTTCCCAGTCACTGTCCATCTTTATTTCCTCATCTCAAATCACACTGTGAATGAAAAAAATCGAGGTTCTTTCTTGAACCCTTTTTATAGTGTTTTTCAGTTCAGTATTGGAGTATTTAAAACACAAAGCTACTTTTGACCGTAAATCCTCCAAGCTCAGCTGCTGTTACCTTCTTTATTTTATCAGGAGGTAATTGACACAAAGTTATGACCCTCAAATGTACTTCTTTTCTGATGAAAATTATCACTTAGAGATTTGATTACTCTTGCCTGTCACCCCAAGCCCCAAGGCAATTAAACTTTATTTATTTGCATTGTTTTTCTCATTGAGGTAGTTTGGATTGGTCTCGTAGGAGAAAATAAAAAGCAACAATAGACTTTAGTAACTGAATTGTCAGGTGTATAGTCAAGAAATGGATTATAGTTGTGTAGGGAAAACCTTAATCCATGCCTTCATTGACTTTTGTCAAGGACTTTGTGATGTACTTTTTTGCTTAATAATTTAGCGTCATGGATTTCTTCACAGGCCAGACACAGCCAGTATTTGGCTTCAGTTTATATTTTAGGTATTTGAGACTCATTTAAGTGCAGGACATGCATTTTGAATCTAATTACCCATAGAATTACCCATAGTCATTCTGTTTTCTGGGTTAAGAGAGATACCTTTTACAAGAAAATTTTGCATACACAGTTTGTGGCAAGACACTGTCAATTTCCTTATTAATTTGTTATTCCAAACTTGATAAATGTGAGAATGGTAAACTTTGATTTGAGTCACTCAGTTTCCTCAATGCTTCAAATGTACCCAATGTTATGAAAATAATGGCACATGTGCACTTGAGGTTTCTGAAATTTACTTTGCTAAAAGTAATAATTTAGTGTTTTAGCACTTTAGCAAAAGTGCTTCTTCTAACATGAATTTGCTGAAAATCTAAAACTGCACCTGAATTTGAAGTAAAAATATGTTGTTATAAACTGCCGATTTGGGAAAAATATTTAGAAGTTGTTTGTTAAAAACATTTTCGTGAAGGTGTGTTTTGTATGGGGTTTTTTATTTCATTTTCTTAAATTATTGGTACATGTTTTCAGTAGAAAGGAAAACATGTCCGCCTAAGGGTGTTCAGAAGAAGCAAGTCTTATCATAACATAATCCAAAACAACCTAACATCTTAATAATTTCCAGTTTTTTTAAGTCTTAACTTGCCCTAGATGATGGTAAGACAAAATACACAGATCACCTTTGTTTGACAATTTTTTCAAGAAAATAACATCCATTTTCTGAAAGGAAAAAATATAAAAAGCTGAGTTCTAAAGACAAGAATTAGAAGAATATAATACCTTTTTCAAAACATACATTAAGTAGATAGATTTGGTAGATGACTAGGTTGCCTTAGAATCATCAAGGTTGGAAGAGACCTTCAAGATCATCCAGTCTGATCACCCACTCAGCACTACCCCTGTCACCCCAAAACCACTAAACTACATCACCAGATCCAGGTGTCTCTTGAACATATCCAGGGATGGAATACTCTGTGTAAGCACATAAGGATATGGTCAGGAAAGGTTGTACCAAGTGTAATATGATATAAACACAGATAGTATAAACTACAAGCTTGTATATTATTTTGCCAGGGCATATTGTTTGGTACTCAAAGCTGTTCTAAGTCATCACTGTACATGAGAGAAATTTGATAGTTGTCATTCACAGAAGTTTTTAGAAAATACCTACACTTTGAAATGGAAGCTTACAGGTAGAGATATAGTTTATGTCAGAAGAATAACAGTATTTTCTACTTAGATTTTCCTTTTCTCAATAAGTCCTGATTTTTGTTTGGGTTTTTTTTGTTTAAAAATACTATAAGAAAATACAAATCAAATGGTGGCACTAAGTAATAATGTGCTTTTAAATTTTATTAATTTCACTGTACTTTTTCTAAGTCCCACATCACCAAGTGTTTGTGTTCATTTGTTTTTTAGCTTATTTGCACTAATCTCGATGAACTCAGGGAATTAATCACAAAGATTGAGAATGAACTCAAAGATCTGGAGGACATTAAAAAGAAATCGGTATGTGACATTAAAAGCTTTCTCTGGTATTGATATGAAACAGTGTCAGTTACTTGCTGAGGCCTGTCAACTGAATTTTTTATGCTCTTCAGTAACTGCATGAAATGTCCGAAGGTTGATACCTGGAGACTGTAATCTTAATCTTTTCTGTCTGTAATGCTCTGTTATCAATGTTTTTATGATAAGGGAATTCAGTACCTGTGTTAGTACTTGTCCATGCCAAAACAAAATACAGATAGTGGTAATATCTTGAAATAAGTAGTTCATCTCCATCAAACATGTGACTGTTTTGCCCTGAGGATAAGTTCTTACCAACAAATAATTACAGGATAGCATTCTCATATCTGCCTATGCAGTGTTGATCAGAATTTCTAGTAAGCTAGAATTCTCAATTCCTCTTTTTTGCATGTGTTATTAAAATTTGCTTTGTTTTATATTTTTGAAGGAATTTGTACCAGAAGGCATGTTATCTGGCTTTTGATATCAGATTGAGATATAAATTTTACCAATATAATCTGGATAACTGAGTCTGTGCAACTGAAAACCTCAAAGGAATAACAGATAAGAGAATCCAGCATGCCTTTTGTAGAAGGCAGTGATTCTTATTAAAATGGTAGATGGGTTTAAATACATGAATAGTACTCATTGAAACAGCCCTCTACAGAACACTTACTACTTTTTTCATTGTAGTTCTGTTTACTGAACCTTTGGTAGGCACTTCTATTGGTGGCATTCTATGAAAAAATGGTAGTTAGAAGTGTTGATTTTTCTATGTTAGAAATCAGGCTGCTTTTAATTCAAGTGAAAGTTTATAGTCTCATGAAGAATCAATATATTCTGAAGTTATTTCAGTAGGGGAGAGAGCTGTGGTAGAAGAGACAAATAAGTTAGGATTCTAAAAGACAAGTATCAGTGCAATTAGCATACTTGTTAATGTAGACCCAGGAATAATACCAGCCTAATCTTGAAATTATTTTGTAGTTGCTAAATTTTAAACTGGTTTTATCATAAGAATGCCAAGAGGTTATCAGAAGGGCTATGTCAGCAATAGGATAAAAAGCCCAAAAGTAGAGCATATATATGCTAAAATAGCATATAGAGTTTATTGATATGCTACAGCATATCAATAATCTTAGTGTAGGTGAGATTTTCAGTCTGCTAGTAAAACTGTAGGAACATGACTTCTTCAAGGGTAGACAAATGCTAAATATGTCATAATTGCACTTTAAACTGAAATCTGATAATGTCATTATCTAAGTAAGTTGCATGACTTCAGCAGGAATACTATGTTTAGTTCTAATTGCACCATCTTAAAAAACCCAAACAGTTAAATACAGGGGAATTAAGATACAATTCATTCAGCATTCAGTAGTTGTGAGGTAAGGACAATCTTTTGTTTTGTCTTTATAGACCTATCAAATAATGGCTCTGTGTCTCTAAACACTTGTGTTGTTAGAAATTTTACGTAGAGAAAAAGGGTTAGGATTAATTGCTGGAGAAGAGGTTATGAGGAAACAGTAAAGTGAGATACTGGTTTTGAAAAAAATACTTGTCAGGGAAATATATTTACCTCTTAATCATTCAAATAGAAAAGTTTTAAATTAGGTAAATAGTCATAACTTTGAATTTATTAGAATGAAGTTTTACTTTGTAAGGAAAGTCTTTAGGATTTCATTTTTGAAAGTCTTAACACCGTGTGTCATTATGTTTGATGTCTGAAAAAGTGGAGAAAATGCAGACTTTCATTCTTCAACTCTAACAAAATGACAATGGCAATATCAGAAGCATCCAGAATTGAGTTTGTCCTGTTTTTTTTTGAAGTGCATATTCTGTTTAGTAAAACAATTTTCTAATTTGATAGTGGAAATCTGACCTAATGTGAAAATCTATGTAATGATGGCACTTTCATGCTGTTTGTTGACTTATTTCTTGTTTGAAGTGAAAGATGGTGATGTTCTTACTACTTCATGGTAATTTAATGTTGATTTTTGTTTGCAATAATGACCTGGGTGAAGCCATAGGAATCTTTCTTCTTCACAACTAACCTCCTTGGTAATTTCAGTTGTAGAAGTTGCTAGCACATGCTGCTGAGAAAAACCTTCAAGACAAGCTTTATTGTTATGTTAAATACTAACATGTTTTAGAAGTACAGCTTATTTAACTTTAAATAAGACTTTCAAGGATAACCTTTTCTTAGTTGTAACCTCCCTTTTGTTACCTTGAAAACCATTCTAGAGTACATGAGAGGAATTCCTTCTTCAGAACTTGGAAGTAATGGAGACTATAATGAAAGAGCTGAGCTACAGGGCCTTTTTAGTATGAATAAACTTACACTGTTTTCCTCATTTTTTGTAGGTAGTTGGACTGGTTGTATCTGATACTTTTCACAACATCAACTTGAGACAACAAATGACATGACAGATTTTGTTTGGCAAGTTAAAATAAAATTAGAATAGGGTTATGTAATAGAAAGTAATGGATAATTTTAAGTTTGGGCATTTCTACAAGTTTCTTTTACAACAATGAAATAATAAACCTGTTGGAAAGTATTTTCACTGTTTAGTTGATTAAAACAGTTTTGTTCTCTACTTTTGTACAACTGTATTGTCTTTTGAATTAGCTGTGAGGAGTATTTTTCCTTTCAAAAAGCCTTGCGCTTTTTCTTAATTCCTGGTGAGTTTGTTATACCCATGAGATTTGCTTTGTGCTAGTTTGCTGTGTCTGTTTAGAGTGGAAAATTAATTTTTACGTAAGTTCTCTAATTTTGAAGAGTTCACCTCTGTACTTGAGCTCTAGAAACAGTTCTGAAGCGATGCTGCGATTTCACATATGCTTTCAACTGACATAAGCCAAAACTGCTGCCAAATAAATAGTTCCTACTCCCTGTGTCTCTGGAAGCTTCTGTTTTCTGTGCCATCCCATGTGAGAGGCTAGCAAAATTTTTTGTTCTGTTGCATGGTGAGAGTTAGTTTATGATCAACCTACTTCTTTGTGCCAGTGAATTGTTTGTAAGCCAGACCAGTTTTCTAATGCAATTTATCATGGATTTGCACAAATACCTGTGCTTGTATTCTGCTACAGGTTAAGTGGTCATTGTCGGAACAGAAATGTCCATCTGCGGGCAATAAAAATGGGACTGATTTTGAAGTTGTATGTGATATTATCAGGCTGCTCTAAAAAGTCTATTCCTTCAGCTACTGAAGGAGGAAGATATTCAGAGGAAGAGGAGAAATCAGTCAGATTTGCTATTGCACCTGACATTAGGAAACATTAGGAAAGAAGTCAAGAAAATATACATATAAGGAAATTAGAATGTGAAAAGTGCACAAAGGGGACTTAAAGGACTTTAAGTTTAATGATATGTGCCCAGTGAAAGGCTGATACCCTAAGGAATCTCTAAGCTAGAATGTCTTCTATCTCTTGTATATTGCTTAGGAGATGTGAAACTGCATCCTTTAATTTTAAAACCTGGAGTAAAGGTTGAATCGATAGAAAAAGCCCAGAATTTACAGCAATGAAAATTAAGTCTCTTTTGTTGCTAATACTTGCATAGATAAGGTGGGTAAAATTACAAGCAGTCAGTAAAGTAGGAGTAGAAGAACATACTGGCTAAAAATTCTATTGATATTTTATTGAATTTTTTGCTCTTGTTTGTTTTTTGAAAATTTAGTCTGTATTATATATCATATAATGTATCATATTCATGTATCATATAATATTCATGGTCATTTGTTGAATGTGAGCTCCTAGAAATTTTCTGTAACTAGCAAATTGACCAAGATATGCAAAGGAGCTCAATTCCACACTTGAAGTGGTATTGCTGAAAAAATAATTTTGACAAACACACATGATAGGGAAGCATTTTGCTAGAATATTTAGGATCACATAAGGGCTTCGATCTAATATAGAAAATTTCTTTTAAGAGAAGAGGCAGTAAAGTAATGCATTCTGTTGGATCACTACAGAGGATAACAACTATCAGTCTCTGGAATTTTGGATCCCACTTCTCCCTAGGTCTTCTCTGTCTGGTCAAATCAGTGGGACTTGCAGTGTGAATGCTAATCTTCTTACTGCCTTTCAAAAATAATCTGCCTCTCATGTGATATGAAGGGGTTTTTTTGTGTATGTGAAACTGTTAATTAAGCTGCTTGGTTGATCAGTTTTATGTACTTAACTATTGAATATCATAGCAGCATTTTTTTAATTATTGTTTTTTCAAACTCTACTTGACATTGTGTAGTATGAAGGTGACTGGACTGCAAGTGCTTGCATGTAATAGTGAACTTAAGGCTTTTTAGCAAATGCTAGCTGTATTTGTAGTAAAATGAATGGA
Source organism: Serinus canaria (assembly GCF_022539315.1). Lineage (NCBI taxonomy): Eukaryota > Metazoa > Chordata > Aves > Passeriformes > Fringillidae > Serinus > Serinus canaria. Next base: position 48,130,836 of record NC_066343.1, read on the forward strand.
CTTATTGGAATGAATGTGGAAAGATTTCTTGTTTACTGAAGTGCAAGACTTTATTTTGGTAGCACTATTGGATTTGATTCATGCCCTTTAAGTCTGATGGATAAATGCATAGCTGTGTACGGGGCAAGAAGGGAGGCTGGAGCCCAGGATTCCCACAGTTAAGATGAGAAGGTTACAAAGAATAAAGGGCAGTACCTTCCTGAAAAGGAGACTGCATCATCCCTAGAGAGGGAGAAAAGTTAACAAAAGTTAAGGGAAGGCAAATTACTTAGCCAAAGGACACCAGCCAAGGTAACAACTAATTGTGGTTTGGAGAAAAGGCTTTATTGTTTGCAGAGGTCTGTAACACCCTGATGTTCTTGACTTAATAGCAAAATAAGTTAAATCCTCCCTTTTAAAGGTTTTGTGTTCTGCTGTTGTTCCTGGAGCTTATAATGAGATTGTCCCAGGGGGTTGAATGCCTTTGTCTGTCTTTGGAAATTGATATTTGTTTTACCAGGTGAGTCAAAAGGCCTGAAAAGAAACTGTGGTTTTCTGCAGCATTAAGTTACCTGCAAAAATATATATTTCAGAGTACACCTGAAAATTTAAAGTGAACAACCTACTGGTTTAGGTCAGAAATAGTTAAAACTTCAGACTAATTAGTTTGTGGGGCTATTAAAAGGAATATATTGATCCAGGGTGGAACATACTTCCCGTATCTGTTTTTTATGAGATTCCAAATAAGCCACTGTTAAATTTGTTCATGAGGTGTAAGTATCTAAACTCAGAGACTGCTTTCTGAGGTTTTTCATTGATTTGCTACATTTTACTTTTGAAAATATGTTCATACATGGAAAAAAATAATGCAAAAGTTCATTTTAAAAGTTTATAAAATATTCTCTCTCTGTTCAGTGAAGAAATAGGAAATATTGTTATGTGTTTGAAAATGTTTGGCAGGGAAACTGTGTTTAGACAAGATTCTAAAGGGACTTCGGAAGAACTTCCATTCATCAGAAACTCATGTAACCATCAAAAATAATTTAGAGATCTTACCTCTGATATTTTAGTCATTCAGACCTCAACTTTGCAATCAATGAAGTGGAAAAACCTACTGTGTCTTCTCATTTGCAGCCTAGGGAAACATTTTTAATATTGAGTTAATCTTATTCAGTTTTTATTCAGAGGTTGACTTCCTCTCCCCATTCCTGCCTCCTCTTGTCCTGACCGATTCCTCCCTCCTCAGTGAAATATCTGCCATGCTTGGGACTTTTAGCATGTAAAGGGTTTTCAGTTATACTTGTTTTCATCAGCATTACTGTGTTTACGTAGATGTACACACAGGCAGTAAATACTATAATCGGAGAAATCTGTGTATGCACACCCATTTGCAGGTTTAAACTGCAGGTAAAGTGAGCTACAATAAAAGAGAAACCAATAAATACTTGGATTCGAGAGTATTAATAGATCTACTTTAAGTTATGCAGCTGAAACATTTTCTTTTAATATAAGCTTAGTTTCTCTGTTAATTATATATATTCATTTGTTGCATATCTTACATGTTCTCTTTTTACATCCTTATCCTGAACACTTGACTTGTACTCTAATCACTTCCAAATACTGTTATTGCTTCTCTATGTCTTGCCTGCATCTCTTGAAAACACTAATATGAGCCCAAAATAATGAATTTTGAGACAGATTTACACATTTACATCCATGCAGTTTCTTGTACTTCTGAGGACAGATTGAAGATGTGGAGCATTTGTAATATTTAGTTGTAAAATATAAATAAATAAGGCAAATTTTAGGCTTCAGTTTTTGAAATCTTCTCCACAATACTTGATTGTCTTCTCTGATATTTTTAACTTGGGTTTATCTCACTAGCATTGTATATTTTTTTCACAGTCTTCAATTTTTCTTAGCTTCTCCAGTTTTCTCTCCTTATTGTCTACTTTTTTCACAACTATTTTTTCTTGATTGTTCATTCCTTTCAATGTGTGACTGACTAAACCTAAATAAATGTATTTTATTGGAGAAGCTTTCTTTAAACCACTTTTGCCACATACCTTTCTACAGTTCCAAATGTGAAAGTGTGCGTTCTGCATCAGAGATGAATGTGTACTCATGCATTTCTGTCACAGAAATACTACTGTGTATTCAGAACATTTCAGAATGCTTTGGATATTGGTCGGTCAGTATATTGTTTTGAAGAAATAATTCAATACATTCCTGTCAGCACACAGTACTTGCAAAACAGCTGCTTTTAAGACACTCATCTGAAGAATACAGAAACACTTGTATATCCAGAGTTAAGAAGTGAAAAATACTCGGATATATGAGAGGGAGTTAAGTACAACTTAAAAAAACATAGATGTTTTGTAAACAGTCTAAGATATTACATACAGAGGTGTAATTTAGTTGATAACTTTGAAGTTCTAATGGAGGAGTAAAACATGACAATCAGTGCTGGATAATTTCACTGTTCTGGGTTCAACAGTAAGCTCATGCTGATAATAAACTTTCTCTTGTGTATTTGTGGTTTATGTATTATTTTTTTTTCCTTAAAAAAGTGGTATATTGATCAACACTGTGAGGATTGTGTTGTAATTGTGCCTAAAGAAAATTAGAACATGGCTAAACATCTGAATGAAAACCATTTCATAGTAATGAACTAAATCAGAAGACAAAGACAGTATTGATAGCAAGAAATGTATTGTACTTTGTTTTGGTGTTGTTGTTTTTTGTTTGTTTTACTTTATTTGCCTATGGTAGAAAGAAGAGAGTATGAGATCATTTTAGGATATAACTTGCTGTGATCAGAAATATAGGTCATGGAAGTGCATGCTGGAGTCAGGACTTCTCACTGGTTGCTCAAAGATAAAACTGATTAAAAGAAGTCATAAGTGAATTTGTTTTATAATTTACTACAAGTCATTCTTCCTGACTCTGCTTAATCCCAGTGTTCAGAGAATGTCTGAGGTTTGTTAGCTGTTAATATATATATAATGTTCAGAATGAAGTTGGTGAAAGTAAAATGCAAGATACTGACTCTCAGGAACTTCTACTGTAGAAGATAACTCTAAGCATTTTCAAAATTAGAACACTTTCAATAATAGATGAGTTTGCATGGTATGAATACATGATCTTGTAATGCATTCTTATTCAGTCAAAATTAGAAGTGTCTGAAATTGTAGTATTTGGCCCATAAGTTAGTTATCAAGAACATTCAGCATTAATCCACACATGATTTGAAAAAGTTACTGATCTCTTTTCTTTAGGTATCTGTTGTCCAAAGCAGCTGGAGATTGCCAACTCCCTCTCTGTGTGACATCACTAGAAAACAGTAGACTGGTGATGTCACACATACCTCAGAACCCCGCAGCAGAATGGAGCAGGCCTTTTAAGGGTAAGTTTTCTCCCTCCACCACCACCCCTTTTCAACAATATTGCATGGTTTTATAAGATTACTAATTTTCTTTACTTTATGTCCCTGGGATATAACGTAAAGATTACAGAGAATCTTATAAAACTGCTTAATATTGTGGTGTTGTGTGTGTGTGTTTATTTAAAAGCAAAACAAAAACTCATATAAAAAGTTCAGTCCTTACCCCATGTTATCAATATCCTGGCTCCAGTCTGCTTTGGGGTTCCATGATAAGTATACCAGAATAGTATATGTTGGTGCATTGATCACAGAGAGTGGAGTCAGCATTTCCTGGCTGCTCTGGATGTCAGAAACCTTATTTTAAAAGGTAAGTTTTCAGTTGAATGTGTTGAATGTCTCTCTGCATTTAAATGGAAACATTTAGCCCATTTGTAAAATGCATTTTTATTGTGTTTGCGTTTTTGAAATTTTCTTGTAACTTGACATAGCCTTAAGTCACATTTTTTACGTCTCTGTCTAGTCCTATTTTTCCTCTGTTATTTTCCTGTGTTAATACCTTTTATTGTGTTTCCACAAAAAAATAGTGTCTTGTTTTTCACTAATTGGAACAAGATGGTAACTAAATTTGGTTTAATATTATTCTCAGTGATCTGGATAAGGGGATCAAGGGCACCCTAAGTCAGCTCGCAGACAATACAAAGCTGTGTGGGAGTGTTGATCTTCTGGAGAGCAGGAAAGTTCTGCAGAAGGATCTGCACAGGCTGGATCATGGGCCAAGGCCAGTGGTGTGAGGTTCAACAAGTGCTGGGTCCTGCCCTTGTGTCACAGCAGCCCCAGGCAGTGCCACAGGCTGGGGCAGAGTGGCTGCAAAGCTGCCCACAGGAAAAGGAGCTGGGGGTGCTGGTGACAGCAGCTGAACATGAGCCAGCAGTGCCCAGGTGGCCGAGATGGCCAATGGCCCACATCAAATCCTGTGTTCAGTTCTGGGCCCCTCACTACAAGAAGGACATTTTGGTGCTGAAGTGAGACCAGAGAAGGGCAATGGAGCTGGTGAAGTGCCTGAAACATAAATCTTGTAAGAAGCAGCTGAGGGGGCTGGGGGTGTTGAGCCTGAAGAAAAGGAGGCTCAGAAGAGACCTCAGCTGCCTGAAAGGAGTGTGTAGCGAGGTGGGGATTGGCATCTTTCCCAGGGAACAAGTGCTGTATGTTTCTGAAGAACATACCTTTGGAGGTCCAGCCTGAACCTCCTAAGCCTCAGTTTGTAGCTGATCTCTTAAAATGTATCATTTGGTGTTTCTGAGAATTTACAACACAGATATTTGTGAAAACAGGTGCATTATCTATAGAGATTAGTGGGCAGCTGTGTAATAGGGATTTAAGTAATAGCTTTATCAATGATTGATTTGCCTTTCCCCTGAATAAAAGACAAATACAGGAATAAAAGACAAATACAGGACTGTGTTAGAGAATCAAATTGCATAGGAAAAGAAATGCTGAATTTTTTGTGATGGATTTTAAGATTATGTAAATGTTTTTCATGTCTCTTTTTACTGTTTAATATTTAAGGAATAATAACATCTAGCATTTATGTGTTTGCACAGAAAATCAACTAAACCATAATAATTTAAAAGAGAAGAATTTTTTTTTTTTATTCCAGCCTTTTTTGGCCTATACTACTCAGTCCTGACTACTACTGAGGAAAAAAGATTCTTGTCATGGCTAAAATTTGTTCATTCTTCCATTTACAGGTTTATTGTCAATTCTAAAACCTCACTAATAAAAATAAGTAATTGAAAGAAAGGGAAATAATTAATCTATGTTTTTAAAAATTATGTTGCTATAAAATTTTCGCTGAAATTACTTGGAAGTAATTTCAGCGAAAACTTGGCTCCTCTTTGCCTGTTTCTCCACCCTGTTGAGGTCATTCTGAAGGGTTGCACAACTCTCTGGGGTATCAGCCACTGCTATCGGCTTTGTGTCACTGGTGAACTCACTGAGGAGGCATCTGCCCCTTCATCCAAGTCACTGATGAACAAGTTAAACAATACTGGACCAGTACAGAACCCTTGGGGACACCACTAAAGACAGGCCTCCAAGCAGAGCTGCTAATCCTGTAGAATTAGGGACCAGAATTGGCTAGCTTTTATGTTTGTTTTTGTAATCAGAGAGAAAAGTAATATTTTTTTTCCTGTGAAGTATGAATGAAGTCAGTAAAGTTTTGAAGTCTGTTCTTGACTAAACATTGTTCATGTGCTGGCTGCCTAGCAGTTGCTGCTTCAAAATTATTCAGTGGTCAGCTAATACTTATCTTTCTCATAAATACTCTTTTTTTCCTACTTAAGCCAAGATGTAAGCCTTATTTAAAGACAAATTAGGCTCAGAAATTAATAATTTCTTGGGGTTTTTACTTTGCAGTAATTTTTCATATCTTTTTAATATTACATTTTCACACATTTTCTTTGCTATATCAACTGCATGTACAGCATTTCTATTTCACAATAGTAGTAGCATTGTTTATTTTTGCTATTTGATTTTTGTTTTGAGACAATGCACTAATGCTCTGCAGTATATAAATACATTATTTAAAAACAATCTGCAAAATGTTTTTTTTACCTTACAAGAAAAAGAAATCTGTGCATATTCTTTTGTATGTTAACAATTAATTCTGTTGATTGCTGACTTTAAGAGATGATACCTAATGCCCTGGTAGACTACAGTACACACAAGTTCTGTTTTTTTGTTACAGTGATTAGTGACAGGTTTTATGCCTGAGACTGGCCGTAAGTGAAGGAAATTATAATACTGCTTACTGGCTTGTCCGTGTGTTGAACACTGGTCATTATGTGGTAATGTGGCATAATGATCCTACTTAAAATCTTTGCTTTTGTAATTTTAATTGAAGAATGAAGGTAACTGTTTGTTTTGTTATGTAACATGTAAATGATTGTCCATAAAAAGATAGATTCCTGGTCTTCAAAAAGCATTCAACATGAGTGGTCTTGTACATTGGAGAGATCTGATGAAATGTGTAGAGAGAAATTGTCCAAACTCCTCAGGAAGATCATTCTTGTAGACTGCTGAAAGGCAGCTGTGACAAGCTTGATCCAGATTTTCCTGTCTCACCTTTCTTGGTGTGCTAGACCACAGGAAGCTGTGAAGAATATGTGCACTATCAAAAGCTAAATATGTATATGAAATAAGTAAGTTCTCAAGTCTTGCTTCCTTTTCTTGCAGAACCATAATCTCTTGAGTGTTTTACATCTTTAAAAAGTCAAGAGCTAAAATCTTCATTTACATAAAATGCACAGAGTTGGTAGAGTTGCAGAAGTATTATACCACATCTCTTTTATAGCAGTTACATATATATGCTTTGTTCAGTCTTTTATGCAATGAACTGCAGAATAAAGCTTTGGGAAGAAATGTGTACAAGGGGTATGTGTGAGTGTTAAGGGCTGTGTTCTGCAGCACTGTGGCCAGCATGGTTGTAATTTCCTAATGTCTTCTCTCCTTATTCAGACTTTCTAGATTTATGAAAACATGAATATATGATTACATATATCAGTTTTGAAAATAAAACTTTTAATTATATGTTTGAATTAAAAGCTTAAATGATATATGTTGAAAAATCGGACTTTGCTGTATAGTCTGTTGCTTCGTAACAGATGAATTTGCTAAACTTCTCTTTCAAAAAAGCTTTTTTCTAGAACTTTAAATAAATTGTAACAGAAAAACATTGGGATTCTTATCCTTGAAAATTGTAATAAGGTTTCTTTTGCAAATAATAATGCTATAATTTATACCACTTCTCTTAAATGAGATTATGGTGCGATTTTCTGTAAAAATTTTAACTTGGAAAAGTGTACATACTTGGTTGATTTCCCTGAACGGAATGGATTACTACCCATGTTAGTTACTCATTTAAGTAATTTTAAGCCTATGGTGTATTTGTAGAATCATATTTAAATTTTAATTTTGACCTGTAAAAAGTTAACATCCTTGCAGTATTACTTTTCCAACTGGGACATTATCCCTTTGTAGTATTAAAATAAAAGTAATAGTGTCCTAGATAGATGTAGCTCTGGAAGGGTAGATCTAACTCTGGAAGTTTCTAATCTTTTCTTCCAGTTGTTTTCCTCATATGCCATATCCATGTACCAGGATTATTGTAGTACTAGTACAATCTAACAAGATTTAGGTCTAATGCAATGATAAATAAATGGAATTTATGTTTTCAGGGAAGATGGTTCCACCGGAAGCAAGCAGTAAAGGAATTGCATGGTACGTTGTTACGGCTGCTTAATGAACTGTTACCATGGGAACCAAAGCTAATTAAAGCATTTCAAAGAAACAGGTAATTACCTGCTCTTTTTTTTTTCAACAGCGGTGCATGGGATGAAAAACAAAACCAAATTCACCTTTTAAATACTGATCAATAAGTTGGCTTCTTAAATAAATAAAATTAAGATAGTTTGAGGAGAGGAGTGAGGCACTGGCAATACTTTAGTAGGAAGAAGTATCTTATATTCCAGAGTTACTGTCTCCAAAAAAATTTGAGCTTAACCCAGTAGTGGTTTTTTCCTTTAAAACACTCTAGAATCCTTAAGCATGCTGATCAATAGTATATTGCAAGACAGCTAGGATTTGTATTTCTGCTTGTTTGTTTAAGAAATAATGGAAACCTTTCTCTAGAAAACTATATCAGGGCTTCTTAGAATACTCTGACTACTTACTATGTAAAGCTACCTATATTAACTATTAATGAATTCTCCAGAGAGCAATTATTGAAGCATTGTTTGGAGGTCTTTGTAGTGCAGTAAATTAGAAATACATCTGGAAGGAAGTATGTCAGAGGAATATGAGTGAAGTAGTGACAGGTTTAAATCTAGTAAAGTGCAAGTATCAGTAACAGTGAAGGTACTACTCTGATTATAAATCATGGAGAGATTAGATACTGTCTTGAAGCTCAGTGCCATTCTTGCCTGTTAACTGTACAGCTGTTACTATAATTGTACCTTAGTTTTGCCATGTAGACAATTAAAAAGCAAGGAATGATTAAATGCTTGAACTCTGTGACAAAGGACAGGAAAAGAGGCTTCTTAAATGTTGGGTCTAAAGGAAGCAAGTTACACTGTTTTGTGGTGCAGAGCTAATGCTGGAAAGTGTAAAAGGTGTTATGTTTAAAAAAACAAAAACATAACACCAAAGATATTACATTGGTTCCTCAGTAGCTCATTTTGTGAATATCATCCATGAGTTAATTTGGAATATTGTTGAATATTTTGCTTTCAATAATGGACCCAAATACAAGTTTTGGGTTTTTCCTATTTCTTTCTCTTCTCATTCCTGTTCATTTTCCTCTGCTGTTAATTTCTTCCTGCCTTTTGCAATTTAGAATCCTTCTGGACACCTGGCAGATAGTATTACTGTCAGGAAGAATTTAGTTTTCCAGTATGTGAAATTTACAATTATACCCTTTTAGTAAATTCTGTTGTGCTCAGAATTCTTGTCTGTCAAATCACAGAATGGTTTGGATTAGAAAGGACCTTAAAGATTATCCCATTCTAATCCCCCTGGGTGGGGCACCTTTTGTAAATGAGGTTCCACAAAACCCCAACTAATCTGGCCTTCCAGGAATGGGGCTTCAACAACTTTTCTGGACAGCCTGTTCCAGTGCCTCACCATGATTGCACTTCAGAATTTCTTCCTAATTTCTAATCCAAACCTACTCTCTTTCAATTTGAAGCCATTGCCCCTTTTCTACTCACTACAAGTTCTTGAACAAGTCTCTCTCCCTTCGTTTTTTGAAGGCTCCCTTCAGGTACTAGAAGGTTGCAATTAGGTCTCCCTGAAGCTGCCTCTTTTCCAGGCTGACGAATCTCTCTGTCTTTCTGCACAGGAGAGGTGCTCCATGCCTCTGATTATCTTGGTGGCCTCCTCTGGAGTCCCTCCAACAGGTCCATGTCCTTCCTGTGCTGTGATCCCAGAGCTGATGCAGCACTGCAGGTGGGGTCTCAGCAGAGCAGAGGGGCAGAATCCCCTCCCTGGCCCTGCTGCCCACACTGCTCTGGATGCAGCCCAGGACACGTTTGGCTTTCTGAGCTGCGAGTGCCCATGGCTGGGTCAGGCCCAGCTTCTCACCCACCAGTGCCCCAAGCCCTTCTCAGCAGGGCTGCTCTGGTCTGTTCATCCCTGGCCTGTGCTGAGACTGGGAGTTTCCCCAACCTAGGTGCAGCACCTTGCACTTTGCACTTGTTAAAACACATAAGTTTTTCCCATGGACCCATTTTTCAAGCTTACCCAGGTCCCTCTCAATAGTATCCCATCCTCTAGGTGTGTCAGCTACACTGCTCAGCTTGGTGGAAACTACAAACTTGCTGAGAGGGCCCTCAATCCCTCTGTCTGTGTCACTAGTGATGATATTAAATAACTTTGGGCTGAGTATGGACCCCTGAGGGACACCACTTGTCACTGATGTCCATCACTGTGCCATTGACCACTACCCTCTGGATGCCACCATCCAACCAATTTCTTATCCAGCTAACAGTCTGCTTATCAAATCCCAGTCTCTCCAATTTAAGATACAAGGATCTTGGGGGAGGACCATGTCAAAGGCTGTACAGAAATCCAGATAAATGACAACCGTAGCCATTCCCTTGTCCACTGATGTAGTCAGTCCACCCTAGATGAGCACTGAATTTGTCACACAGGACTTGCCCTTGGTACATCTCTTCTGACTGTCTCAAATCACCTCCCTGTGCCTTAGCATAGGTTCTAGGAGGGTCTGTTCTGTGATCTTCCTCACCAGAGGTAGGAAGATCACACGTGGGACCTGGGTCCCAGAGGTCCTTCTTTCAACCTTTTTTTAAGATGTGTACAATGTTTTTCTTGCTACCTGGGACTTCACCTGACTGCCAAGATTTTTTCAAATATCATGGAGAGTGGCTTGGAGAATACATCAGCCAATTCCCTCTCTTTGGTACATTCACATTCTTCAGGTGATCATGAACCTGATCTTTACTTAGAATGAGGGGGACTTTATTGTCCCAACCCCCATCCTGCTGTCCATCCTCTCAGGAGATGGGGGAAGAAATGTTGCCCTTGGAGACTGAGGCAAAACTATGTTGAGTACCTCAGCCTTCTCCTTATTCACTGTTACCAGTTTCCACCCTTACTTATCAGAGGGGCTTACCTTCTTTGGCCTACCTTTTGTGGTTAACGTGCCTGTAGAAGCCCTTCCTGTTATTCTTTGTGTCCTTTGCCAAGATCAATTCCAGTTTTACTTTGGACTTCCTTATCCTGAACCTGCACAACGAAACTTGATCTGTTCAAGTCTCTGCAGGCTCTTCCTGGGCCACTCATTCTAGCTTCAACTGCTTCTTTTGTCCCTTTGCTTCTTTCCCTTCAGTCTGACCAGCAGTTCCCTACTCAGCCCTGCTGTTCCCTTGCCTTCCTTGCTCAGTTTCTTGCTCCTGGAGATTGCCAGCTCTTGTGCTTGCTTGGAAAACTTCCTTAAAGATCTGCCACCTCTGGTCCACTCCCTTATCCCTGGGAGAAGTCTCCCAGTGGATCTCACTGGCTGTCTCCTTGAAGAGCTGGAATTCTGCTTTCCTAAAGTTCAGGGGCCTAACTTTGTTCCTCACGTGGCCCACACCCCTCAGGACTGCAAACTCCAGCAGTGTGTGATCACTGCAGCCCAGACTCCCTCCAACCCCGATGTTCAGGATCAGCTCGCTTCCACTGGTGCCCATCAGAAGCAGGACTGTATCCCCTCTGGTAGGGCTGCTGTCTGTTCCTTTGTTCCAGAAGGTATCCCTCATGCTTTCCAAGAGTCTCCTGGCCTGCCTGCAGCTTGCTATGCTGCTTTCCCAGCAGATTTTGGGATGGTTGAAGTGCCCCAGGAGGACAAGAGCCTGTGAGCATGATGCCTCCTGTAGCTGGAGCAAGAAGGCTTCATCAATAGGGTCCCTTTGATCAGGAGTCTGTACTTAAAACCATCCACAAGGTTCCCTTTGTTGCTTCAGTCCCTGATCCTTACCCACAGGCTTTTGACCTGCTGGTGGCTGCTCTTCAGAGACAGCTCTTCACACTCAGTCTGCCTCCTGATGTAGAGGGCGACCCCTCTGCCTCTCTCTTTCCTCACCTGTCTCTTCTGGAGAGCCTGTAGCCATCAGCAGTCACACTCCAGTCACATCCCGGCAGGTTTCAGTAATGGCAAGAAGATCATAACTTTCTCAGAGTTTCTAGCTTCTGTTTGTTGTCAGTGTTGCATCAATATGGTTATAGAACATGGAACTGCCATGCAAAGTGTGTTAAATGGTAGCTGTGATTGATAGGAGTACATTTTAGTCTGGAACAGTGTAGTTGAGATCTTATGTGTGTGCTGGTAGCTAGAGAAGTGTGCACTTGGAGTGCAAAATAACTTCTGAAATTACCTGAATTTAACTCCTGGTTTTAGTGTGTATGTTTTATGCTGTAATGCTAGTTTATTCAACGAGGAAAGCCTGAGTATTTCCATGGTAAAACTGTTTGGACATACACATAGCATACCAGGGACCAGGTCCATCTGAAGAGTGATGTTTATGAACCATGGGGAGAAAAGAAAGAGGTAGGGGGGATTCTAGGTCACTGTCTTGGTCTGATTCATTATGCAGCTGCTAAGCAGTTGTGTAGCACCAACTGCTAGTGGTGAAGAAGAGTGTGATGTAAAAGGGAAAAAGCAATTGAGCGAAATTTGCTATAATGATGTAAACATCAGTTCCCCCATAAATCTCACTGCAGCTGCTCTGTCTACAGGGTGTCTCAGCGAGGTACTAACATCTACTAGTTGAATAACAGTGTTTAGCTTCCAAGCTGGGAAGGGCTGGGCAACACTTCTTCCTCCAGACGCCACAGCATGTCATAAGAGCCTATACTTTTCCTTCTGCCACTTCCGCCACCCTTCCTTCCTTCCTTCCTCCCTTCCTTCCTCCCTTCCTTCCTCCCTTCCTTCCTCCCTTCCTTCCTCCCTTCCTTCCTCCCTTCCTTCTCCCTCTCCTTCCTCCCTTCTCCTCCCTCCTTCCGTTCCTCCCTTCCTTCCTCCCTTCCTTCCTCCCTTCCTTCCTCCCTTCCTTCCTCCCTTCCTTCCTCCCTTCCTTCTTTCCTCCCTCCGTCCCTCCCCCTCCCTCCCTCCATCCCTCCCCTCCTCCCTCCCTCCCTCCCTCCCCCCTTCCTTCTGTCTTTAACTTGTATGAGCAGACGTTATGATCAAAATCCTTTTCTTTCCCTTCTGAAAGGTCCTCTGGTCTTTGGTCTTTTTAAGTTTATGACAGACTATAATGTTGAATTGTATTTGAATAGAGCAAGGTTTAAATGGGAAAGTTACTTGTGCCCACTGATTACAAGTGTTCACTGGTCTCACAGCAGAAGTTCCTCAAAAGAGAAAAGGAAATTACATCCACAAACTTTAGTACGATATTAGTTCCCAGTGTGCTCCTATATTTGTTCCTCACCTAGACTTCAAGCTCAAAATCCTGACAACAGAGTTGAAGTATTGTCCACACTACATCTTTATACAGGCTTCAATGTCTGCTCTCAGTGAGTGTCAAAGCTTGGAGTAAATGACTAGATCTCACTGACCCTGAAAAGCCCCGCCAGGCTTTCCATATGCCATCTGTCCATGGGTCCAGGATCCCATTTCAGGTCATTCTGCAGTCTTCAGTCTCTGCTGGGGGTGTGCCTATTTCCAGCTCAAGTACAGCAGTTACTGTGCCTGGCCATGGATCCTGCACATCCGGACTGACCCACAGACTGACCTTCTACCTGCATCATCACTGTGGAGCTGCGCAGAAATCACTCAGCTGGGTCCTGACCCTGGCAGCTATTGCTGCAGGATCGTGGTCCTGATCTTAAACTTCGAATTGACTTCCCAGTTTGATCTCAGACCTGCCTCAGCACCAGGAATTTGCCTGTTTATCTGGGCTCTTGGTTGAAGCCAGTTACCATCCCTAGGCCTGCCCTGCGGCCACATTCGGGGGAGTGGAATAGCTTGGTGACTGGTGAGGCTGATGCCCTACCAGCTGTGAATCATTCATGGCTCCTCCCTCTACATCTCATAGAGAGCAGCTGGCCCTTACTGCATTGAATGCAAACAACTGTTATACTAATGCAGAACAATGAATAAATTTAAAATCTTACTGTTACTGTCATAAGGTTTAGGTCCAGAATAGTCTAGATTCTATTCCACACAAGGTGTTAATTGCTATAATCTACTTATTCATTTCCTAAATAATCCTTCTGGGCATTGTGTTCCTTAGCACCAGCTGAATCCTGAAATTCAATTGAAATTCAATGTATTGGTATACTAAAATAGCCACTACATCCCATGTAAAAAATAGTTTAGAAAAAGGGACAATGAAAACATGTACAGGTTAGCAGTATCAAGGTAAGTGGGTGTGTTTATGAATTGTGTTCAAATGAGTCAAGTACCTATGTATGTCTGTCATATGCACATTCTTTAGTGGAGAATGAACCTATGGAAATGATAGCAGCTGTTCTAATGGGCCAGAGATAAGAAAGTGTTCTTAAGGAGAAAGTTATGATACAGTCTCATAGCTGAGCCAGAGGCCTAATGTGTTTAAGAAAAACAATATTTACTGAATTCTTTTCTTGGGGTTGCCTTCAAAGTAAGAAGTAGACTTTTTACAGTTAATACTCAAATCTGTATAGGTATATTTGTCACACGAAAGATGAAGGAGGGAAAGGAATATGGATACAGTAAACCGTGATGGTCATTTGACTCAGTCTTTATGCTATTGTTAGAGGGCTTAATGAAATTCAGTTTTGGTAAAGTAAGGGACATTGCTCTCATTTCACATATTCTGGTTTTAGAGACTTGCAGACAGGGCTACACTGTAATTATTTGAAGGGCACAGGCAATTAAAACTACACCAGCTTTTTATTTCTTTTTGTTTGGCAGCAAATATAAATAAAATTAATGTTTAAAAGTGTGTTTTTTTAGTAAAGTTAGTTTTGTTATTTTTAAGGTCTAGATTGAAGAAGGACTATGATGACTTTAAAAGACATCCAGACCATGATAAATTTACCAGAGAATTGTGGAGTAATGATGAAAGTGAAGTTGATTCTGGCAAAGAATCTTTTGCAGTAGTATGCGGTAAATCATCAGAGTCTGCAGAACATATAGAAGTTCCCAAAAAATATCACTCAGACAATGGTAAGCATTTATTGGAATTCAGTAGCTTGAACTTGGTTCAGGAGCTGAATTGAGTTCATTTGGGAACCTAATTTTTCCATGTGAGTTTGAGTCCTACTTTTTACCTTAACTCTACCACTGATAATATGAAAATGGCTTGTGGTGCATAGCTGTCAGATGTAGACTTGAAGGGGGCAAACATGACCAAGATGAAAATTCTGCTTTATTGAAGTGTTTGCTATTTTTTGTTCTTAACTATCTTTGTGACAACATAGATCTGTGTGGAATTTACTTTTATGGTGGGTTGACCGTGGCCAGCTACCAGATGCCTGCCCTACCACTTTTACCCCTTAAGAAACTAGGGAGAGGAAACAATATGGAAAAGCTTAACGGTCAAGATACAGACAAGGGAGATCATTCACCAGTTACTGTCACATTCAAAACAGACTCATTTCAGGAGAATTAATTTAATTTTTTGTCAATAAGGAATAGAGTAGCATGGTGAGAAACAAATACAAAACCTAAACCTCTCCCTTTCACATATCCACTTTCTTCCAAGGCTTTTCTTCCTTCCCAGTTCTTCCACCTCCTCCCTTGTCAAATATCATAGGAAAGATTGAATCTGCGGGATTGAGGTTAGTTCATAACAGTTAGTCCCTTCTGCTCCTTCATCATCCCTGCTCCAGTGTGAGGTCCCCGCTGTGGAATTCAGTGCTTCCCAAACTGCATCACTGTGGGTCCTCTCCATAGGCTAGAGTTTTTCAGCATAAGACTGTACTAGTGTGGATCTCCCATATGCCGCAGTTCCTGTCAGGAACCTGCTTCTGGATGGGCTCTTCATGGGCTGCAACTTCCTTCAAGGCATTCTACTCACCTGCAGTAGAGTGGGGTCCTCATGCATCTTCAATATACATACTTGTTCCAGCATGGTACTCCATGGGAGCAGGTAAACCTGCTTGATCAGGGGTCTTACTGGGTTGCAGGGGAATCCATTCCATTCCAGTACCTGGAGCACCTCTTACTCCTCCTTCTTTGCTGACCTTGGTGTCTACAGAATTGTGTTTCTACATTTTTTTCCTCAGTCCATTTTATCACATGCTTCTGCAGAGCATTATCCATGAGACAGGCTCAGCCACGTCCTGCAGTGGATTTGTTTTGGAGCCAGCTGTGTCTGGCAGAAGGCAGTTCCTGGCCTCTCTCCTCAGACAGGACCCCATGCAGCCCCATGCAATCAAAACCTCAATGCATGGCCCTTCTGTTGACCTGGCCCTCCTGCATGCATCTTCAGCCCTCTTACCACTTCATCCATCCCCTGTTCACTGGCTAGTTCAGTTTGATGCTCAGTATGAAACATGGCATTCACATCTTTGTCGCACAGGCATCCCCCTCTCACAAGTCCACCTGTTAGGCCAGCCCAGACCCCCAGGACCTCCTGCTCACCAGCTGGTCTAGCTTTATCAGTGAATACACACTCACGGGATTTGGGGAGGATACAGACACTCACCCCCCAGCAGCTGTGATGAGGCCCAAAGGCTGTAACCTCTTGCAGCTGTCCTTGCAGCTCCCCTTATCTCTACACATTGCTTCATAGGTTATATAGCTGTACCAATTCCCTTACCCCTCCTGGCTCCATCTCCAGGATCTCCCCTGGTTTATAATCATATTAGGTTCAGAAAGTTATCTTCCTGCAAGAGGCCTCTGCAGTTTCCTGATAGCCCATTAACTGGTGTGATTCGTGAAGTTGTTTCTTGACATTGTCTCCATTTTTGTTTGGTTGGATCTATGTCTCTGTATATTTTTTTTTTCCTGGCTTTTCCGTTTTTCCCCCTCAAGATGGCCTTGAGGCTGGAATATACATTTTCATGCTTTCACATACTGGTATCAATTAACTTTCCAGGTTTGGTTTTCCTGTCTCCCATTGCTGGTCAGGTTTCAGTCCATGTATGTTCTTGTTAATTACTTCCTCCTTTCCTTATTGCCCCCTTTTTGTAAAGCAAAGGTGAATAGGTCCTTTAAAAAATTAGACATTTCCTTCCACGTAACTTTACTCTTGCAAACTAGTGTATTACCTTTAGTGAGACACTGTAAAACTGTTTTATAGGGGTATCAGTTGCAAACATGTAAAACACAGTTTCTGTTTTAATATCCTTGCAGATGATATGAAACTATTAGAGATGAATTTACCTGCAGGAAAAAACAGAATTCTGAAAAAAGAGTCAGCTTCTAAAGAGATACAGAAGACACTGCCTAAATGCATTAAACGACAGTTCAAGCAAAATAGTTGCCTGGATCAAAGCACTAATGAGCTTTCACCGAGGAAGAAAGCTAAACTGAGCACTAATGAGGCTGTGGTCCAGAGTTCAGAAAGTAGCCTGCAGTTGGATAGTTGCTTGACTGAGCTAAAACAATTTGAAGGGTCAACTCTAGAGTTGCTGTCCTTGACAGATCCTGCAACATCAGTATCAAACTTTCTGAAAGGGACCAAACCCATCCAAGCTTTGCTTGCCAAGAATACTGGGAACAAAGTGACCTTAACAAATCAACTGTTGCCTCCTGCAGGCATGAACGTATCTGCTTCAGAAAAGTCGGCTTTACCAGCTTTGGAATCATCACTGATCAAACCAGCATTGCCCTGCCAGGCCAGTTCAAATACTCCTTTACAAATGGTATACAAAATGCCAAATGGCCACTGTGTACCAATAGACGTTCCCAACAGCTCAGTGAAAGTTCAAATGCAAGCTATGATTGACCCTAAAAATGGAGAAAAAGTCATGCAACAAGTTCTTATTTTACCCAAGAATTTTCTTCTTCAGCAGAAGGAAGAAAAAATTGTGTCCAAGGATATTCAGTCACTACAACAAAAGTCATTTGAGATGCACTGTACATCTTTACCAAAAATGCCAAACGTCAGTGTTTCTTTAACACCTGTTCTCGTGACAAGCCCTCCAAATGCTGCCCAGTCACCCACTACAGTTTTTAGCAAGAATACTACCCACTCATCACAAGTGACTAGTCCCGTGAGCACTACACAACCACTGTCTAGTGTAACTTCAGCAGATAACTTATCAATAATTAAGGTAAGCCAAAGTGACAGTGACAAATTCAAGACTACTGTTTCGACTGCTACATTGCCTTTGGCTTCACCTACTCTTGCCACAGCTAGCCAGTCGTTGACATCAGTATTAAGTGCATCTACAAACACTGATTCTGCCTCTCACAGTCTAGCATCACAGCAGCAAACTGACACCCTTGAAACTAAGCAAGAGTTAAAGACAGTGTGTGTAAGAGAATCACAATCTATCCTGGTCACAACACGAGGTGGAAACACTGGAATTGTTAAAGTGCAAACAAACCCAGACCAGATTTCACCTAGTAGTTTATGTCCTAGTTCAGTTTTCACTTACGCATCTCAACTTCAGGCCTTTATTGTGCCAAAAACCACAGCAGTATCATGCTCTAGTCTTCCATTTGTAGCAACAGCCACATCTAGTCTCCCACATATTGGACAATCATCTCCTTCTGGATTTGCCCCCTCAACAACTTCTTTTGTTAACATTCCGGCTTCCCCTGCTGATTTTACCCAGGCAATGGAGAAAAATACCAAATTCACACTACAGCAGCCAGCTGTTTGGGACTCTTTGTGTCGAGTAAGAGAGGACTCCTGCCATGTGTCGTCTTCTTTATCCTCCATTCCATTAGCTAGCAATTTGGTGTCAGCAGCTCCAAACAGCCTTGTTAGTGTGACTAGCATTGGACAAAGTAATATTGTTAAAACACCAAATTCTTCTGTGCAGCATCAAGGGGATACTAAAGGGAAAACAAAATCTGTTACACAATCTGAGTCAAATTCTGCAACAAATGGAGAGTTAATCAGTGGTACTTCAGTCCAGAAATTTACATTAATCACAAATCCACCAATTTTATCTTCTTCTGGGGCATCAGGGGTCAGTATTATACCCTGTCCAGCATCCACTGCTGTTAATGCTCAGAAGCTGCTTTTCATTAACACACAAATTGCCAATGGCCCATCAACAACCAATCTAGTTGCAGAGTCATTGAAACAGAAACTTCCTTCTTCCCTGACCAAAACCTTTGTTAATGCCACAGAGCACCCACAGTTGGTTTTGATCCCATCTACAGTAGGAGCACCAATACGAATAAACTCATCACCGACTATTGCTCAAGTAAAAGATGTGAAATTTGGACTAAATATAGGTCAGACCATTGTAAATACTAAAGGCAGTGCACAGGAGGCTGTACCAGTTAATATATTGCACTCTGGCATTTCTAAAGGAGAAGACAAGAAGAGGATGGCCTCGGCCCCATCCTTGACAAGTAGTACTGTGGTTCCAATTCCAAAGTTTGCTGTGTCAGCTAATGAATCTGTATGTGTTGCAAAAGCTGAAAATGCCTTTACAATGACAACAGCAAATGCACAAGTAGAATCTGTTTCAGTTACATCAAGTGGAGCTTCCTCTGGGGCACAGTCTACTGTCTTGATTGGTGGCAATGATCCCTCAAGAATAAGACCAGTTCTGGGTAATCGACTTTGTACATCAAATATTGGAAATACTGTGGGTATATCAACTGTGAAGACAGGACATCTTGCTTCGTCTGTGCTGATTTCAACACAGCCAACAGTATCTCCTCAAAACTTAGCATCTGCTCTGCAATTTCCAGTCATTAGCTTGCCTGGACCTGCAGCCACCCCCCACAAGTTGTTACATACAGTAACAGTTCCTCAGTTGGCAGCAGTTTCAGCTCCTCTTCCAGTACCAAAAAGGCAGTTGCCCACACTGGTTCAGTTTCAGTCATCAGGAATTTCAGCTGCTGTGTCAAGTCATGCAGGTATTCACAAACCCCAGAGTGTGTTGCCCCCTCCATCACCAAATACAGGTGAAGTAATTCGTTTTCCCAGTCTTTCCACCCTACAATACCAGCAGGTGCCTCCCAGTACAGAGAAACAAAGTCATGATTATGCTTGTGCTTCTGCCGTTCAGATGTCTGAAGCTTTGCCCCCTGTAACAAGCAAAACAGGAGGAATTCCATTGAATGAACCCTCCACTCAACAGAAAATAGTCATTAACACTTGTATGCCTTTGGCACCTGGAACTCAGATAATGATTAATGGTACTCGTTTTGTTGTTCCACTACAAGGGCTTGGAGCTGGCAGCCATGTTCTTCTTCTCTCCTGTAATACAAAACAGACTCCTTTAACAATTAACCATGGTCAAGAGCCTCAAGGTGTACCAACTGTTAATCCAGTAACCTCAAAAATCATCCTAGCACCAAGTCATTCGTTAAGTTGGCAAATACCAAAACATCCTTTGAAAAGCTCTACAAAAATTGTGAACTCTTTTGGAACTGCAGATGCTTTACCCATTGTACATGCAACTCCCCAGATATTTAGTACTCCAGCTAGCTCATGTGCTTCACTGTGTGCAGTAACTCTGTCTGTGTCTTCAGTGACAAAGTCTCCCATTAATGTAGCTACATCTTCTGTTTCTGCTGTTCATCCTCTGAACTCTCATTTACCAAGCAACACATCAGTGTTTCAGCTAGATGGTCCTATCAAAAAACTGTTGGTCAGTCCAGAGGGAGCCATACTGAATGCTCTGAATACTTCAGCATCAAAAGTTCCTTCCCTGTCTTCATCACTACTTCCTGCTGTTAATTCCACCAGCAGAAATGCTACTGCGGTCTTCCCTGCATCTCAGTCATCTTGCCTTGAAAAACCTGACAAAGCTGCACCCTGAATTTACTGGAAATGAGCCACTTTGAAATTTTGGGGCATTCTTCAAACTTTGGAAGTTGTTAACTATTGAAAAATTTCTTATAATGTTTTAAACAATTGATTTACTCAATATTAACAAGGTTACAGTTCTTACCTGTTTACCTGTGGGGATGTGGAGAAAGAAAAATTTTAGTTTGTCAGAAGTTTTCAGAAAGTTCTCTAGTAAAAGGCTCAGAGATGACCAATTAATTCATTTAACAGTTTGAAGAAATCTCACCATTTGCACATGTTCCATCTTACACTATGGACTGTTTGTTAGTGTGTTTATGACAGTATATATCTCCTTTTTATTTGTCAAATTTATTTTTGGCTTGTTCTTTAAAAAAAAAAAAATGCATTGTAAAAATGCAATCTACAGTATAGAATTGTACATATTCCTGAACTCCTAAAAACCTGTACTAAATAATATGTACAAAGAACTATGCTGTCTTATTTATGTTTTGTTTACATAATGTATAGTTTTTTAAGTATTTTAGTAATTTTGGACCAGTGTACTGTTTAGCAACAATGCAGAAGAATCTGTATGTAATAAATGAAGTTGCTGTACTGCTTTGTGTTGGCAGTAGTTAAAAATATGTGCATATGTTACACCATGGGAGAATACATACATATATATCTTTCTTTTGGTGTATGGCAGAATGAAATTATTTAATCTCTTCTGTTCTTCTTTGATTTTACGTTTCACGTGATTTGACAGGAATTGGAAGGAAGGCCTCCTTCTTGTTCCACATGATATAGGGCAGGATAACCCATACTTCATCCATTCTTTATGGTTTGGTTATGTTGCCTGAATAACTGCAGTGAAATGGTAAGGCTACAAATGGCTTCCTATACACCAGTCTATGTCACATTGATTGCTCTTGAGCACTGCCATGCTTTGTCTTAAAGCTCAAAGATCTGTTGAGCAAGTCACTGTTCTCTGTTTTACAGCCTTGAATGTATTTCCACATTATCTAGTAACTGTAACAAGGTCACTCACTAATCTTCCATCTAGCCATAAAAACTACCCGTTTTTTTCACTGGTCATGCTTTCTAGCTCTGTATGTTTTCTTAAGCTTATAAGTGGTCTGTCTGGAAGGACAGTGCTAAAACATCATACAAGATTAAAAGAAGCTTTATTAGTACTTTGAATGGGGATAATTTACATATTGCATAAACTTTCCCTTTTTATACAGTGTATTCAATATTTATTGGCTTAGTTTCAGCATTTGATCTGATAAAACCTTTGGGTTATTTTCTGCAGATCTGCTGAGTTCATAGCTGCCTGCTGCAGTGCTCATGGAGATAAGTTTTTTATATCTTTTGTGATTTTGCATATAGAGAAAGGGTGCCCATCTTATGGAAGATGGTGATTTTAGAATTGTTGTCTTCATATGTGTGGATTTTTTGTGGAGTTTATTGGTTTGGTTTTCTTTTAGAAACTAGAAGGGAGGATTTCAGAAGAGCTTGTGAATGATAGTTGCCTTTTAAATAGCTATGACAAAGGGGATAAAAGCTTACATATCTGTATTTAGCAGTGTTTGTAGACTGAGTTTCATAAAAATTAAGCTTCAACATTTGCTTTCATACTGTTGAATTTTCTACTTCCCTTCCCCTTTTGCTGTACACAGTTTTGCAGTTCAGATGTTGGGCTGAAGAACAGGACCACTCCTTACTGCCTCTGTCAGCTGCTCTTTAAATTGTTCTGAAAAGTAACCTGATAGCTATTTAGCTGAAGTTCTGGGAAACTGGGCGGGGGGGAAGAAAGGCTTGTGCCTTCCATAGGGACCTTTCCTTTTGCACTAATTAAAAGAATTTCATTGGGGAATTGCATCTTTCTAGATCAGAAAGATTGCATCTTTCTGGATCAGAAAATTTCCATCTTATCTCAGGGCTGGGAAAGATGGAAGCGGTCCATTTTGGAATGAAAGAAGGTTTGTTTAAATTTAGGAAAAGCTACCTGCTATGATTTTCCTACTTCTCATGGAAGGTGTTTTGTAATTGATTTTTAAGACACCTGGTACTAAGGGTGTCTGCATGCCCTTGTAGAATTTACAGTACTAAGGATTTTTATGTCTGACTGCATTTTACAGTTGAATGCTGCAGGTGACTTTTCCAACAGAGGGAGATGGCAGAGAATGGCAGTTTCTTCATGGACATTTTACCCACATATACCAGCAACTAATTTTATTTCCATTTCACTGGTTGAACCTTGGGACTTGCTTTTTTTTATTTTTCTCATTTCTTGCAATGATTGTTTTTTCCTTTCTTCTAATTTATGTTTACTGTAAAGTGAGTTGTCTAGGTTGTTTGGAAAGCTCAAGACTAAGTTCTAGTATTGTTCTTGATGGAGAAAAAAATTCTTGCATGACATTTTTCTGTGTGCTAATGTAATAGAAAGATTTATGCTATAATTCTAATAAAGAGAAAAGTTAGAAAAGCTGAATTTAGGAACTCAGGACTCAAGTAACTTGCTTGAATTATTTACAAGAAATTTTCTGAATTAATATGGCAATACTTTATGATTTTCAAAAATATTTTATAATTTGGCAGACATAAACTTTACAACATGAAAAGTTTGATTAGTTTGATTACAGTTTTCATGGATTTTTATTCTCAGACATATATTCACATTCCAAATCCTACTGGAGAAAGACTTGAGACTGCTATGTAATGGGCTTGCACATTCATTATGTAAAACCAAATTTTAGTAATTTTTGTGAATAAAATTCCTATTCTCAATACTGTTTTCTGATAGTATGAATGTCAGTCAGAGATAAGGCTTTTTTTCAAATGAACCTAAATACCCATTGACAATTTGCTATGTACCTTTTGCACTCCACCAAATAAATGGTGCTACCAGTAGCACAAAAAGAACTGTAAAAAAGTAGATTATAGTCACAGGCACAATGAAAAAGCAGAACTGCCTGCATTTCAACTTGAAATTAAAAAGACATTTGATGAAACATATAAACATAGATATATAAGTCAGCTTTTTAAGAAAATATGTTCAACATTTCAGAGCTTGTAAAATGCCTTGCTTTTGGACACCCTCTGATATTGTATACAATATTTAAACTCTATATTACGAGCAAAATTCTAGGTTTACTAGTGGCTTTGAATATTCTGAAAGACATCCTTTTATTTACCTGAAAGGACATGTTCTGCGCAATAGTTTTGCTTTGCTATGAGTAGAAAATTACATTAATTTTCCTTCATTGTTCAAACCCCCATGTGTGTGCTGCCATTTTCTCACAGGGATTCTGCCACCCTGGAAGCAAGTATTTGACAAGTCTTAGGGGTCATAGAAGTATCTATTCAAACCAAGTGTTTCTGCTAAGTCATTCAAACCTGTGCTGATCTCACTGTGTAACGTGGCAAAGGGTTTAATGTGGAAAGGGAAGGAAAAGTTCCCCTGGTGAGTGAAGAGAAACCAATATGTCTCATGGGAGTAGGTCAGAAAACTACTAAAAGCTATCATTTGTTGGGCATCCACAGCTGCCACAGTGTGTGGTTCATAGTCGGTTTTGATACTTTAGTAACCCATAATTAATTTTTAAGTAAATTAATAATTTTTATTGAAGCATTAATATTTGTTTTGTTTAAGGACTGTTTCCTTTGAATAGAATGGCCAGAGGTGCTCACAAAAACTTAACTCATGTAGACTGCTTGCTCTCTGTAAACTGCACGTCAGATGAGTTCACTGACTCAAAATAATAAGAAAAATAAGATTAATAATGCAGTATCAGACTTAAGATCCATCTATCCCATTGTGATGGCCATCAATCCCAGCATCACCTAGTCTCTTGAAGCACTCAACAGTAGCATTCTGAAAGAGCACAAAACCAGGTCTGAATACTCTTTTAGTATCCACTTATCTGTGTGCCAGAGTATTCCTCACAATGCTGTGCTTTTTTTTTCCATTTAGTAGCTTTCAGTGTGTTTCTCTTGATGAAATACACCAATCCTTTCAAAAATTCATGGAATTGTGTAAAAAGACTATTACCATTCACAGCATCCAGTGGTAAAGTGTTAATAAATAAATCTTATTTCTGGTTTTCAAACCTGGCACCTGCCAGTTTCATTTGATGCAAATAATATTTATATTGTTAGATACAATGAGCCTTTGCTCTTTGCTGTTTTTCCATATGACCTCTGAAGATCTTTGCCATGTTGGTTGTCTCTTTTCTAGAATAAAGACAAATTGTGAATTCAATTATTTCTTTCATGGAAGTAATTAGTTGCTGTCATTACTGTGTATACCTTTTCAATTTTACTATATCCTTGACATGTGGTATCAGAAGAGTGCGTGTTCTAAAGGTCCTATGAGCTATTCAGAAGTGTTTTGATGAGTTTTCTTTTATAATAATTATTTCAGTGTTTGTGGGTTGGTTTCTGACTATTATTTAGCCTTGTACTAACTTTTTCATAGAAATATGAATTGTAAACCAACTTCACATCAGTGTCAATTCCTCCAATAAATCTATACCACTTGCAGAATATTTTAGCTGTAAAGACATGATCTTTAAACCAGGTTATTAAAACCACTGCAAGTCTGGCACTCTCTGTTCCTGTTTTTGCTTGGTTTTATGTCTCTTGAAGATGTAAAAGGACAAACTGCTGTAATGATTTTAAACTTGATTCTTTATAAATCTCGTTGGTTTTGTGCACAGGATACAAGATAAAACCTGTATATGATCATTTTATACAGATGGGCATCCAGATAAGGATTTTTTAGTACTTGAAGAAGCCACTTTGTAAATGTGACACAGAGCAATGTTATTTTAAAAGAAATTCCTTGAAACTACAGTGGCATAAAAGCAAACTTAAAAATCTTGATAAATCTTCGTTAATTTTCCTATTTTCTCAAAATACGGAATTGTCTAGTCAGTAACAACACCTGAATGTCTTGAGTAAACTTTGAAACCAGGATAGTTCATTGTTTCATATGTGACTGGTCCAGGAGTTCTTCAGAAATTTGATGTCCTTACAGTATCTTTTATTACAATCTCAGCTGAACTAAGCACATTAAATGAAAATGGTATGTAAAGGTAATGCAAAGAAAATGTATAATATTTCTTGAAATTGTTTGTTACACAGAAGGTCCAGTAAAATGTGCATAAATATGATTTCCGACCTTTTGCAGATGAAGACAATGAAGTTCTGAGTTCTCATAGCAACATGGAGGAACTGGGAATAGCATCCTTGGTCCCCTGACTCCTTCCAGCTTCCCATCCATAACTAAAGGTTAGACACCTAGAAATATGCTTTATCTTCCCCTAGTCTCACTTTTTACAATGAAGAAAATATTTGGAAAATGCAATTAGTTTAAAGAATGTGAGGAGCATTGACAAATAGCAATTATAAAAATTAAATAGCAAAGGGAAGTAAGATAGCAAAGAAACAATTGTGATTTTTGTGATTGTCTTCAGGCTTTAGAACTTTGCTTTTCAATGTCAATGTCATAAAAAGAAGACAATATACTTATTTAACTAGTTGTTCATATTGATTCCATCTCAAATCTAAATACACAAGAACAAATAAAAAAGTATAAAATCAGACTATTTTGGCTGTCAATAGGTCATTTCCATCTGGTACGAGCATATACATTGAGATCTGCCTTCATAACATGATTTTATTTATGGAATCATTGCTCATTCTCCATTTTAATCACATGCAGCAGTGAAATTGTATAACAGAGAGGAATTAGTACTGGGTATTACTATGTAGCCACATGGTGTCTTCCTTATAATAAAGGAAGAGTAGTATCATGATGGATTCCATTTACACAATATAAAAAAGCTGGTATTTTTAGTATTATAATAATTTTTTACCACTGGAAAGGAGGAATTGCATGCATCTATTTTTAAATTTATTTTTATATTTATTTTTAACAATTCATGTTAGAAACACACCAATACTGAAATTACAGTAGTTTGTTTGAGGCTTGTCTGGACAGTATTCTACAGTTCAAGTCTCTTACGCTTTCAAAATATTGTTCTTGCCATTAGAGTGCTTTCTGCGATATGATCATAGAAGAATAAAAAGTGGGAGAGGCCTATCTGAAGTATTTGCCTCCTTCACAGCCTAAGAAACTGATGGAAAACCAAAACGTTTTTTTAAAAGAGAACCCATGTCTGAAGGTGAATTTCTTACTTAGGTAGATGAAATGCAAGTGATGTATCCTTGTATTACCTGCAGCTTGGACTGGGTGTTTCACTCACTGTAGTGGCCAGTAGACAATGCTTAGTAGAAAGAATTAGGAAATAGATCAAGTATGAGTTAATTTTCCCAGTATGTATACACAGCACCAAAAATAACTCCAGGAAAACTGTGAATTCAGCCTGAGCTTGTCTGTGACATGAAAGGGCAGATTTTGCAGCCAAAGACTCAGGTGCTGGAAAAACGTGAGCAGTAATTCAGAGAGGCAGAGCAGCAATAACAGTGATTTAAAAGCATAAAACTGCTTATCTATTATAAGAAGCAGTGCATGAATCGTGTTCAATGGCAGAAGGTTTGAATGAAGAGTTGACTGAAATTGTTATTGGGGCTGAAATCCAGGAAGTGAAGATTATGTGGGCTGCATATCCTGGGAATTATGAATGTAAGAAAGACAAGCTTCTTAAATCTGTGTTGGTACCAAAAATGTTCAGGTTGAATTTCCTGGAGACAGAGAAATAGGAGTAATTCATAACAAGATAGACACCTGACACCTTTTAATCCTTACAAAGATTTCTCTACAGGTTATTAATGTCCGGGAATAGTCAGTCACACTTACTGTATGATTTTTTTATTTTAAGTCACATTTACCATATAACTTTTTTTGTTTTAATGCAAATTCTGAAGCAGTTCTAGGGTTTCTCTTTTTTATAGCTTCCAGATAACCATCCTAAAATTCCTCCTGCAAACAACTGCAGAATCAAATCTAGCACTGAACTATGTCTAAAAATGTCCACTTTTCTGATCCAGAGTGTCAGGAGCAATAAGTTACTTGAGGTGTACATGGTGCTATGGGAAATAGAAATCAATTACTTTTGCCAAGGTGAGTGGGAAAGGACAAATTGATAGAACTTGGAAAATGACACCTTTTTCTTAAGAAACTTGTTTTCAACAAAAAATGAGTCAGATCTTTCCCCTTATAGCCTCAAGATGATGGTAAGGTAAATGGGAAAAAAAAAATGTGAAAGAGGAAGGCTGCTTTTCTGTGTATATAGAGAACATAGCAAATGTGCAGCAGAGAATTCTGTTTCTCCCATCCAGAGATGGAAGCTAGTGGAGTTGGAAAAACTTTACAAAATTAGTATTGAAAGACTTAGGTATTTATATTAGGCCATCACTCTTTTTTTGTACTGATTTTAACCCATGTGATGTATCTCTCAGGAAAGGAGGAAATAAAGCTTGTGGTCCAAACACCTAATTAAGGCTGTACTAAAATGGTTTGGAAATGTGAAGGCACATGTGCTGCTTAGACATTGTTCAGATCTTCACCCATGTAATCCACCAAGACTGGAGTTTGCAGCTATGCCAGGCAAAGAGCTTTCTGGGGAAACAAGAGGACGCAGTAACTGTGACATTTAATGTCAATAGTGTTGTCACAATGGATTATAAATTCTGCCCTTTTTTCTCTAGTTTGATAGGATACTAACTAGATTGGATTAGTCTCTGGTTCTTTTTTTGATGAATAAATGTCATAGAATCGCAGAAGCAGAGAGTGGGTTAGGTTAGAAGGCACCGCAGCAGGTCACCTCATCCAGTCTCCCTGCTCAAACAGGATCATCCCAGAGCACATTGCACAGGATTGCTCCAGACGGTTCTTGAATATTTCCAGTGAGACCCCACAATCTCTCTGGGCAGTCTTTCCAATGTGAGAAAAGCAATCCAGTGGGATTTGAGAGATTGTTCATGGTGGATGAGGATAAGATGGATGTGCCTTTCTTCTTCATAGTGCTGTGAGCACAAGGCAGTTAGGAGCACCACTACCTCCAAAAATATAGTCTTTTGTGCTGGTGCAAGAGTAAAATCTATGTGGACAAAACATCTAGAAGAGCTAGATTTTGGCAGCTAGATTTTGGAAGCATTCTCTTCATTAGAAATCTAAGGCTGCTGCCTTTGAGTCAAATATTTTTTGCATAAAAGAAGTAATGTAAAAATTTGAGGTTCTCTAAGGATGCAAAATATGGAGAGTTAATTCCAAAAAGAGCACAGGTGCTGGACTTTAGCTGGCAGCAAATAGCTTTTTAAACTTTGTATTGCTGCTAGTTTACCTCTATTACTGCATGCAAAGTTCAGCGCGGATCTGTGTAGAAAAGACAACACTGGAAATTTTCAAGCACTTTTCAGCTCTAATGGGCAGTAAAATATGTTTATGAAATGGCATGAACACACAACAACCTTTCAGCCTTGTTGCGCAGTTTAATACATAGTCAGCAGAAAAGTACATGTGCATAAATGCTACTTTTCCAAAGACAAAGAAATTCATTAACCTTTTCTTTTACATAAGAAGTGAAAACAAGTTTGCTTTTAAAGGCAAAAATGTACTCTTATGTCATGTGAGTACATGGACATAACACCAACAAAGTAATGGATGTTCTACCAATATTAGACATAAAAATGAATCAAAGTATATCACTGAAAAATAACAAGCAATATGGTTAATACTAATACAGTTCTTAGGGTCAACATAATGTGCATACATCCCCAGCTGTAGCAGAAGTCAAAGGACATTGCTGAAGTGAATGTCACTGGATTCTCCTTGTAACCAGCTCCAAATGCCAGTCATTTACACTAGACTATTGGGACTCTAAAAAAGCAAGCACTTCCTAAGGAAGGTTCGTGGTACTTTCTTTTAAGATAACTTTCTGACATGTATAGACTATACCCTTTGACTCTTTGCTCAAGAGGGTGTTTTGCTGCATGGTGCAGTATGCCAGGAAGATTGAGCTTCTGGGGACTTGCTGCATTTTACTTTTGTTCAATAGCTTTGAAGGCTACATTAGAAAGGCTGTTTTAGAAGGTAGATGCTCCAACAGGATCATACCAGGAATCCAAACACTGACAGTGTAACCGCTATTGCCATTCTAATTTACCAATCTGACCAAAACACACTATATTAGTAAGGGGTCTATTTTGAAGTATTTCTGCATCTACGTAAGGATTCCATGCATAGCTATGGAGAAGTTCCTAAGATCCTCTTGTAGAGATAAGCTGGAATAACAGTGTGTCTGCTGCTCTGATAGTGCAGATAAGCAGCAAGCAGAGCATCATTCTTCAGCTGTGACCAGCCACCTCTTCATCAGCATCCTGGGGAAAAACTCAAATTGCCCATGAATTTCTTCATTAGCTTTTTTTGATGGAAAAGAATTAAGCACAAATATGTTTGTTCAAAATTATAGTTGTAAAATACAAGGCAAAATACAAGGCATCTGATAGCAGCCTGATTGCAAAGAGGGTAAAAACCAGAGGAACGGAAGGTCTTTGACTTTTACATGCTCTCTATTACATACATGACCAAACCAAAGAAATTATGAATCTAAATTTTGGTGACCAGTTGCTGGGGTCATATAACTGTCTAATCTGAAAGACTTTTCAGGAAGGTTGAACAGCCTATACCATGTTCTGCATGTACAGTAGTTAAAACAATTCTGTGCATTTCTCTTTAAAGGAGCAGATACCTGGAATGTTTTAACTAGTCTTTGGTAAAGTGCAGTGTTACTGAGTGCAATACAGAAAGTACCAGTTCTTGCATCATGCAGCTTTGGCAATTACAGATCTCTTGTTTTCAAGGTCTGACCTGTCTTGTATCAGTTTTTTTTTGGTTTAATGAATCAGCAGCCAGACTCTGCCATGTACCATCCCTGGGTATAGAGCCAGATTTGAAAAGTGGGATTTAGAATGGCATTCAGCATGAGTAATGAAGTTTACAACTGTTTGAGTGCTCTGTGAAGCTCTATTTCATGCTCTTCTTTTAATGCACTTAAATCCGAGACCACTGTCTTAACTGTGTCTATAAAGCAAAAATACTACTTTCACCAGGAGAAAAAGGGAGACAACTTTCTGAAAACTGAGGATACGTTTCCAAGAGGTCTTATCTATCCTTTAAGTATCTATAAATTAGTTGTTCCACTTCCGGCTGCTGAGGAGTTTTAACAATTTAGCCTTACGTAGTCCCAGGAAGAAATTAATATTTCATTTCTACTTCATCGGTGTTAACTTCTTCATGCTTTTGCAACATCTGGTAATATATTTAATTCTGACACTACTTTTTAGTGTGTAATCAAGTAAAGCTTTTTTAAATCTAAGCACTTCTTCATAGTGAATAATCCCTATTAATTTTGTAATTGATTTTTCTCTCAGACATGAGAAAATGACTGCATATGTCAGTTCTATTCCACTGTAGTACTACAGTTTTTGAAAGGATGCTGCCCTAGAGTAGAGAAATGCCGAGTGCTGAGTTGCTAAAGATATCAGCAACAAGCTTTAGCTTACTAGTCCTGCAAGAAAATTAGTCAGCCATTGTGTTCTACATCTCTAGTGCTTACTAGTAATAAGATGACATTTTTCATTTTTTCCTCTGTATTCTTCTTCCTGTTGCTAAATAATTCCACCTTTTTTTTCCTGACAGGTGGATATTGGAAATTACACCGGTAAGACAGCTTTTTAGCTGTCATATTTTACAGAGACATAGAAAATATGTCTCTTAAGTTTCTAAATAAATATATCAACTAAATTTGTAAAGACATATGGATGGATTATAACCTTTCACAGCAATTTCTGATATTTATTACATTCCAACAATTTTACTAATCTATATAAACATTTTTATTACAGAAGAAACATTTCAAAAAACCCATCTTTATTATTTGTCAGTGTAAATGGAGTTTAGGCAAGTAACCATGCCTTGTGTTGAAAACTTGTTTTGTTTTAGTATGTTGGTATTTGTGTATATGATTACAAAGAACTAGATTCTTTACTAATATCAGTTAATAATTGCTTTATGAAATCAGTTTTCTTCTGTAACTACTTTTGATTTTAATGAATGTTGCACTGTTCTAGCTGCCTCCTTCTGTGAGAAATCAGGCTTTGTGTATAAATTTATTGATTTGCATATAATCTTAAGTAATTATCTGGCAAGCAAGCAATAACAAAAAGGCTGAGTAAACAGTAACCATCAAATGTATGTAGCCAGTTTGCATATCAAAATCCTTAGTTTTTTATTAGGGCTAGTGTTCTGGCAAGCTTGGAAAATTAACATCTAGGAGTCTGCTGTCTTCTGTATTCTTCAAGAAACATGGGTTTTGTGCATTTTCTTATACAGTTTCATCATTAGAAAGAAATGACATGTAAATCTTTACATTTACAAAGTTCTTTTGCTCTCTCACATGATTGCCACAAGGAAATGAAAGATGATGTCATTATATCCATTGCAGTATAAAATAATATAGACTCCGATTTGCCTAGATTGATCATGTTTTATAAGGAATTAATTCATTACAGGTACATAACTAATGATGTGAGGTTAAAGTGTGTTGTAAAATGTAGTCACTTTTTGGAAGTTGATTTTAAAACTGCTGGTGAGGAAGTTGATTTTAAAACTGCCAGTGAGGAAAACAGTTTGTAAGAGGACATCTAATCAAATGGTTTGGTTCATTTTGTGTCACAAAAATTTTATTTTTTTACATCACATTCTAAGGAGTAGTTGTTTGGGGTTTTTTGGTTTTGTTTTTTGGTGGCTTTTTTGTGTGTGTGTCTGATGTAGTTTTGGTTTTCTGTGGCTTTTTATAATTTTTTTAAAGAAAGGTAAACTAAATGAGGGAGATGAAAACAAAGGTGCTGTCACTTTTTACTCTGATTGATACTAAATACTGTGTGACTACAGATCTATGTAGACCTATGAAGGATTCAAGATGACCAGACCATAATGTATTAATCTGACTGCAAGAAGTGAAAACCTTAAAACAAAAGCACATTCAGATTTATTAAGGCATTTCAAGGACCAGTTCTGTAAATTAAGCGGGAATAGTTTTCAGTAACTGCTAATGAAGACATGTTGTTTTCTTTTGTATGATTTTAGCTTTAAGGAAGTTAAGCTTATACAGGAAATAGAGTGAGCATGAGTAAATGGAATCAATATGTTTATGATTTCAAATTTCATGTTATCATGGTGAATAAGGCGGTGGTGACTGATCTGCAGCAATTTTGTCATAAGCTGGTGGAGCATCAGGTACCTATAATAAGGAAAATGGGTGTGAAAGATCAAAAAAAAAAAAAAATCCCAATTGAATTACAAGGAAAATTACAAGAAAAATAACATGAAACACACAGCAAGCTATTTACTACCATATTAGATACAGTTCTATGACTTAAGCTGAGCTCATTCATTGTGTCTATTTTTTAAGGTTACTTTTTGCTAGTATGTTTTCTGGTTTTGCATCACATTCACTTTATTGCTAGTGTTCATGCAAAGAGAGAATTTTCGATGTTAAAAAGGCAGGAATAATTTTCTTATATATGTGGGGTGGTTTTAGATTGATAATTCAGACAAATATTGAAGCTTTTCTTTAAGAGTCTTGATGCAGGCATATTGTTGTATTTCTAGTGGTAAAACACACTTATTTATAACTACTTATCACCTTATTTGCCTTTTTGAAAATTGAAAGTTTAAATGTCATCATCTTTCTGTAATGATTAGAAGAGGTAACACATTGAATTTTTACAATATTCTCTGATAATGCTTGTCAGAGTATACCAGACACAATCCATTTGTTGTTTGTCTGAATGGCAGAAAATCAGTTAGGGAGATGTTTGGGGTTTTTCAGTATATTTCAGCATTCAGGTATTGCATCATTCTAATAGATTGCAGAATGATCATACAATTTAAGAATAAATTGAAAACAATTTAAAAAATTTTCACAGTACAAATTTTTCCAAGTAGTACTTTCTAAGTTGATTTTGAAGCATTGTAGACTCAAAGTATGAGAGAATCCACCATGGGAGAAATCATCAAGTGCCTATTTAACAATATTACCTCCCCATGTCTTACTCATTTTAAGTTTTAAGCGACTCACCACAGAATTAAAGTCTCTGTAGTCCTGCAGAGCCATTTTGTCCAGTGTTTCTCGCTCACCTACCACGTTCCGTATTGTGCTCACACTAGAGCTTTTGCTCTGTGACAGATCATAAAGAAATATGGGGAAGGTGAAAGGAAGAAGAGATTGTGAAGTTGGAGCAAAATTTGACAGCACATATACAGTATGTATTAGAATCTGGGATTAGACACAATGCGAGTAATAAAGATACCTCACCTACCACTTTTTGCTGTCTCTGCTGAGACATATGCTGTCTCTCTTGTGTAATCCAATTACATTGCCGGAACAGACTGATGCAGGAACTGACATCTTATGTAGCCAAATGCCTCCTATTTTTTATGCCAGCTATTTCTTTCCTTAATCCCAAACCCTTTTGTTTTCCATTTTTTCAGCATTCCTTTTGTACACATTCTGTACCAGTTCTCCCCTAGCCAGAAATAGCCTAAGAGAAAATTGATTTTCAAAACCAGAAAGTAAAAATCTGTCATGAGAAGGAATTAAAAAACAGATTATGCTTTTTGCCAGGATATACAAAGCAGGCATTTGGTTTGATTTTTGAAGTGATTTTTTGAGTATTACCTTCATTTTTTGCAACATTTCATTATGAAAGTTCAGCTTTTATTTCACTAAGAAAGTTCAGCTTTTAGGTATTCTGCCAGTTGATATATGTATTGGATAGATAACTGGATTATTGGATAGAAAGAGAGTGGGACTAAGTTACCAGAAACAGTAAGGAAATGGATTTGCTGACTTAGATGAGACCTTTGCTGGGATTTTTAGTCCCAAATAGTTACTTATATCTTCTTCAAAATATTAGGTTAACTAAAAGATGCTGTAAAACACCTATTTGCATAAAGCTTTTTCCTGGTTTCAGCTGGAGTAGAGTTCATTTGCTTTTAAAGAGCAGGTACAGTGCTTTGTTTTGGATTCATTGTGAAAGTAATGATGATAACATGATGATTATTTGGTTTTTGTTCAGTAGCTCTTGCTCTAAGTCAAGGACGTTTCAGTGATTCATCCTTTGCCACAAAGAGGGTGCACAAGAAGCTGGAAGGACTCATGGCTGGGACCCCTGACCTGGGCTAGCCAAAGGGACATTCCACACTGGAGAACATCACGCTCAGTATAAAAATAAGGGATTTGACTGGGAGGAAAGGTCACTGAACGTCTTTCATTTTGTGTTAATATAAATAGAATGCTTCCTACAAGTAATTGTTTTTACTGATTTTAGAAAATTCACAGATAAATTTTTTTACTGATGTGTTGTGCAAAGTCGGGCAACTAGTTTCCTGTCCCCTTTGTTCCTCTTACCCCTTTGTCTGACTTGCATGTTCTTCATGGCATGTTGTGTTTCATAATGTATGGTTTTGTCTGTGACATATGTCAGTGTAAATACTGCCTGAGGTAAGGATGTCCTGTTACAGATTTGATGTTCTCTGCATTATTATTATGCAAATCAAGGTAATATGTTGTCAAAATAATAGCATGGGAGAAAATGAGCTGCCACACTTACCCGCAGACTTTTGTAGCCACTCCGTCTTTTGTAATACCAGCAGCCAAAGGCAAGTAAAATTGCCAGCACCAAAATGAAAAGTCCAATACCCAGAGCTCTGTTGGGAAAGTAAAACAAAATAATTTGCACCACAACTAGATGCATCCTCCCAGGAGCAAGTATGGTTAGACCAAAAGTTTGTGGCAGTGTCTTTTTATCAGAGGAAGACATGGAGCAGAATTTACCTCAGAAAAAGTATCAGTAACTTCAGTTAGTTTCTATAGATTTAGCTGTTAGCTAATTTCTCTACCAAGTTCTTAAACATTTTAAAAATATTTTTATTTGAAAATAATTATCTACCAGTGGCTACTGATTCCAAAAACATACCTGTCTGTGAGCCTCACAAATGACAGCATTGTGATATTGCAAGTGAATGTGAAATAAATTAAATGCCACATCTGCAATGATGCAGCTCGTGTTTATTTGCTAAATTTCTTTAGGTAGCAAGTATTTAAAATGTATCCTAATTGCACCATAATGCAACAACTTCTAATGAATAAGGGGTTTTTTTGATACATAAAACACACTGCAACCTTAAAACATGAGTAAGAAACTTTGAATTTTTCATAAACTGCTCTATAAGGATTTAGTTCTTGCATTACATTCTAGGCACACTATTGGTGTCACTGGGTCATTTTAGGGAAAATATGCTTTGCAAACTGTGCTGTATACATCCTTCCCTCACTGCTCACTGGGGACTTGGCAGAAGCAGCACTTTTCCACTTTATGTCAAAAAGCAAACTGATAAATTTCAAATTTCCTAGTCACAAAAAGCCTTCCTTTAGTGTTAATATCCTCCCTGTTGAGAAATACGGAATTCATTCCCCATTTTTTTTTTTTTTTTTTGTTCCTTGCCTGTTAAGGAACAGAAGAATATATAAAATGATTAAAGGGAAAAGAGTGTCAGGAAAAATTGCTATGTGAATCAGGATAAACGCATTCTAACATACTTCTGTATATCTAATGCCTAGTTGCCTTGCAGTAATTACCCCAGGCTTTTCCATTGGGACTGAGTAGAGGCATAGTGACTTACCACAGAGATTTTATATATTTTTGTGGTCATTTTCACTGACTCCAAGTTTCATAAAGGAGTATTTCCTTCTAAACTAAAAGGCCTGAAAGGAGATGCAAGCAGATTTGTGTGGCAGAACAGGCTGCCTTTTTGTCTGAACTTCCTTTGTGCTATGTGAAACATAAAGCCCCTTGGAGACAACGGGATATTCTTTTTCCCAAGTATGTGGATCTTGTAAATTGCTTCTGCCCCTTGAAGACTGTGTGGCCTGCAGGCCCGTTTAACCCAAGAACAGAGCTCACAGCAGTCACTTTCTGATGCAGCCAAAGTTGTGAGATGGCTCCACTGGTTTTCCTACTCTTGCCACCACAGTTGAAATTTGGAGGGACTACTTCTCCAGGCAGCTGGTGCCCTCTCTACATTTTTAGACTTCTTGCTTGTCATATGTGTTGTTTTAGCTGTCCATTAGCCTGTATGCCCCTGTCCTGGTTTAGGGCAAATTTAGGAGAAAGCCCAGAATGTATTTCTGGAGCTGGTACTTCTGACTGCACATTTGCCTTCTAACTCCTTCCCTAACTACTCAGAGGCTAGTATAGAAAGTGTGTATGCAATTTCTTGCCATTCCAGTTAAAGCTGAAGTTGTGCTGCTAGGAATCTAGGCTCATATCTAGAATACTTCTGGTACTGGAAGGAGAGGGTCACTTTTGCCTGTTTAGAAAAACTACTTATGGATGAAGCCACTAGAATTCACAGCAGTTAGAGGTGAGCATGTTTCAAGTTTCAAGTGCTGAGACATGACTAGCCAGCTTTTTTTTTTTAAGAACTGAAGTGCTTTGGATGGACTATTAGAGAGATTTCCCCTTTGTTTATTGTTTTTGCCAGGGCTGATGGAGGAGCAGCTATCTTGCAGTATGAGTGTTTGCAACAAGTCATTAAGTTTGGGGCCCAGTAAGCCAGGACTAGCAGCACAATTCACATACAGATATCCCAAGCACACTGGAATTACTTGCCTTATATAATAAAGCATCACCAGTTGGGTGGTGTCTTTAATAATCCCAGACCAAAGATATTTTGTTGTAATTCAAAGATAAAAAATATTTGCCAGAAACAATTTGGGAGTCACGTTTGTATGGCACTGATCTTTTGCTCTTTTTTTTAACCATTTCTCTGGGGAGTTTTCGCCATTCTTTAGGGTGAGACAGTGTCTCTGAGGTTCCTAAGGGATGTCTGTGAATCTAGAGATATAGTATACAGATCACCTTACAACAGCTTTAGAAGTAAATTCTAAATAAGCCTCAATAAACCTGGTAAAGGCTGATGATTTGTGATCATATTATTTAACTCTGGATTCTTGAATTCTGCAATTCTGATTTTTCTTATCATTGACAGCTCTCAAAGGTTGCACTATGGCAAACATTAGAGAGACCTATAAGATAGTTAAAAAGCACTCAATCTATATACAACAGTGAATTTTTTTGATACAATTTTCTGGTTTTCTTTTAATAAAATTTTTTCCACCAGCTTACATGCTAACATAGGTTTTGATTTACACTTACTCTTCCATTGCAAAATAGACGTGTCCTTTCCCACTGAAGTGGTTGCTGTCCAGGTGGTTATATCTTCTGGGCATTTTGTGAGGTTGGTCCTGCTCAAATCTATAGGGTAGAAACACAGTGTGTCAGTGTGATAAATAACTTGTTACCATTGAAGGTTAATATTTTCAGCTTCTTTGTTTTAATGGGAGCATTTCTGAAAGGCAGGATAATCTGATATCTTCAGAATCAAGTAGATTCCTATATACACGCAATTGTCTCAATTTAGGATAAAGCTCAAAACCATAACTATAGTCTGTATATTAGTATCATCATTGATATCAAGATGTTTGCAACTGAGTGTAACAGAGTTTGCAGAATTTGACGTGGTCCGTTTAGGTACCAAGTGATGGCAGATTTCTAAAGCAAAATCTAGAATATAGAAAAAAAGGCAATTTTCCTGGACAAGAAAAACTATTTAGAAGAAAAACTGATATTGATCTTAAAAATAGTTGTTTTTCCATTCTGTAATTCCCTGTAAACACTCAGGGGATAGGTTTTCAGTCACTGGAGACTCTCAGAGATCTGTTGAATTTTAGATGGGAATACTGATTTATGTCTGCTGACAATCGAAACTCAGATGTGTAGGGAATTAATATTACAATCTTTATTCCCAGTCTTAAGGTGGTAATCACAGCTGTCTGTACAGTTAAAAATCTATTCAAACAAATATAGTGAAGAAGAAATCCTCATGTAATCATGTTTCTTTAATGTGAAGAGCACAACAACAGATCCTACTTGATTATATCCCACTAATCTACCTGCCCTATACAGGTAAATTAGAAAAC
Source organism: Serinus canaria (assembly GCF_022539315.1). Taxonomy (NCBI): domain Eukaryota; kingdom Metazoa; phylum Chordata; class Aves; order Passeriformes; family Fringillidae; genus Serinus; species Serinus canaria. Next base: position 48,169,190 of record NC_066343.1, read on the forward strand.
ACAGTGACTTTACTGAAGATAATTCTAGCCAAGGAAATAAAGCTTATTGAGTTCACTTAAAGACAGTCAAGCCTCTTCTAAAGCACAATTTTTAAACAAAGCTGAAAATTTTGTGTAAAACAAAAAAATATAAATCTTACCTCCTTCAGACCTGTATTCTGTCTGTTAACTGAAGGCATATGCCGCTTTCTTTTACTTGGTCTGTTTTTTTCTCGTTTGATCTGTCCTCTTATGACTATCACGAGTTTAAATTCCTTTCAGTACAGCTTCTGAATGCATTAATTAGCATGGAAGGGGCAAGGAGACAAGTTCTCATTTTTTTTCTGCATCCTTCCCTCATAAAAAGCAGCAGAAAAATCTATCATTTCTTGATTAATTACATGTGCTCTGAGAGACAGACCAACACCTTTTTACCTGTCCAATAAGTAGAGTGGGCATACTGTTTCTAGATTCAAACATGTTTTGATCTAAGGCTGCTTATTTTGTTACAGAGGACTGGTATTTTTGCATGTATTTACTATAGCTTTGTTTATGCACACTGTTTGCACCATTTTAACATTGTGCAAAATATTATATGTGGAACAAAACTCATTACCCTGTGACAGAAGTGTCTTAGATCAAGGTAAGTACAGTTTAATTCTATACTGAGAAGCAAATACTGCAACAAAGAGAGGGTACATCCCATGGGCTGCAGAACTAATGAAGCCTGGCCTTTGTTAACACTGTAGTAATTCCATTTACAAGGTCAGGCAAGAAATGGCAGTCTGTGATTGATTCAGAGGTCTGGGTACTGTAATATACCAGCAGTTAGTTACTGCCAAAAGAGCAAGGAGATAAAAGAACCATGTTCTGCTTGTCACTTGTCCTAATGAATCATTAATCTGAGCCTCTCTGTCCCTCTACAAATTTTTTTAAGTTTGAAGGATTAAACACTTTTAAGTTTTGACTTGTCTTTGAAGCTGTGCAAAGGGCTCTAAATATAGTGAAAATGGCTGACAGACTCAAAAGAAAATTCCTCACACGGGGCACCAGTTGTGGGGGTACCAGTCATTGGTTTCTCTGGGTCTGGATTGAAGGCACTTGAGGCAGTAACTCATGTTCAGACTCAAGTGTTTATTATTTCTTTCAGTAAAACAGTCTCACTACTGTGAGTTCAGCAGCTTTTCATTAGAAGGCACAAAATGGCCAACAATCTCTTGTTGCAGGGTCTTTTAAGACTAAACTATCCAATTAAGAACTGACACCTGGATTATTTTCCCTTTTAACCCAATAACTGATCCCAAGGAGTCCACAATGCAGACTTTTCTGCCCAATTACAGAGTGCCACCCAAACCCCTGAAGAAGAAGGAAGAAGAAACATGAAGAAGAAACACAGGACAATGCCCTGTGCCCTCCATCTTGCTTCTATCCACAACATACTATAAATCCCAAAACCTAAATTTCTCACCAAGTGATACACCCACGCTACTCTCTATAATCTATTTCACACTTTTGTGGATTCTAGTTTATCTTGAAGTCTAGGAAGCTTTCTCCATGAATGAGGGTCAAAATCAGTGCTCCCCTGGGGGTCAGGGCACCCCAGAGCAGACGGAGAAATATTCCCAGTGCCCTGGGTTTCCACCAGAAAGAATAGATAGTGTGAGTGACCAACATTCATTTCTTTAGGGAGTCAGATAAAAGTATTACCATTGATATTTTTTTAGCTAGGATGGGGCTGCTTCTTGTATTTTTTCTAATGATGGTAAAAATCTGACCTGTCTATATAATTTTTCCATGGGAGTGCCTAGTGACCGGACCAGAGGCAGTGACCACAGACTGAAACACAGGCTGTACTCTCTGAACATCAGGAAACCCTTTTTTTCTTTGAGCATGACTGGGCACTGGCACAGGTTACCCAGAGGGTTTGTCTCCCCCACTGGAGATCTGCAAAAGCCGTTTGGACACAGTCATGGCTGGACACAACCAGTTCCAAATGGCTCTGCTGCAGCAGGGGTTAGACCTCCAGAGGTGCCTTCCAAACTCACTCATTCTGTGATTAATGCCAGAAGGATCTAGTTGGTTTTGCTAGACCCGTTAAAAGTTTGAAGCAACATGATTTTTGCGGAGGGGAAAACAAAGGGTACAGGAAGAAGGAGCAGTGAGGAGCATAAACCTGCTAATTCAGGCAAGTTAACCCAGAGGAAGTCAATAGGAATTTCAAAGGTGAAAGAGATGCAGGGAAGTTTCTGTAAATATCCATATGTGTAAAACTAAGTGGATGCTATCACAGTCTGTCAAGTTCCTAAGATTCCTAAGAAACATGCCAGCCCTTGTGCACTCTGAAATGTTATAAAGTTCCTTTTCAAATCATGTGCTTTCCCGAAGAAAAGCTTCACTTCTGGAAGAGGATGATAACTGAAGCTTGCTTGATCAAGCTGCTTGATCTTGTGAGAATCAAAACACTAATAAAGAAAATCCACGTGATTTCTTCATGTCGCTAAACCAGCCTCTGACCCTTACTTGCCTCAAGAGATGTGTGGGGTAAAATGTCAACTGCTTGGATATTGTGTGTTCTGAATGAATCTCTTGTTAATAGTATAACAGGAAAGTAAAAAAAAAAAACCCAAACAGCTTTGTCATGGATCTATGGTGCCATCTGGAATGTAAATGCAGAATGCTGCTATTGAGGATTTGAATGGATGAAGAGACAAAACACCACATCCTGCTTTTGATCTCAATCTTTTTACAAAAATGTTATGATATAGTGCTGCTAACTCCATCAGTGTAAAGTAGCTGGGATTGACACATGGATTCCAAAGGTGTTACGTTTTCAAAGATAACTTTTCAAGAGTAGAGGATGGAAGAGGACTTCTTTAGGGAAACCCCAAAGTAACCCAGCTTTTTTCTGATAGCCAAACCTGTGGCAAATCCAGGACACTCTGATGAATCTTGGTGAAAGGTAAGAAACGGATGTTTCTGGTGGAACTGAAAATAACAGATCTGACCTTTGGAAAAGAATAGCTGTTAGTTGGTTTTGTGCTGTTGACATTATGATCCTATCTTTCTAGGACAAGATTCTGGGATTTTTATTAATTTACTTTCTTTAATTGATAATTTTTTTTTTTGTGATATTTGAGGCTTCCTACAGCACACAGAGCAAAGAAAAACAAATACAACTTGATTTAGTTTTGAATTCTATGGGAAAATCAGTGGAAACTCACAGATATTTCACTGCTAAATCTACATTGCCAGAAACACAGTACAGTAAGAGAAAATAAGGAATTATATCCCTTTCAGTTTTTCCTGAGGATCCTTGTCTCTCCATCGTTGGGGACTTACTTTGAAGGAGGTATTGTCTGGCTTCCATGCTGAAGAATTCCACTGTAGGCTGGATTTGAAGCTTTTTGAAAAGAAGTTATTCCTCAACTTACTTCTACCTTGACTGCAGGCCTCTCCAGGGAGCAACATGTCCTGTAGACTGCCTTGCACAAGCACCATAAATAAGTTCATCCTGAAAGTGTGGTTCATGACAGAAACTTCCTCCTCAAGAAATTTCCAAATGAAGCTGTGGTCCTTACTGTCAGATCCAACTCCCTCTGCTCTACCTCTAAATTTTACAGTTAAGAAGGAATGGTAGTCTTAATCCTGTAGAAGCCAAGAGGATGCCATGATTACAGTGGTGCCTTTGTTACTCTACCATGTTTTTCTAAAGAAAATTGTTTGAACAGCTTTCTGGCTACTTTCTTTTGCTCCTACTTTGTCTGTGGTAAATTGGAGGTTCTGAGCCCAGGGGATTGTTCAGATTTGTGTGGCTTTCTCCATGAGATGCAGAATGATCAGCCATGAGTGAAAAACTTCTGGGTGCAGTTGAGTGCTATCAAGGTGAGGTTGAATTGCTTCCCTTGCATGTAATTTCAGGAGGCCATACCTGGATTCAAGAGAATGGTAGTGCTTTCCAAAGCCTCATGATCCTGTTCACTGAAACTAACTTTGTTAAATGTTTTGGGGTGAGAAACTCCCTACATCTGGGCTGCTGATTTAGGCCTCTGAGGCCATCTCTTGAAAAAAATTAGTATAGTCGACACTGACTACATTCTTAGAACAGATCAAAAGGGTCCTTTGCAATAGGTTGGTCAGGGAGGTGGTAGACTATCCCTGAAGATGTTTCAGAGGCATGTGCACTGGGTAATGGGGTTGGATTTAGAGGTGACAGTGGCAGTGCTGGGTGGGGGGTTGGACTTGATGATCTTAAACGTCTCTTCCAGCTTTTGATGATTCTGTGATTCTAAGTAATCCCTGTAGTAATAGTCTAGAGAAATTTAACTTGGAATATTTTACTTCAACTGCAGCTGAAGTTAAAGCAGTTCCAAAATGAATACAAAGACTCAGTACTTCAGCTCTGGACATGAGCAGAGCAGACTTCAGGCCGCTCAGGGAATTAGTGAGTAAGGTACTCTGGGAAGATACCTGATTTTGCAGGTGCTGGGGTCTGTCAGTGCTGGTCATGTTTTAAACAACATCTTCTAAGGGCACAGGCAATTCCCAAATGCCAGAAGTCAAGCAGGTGAGGCAGAAGATGGCTTGTCTGAGCAGGAATCTTCTTTGGGAGGTAGAGGCAAAAAAAGAAGGTGTAGGCTCAGCAGAAGCAAGGTCAGGTGACGTAGGAGACTTACAGAAATGCTGCTCACCACAAATGCTGCTCACCACATTTGCAGGGAGAAAATTTGTCACACTAAAACTCAACTGGAGTCGAAGCTGGCCCCAACTGAGGGGGACAGTGAAAAGCTTTTTCAAATATATTAATGGCAAAAGACAGTGTAGAAATAACATCAGCCTGTTACAGGATGAGCATGGTCACCTCAAAAACAGGGACATGGACAAAGCAAAAATGTTCAACACTTTCTTTCACTGCCTCAGCACCAGTAAGGGACAAAGGGAATCCCACTGCCTGGAACTGGAGGACCATGGCTATGAGAATGATCAGCTCCCATGATCCTGAAGATGTACAAAATGTCCAGCACACAGCTGGGTAAGCACAGCTGGTTGATGGGCTGCACAAAGGGTTGCGGTGAATGGGTGCCATCAGGCTGGTGACCTGTCTAGTGGAGTTCCACAGGGCTCCTCCTTAGGGCTTAAATGCTCTTCAGCATCTTAATGATTTGGATGCAGGACTCAAACACTAAGTAAGTTTGCTGAAGACATTAAACTGAGAGGAGCCTCTCTTTGAAGGCAGAGAGGCCCTGTTGAGGTAGCCAGGGCTACCTCAACAAATTGCAGGTCACCAAACAAATGAAGTTTAACAAGGGAAGGTGTGATATTCTGGCCCTGAGAAGAGACAGCCCTAGGGAATGAGGCTGAAGAGCAGCACTCCAGGAAGGGATATCAGGGTCCTGGTCTGTGGAAAGTTGAATATGGTCAGCAGTGCCCTGGCAGCCAGGATGGCCACCTGTGTCCTGGGGACATCAGGCACAGCATGGCCAGCTGGGCAAGGGAGGGGATTGTCCTGCTCTGCTCTGAGCTGGGGCAGCCTCACCTCGAGTGCTGGGGGCAGTTCTGGGTGCCACAGTAAATGAGGATGCCTCCTGCCCAAAAGAGGGTGATAAGGAGGATGAGGGGTCTGGAGAGGAAGCCATGTGAGCATTGTCTGAGGTCACTTGGTCTGTTCAGCCTGACTGAGGGGAGATCTCATTGTGGTCTTCAGAATCCTCATGAGGGGAAGAAGAGGGGCGGATACTGATCTCTTCTCTGTGTTGGAACCTGAGGGAAGGGCCTGAAGTTGTGTCAGGGAAGGTTTAGGCTGGATATCAGAAAAAGGTTCTTCACCCAGAGGGTAGCTGGGCACTGGAAGAGGCTCTCCAAGGAAGTGGTCAGAGCACTAAGCCTGACCACTGTTCAAGAAGCATTTGGACAATGCTCTCAGGCACATGATGTGACTCTTGGGATGGTCAGGAGTTGAACTTTGATGATCCTGATTGACCCTTTCCAATTCAGTGTAACCCATGATTCTATGATTTGACTGCTTTTGTGCCATTAGACAGATACATAGCAACAAGATGACAGCGTGTCCAAGGGACCAATACTATTTAGTGCATTTAGCAAAGAAAATTGTAGTTCTCACAACACCCTGTTCAGCCTGGTGGGAACCAGGGGAAATCTCTGGCCTGAGCTCTGACAGAGCCAGTTCTGAGCTCAGACTGGGCTACTCAGGACTTCAGCCATGAAAGCCCCAAGGATGTCATCAGCCCAACCATGCTGGACATGTCTGCGCTCCTGGGCTGTCCTCACAGCTTCAGCCTGAGCTCTCTCTGTTTCAGCTTTGCTGCTGCCTCACCATCATAGCATGCAGTGCTGTGAACAGCCCACCTGCATCTCTCTATTCCTCCCATTGGTGCTGGGGATGCTGTTTGGTGCCCCCAAAGCTGCTGCTCCCCCTGGCTGAACCAGCCCTGGTTCCACAGCCTCTCAGTGATCCTCTGCTGAACTCAGTCTTCTTTGTCAAATTCTTTCCTTTGCTTTGCTGCTCCAAAATGTATTCCCAACTGTGGAGCAGAGGGGAACAATCACCTCCCTTGACCTACTCCTTGTGCCCCCCCTGTTCTTCCAGCACAGTGTGCCACGAAATGCCTTCTTTGCTGCCCATGTCAAAATAAATTGGTGACAGGGCTTGTAAATAAAATACAGAATTTTAACAGAATGCCAGAGGTGGAAACACCATTCTTTCCACCTCCAGCAATACTACTTCCATCTTATAAATTGAAGAGTTAAGTAGTGGAATGCTGCAGAAGACTGAAGAATGATACTCCTATAAAAATTTAAATTTTTCAAATGATAAATTTAAAAAGGATTTTGTCAGGTGTGTCAGAGCCTTACTACAAGACTTGGCACACTCAGGTGTTTTCCTTCCAATATGTGTTCTTCAATCAAGCTCCCACAGGTAGTTGATTTATTAATGGTTCAGCTGATTCCCTGTAAGTTTAATTAAATTTTTTAAATACTTGTTCTTATGAGACAAGAAGTAATTATTTCAGATGAGAGATTTAAGTAAACTTAGCTTCACAGAGGAAATGTTTCAATAGTGAATATTTCTGAAGTTTTAAAGTAGGGCAGATATGATATTCATAACATTTTGAAGGCTTTAAAGTGCTACATATTTTTCCTTTCAGTGTTTCTTTCCAAATGTCAGCCTTTTCACCCATAAATTCTGTCTTCCCCCGATAGAGTAAAATTACAAAAAAACCCAGTTGTTTGGATACAGACTGTATTTTATTCTTATAAATAGAGTATTTAGTCAAAGTATTTGCTTTAGAAAAATTGGAATGTGGGACTGAAGGGGACCTCAGGAAGTCATCTAGCCGTCCTGTTACTCTGAAATACATATATTTAGATCCTTGATTGTGTGTTACCTATTCTCTGGTATCTCTGTATTTTTATATTCTGCGTGTATTCTGGCTATTGTGAGTAGGTGAGGAGCAAGGGGTGGAGCTACCTGTGCTGCTGCTGAGTGGCTGATTATAAGGGGTCTCTGGGGAGCGCGGCAACCCGGAGCGGGCAAACAGGGGTGTGGTGAGTCTCTGAGCGAGTACAAGGCAGTTTGCACGGCAGTTCGTGCAGGCAGGGCAAACAGGCGGGGTTGCCAACTTTCTTGCTAGTAAGGAGTCCTCTGTGTTGTTTGAGGTTTTCTGCTGCCTGGTTGTGTTTGAGGCAACTGTTTGTAATAGTTTCTACACGGTCAAAAACTGTGTTGGTATAAGTGTAAGTGGGCGAGTTGAGCCCTCCAAAAAGGATGTGTCTGTACAGACCCATCCGTGCCCGGAGTGTTTGAGCTTATCGGTGGCTTCAGGGAGTGTTGTGGAGGAGACCTGCCTGCGGTGTGAACAGGTGAATGACCTCCTTTCACTGGTGGCTGAGCTTAGGGAGGAAGTTGATAGGCTAAGGAGTATCAGGGAAAGTGAAAGGGAAATAGACTGGTGGAGTTCAGCCCTTCCATCTTTAAGGGAGGCCTCTGACCGAGAGACTGAAGACTTATATGCCTCCCACTCTCAGGCAATAGAAGGGCACCTGGTGGATGAAGAGGAGTGGAAATTGGTCCCCATTCGGGGAGGTAATAACAAAAACTCCTCCCCACCCCCATCATCCAGCCAGGTACCACTACAGAATAGGTATGAGGTCCTGGAACTAGAGACCCAACTTGATGATTTAGAAGAAAACTGTCTGCCCAGGAGCCCCCCCCAATTATGATTCATCTGTAAGACGGATCACTACCGCTAACATCAAGAAGAAAAGACGGGTAATCGTAGTAGGTGATTCCCTTCTGAAGGGAACTGAGGGCCCCATTTGTCGACCAGACCCATCCCACAGGGAGGTCTGTTGCCTCCCTGGGGCCCGGGTACAAAATATCACTGAGAGACTTCCTGGGCTGATTCAGCCCTCTGATTATTACCCACTGCTGATACTCCAGGCTGGCAGTGATGAGATTGAAAAGAGGAGTGTCAAGGCAATTAGAAAGGACTTTAGGGTACTGGGTCAGGTAATTGAAAGGGCAGGAGCTCAGGTAGTGTTCTGCTCAGTTCCTTTGGTGGCGAAGGAAAATGATGAAAGAAACAGGAGAATCCGCATCTTCAACAAATGGTTTAAGGGTTGGTGTCATTGGCAAAATTTTGGATTCTTTGATCATGGGGAAACTTTTACAGCACCTGCTCTGCTGGAACCAGATGGGGTACATCTCTCTGTTAAGGGCAAAATGTTTTTAGCTCATGAACTGGCAGACCTCATTGAGAGGGCTTTAAACTAGGTTTGAAGGGGGAAGGGGATGCAGCTGGGCTCTCTGGAAGCAGGCCCAAGGGTGGCAAGGCTAAGTTAGGGGTGAAGTCAGTAGCCCAACTGAGGTGCATGTACACGCAGCTTGGGCAACAAACAAGAAGAGCTGGAGGCCATGGTGCAACTGCAGAGCTATGATTTAGTTGCCGTCATGGAAACGTGGTGGGATGACTCACATGGCTGGAGCGCTGTATTGGATGGCTACAAGCTGTTCCGAAGAGACAGGAAAGGAAGAAGAGGTGGAGGGGTGGCCCTTTATATTAAGCAGACTTTTGATGCCATAGAAATTGAAACTAAGGAAGATGGAGTTGAATGTCTATGGGTAAGAATTAAAGGGAAGGCCAACAAGGCTGACACCCTACTGGGAGTCTGTTATCGTCCACCCAACCAAGAAGAAGAGGTAGATGAATTATTCTATAAGCAGCTAGGTAATGTTTCAGGATCATCAGCCCTTGTTCTTGTGGGTGACTTCAACCTACCAGACATCTGCTGGGAACTTAATACAGCAGTAAAGAGGCAGTCCAGGAAATTCTTAGAGTGTATGGAGGACAACTTTTTGTCACAACTGGTGGGTGAACCCACCAGGGGAGGGACTATGTTAGACCTGCTGTTTGCAAATAGAGATGGGCTGGTGGGAGATGTGGTGGTTGGAGGTCGCCTGGGGCAGAGTGATCATGAAATCATAGAGTTCTCAATATTTGGTAAAGTCAGGAGGAGCACTAGTAAGACACTTGCATTGGACTTCCGGAGGGTAGACTTTGGCCTGTTTAGGAGACTTATTCAGAGTGTCCCTTGGGAGGCAGCCCTTAAAAACAAAGGAGTTCAGAAAGGGTGGGCATGCCTCAAAACAGAGATGTTGAGGGCACAGGAACAGACTGTCCCTGTGTGCCGAAAGATAAGTCAACGTGGTAAACGTCCAGCCTGGCTGGGCAAAGAGGCTTTGGAGGAACTCAGAAATAAAAAGAGGATGTATCAGCTTTGGAAGAAGGGTCAGATCTCTAAGGAAGTATTCAAGAGTGCTGCTAGAGCATGCAGGAAAAAAATTAGGGAGGCCAAAGCTCAGTTTGAACTTAGAATGGCGACTTCTGTAAAGGACAATAAAAAATGTTTTTACAAATACATTAATGGTAGAAGGAAGGATAAGACCAGCCTTAGTTCTTTATTGGATAAGGGAGGGAACTTAGTATCTACAGATGAGGAGAAGGCAGAAGTGCTTAATGGCTACTTTGCCTCAGTTTTTAGTGGGAAGATGACTTGCCTTCAAGATACCTGTCTGTCTGGGTTGATTGATGGTGTCAGGGAGCAGAATGGTCCCTCCATTATCCAAGAGGAGACAGTCAAAGAACTATTGAAATGCTTGATGTTCATAAATCTATGGGACCTGATGGGATCCATCCCAGGGTGATGAGGGAACTGGCAGATGAGCTTGAGAAGCCACTCTCCATCATTTACCAACAGTCCTGGCTCACTGGTGAGGTTCCGGATGACTGGAAGCTGGCCCACGTGACACCCATTCACAAAAAGGGTGCAAAGGAGGATCCTGGTAATTATAGACCAGTCAGCCTGACCTCAGTACCTGGCAAGATAATGGAACAGTTTATATTAAGGGCCATCATGCAGAATTTACAGGATGGCCAGGGTATCAGACCCAGTCAACATGGGTTTAGGAGGGGTAGGTCATGTTTAACCAACCTGGTCACCTTTTATGACCAAGTAACCCGCCTAGTAGATGCAGGGAAGGCTGTAGATGTTGTTTATTTGGATTTCAGCAAGGCCTTTGACACTGTCTCCCACAGCATACTCCTAGATAAGCTGGCAGCCCATGACTTCGATAGGAACACTTTGTGCTGGGTTAGGAACTGGCTGGATGGCTGGCCCAGAGAGTGGTGGTGAGCAGTGCTGCATCCAGCTGGCGGCCAGTCACCAGTGGTGTCCCTCAAGGGTCTGTGCTGGGACCAGTTCTGTTTAATATTTTTATTGATGATATGGACGAGGGTTTAGAATCTTTCATTAGCAAATTTGCAGACGACACTAAGCTGGGAGCATGTGTCGAACTGTTAGAGGAACGGAGGGCTTTGCAGAGGCACTTGGAACTGTTGGATGGATGGGCAGAATCTAATGGGATGAAGTTCAATAAGTCCAAGTGCCAAGTCCTGCACTTTGGCCACAATAACCCCCTGCAACGTTATAGGCTGGGGACGGTGTGGCTGGACAGTGCTCAGGTGGAAAGGGACTTGGGGGTGCTGGTTGACAGTCGGCTGAACATGAGCCAGCAGTGTGCCCAGGTGGCCAAGAAGGCCAATGGCATCCTGGCCAGTATCAGGAATAGTGTGGCCAGCAGGAGCAGGGAGGTCATTCTTCCCCTGTACTCGGCACTGGTGAGGCCACACCTTGAGTATTGTGTCCAATTCTGGGCCCCTCAGTTTAGGAGGGACATTGAGATGCTTGAGCGTGTCCAAAGGAGATCAACAAGGCTGGTGAGGGGCTTGGAACACAAACCGTATGAGGAGCGACTGAGAGAGCTGGGATTGTTTAGCCTGGAGAAAAGGAGACTCAGAGGTGACCTTATCACTCTCTTCAACTTCCTGAAGGGTGGCTGTGGTGAGCTGGGGGTCAGTCTCTTTCTCCAGGCAACAACAGAGAGAACAAGAGGACACAGTCTCAAACTGCACCAAGGGAGATACCGGCTAGAATTAAGGAGGAAGTTTTTCACAGAAAGAGTGATCAAATACTGGAATCATCTGCCCAGGTAGGTGGTGGAGTCACCATCCCTGGATGTGTTCAAAAAAAGACTGGATGTGGCACTTAGTGCCATGACCTAGTTGAGCTGTTAGAACATGGGTTGGACTCGATGATCTTAAAGGTTCCTTCCAACCTAGAAATTCTGTGAAATTCTGTGAAATTCTGTATAGCCTGCATTGTATCTTGACAGGCTACAATGAAGCTTTTCCCCTGTTACATAACTGCCTTTCTGGGAATGATAAAAATTACCACTTGTCTTAACAAGCAAAGGAATTAATCATGTTTTCTTCATCTCAGACTATTATGAATTTGAGGGCTGTTCTCATGCCCTGTAAAAATTTTTGTCTTCTAAACCAGGCAAACTTTATTTCTTGTAATTTTCCCTTAATTTCTTAATTGTCTCATTTATGTTCCACTTAATTATTTGTAACTCATGTACTTCTTCCAGTTAAAGCCCTGCAAGCATTGTTATCTCCTCTGTATTGCCATTGTTATTTCCTGTATATTACCACAACACAGAAAGACATTTGCTATTTTTAATACAGGGTTTCATTTGGGATTCTTATTCAGTTTGAAGTCCACTGTAGCCTTAGGTCTTCCTCTACTACTCTTCTTTCCTTCTCCATGTTGTGTGGGTGTATTTTGCTTTTTACTTCTGATTTCTAGGACTGCATTTCTCTCTACTGTATTCTATTACTCATATAACTTTTATCAGGTTTGTTTATTTATTTATCTTATTCCAGCACTGCTCTGCAAACCCTTCAGCTCAAAACTGTATTAATTTTCTTGTGCTTTCAGATCCACCTTGTTTACTGAAAATACTGGGTACCATTTCCCCAAGTAAGCATTTGTGAGCTGATGCCTCTTCCTTTTTTTAGCGATAGCTGCAGTCTGCAGTTTGGGGTAGAGTTTCTATCTGCTGCACACATGCTTCATGGCAATTTAATTTAGACTATGGTTTGCCTATTTCATTTAGCACCATCTGGGACTCTACTGAAGACTTGCATAGTCAAAATGCAATTTCAATATCAAAACAATATGGTAATGGTACTGCTCTAGTTTGCATGTAAATTAATTACTTTCTTCCTTTGTTTCAAACAGTTGTACCCAAAGTTCTGTTCTTTTGGAAATCCTAATAGTAGTGAGTTTGGCAAAAATAAAACACTTCCATGTGTCCTTGAGATGCTGTCAGAAGTCTCATGTAGTCACACCATTACATTGTGCTCTCCATACTTTCTGGTTTGATGTTTCAGGATATGGAGGGACGGGTAGGGTAACCTTGACTTTTCTGGTTTAGTTCTAATCTTGCTTCCTCTTATTTTTCTCTGTTGGAGTCGATCTAAAATAATTAAAAATCCAGCTGATAGGACAAGAATGGCTCCTGCCATGTAGAAGCCTGCTCTGTAATCTCCAGCCATGTCCACAATCAGACCTGGAGAGAAACAAATGACAGAAATATGATTGACAGAGAACAGGCTAATGTAAATTAGCTCAGCACCGTTAATATATCCTCTTACAAAGGCACTGTGCTGGCTACGTACTTGTCTGGCAGATTTCTACACCATGAGCACATGGAACATCACACCAGTACAGCATTTTTCATTTTTCATTTTTGTGTTTTGAAACACAATTCATGTCTCATTGTTTTGCATATGTGAATTGCTAGTGAGACAATATATTACACAGTTTGAAGCACTTTCCAACCTCAAATGTGGCAGACAGTGCAAGTACTGGCAGAAAAAAAAGACAGACTGTGCAGCTATGTATGTGAGCAGTTCCATTTTCTGTGGTGTAGCTGTCACCAGTTGCTGTAATTTGGACCATAACTACAGCATGAGGGAGTTTATAGAAGGAAAGGAAATTCATCTGCTGGAGACAAAATTGGAGAATTTGTCTGACATGTTATGGGTTTCCAGTTCATCATTTTACAAAGAGTCATAGATGTTAACAAAAAAACCTTGGTTTTCAGGGACGTTGAAGCCAACCAAAATATGTGGTGCCATTGTGTATTAAAATGAAAAATCTCCACAGCACAGTAGTAGCACTGCAGCAGTGTGTCAGCTGCCTTGTGGGTATGATGGCACATTCCTTTGTGGGCTGATTAAGGTGGCTTGCTGTGGGAAGTTTGTCCATGTTTAGGGTACTCCCTAGCCCACATTCTAAACTAAGATCAGCCCTATATAAGCACAAGAACCATGAACTCAAATCTTTTAGATTTTACACTCAAAAGAGGAGAGGAGACGCTTGAGAGGCACTTAGGATTCCCTGCTCTTCCATATCTTCTTTGTAGTTCACTAATTATACAAAAAGGAGCCACACTGATTCCCAGATAATCAGTACTAGTGACCAGCCACTATAAACTGTATTTTATTCAGATCTTTCCAACACATTTTTGACACTGTTCTGTATCAAACCCTCTACAAATCTTCCTGGTTCCTGTATTTCAAAAGTGAATTAAAATGTTCCATTATTCAGTCTGACTCATTTGCAACCCATTAGCAATGTCATTGGTAAAGTCACTTGTAGTGTGTGAACAATGGTCTTTGGATGAGGACTCAGATCTGCATTGTAAAAGTCACACAGGTCAATTTTTTTTTTTTTTTTTTTTTTTGCCATATCACTTTTTAAAGCCTCTACAGCTTGCGGTTCATTTGTCTTGCATTTTTCCGAGATGACTACATCATGTTGCCAGCCCATAAATCCATGTGCTGTCTCATTGTCTGCTCTCTCTTCCCACTGTTCTTATGTGCTGCCTTCCCTATTTATTATACTAGTTTGCTCAAATGCTGTCTAAAACCAGCAGGCATTTCTCTGAATATTTCCTTGAGGTTTACATAGCCTAATGTTTCAGGCTGTTCAATTTGAACTTCTGTAGAAACTCTCCCAACAATACCAACATTTGTGTAACGTCACTAGTCTCAAATTTCAGTTTTTTCTCTGAAAGTATGTGTCTGCTGCTTGTGCCAAAGGCACACTTTCTTATCTGGATAGTTGGAGGCCATCAAGTGGCATTACATGGGATTCAGGAAGCAGGACCACCAAGTGAACCCTGCCTTTCATCCCTCCTTTCTTGTGGTAAAGGTATCTCCAAAATCACACAGAAGAGAGGGAGCAATGTATTTTGGATAGGATTTAAACTCTTTGTTTTTATGTACTTCTTGGCTCGGATACTCCTGAGCTAAAAAAGGGGGAAAGTTGAGTGCAGATTCAGATCTTTTCAGTTCGGATTACCATTCCCCTTTCCTCTTTTAAACTGTATTTGGCAGTGAGTTGTCTTAACTTACCTGCAAGAGGAGGCCCCACAAAACCTCCAGTGCTTCGAATAAGCATGAAAAGTCCTAGGGCACTGTCAAATTCTGGCATGCCAACAACATCTGCTAGCACTGTAATGTGAATGGCGACTGTTGTACCAAAGAAGAATCCATAGAATCCAGTGAAAATTGCCAAGGAAAGGTAATTGTTAGCCAGTGGCAAGAGCATCAGGGAAGTACTGATCAATGTAATTGCCATTGCCAGCAAATGAATGGTTTTGGTAACATGGAGGTTGGCATACCAGCCACACAGCAATCTTCCTCCAAAGTCCACCATAGCCAAAATGGATAGGAGGGATGCAGTCCATGATTCATCTATTCCCAGGCTGTAGCTCAGTGGAACTAAAAATAATGGAGGAACAAAAAAACTCATGGCAGCTAATATACCAAAAATGGCATAAAGTACAAATTCTGGTCGCCTCACAAGCATCCAGTTGAAGGTTTTGTGCGTGATGGGAGACTGATCTTCTTTGTCTGCCCTCGATGCACCGTTGCCAGGTGGTACTTCAGTTTCACCACGGCTGGCCTCAAGGAAGCAGCTGCTTGCCAGGGGACGCATCAGTACTCCACAGACACAAATATTGAGTTGGATGCCACCTATGATCAAGAGGGCACCTTTCCATCCATATTGACTAATCAACCACTGGAAAAATGGCCCAAACATGAATGCAAAGGCACATTCTCCAGCACTGGCAATAGCATTGGCCAAAGGCCTTTTCTTAGAAAAATAGCGGCTAACAATGCTAATGGCTGGTGTCCACGAAAAAGAAATGCCAAGACCTGAAAAACACCAACAGAAGTAGCACTGGTTAGACACTATTGAGGTATTTGGTGAAGGTGGAAATTGAAGCAGTCAGTGCTCCTATGTTTGCAAAGTTAAAAAGTGTTAGAAGGAAAACATTTTTGCCTCGAAGAAGCATGAGCTTAACTGGTGTAGGTGTAAGGGTATATTTGTTATACATTATATTCTCTATGTTGTAAATATTCAAGTGAAAAAGCAGAGCATGAAGTATAGACATTATTACATTCTCACTTAAAAAAAAAAAAAAAAAAGAAGTTGGTTTCACAGCTTTGCCAGCGCATGAGAAATCACATGGTCATGGGGGTGAAGCTAGGCAGATCCCAGTCCATGCTGTCTGTGTTAAGACTGGTACTAGGTCAGACCAGCCGGTTAAGCTGAGCTGTGTTCAGGGTAGACATGAGGTGGGACATGAAGGAAGCTGGTATATTGCCTCTATTTGCTCTTCATTTTCTTGCTCAACTGCTTTGAGCAAACTTAAAACCTGCTCTAACTTAAGGGTTATTTTGATGGCTCCCAACACTCTGTCACCCCAGGTCTGCCAAAGGGTTCAAATTCCAGACATTTTCTCAGGCATCCAGTGCAGAATTCAGAATGGTTTATTTTATTCCCTGCTAGCTTTGCTTCCTGTTCCAGGAAAATCTGCTAGCTGTTGGGAGACAATTTCCTGGCCTGGTTTTGCCTGAAGTAAAGGACAGGATTGGAATAAAATGAAAGCCTGGGACGCTGTTCAAAACATATAAGCTGATTGAAGGTACAGAATTTGGGATCTCCCTGTCTTTTTATTTCAGTACCCTTTATGAAGTTTTTTTAAACCTTCACAAAGCACTTATCTTTGAATGAGAAACAAAACATTTAATTTTCTTCTTGCATATAGTTTGCAAGTGTAAATGACTGGCATCTAAATATTTGTCTTCTTTGTTGTTGCAGGTTTCCTGTATAAATTCTTATTTCCAGAGTGGGACAGGAGGAAAGTCACTTTTAAAGAGCATTGCTTGTTCTGGCTGCTCATAAAGTCAAAATAGATACCAGATTTTAAAACTCCTACCACTAGCACCCTCAAATAAGTTGCTGGTGGAAGAAAGCCATAAAGCCATAAATTCATACCCTGTAGGAAGCCAGTTGTTGCATACATCCAGACCATGTTGAGTCCAAAAAATCCCAATGCCATTCCTGAAAAGGCCAGAAGTCCTCCAGTGATCACAACTGTCCGATGGGTATATTGTACACACAGTGAACTGGCAACAGGGGCTAGATCAGCAGAAAAAACAGAGAAGGAAAAATACATTAGGAACATTCATCTCATCAATATGGCCAAATAAATAAACATTTTGATGAGGACTACCCTTATAATGCTTGACACAAAGAGCCTTAATTCTGCTGGATGGGGTAGGAGGTCAATCAAAGTTTCAAAATTGTATCCTTGCTGATAGAGAAATTACTGTCCCTGAGGCAGATATTTGAAAATATATTCAACATATATGGACTCTTTTAAAGGGAAAGAGCATTTTATTGCCTTCCTTGTAGTAGGACAGTTCTACTGATTTTCATGTAAGGATGAAACAAGACAGAACTCTAAAGCATGGACTGCTTTAGCAGAAATTGAAACTTCAGCCATGGAATTTATAGGTTTATCTATAAAAATTGTACTATTGAGAAAGTGTTACTGATATGTCTGGTATGAAATCTTTCTGGAGAAAACTAACTTTTGTCTTCTAGAATTTTGCAAAAATCAACCCTTAATGGAATTTTAAAAGTTTATAAAGGACCAAAAATTAGGGTTTATTTTATGGTAATACTTTTTACAGTTCATTTCTTAAATATTT
Source organism: Serinus canaria (assembly GCF_022539315.1). Classification (NCBI taxonomy): domain Eukaryota; kingdom Metazoa; phylum Chordata; class Aves; order Passeriformes; family Fringillidae; genus Serinus; species Serinus canaria. Next base: position 48,186,664 of record NC_066343.1, read on the forward strand.
ATTGGTACAGTTTCTCACAACAGAGTGCAGGGGCTCTTCAACACAAGAGTAAAGGTGCAGGTGGTACAGTTATGATAGTGCAGCAGCTGCTTTGGTCTCTAGTCCCTCTCTGGAAACACCTGAAATGTCAGGGATATTTTTGCTTAATTAAGGACAATTTTACTGCCTGGCTGCTTTTTCCATCAGCATCACAGGAGTCGAGGTCAAGGCCGTAGGATTCCTCTAAATGGCCATGGCCACTAGGGGGTTCCCAAGTACCACCTGGCATGAACCAGCTCCCTACAATCTGTTAAATGTCCTGGGAACTGGAGTTCATGCATAAAACGGAATTCATTTAAGGGGGACGATGCTTCTAAATTAAAATAAGTAGGAAGACAATTAGTAAGAAAAAGCAGCCAGCAAGGAAGGTTTCGTAGTAGTTTGTAGGAGCAGGTTGTTGAACATTAACCTGTGCTTATCAGAATTTAGAGAATTTGGTAACTAGGATGAGTGAAATAAACCTGACAGAGTACTACTTGTTGCAAAATCTGCAGCATGTACACTGTCTGACAGCAGAAAGACCTGGCAGGAGTTATACAAACCTCAATGTCTCATCAGCTTTTACAGCAAAAATCTGATAATTTTATAATCATGTTAAAATGATACTTAAATTCAGTCATTATCTTAAGATGTAGTTGATGAGACATGACAAAGTACATACAGTACATACATCATAAAATATGATGAAAAAAATAAGAGAAAATTAGACACAGGATAACATCCATGAAAGTTCTTGAAGACAAGAAAAAGATCTGCAGCTGGAGCAGAAATATTACCAAATCTCAATTCTTAAACAGCAAATAAGAAGAATAAACAGGCAGAAATTAAACATGGAGTAGCAAGAGAAAGAAAGAAGCTAGCCACAGAACTGGAAATGGTAAAACAGCTTGACTCCAGAGTCTGAAAGGACAAGGGCAACACACAGAAAATGCACAATGGAAAGGGATGACAACAAGGGTACAGAGAGAAAGGTGTTGGGAGATGTATGTCAGTACCAAGAGAAGGCTGGTGAAGGTGATGGGGAGAATCCTTGCTATGGTAAAGTGAACAGCCTGTTGCAAGTGCAAACCTTGGGAGTGGAAGCATATCCTCTCCTTTGACACAAGAAACAAGACCTGCTGTTGAAAGGATCCAAATAGGAAAAAATAATAATTCAGTAATTATGCTTCTACTGAAGTGTCACCTTAAGTGACACTTTAAGAAAGATTAAGCCAGGCCGGGAAAGGTGCTCAAAGAACTGGAGGCCCAGATGATCTTCATCAGGAAGTCTTGTGGTCTCTATAAATGAAGCAAAGGCAGAAAAAGATGAGAACAATTATGTATTGACCTGAGACATTTATAAACTGTTATACAGAGGGGGTTTGGAATGTTTGACCACTAACCTTTTTCACTGAAAGAGGATTATTTTCAATGGATTTCAAAGGATGAAAAACAACTTTTGCTGAAAATAATAGCTGCCTTCCTTGAAGTAGACTGGCCTCCCACGTTGCTGGGCAAAATCTTTTTTTCTGCTTTGTACTTAAAATTATTGTGTCATGTGCTCTATTCCTTCATACATTCCTATACAATGTAAATATATGCTAAAACAAAACAAAATCTAACTAAAACAGGACTGTGAAGTTTTTCCCTCCTATGCTGGCTTTTTCTTCTCATTCCCTGAATCACACAATAGTATCACAATATGTCAGTGATATATTTGTTAACCAAATTGATGGATTACCATTTATTAATTTCTGTGGTCTGTGAAGCAGGTTTTTCATTATTTTTTTCAGTTAATTACATCTGTCACTGCAAAGCAGGCATCAAGGATAGCAGTTTATGGAACGGATAAAAACTTTTCAACTCATGACTTATTTTGTCTTTTTACTTCGACTTTGGGTTACTCTTTTTTTTCCTTCTGAATACATTTTTCAAAGAAATATCAATTGCTCTTGATGTTTGGAAGTACTGCAGTTCCAAGCAATAACACTGATAGGTGTGGACTGAGTAGGATACATGTAATTATACAGTGTCTATGCAAAGAAGTGTCTTCAGAAACAAAATTATGATAGCATTTATTATGTAAGGATATTTACCTATAGCAACCATATATCTCTATGAGAATATGCAGAGCAGGCTTCACAAATTCTGTACAGTGCAAGCCTGCACATGTTTGGAATCCTCACATCATGTGAAGGATCATGCAGTTTAGAGGGCACTAAGAACTCTCTAAACAACCAAGCTGAGTCAAATGCAGATGTTTCTAATTCCTCCCTCCTTCATTTGGTGTGATGTGGTATTTGACCTCACTGCCTTTGACTGGGATATTTCACTCTATCTCCCCCTACTCTCTGCTTGCATGGCCATGTCTTTATTGAATTCTCTCTGCATTAATAATTTTTTTTTCTTTTTAACCCTGTGAGTCTTCCGGGAGATAAATAACTTGGAATCATAGTAAGAGGGGTGAAGAAGACATAGAATTGGTAATACATGCAGAGAACAGGGATCTTGGTAAAAATAAAAAGAAGTGAGAAAAAGTGGGAGTGAGAATACTTTTGGTAGCAGATGGCTTACCTGATGGATAGGGTCACAAGTATTTTAAAGTACTTTGAAAAAGTGACAGTAACACTGAGATTAGTGAACTTGCACAAACTGTTTTAAGAGCTTGATTCAACAAGCTCTGTGGCTACTATCCCTAATGAGTTTAACTCAAAGACTGTAGCAAAACTTAATCATGAGTTAAGGTACATGATGTTTTTTCAAGCAATCAGATTCCTGTGTCTATAGAGTTTTGTTATTAACCCAGTCCATATATGAGGCATTAAATGCCAATTTTCTGAAATTTTTCTGTATTTTCTGTAGAGACAGAAGAAGGAAGTCTAGACCTTACATGTTTCTGGGACTGTGTTTTTTAAGGAAGACTTCCAAACTTTCTCAGATAGTTAATATTAAAATTAAATGCTAGAGGAGTACTACTACTTACCTCCTAAATGAAAGACAGCAATGGTTACTGATGTGATCCAAGAAGTGGTGCTTGCAAGTTCATCAAAGTGCTGCTGGATTTCAACAAAGAACAGACCAAAAGTCTTGAGGACAGCAACAGTGAGGCCCATCACCATGAAGGCTGACAGTACCACAACCCATCCATAGCCACCGTCTGGTGGATTGCTGTCTTTAGTCTGCATCTTTTCTAATTCTTAGATCTTCTCTGGTTTTTGGATTGTTTTTCTTTTTTTCTTTTTTTCTTTTTTTTTTTGTGTGGTAGTGATGGTGATGAGGTTTTTTAACAGATCTGCAAATTGGTAGAAGGCCCATTGTTAAAGAAATTAATTAAAATATTCTAGGAATGGCTTACACAAGTAATCATCAAGTTAAAATACAACATTCATTACAGTGGTTTGACTGAAAATATTACCTGGGTAACAGAGGCCTCAAGAGACAGAAGACTGAATAAAGAAATGTTAAAAAAATTCAAGTACAGAGTTAAGAAAGCAAAAGAAGCATGCGGATGTGAACAAAGGAGAGAAGGCAATGGGAAAATATTCAGACATGAAGATTTTCAAAGATAGAAGAATTTTAGCATTTATAAATATTAACCATTCCTGCAACGCCAAGCATTTTTGCCAAAATGGTGCACATCCATCCTTACAAAGATATATTCTTAAGCAAGAACATCTTATTAAGCACAAAACTGAAAAAGCATATTTCCCCTTAAAAGCTTTATGGTAAACATGCAGCAATCATGCAGTGCATGGAGGACATGGGATCTGGCTGGAGGGAGAGAAACATTCATACATTCTTCTGGTTTCTTCATGGACACTAAAATCTGAGTAGGGATATTGTACAAGATGCAGAAGACCAAAAAAGACCTATCTCTGCAGGAGAATGGGAAACTTGAGATAGCTGAAGATGTACTTTACTTAAAATTATCTACCCTGTGTGCACCTGGGGAAAATGAGCTGCATGAGGGAATCCATGCCACTTGAAATTATCCAGTACAAAGAAGCAGTCACTAGTCCTGTGATTTGCTCCCTTGAGGTGCATGATCTCAGGAGGATCTGAATCACTGCAGCAGCATGGGAAAAGAAGCCATGAGAGCCTTGTAGGGATGAGAACCAAAATCATTCTACTGCCCCATATCTGGATGACATGGCACTGGACTCATTTGCACATCTTAGAAAATGTTAAAACAGCCACAAGAGAGGGAGGGACTGCCTTGTGTTGAGGTCTGTATGAAAGAAACAGGTTTTCATTCCCACAGTTTCTGGGGTGATCTTAAGCAAGTTGTCAGATCTTGCTGCACCTGTTTTCTCAGTTGTCAAAGATTTCAAAATTCTTTCAAAGATCATAATTTTGTAAAGTTGGAAGCATTAATAGTTGTATTAGTGCTCAGTTTACTCTACGAAAATACAGAAATTATATGAAGCTGTAGCTGTAGCATTCTGACAATGCTGAGTTCAAATAGCATGGTCATAATTTTGTTTGAGGCTTGGAAGAACATAAAAAGGATGCAACTCTCAAGCTAAATGAGCCTGCCTAGGGAGAATGATACTGATATTTCTGAATTCTGCATAGACATGCCTGGGCAAGGGATTATAATTTGGGCCACAAGACAGATAGAAGAAATCCTGTTGCTTACCAGGCAACACCCAGACTAAAACACGCATGATAAAATCTCCATGACACCACCCAGCACCCTTCACTTTCATTAGGCAAACTCTGTCCCAGGAGGAGAATAAATTGGGCCTTACTGCTCACAAAACTTAAATGAACAGCATGTTTCCTTAGGACAAATACATCTTTTATGTCACAGCTCAGAATTCATTCTTCAGTTCCTTTTAATGATCATAGTGTTACATGTAACTCCAAAATGAAATTGCTATTTCAGTTGCATTATTAATTAATGAGGTAGTTATTTTCCAGCAGCCCTATGGATTTGAAAGCAGTGCAGCTACATACTATAGGGAATTGTTGGAATGCCTGAACAGGGTAGAAGAAAGCATAGATATTACAATAAGAGAACATGTTTCTGACACCACACTTTGCTTTCTTCCTCCTTCACTTGCAAGAGAAATTTTATTATAAGATTATGTAATTGCAAACACCCTAAGCTGAAAAAACCTACATAGGATCTCCTTTTGCTCCTAACTATTGAGTAATGGTAAACAGTAAGGTATTAATATCCTAACTTACCCATTTTGTCCCTTGAGCTAACCTAAATAAAAAGGAGTACCTGTAGGGTATTGCTCCTTTTGTTATGTCTGGTCATACACAAGGTCCCTCAAAAATGTAAAGCTGTGCCTGGAAGCATAAGCATTCTGTCTAGCATCCCACTGAATCCTACCTCCAAAATTTCTCATGGCAGCGAGAACAGATGTCCTGTGAGACATGGACTTAAATCAGGAAAGCCTGTGCTTGGTGTATGTATCAGCAAGAGCAGACAGCTCTGTTAGTAGTATTATTATGCTCATGGCAAATTTTGCCAGCAAGAACATGCAGACAAGAGTGCAACCTTTATCTTTGCACCTGGATAGCTACAAAGACACTTTCTGAGGCACCGGGGCTGTTCCTCTATTCATGCTCTACAAGTTCTCCAAGCTATGTCTGCTTTGATTCATGACAATGATTCAAAAAGCTTATCAGACAATAATAAAAATAAATTATAAAATGCTTATCTCATTGCTTGCATTTTAGGGTGCCACATAAACTTGTGAAGACGGATACTTGTTCTACTTGGTTATCTTGTGCTCCATGTTCTAATTTACTTTTTACAAAAGAGCAAATGAGTTGAACACATTTGCTGCACCTTGCAAAACAACATGGTGGTGGAATCAAGAAAAAAAATGTTATTAGAATGAATCCTAAACTTCTTGTTTTCCTGCAAGTCATACTTAACACTCCCCAAAAAAGCGCATTCACTCTTGCTGAATGGAGGCTGAGTGGATCCTTGTGGGCTGGTGATACTTTACAGATATAGGTTCCCCAAGAAGACAAAAAAGGGCAAGTATTAAGTTTTTCCACACTTAGATAAAGAAATGTGACTTGGTAATGGGTTTTTGGTTTGGATTTCCAGTACAAATATTGTACTATTACCTTATATTTGGACTCACCAAAAAAAGAAGGGAAAAGGAAAAAAAAGATATCTAACATTCAAAGACACAAAAGTACTTTTGCCAAAGGCTGATACCTCGAAACAGGAACTATGTAAAACTAAGTACAAAATATAGCTTTAATAAATTAACAGCAGATTAAATAATACAGTCTTGTTTTATTGGTTGTATTAGAAGAAAGATGGAAAGAAACAAAGAAATCAATTGTAATTTATGCTGAAACTTCCTCCACACATATGACTTGGTACACAGTCAAGGAACAGGCTGTTTGTCACACCTTATGACTTTCGTCTAACACTCAGATTGGCTCTGCTGATGCTCACCTGTAACTAGAGCTTCAACTACACTAGAGTCGTACTAGTTACTGCTCCTCAGACACAAATTCAGGAGGAACTCTTCATTAAATTTTCCTTTCTAACTTCACAACATCGTTTTAGGAGTCAGTCTAATGAGTATGATCTATAGCAGTTTATTGACAAAGCATATTAGGATGGAAAAGAGGGGCTGAATGGTATGAGCAACCAGTTAGAAGTAACAAAAATCAAGAGTAGCATCAAGAAATTACCTTATTCAGATAGCCAAGGCTTGTATGGGATATGAAGCTCTTCCTTCACCTTCCAGTTTGTGTAAGCTCTTTAGTTGTGCTGCAAACCACCAGGTCATCTTTCTCATCTGAACTACCATCTGGCTAGCTGAACAAACCAATTTGTCTCCTTCAGGATGCGTAAGCATTGGATTTTATAAGAATCCCCTCCTCCCCTCCTCAAAAGTTATTTGACTCCACCTATACTCAGAAAAACAAAGTTCTGTCCTGACTAGAGATCAGAGAAACAAAATCAGGAATGGGTGGAGGAAACTTGCAAGAGGAATGCAGATTTTTTTAGTTATCTGCACTATACTTACACTAGCCTTGGACTGCTGTCCATGTTTTCTACTGAACTCAACTATTGGACCAACCAGAAAGTTCAGATGTGTCAGCTGACTTCAGACTCCCCTGTGTTCTGGGGCATTTACTGCAAATGTTTATTCAAATTTGAAATTCATTTGTGGCTTCCCTATGCTTGTGCTGTTGGGCAGATGTTGGCTACAGTGAACATCACATAGCCTGCAGCAACTACGAAGTTACAGGAAGTTTGAACGTGCCCTCCTGAGCATGATATGTGCATATTTGAACCTTTCACCACACCAGAACCGTCCTTTACTTATGTGATTTAAGAGCCCACAGTTAAATACTGCTCGTCCTTGTAAAGCTTTTCTCTCCCAGCTCTCACTGCTGGCTTATTGGAACTTTTTCCCTTTCCTACCAATTTACCTCGCACAAAGATTGTGGTGGCTACACTGCAATTGTAATTTGGGGGGGGGGGGGGCAGGATGCGCTGTTGCAGTAGCTTGTTGCATTTTGTAGTATTTTTATTTAAATGTTTGTATACTTCATGACTTGATTAGTAATCTGTGTAGTTTGTGTGCAGTAAGGGAAGTATAAATATGCAGTTGACCTGCATAACTAAGAAACAGATATATTTAATATTTTTGGTATATTTGAATGTGAAGCCAGCAAGTTTCCAATGTGACATTCTAATTTTCTTTTGCTGGGAAAATTCTCTAGAGTATGTTTTAGGGCTGGAGAAGACAAAATCACAGCAAATGAAAATTATGGGGTAGGTTTTGAAGTGGAATTAGTGTGCAGTCTTGATAGAAAAGTTGCTGCCATTTCTACTTCACCTTCTCACTACCATGTGAGTTTTCATGCAGTGAACTAGACTGGTGAACTGACCCTGCTGGTCACTATACTGGGGCAGTTTCCCAGTTTGGCAAATTAATTGTGTGCCTTTACAATGCAGAAGGCAGAAAAAAAGTAGCCAGGAATGAAACTTGACAGATGAGACTGCTTAATCCAGAGGAGAAATTCACATGGTGGTTGTTTACAGTCAGTGTATTCACATGCCCTGTGAGACTGCCACATTCTGACCTGTGATGTTGCTGGGCACAGGGGTGTGACTGAGAGGCCTGCAGTTCCACTGGTGTTCCTTATTGCTTCACTAAAAACAGTAGTTATGCTTCCCTTTGCCAGTCATTGACAGCTCCACCGGCTTCACTGCCACAGCTTACTTCTCAAATGTGACATTGTGGCTCAGCCACTTCCTCTGCCCATTCCCTCAGAACCCACGGCTCACCCAGTGAGCCTCCTGGTGTTTCTGCCTGACTTCCTCATTGTCAGGATGCTTGGAATAGGTGGCCCTTGAATATTATATTACAGTCATGGGAATTCAAGACTATAGACAAAATAATGAAGTCTGGAATATTTCACTGGCCAGTCCATCAGATTATTTTAACATTATATTCACTGATATTACTGGGGATTATGTGCAAAGGAATATTGTCATGGCCTGTCACGACTCTCTCTTAAAACCAGAATAGTCTTCATGGGACTACACTGAATGTTCATTTTCTACAATCCTTCCTACTAAATACATTTAGTCATTACTCATACTATTTAGTTTGGGTTATCCAAAACTACCATTATGCATTAATACCATAGTATATTTTGTTCATCTGATCAGGCTAAAATATTTTCACAATTTTCTGTCAACATACAGAAGAAATTTTATGCTATACCGATGTACAGTACTTCTCCTTAGTCATCTATTGGTTTTCTCCACATGTTAAATTTACAAATAAAATTTAAGTATCTCTTATTTCTACTTAAAAGTAAGAAAAAAATTGTAGACTGCACTTCTATTAAACTGCTTACATTATTTCTTGTTCAACATTTAAGTATCTTAGAAAACTCTTATGAGAACTTTCATGTTTCCATTCATACACTGGAGGAAAACAAGTTTATTCCAGGTGGCAAGAAGAGTCACTACTCCCCAGATCTAGTTTGTCAGCTGAGCCTTCACTAGTTCCAAGGGTTAGTTTACACTCTAAGTGCTTGAGTAAGCACAAAATACATTCACAGATTGCTCCATGAAATATTTGGTGTAGAGTGAAATGAGAATCTCCCTGGAACATCTGTATTTCAATAACAGTGATTCATGATTATGAAGAGATTATGCTTAAATGCTGTCCTGTCAAGTCATAAAGAATATATTTAACCATTCAGGAGTTAGTGTGTCTTGGCTCTTGTTACTAGGCTCATAGAATGAAATCTGCAATGGTTGAAACAGAGGCTTGATACATATATATTTCTAAAATGCCTTTTTCTCAGTATTCTCAAAACTGAAAGTAGTGATTTTGTTCTCTGCTGCTGTAAATAATTTCAGCTCCACTGATTTCAAAATTACTTCACTCCTTTCACCACCATAGAATTTCTTCATTGATTTCTCAATGGGAACAGGGCTGTCTTTGAAGAAGACACAACATACCTACCTATTGCCTCTTGTTATTATTGCAGTATACATAAAATATGGGAAACTAGTCTCTGAAATTAAGTTCTTATTTAAATAAACTGCACAAATGCAGAAAGCCAGCCTGGCATAAATACACACAGATCCTGGCAAAGTCTCCTCATAGTCAGCTGTGGTCAGATGGAAAGTAGAGAGCTTATTGAAACCATGCCTCCTGCATTCATCAGTCTTTCGTGGTGATCATGCTTGTCCCTCTGCTTGGAATTACCTGCTCTAATCACATACTTTTTTTTTTTTTTTTGACCAAAGCGTTCTGACAGCATTGGTAAGCAGATAGTAAGCCAAGATAAAACACTCCCAGGTCATATGATCCATCAGCTAAGAGAATATTGATTGAAATGAGTGAATCAATTATTTGATTAGTGGTTTTAAGTGATTATTAATATAATACAGGTAGCCTGAACATAAATATTCTGAGGACTGTGTGCAGGAGAGATAGTATGTGAAAATATTAGAAAACTGTTATTTAAGAAATAAACAGGCTGACATCACTGCCAAAATAGCTGACATGGGATGATAAATGAACCTGGGTAACATATGTGGATGAGTATAGAGGTACTTAAGGTCTTGAAGAAAAAAATTTAATCTTGATGTGATTAGAGAAGAAGAACCAGGGTGGTGATTTGGTTGCATAAAGTTAGGATGACATAGGGATGTGTTTTGTGGAGACAGGATAGCTGGCAGTGATAGCTGGCAGATATCAGACGGGCTAAAGAGGAGAAAGAGGTAGCAAATAAGCAAGTGAGCGATTAGGGTTTGTCAGAAGCTGTCAGACTGTAAAAAGTGAGCTATTTAACAAATAAAAAAAGAGTAAGTGGCTTGGGTTTGGACTGGGTTCTGGTTATCTGATTACCAGTTTAACAAATTCTTATTAGTTTAAGATTGACTAAAGCTTTACAGGCTGGGAGCAAATGAAGAAAAAGCCTTCTCTCCTGAAATTACAGTCAGGTGTGCTGATTGCTCCCTTCCCCAGGGAAACATCAATCCTTGGCCTCCCTTAATAACAAAGGGAATGCTCAGCTTGCATGGAATGGGGGACAGAGTATCTACAGGGAAGAGGGTGACATGGAGCCTGACTTGGCTGCAAGTGGATGGTATATTTATCTGAACAAAGGTTGTTTGTTTTGTTTTTCAACAAGCAATAATCAGTTAATTTTCTCCATGTAATTCTTGGTTGTCATTACAGCTTTCATTACAAAATTATAGGGTAAGAAGAGGATGGAACACAGGAAATGACTACTGCTAAACAGGGAACAGGGAAATGCAGCGCTTAAGCTTACCAAATAAAAATGGTCAAGCACAGTGCTGATGCAATCAAGAGTCTCTCTGTGCCCTATCAATCTAGCAGCCTCTGTGGGTGGCTTCTCCCACTTCCTGTTCTGAAAAGAGTGAACAGGTTTTAATCATTCTGTTTTAATTATAGCATGAAGGTGGAAATGACCAATTCTTCAGTATGTCTGGAGTGTCAATAAGGCATTTTCTGTCTTCATACCTTAGGAGACAGATGGATGTGTTTGGTTAAATTAGCCCTAAATGTTCCCCCGTTGATGTCTGGGAAAGATTTTTGCAAGAATTCAGCTGAGAGCACGGACATTAAGAGATATAAGCTCATTAGACTTCCTGTCCTATTTTCTTAAAGTAGTGTGACACACTGTGCTATCCATGGCTAGGTCCTGTATTAGGGAGTTATGATAAAGTAAGGAAATAAAGTCCAAGAAGAAAAAGTGCCAGTTTCCTTGACAGTATGAAGTGTGCCTGTATAGAAGAGTTTTCAGAATCGACAACAGCTTGTATTGAACTGAATGAAAGGCTACACAAGGCTGCCCTGTGCATCCACAAGGATGGATTCTTGCAATTTCAATATTCTTGAAAATATTCTTCCTAGTTTAATTTTTAAGACTTGGATGGCAACAGATAATGAAGAAGAATGTGTGTTTACTCAGAGCAATACTGAACACTTACAAAATTTGCAAGGCAAACATTTGCAGTACAAAGAATATGAACCAGGTCACAATTACAGGATGGCAACTGGACTGTTGGCAGTAGTGCCCAAAAAATCCACCTTGAAGACAGGGCAGAAAATTGATTTAATATGAGCTTCTAGTTATAACTCTGTAGTTATAGGAGTGAGGTAACTGCTGGCTATGTGGTTGAAGAGATGAAAGATCTGTGCCTGAGGGAGGAGAAGAGATCTAGCTCTATTGCAGCAGCAAGGCTCAGTGATCCAAACACCACCTTCTCTGCAGGGAAGCAAGATTTTTCCAAGCCCACATCTGTCACTAAGAAAAGGCTGACATAATAGGCCCTGGAAACTCAGAATGTAAAATCTGAGTCATCTTCCTCACAGAGTTTCCTGCTGAGTCCAAATTTCATTGAAAGCTGGTCTATCAGAGAAACTGTGGGGCACTGAGTGGATGGCTGGAACATGCTGCAGTGACAGAACACGATTCCCAAGACAGCTGGACAGAACTGTGGCTTCAAAGCTGTGGCAACCTGCTTATGTTAAAGCAAATAAACATCTCTGCCTCCCTGGAGAGTAGCAATGATCTTACCTTTGTATGTTTCACTGGTGTAGGTGCTGCAATGCTACTTCTTTTAGTTTAGCAGTGCAGGTAAGTTACTAGAAAACTTGAAATCATCAGAATGGTTAACAGGAGCATGAAAGGGCTGGAAAATCACCAGTTTATAGAACTTAAGCTTGAAGATGAATGTAAGAGGGGTCTTGATCATGATGTATTAACACCTACACTAGACTAGACAACACGTAACAAAGGGATTTTCAATTTATTGGTCAATGATGTAAGAAGATTCAATGGATAGAAAATGGAAGATAAGAAATTAATACCACAGTAAGTCAGATATGAATAAGAAAGGTGACAGTGGGAATAACTTACCTGTTATTTCATCACTGCTTATTTTTAGTCAAAACTGAATGTTCTTCAGAAGATAGTGTTCTAGTTCCCTCACCTTAATACCTGATGGTGGCCTTAGCATATAAAACATTCTTATCTGTACTTTTCTGTAAAGCAAGAATGCTAACTTGCTATGACTTAACTTACTTTTGCTACTAAACTAGAAAATAAATCCAACCCAAGTCCTTATTGATAAGGAATTGTCTTTTTACTCTTTCTGCTTAAAACAAGGCTTACACGTATAATTAATGCTCAGTGAACATGGTTTTTTCCACTTTTGTGAGCTGACAAAATGAGCCAGCTTGGATTGCAGGAAACTAGGTTAAACACCAGCCTTCCTGACATAAAGTCAAACTGAATTTATGCTGGATAATTTGATTGGAAATCAGATCCAATTATCTTAAATTGGTCATTCCAGACTAATAGAGCAATAAAGGGCACTGTGTTTGTTGATGTATTTGACCCTGATATTACAATCATGTCAAAACATGTAAGCAGTATAATTCCAGCCTAATTCATACCCCGCAGTGCCCTCCCAAATGCTGTGCTCCGAACAGAAGATAAAAGGGCTGTTGCTCTTTTAAACATACCAAGTCTTTATGATCTAAAGCAGAAAATTACTTCTGAATTTTGAATTGATGGAATTTTTAAAGTTGTTTTGATCTGTAAGAATATGACTGTTGTCAAAATTAGTACGGTCAAGACTTTTTCTTAACAGGCGGTGGTTTCAAGTTCAAATATTGCCCAAAAAATAAAAGGAGAATAATAAGGAAAACAATAAAATTTCCAATCCTCATGTATGCCTAGAGCCAAAAGAAAGAGCTAGGCATCAACAAATGATGTGTAGCTCCTACTTCTCAAACTGTGCATAATACTTCAGATCAACTATGTAGGCATAGTAAAACTGATGCAAAACAAAATATGTTGCTGGAGAGCTACTGACCCTGCATAAAGCTGCGTAGGTAAATCTTTCAGGAGTGGTGGCCCACCAGTATTTGAACACTGATGACATTATCCATTTAATCAAAATAAGAGATGAAAATCTGTATCTGATTCCTTGATTGTCTTCTCTATGTAACTTCAAGACCTACACAAGAATTTCAAAGGAGAAATAGAGAGCTGCACTCAATAGTAGGCCTGTCTTTCTTTAAAACCATATTTTCTTAAGTATATTCATAGTACTAACCTATCATATGGCTTATTAATATGACATTGTCAAAGGGCAGTTTCCATTCCATGACATAGTGGGTGGTGACATTTGATTTTTGTTTTGTTTTGTTATTTGTGTTCCAAGCCTTTCACTGGACTAATTCTGCACTGGTATTTTTATGAAAGAAAATATATTGAAATTTTTCATAGTAGTTTCTAATGTAACATCTTTTTTGAGAATCTATCCTGTAGGTATGTTTGTCTGCTCATGAAGAGAGAAGTAACATGGGTTACCTCTGAGAGGCAGGTGAGACAAAAGCAGAAAGGAAGAAACATGGAACAAAACAAAGTAAACCAAGACTCTCAGCCTAGAACTATGTTACTGGGTCATAAGTAATCGGAGTTGTAAATCGTAAACTGTCATCAATAATCTTGTCTCTATTGAGGATGCAGTGAAGCAAATCAGAAAACTCGCTAAGCCTGAGTATGGAAATTTCCAAAAAAAACTGGGGTGTGCAGAGAGCATAGAGCATAGTCATCACCTTTAAGTCCACCACTTTTTTCAGACTTTTTAATTCCAAAGAGTATTACAAATCCTATTAGTTTTCATTTGCCAACAAGGGCAGGGTAGAAAGGAGAAGTGTTCAGTGTTTAACTGCACCACTCGATTTATTGAAAATGCCATTTCTCTAGATCATTACATATTTTGTTTCCAGATTATATCACAAAGCAGCAAAAAGTAAGTATCTTTTAAGACATCTTTAAAAATGGTGAAAAATACTGGAAAGCAGTATGATAAACATAGGGAAAATGACCACAAACAGGTCTGTGCCATCATTTGAAGACAGTGTGAGAGCAGGCAGAAGTGTTCTCTCCCAAAGAGAACCATGTGGAGTGCTGCATGAGTAATGGTCCTTGTGATTGCTTGGGCCCCATCCTCACAGGTGGTCTCCTTGGCATGAGTTCACTAGAAGCCACTATTCACTAGTGGCTGATACTATTGCTCTGCACCCTGTCACCGACATAGTTTATGAAAAATCCTTTACTTAGGAATTTTCCTCTCCTGAGAGCTGAGAGGTCTCAGGAACAAACTGTAAACAATTCTTATCTGCTGCTGTGGAATGCAACGGGGAGAAATCTGTGATTGGCCCCATCAGACTGTTTGCAATTAAGAGCCTATCACAATTCACCTGTTCGGCCCGTCTCGGGCTGAGAAGACTTCAGTTTACACATTCTTTTCTATTCTTAGGATAGCCTTGGTAGTGAAATCTCTAGCTTTATTCTTTTAGTATAGTTTTATATCTTATATATCATATAATAATAAATCAAGCCTTCTGATGCATGAAGTCAACTGTCTCGTCTCTTCCCTCATCCTGGGACCCCAGAAAACCATGTAACAGTACCCAGTCTAACTGACCTCCAGCACAGGCACTGCTACAGCTACGAAATGCCAAAGATATAAGGTAGTGGAGGGGGGAACCCTGCAAGAGCCATCAGTACCGTTACTTTATGTTTTTTGGGGTTAGGGTTAGGGTTGTGGCACTTGGTTGATCCCCTGTGTGGCACCACTGTTACTTCTGTGAACTTTCCTTTCTGCTTTAACAAAAACAAACCAACAAGCCAAAGAAAACAACTAAAAGAAGCAGGAAACCAGGGAAAGCCTCGCAAACTTTTGCGAGCAAGGTGATGCAGCACATGGTGCACGGGGCAGTCTTTGGGCAGGGGCAGGGGCAGGTGGACGCTGACCCTGGAGCTGTGGTGGACAGAGGGCCCAGGGCTTCACCACTGCCAGCACACCACTTTCCATGGCAACCACTGCTGAGGGCCACCCAGCCTCAGCGCGCAGCCAAACAGGCCCAGCCGCACTGGCTGTGCCCAGTATGGGCCCCTTGAGGACAAGAGAGACATGGAGCTCCTGGAGCCGGTCTGAACGAGAGCAGCAAAGGTAACTAAAGAATTGGAGCATCTCTTTTATGAGGAAAGGCTGGGAGAGCTGGGCTTGTTCAGCCTCAAGAAAATATGACTGAGAGGTGGCCTGTCAGTGTCTGTAAGTCTCTGAGGGGAGGGTGCCAAAAGGATGGACTAGGCTCTTCTCAGCGGCTCTGAGCAACAGGACACGAGGGCAGAAGACAAGAGGACAATGGGCAGAAAATGATGCACAGGAGGTTCCACCTGAGCATGAGGAAGAACCTTTTTCCTTACAGTGCAGGTGACTGAGCACTGGAACATATTGCCCAGAGAAGCTGTGGAGTTTCCCTCATTGGGGATAGTCAAGAGCAGTATGGACAAATCCTGCGCCATGTGCTCTGGGATGACCCTACTGGAGCACAGAGGCTGGACAAGGTGACTCGCTTTTGCCCTCTAACCCGACCGACCCCGAGGCTGTGCGACACCGGCGGATGCAGCGCCAGCGCCGCGCTCTGCGCCGGGTCACGTGAGCGGTGGGCGGGGCCGGCCTCCGCTCTGACCCTCGCCCGTGCCCGTACGGCGGCTGCGCGGCGGACGGCGCGGCCATGGAGCGGAGCGGCGACACGGACGGGTGGCGGCTCCGCGCCACCGCCGCACAGCGGGACCGCCGCCGGCCGCCGCCGCGAGAGGACGGCGAGCCCGGCACGGGCGGCAAGAAGCGGGGCGGGCGGCGGCCGCTGCTGCCGCTCTCCGAGGCGCGGGGGGCACCGCTGGTGCTGCTGTACCTGCTGGGGCTGCGGGCGCTGGCGCAGGTGTCGCACCGGCAGCTGCTGAGCCAGCCGCCCGCCGCAGCCGGGCCCCGCGACTTCAGCGCCTCCCGCGCCAGGTACGGCGGTGGTGCCGGGCGGGAGGCGGCCGGGGTGGGTGGCGGTCCCTGGCAGAAGGGGTCGTGCCGCGCTGTGCCTTGGCGAGAGCTCGGAGCTGATGGAACAGCGCCTCCCCCATAGTTTAGTTCTAGTAGTCTCATGTAGCGCTCTGTGTCTGGGAAAGCTTCTTTGCAAGTTTTCAGTTGGTATGTCACCGAGACGTCGGGAAAACTAAAGCTTTCACTTTAATTTCAGTTTTGGAGTGTTAGCGTCAGGTGTATGTCTTGATAAAAATGTGATTTTTTCAGACATTCAAAAAAGGACGTATATGCATATACAGAACCTCACTAAAGGTAAAATCTTTAGCTTCTCCATTCACCCTTCTGTTTCTTTTTAAATTGATGTGTTCAGCTCAGAAAACTAATACCATGGCTTAATGTCATGGTAAATAGTTAAGAAATCTTAATCAGGCCTATATGCCCATTACAAGTTACCATCTAACTGGCTTTAGCCTCTTCTCCCTACCTTGAGTTTTGAAATAGAACCATCTACTAAAGTGTTAGAGTTGTAGATAAGTTACATACTAAATGTTGAATGTATTGATGCTTAAGTTTTAATTTATGTCCTACAGGGGATATCTTGACAACATTACAGCAATTGGGCCCAGAACAGTTGGAAGTCCAGAAAATGAAGTTCTTGCAGTTAACTACCTCTTAGAGCAAATCAGGGGAATAGAAAGAGAAAGCACGGATGCTCACAAGATATCTGTAGACATACAGAGGCCCACGGGCTCCTTCAGCATTGACTTTTTAGGAGGCTTTACTAGTTACTATGCAAACATAACCAATGTGGTAGTGAAGCTGGAGCCTCGCAATGGAGCCGAGCATGCAGTGTTATCCAATTGTCACTTTGATTCCGTACCAAATACCCCAGGTAGGTCTGTGTGCTTGTTCCATGTTTCTGTGTGTGACATGAGCTGCAGAGCTTGGCTCATGGATTTCTCTTACCAAGTAGCCACGTTAGAATAATGTACTTGCCAACTAGTCAACTTGGTCTCAGTGAAACTCATTGTTTAGAGTGACAGGTTGATCCTGTTAAGCTCAGGATTTCACTCTCACTTTCTGGTAGGCAGCCATTTACAGATACTTATTTAGATTTTTGGGAAGTTTGGTTATATCTGCCTTTCTTGTAATTCACTGCTTACGCATATTGTTTATGTGCTGTTTCCACACATCGTCCTGGTCTTTTTATACTTCTGTACTGATTTAATTCTGGTTTTCCTTTCACAGGATGCTTTGTGCCAGAGACTTTTCCCACCCCCACTAATGAGTCTGTTTTCCCCTCCTTTTGCTGGTATCTCAGATTTTCAGTCTGATATGCTCAAGATATGCCAGGGTTTTTTTTCTTTCTACATTCAAAGGTTCTCTCTCAAAAGACTGTAGTGATCAAGGGCTGGAGTACTATTACCTTGTTAGTGTGTATATCTTACTGCTAGTTTGATTGTCACTTTTGTATACTCTCTTATTCTTGTTCCTCTATATTTTTTAAATCTAGTCCTTTTAAATCGTTACTGCAGCAAGGATGTAAACTGCTTTGTACATTTGTGAGTTTAACAAAGCTAGGAAGGTATGGATCTAAAACACAAAATTTGTTGTAACACTCAGCCACAGGTGTGTGCCTGTTATTACAGTTAAAAAACACCCACAGATGGCACTCACCAATGGTGCAGCTCTAACTGGAGTTTCTTCATTTACATCCCACGCAATATTTTATTTTTTTGCTGGTGAGCCTTCTGTTCTGTAGCACATGTGACAAGTCCTCATTATTAAGGGAACAGTTGAGTGTTAGTTAGAGAAACAAAGCTTTTGCTGGACTCCCTCTGCCTTTTTTCTGTCCATAAATAATATATAGAACTTCTCTTTCTCCTCAATCGTATTTGTACAACATGAGCTTCTAAATTAAGCTTAATAAATGCGTGATTATTATAGTGCTGTGTGACTGAGGAACTGCAGAGATGTATTTACTGTATGTATAATCTATGTATGTCTACCAAGACTTAGAGTATTTCACAAACGTAGTAGTATGATAATTAAAAATTGTTTTCAAATTGATGTCCTGTGTAAATTGTGTGTCGATTTCTGTGGATTATAAAACAAGATTATGTTTACATCAATCATTTTCTTTACAGTTACTCAGACACTAAAATGTTTCACCAACCTTGCACAGGAGGGCCAAAATCAGGAGTGGTTTGTATAGGATTTTAGAGAAAACTGCAGAGAAGCTGGAAGTCATCCTATGTGCTTGTTCTCAATCACAAAGCAGCCTAGCCCTTTACAGCAGCAAGGAGCTGCTGTGCCTTTTGTTTTCTTAATATGCCACTTGCACATTACCTAAGCAAGAATCTTTTGTTTTCTCCCATATTTCTCTTAGCTATTTGCTTACAGCCCTTCTTTTCATTACCAAAAAGGTGGGCTTTTAACCAGAATCAGCCTGACTCAAAGATCAGTGAGTAATACGTTTGAAAATCAGATAATAAAATACAATCTGCTTGTGGCGCTTATATACACAAAATGCTTGAAGTGAATCTCAGTAAATCATTTATTTTAGAAAGCTTGTGTTCCTTCTGAAGGAAAAACTATAATCTGAAAATTCCTAAAATATGTCTCTTGTTCTGATTTACTAGTCTTCAGTTTGTATGGCCTATTTGATTATTTTCTGATAAACTTGACAGCAAAAGCATCCTTGAAATTATCATTGCAGACATAATGTGGTTTTCTTAGTTTACTGATATCTGCCATAAAATCTGTTACAACCTCCTGTCAGTTTTGTTGTGTATGAGGTACTGGGATATATTTTCTCTGCAAGTTTGTCTAATAGTCTATGGCAGCATGGCTGCTTTTATCAGATCTAAATCTCTATGGCTCTTGAAGCCAATAACTTTTATTTTTCTTAGCTTCACAGCAGGGCAGGTAAATGACTAACCTCACTGTAAACTATATGGGTCTGCTGAGTTTTCAATACAGCATTTTAAATAAAATAACTCAATGTGGCTAAGAGCAGACTCCTGATAAACTGGGGTAGCAGTTAAGGTCCCTTTCAACTCAGAATGTTCTGTGATATTCTGTGAAATTAGAAAACCTTTGACAGTCAGGGCTTTAAATCAGGTATTTGGGTGGCGATATATGGAAAGCTTTTGTCACAACAAGGCCATAATTTCTGAGAAATAGGGTAGAAAATGGTGTATTGGAAAGACTTCAAATTTACTTATTCTATGCAATAAATTAAATCTTAGCCTAGGTTTTAGCTTTATGTTTATATTAGGAATATGTCCTTTTCATAGCAGATACTTCTTAAGTTTTGCCTGGTGACAAACTTTGGAAAAGCTGCTCTTTTTTTTCTTTTATGTGTAAATTGAACATTTTGAGCAGCTAACAAGTGTACCTACATAGCATGCTGACACCTGAACACACTATTGTTGGCATCTCAGTGCATGTCAGCAGCATGCATGCAACCCAGGCCCACAGGAATGAGGTTTAAATTTCTGTTTTCTCTCAAATTTTATTTATTAGAGAAGAATAGGGAGGTGCTGCAGCTTGCACCAAAGTGAGGGAAGTGGGAAAATGGGAGGCCTTGACTCAAAGATGGCTGCTTAATCAAGATAAAAAAGCAGTGGTGCGTGGGAAGTGTGAGATTGTAGTTGGATGAGAAACTCAAAGACAACAGAGATTAGAGTGAAAGGGGTTTCTGTAAAGAAAGAAGGGTGGTGAAAAGCATCTGATAATGAATGAAAATCTTTTGTTATAATATATACCTTATGGAGACTTTTAAAGGTGTGAATTCTGGTGTTTCCTTAGCTTTCTTTTGCAGTCTTAGCTTTATGTTACTTCGAGGTTTTGTCCTCCTAATTGAATTCGTTTTAACAGTGTAGAGCACTT
The DNA here is from genome assembly GCF_022539315.1 of Serinus canaria. Taxonomy (NCBI): domain Eukaryota; kingdom Metazoa; phylum Chordata; class Aves; order Passeriformes; family Fringillidae; genus Serinus; species Serinus canaria. Next base: position 48,206,969 of record NC_066343.1, read on the forward strand.
CAGGGTGGGAATGTTTATTTCTTAAAATTTGAGAGTGCTGTCAATGAAAATTACATCCTTACTTGTTCATGTTGTATTTAGGAAAATAGATAATTATCACATTGCTTTCCTAATAAGCTGCTTAGTCTGCTTCTCTTGAACAGTAGTGTTGAATCTGATATCTTGTCATTCACTTTCCTAGCTTCTGAACATGTTTTTTCTCTCAGCTGTTGCTTTCAACTAGTATAGACAGAGTACCAGAAGATATACTAAAGCTTAACACAATTGTACTGCAGTTATATTAAAACTGAAATAGCATAAACTGTTTTCTCTCTCTTGTCTTTGTTACAAATCTGTGTGTTTGTTGTAAGCCTTATTATTTTGCCGATTATTTTAAGGTGCCAGCGATGATGCTGTTAGCTGTGCGGTGATGCTTGAAATACTTAACACACTTTCAAAATCATCAGAGTCGCTGCAGCATGCTGTCATATTCTTATTTAATGGTGCAGAAGAAAATATTTTGCAGGTGAGGATGTGCCAAAATTAGAAATTATACATCAAAGCAGTATATTAAAGCTCTTAACAAATGAAGGATATAGCTTGTGTTTAATCTCTTGAAATATTCCTTAATTATCGGTATTTTCTGAAGAGAATGTGTAGCATCTCAAAGGAAAACATGCACTTGGATTAAGGATATTGTATATATTAGTTTAAATAGAAGACTTGCATTTTCTGCATCTGTTTGTGTTTTCTGCCTTGTGCCTTGAGTTATATGCAGTCTTGAATGATGGAAAATAACATTTAGGCATGTCTGGTAGATGTTTGACCTATATTTTTTTGTTTCCCCATCAAGGCTAGTCACGGCTTCATTACACAACATGAGTGGGCCAAGTCAATCAGAGCTTTTATTAACCTGGAGGCAGCAGGTGTAGGAGGAAAAGAACTTGTTTTTCAAACAGGTATGAGCTTGCATTGTGTCCAATTTCTACACTAGGTAGTAAATTATGCAGACTTGAAGGAATATTTAAAATTACTCATAAGCAAAAGACAAGAGAACATCTGTGCCTTTTTCCCAGTCCTGTGTAGCTATTAAGTTGTTCTCAATCTTTAGATAGTTACAGGCTAAAGCACTACCACAGAAGTTGCTTCATAGGTGGGAAGCCTGTGGAGGGCAGAATAACAGAAGTTGTGTTTCCCTTTTACTTCAAGATAAAAAGGAGAAAAGTATTTGGATAGTACATATATCTTAATACTCATACTTTCACATGTTCTATTTATTTTTCATAGTAGTTCTTGTAAAATCAGGAAGATGTTGGCATTAGAACTCCATCTCATGCTCAGGAAGCAGCAAAACTTTTGTGTTTTGTGGGCTGTGGTTAGACCTGTGCCCCATTATAGCTGGACTGCAGACATTCTTGTACTGGTGCAGGTGCTTAGGTGTTTACTTCCACTGAATGCTTTAGGGGAGGACAGACTTTTTTCTGAACAGCAGTATTGTTGTGTGATACATGATGGATTGGAAGCTTGGCTAAAGGTTGTGACTTCTTCATTAATGCAAGGTCTCTTTGGGACATAGCTTATTTGCTCTGCCACTGAATGCAACAGTGGCTTAGTTTTTTTTTAGGAGGCAACAGTTTTTTAGGAGGCAACAGTGGCTTAGATTTTTTTTCCCCTCAGGTGTAGCTAATTCTTTCTCTCAAGTGTGAGTCATTCATCCAATACAATTGTACTTACTATATGCTCTGCGGGGCAAGAGTGTTAAGTATCCAGTGAGTTACTTTGTGTTATTTCTTACCATGAGAATGCATATCCTGAATTTTCTGCTTATCTTTTGTTAGGACCTGAGAATCCTTGGTTGGTGCAAGCATATGTAGTTGCGGCCAAACATCCTTTTGCCTCTGTAGTGGCACAGGAAATATTTCAGAGTGGCATTATCCCAGCAGATACAGACTTCCGTATCTACAGGGATTTTGGCAATGTTCCAGGTATGTTATCAAAAGGCATGTCAATACACATTACATTTTTATAACAACAACACTGGTCTCTGGTTGACTATGTGAACATCCTCAAATTTGATCTGTCTGTCACACTGGGAGGGAATTTCCCTGTTCCTTTCCTAAGGAAAGAGTGTTTAGATTGAGTTTGTCATATAGTTTGCTAGGGATGTTTTTAGATGACTGGTGTTTTCCAGAAAGAAACTTCATGGTAGAAAAGTTTCTTGAAAATCAGGAAAATACTCCAGGAATTAACTGTACTCTGTTAAATATTCTGGCTTGCAACATTTTGGTACATGATGCTAATAACCTGCTTGCAGGAATGAAATGTCTGTATCTAATGGATAAACCAAAATCATATTCTTTAGGGATAGTGACATAGTCACTAATGCATTTTCATTGCCCTTGGGTTTTGTTTGGTTGGGAGTTTTTATTGTTGTTTTTGTTTGGTTGGGGGTTGGTTTTTTTTCATAATTGATGGTGGTGTTTTGTTTGGGGGATTTGGTTGTTGGTTTTTAGGGGGTTTTGGCGGTTTGGTTCGTTTATTTTCCAAAATCAAGGACAGGACAGAAGTTTTTAGTTTTGCTCATGTGTTTACAGGTTGCTATGCTTTCTGTGCAGAATGAACAGTGAGAAAGATATGCAAAATGTTCACTCAGTGAAAAGACTGTAAACTTCTGTAAAGTCCTTGTTGTCCAGGACAGGTTGTCATTGGAGTCACTTTCAAGAAAAGTGATATTTTTGAATTGATTATTAGTACAAAGCAGTTGTTCTGGCAGATTCTGTACTGTTCTGAAGTACATTTCTAGTCTGAAAATAAAGTAGCTGATTTTGCACAGTTGTACCTGCATGGTAAATGATTTCTTACTGACCTTTTTTTTTTTTTTTTTTTTAATAAACCAATAAAAAAAATTAAGTTTAACAACTGATACATTCTTCTAAGTCGAGACCTAATTTGTGAGACCAAAAATTGTGAGAATTCAGATTGCAGGTAGCAGCTTTTTGCATATGCAGCTTAACAGGTGAATGGGATACACTGAATGGATAACTTATCAAGCAGAGTAACCTTTGGGTTTTGGTAAATACTTTTGTTTACACATTAGAAGTACAAAGAGCACACCTGGTATTTTGAGAAGGTGCTCTGTAGTTTCACAGTGCTCCTTTTTATTACTTTTCAGCATGAACATTTATTGAAGGGTTGCAAGTAAGCATTTGGCAAGCACCTTGTACAACTTGTACATGAGGCTGAGATGTCTGTGTTTTCATGTGTTTCTCCAGATGTCATGGGAATGGTACATGCAAAAGGACAGATACTTTAAAATGTTTTAAAGCTGTTCTCTTTTAAAGACACTGGAAGTCCAGATAGCTTTCCTTCTGTAAAGAAGACTATTTTGTTCATCTCTAAGAATAATGACTGGGTTACAAAGTAGAGCATCATTTCTGTGAAGTATACGGGAGGCTCTTGCGTATTTGTTTTGGGGTTTTAGGATTTTACAGATCTTAAAAATGCTGCTTTTCTTTCTGTAGGAATAGATTTGGCTTTTATTGAAAATGGCTACATTTACCATACAGAATATGATACATCAGACAGAATTTTGACAGATTCCATTCAGAGAGCAGGTTGGTATTTTAAGGATTCAGTAATTTACCAAAGAGTAGTATTGTAGCTGCTTTTTTATTTTGTTTTAAGACTGCTGTGGTATGAATTAATAATTTTAATTACACATTTAATACATGTTGGTTGTGTTCTCAAGAACACAAAAAAAGAATTAACTGAATACATACATTTTAAATCTAAAAGAAATATATTTGGTCAGCTTGGGAAGATAAAGTTTATCAGCATCCAATAATGTTAGATTCCACAGTTTGCTTTCAAATCAAAGTTATTATCTCTCCATTGATAACCCGATTATTCAGCATTCTGTGTTCCTTTTATCTCACTAAGTCCCATTATTGGTTAATGTTTCACATCAGAAGCTTTGGAGTAGATTGGTGGCATAGAAACTGATCTGCCAACAGATTCCTGTATTTGAAGGCACCTTGGTCAAACTTCTGTGGTAGCACACAGACTGGGTAAACAGGATTTATTTTCCACAACAGGTTGTGCTCATAGCAGGCTATTTGACAGAATGCAGTGAAGAAAATGATAAAGACCTTTAATGTCCCAGGAAAAGCTAGCATAAGCCTAAATGCCTCCTGGATTTTGACTATGCACTCTTCAAGTTTATATAGAAGCTAGCTGAGATGACCAGCATGAATTAGGTTTTTAAACACTTCCTTGCACCAGTCTAGCTGCTGGACAGATAATAATGCTTTTAAATTCCTGTTGGAAAGATGATTTTAGTGGTCATGATGGTTATATGCAGAACTAAATATATCACAGATTAAAAAAAAAAAAAAAAGACAGATTTTACAGCCATTAAGCACTTTTAATGGTCTAGTAAAAGCAAAATCAAAGTTGAGAATGATTGCTCTCATTTGGTTACCTGTGTTTTGGCTGTACTGTGTGAAAGCAAAAGGTGATTGGTGCCTGGAGGCTACAGAGTAAAATAGTGGTCTTGTCTTTACAGACATGTAGGGAAGGAAAGGCAGGTAATTCATAGTCATGGAAACCTGGAGGGATCCCTTAGTGGTGAGGAGAAGAGAATGAAGATTAGGAAATTATAAACTCTTCTATGGGTGAGCCTTCAAGTCCAGTGCTAAATATCAGAAGTGAAGAAGAATTTATGGGCTGACAGCCTGACTGTTGCCTTCACTGAGGTGGTGTCTAAGTGCATGAGACTTCCCAAGTATACTTATTTTGACAGCTGGGTAGAATAACTCATAAAAATATTATTCTGTGTGTACTGTCAAATACCTGCTTGAGTATAATCATTTGTGTATTCATGCCTTCATTGAGGATATTTTTATACAATTTTTCAAAATGCTTAGATTAAAAATGCTGTGTGGTAATTTATTAACCTTGATATAATTATACTGTGCATCTGCTCCTTTAATAGGTGACAATATTCTGGCTGTCCTAAAATACCTAGCTACATCAGAAAAGTTGGCTAAATCTTTTGAGTATCGACATGGAAATGTTGTGTTCTTTGATATACTTGGTTTATTTGTCCTGGCTTATCCTGCTCGTGTTGGCACAATTATGAACTATATTACAGCAGCAATTGCTTTTTTTTATTTAAGCAAAAAAGTATTACAGCCAAAACCCAGAGGTAAGTCTAGGTGATTTTTGGTTATTGGTTTTTTTGTTTATTTGTTTGGGGTTTTTTTGGTGTGTTTTTATTTGCTTGTTTGTTTGGGGGTTTTTTGGTGTGTTTTTATTTGCTTGTTTGTTTGGGGTTTTTTTGGTGGGGGTTTTTTTCAGCTTTTTTTTTTTTTAATTGCATTACTCTTCAACAAATAGTAATTACTAGATGCAGAAGCTCAGGTAAAAAGGTGTTCAGGCCATTGCAACTTCTAGTTAGTTGAACTTCAGAAATAAATTTTAGGTGTGCAGCATGCCATAGGAGTTGCTTTGTGTTCAAATTTTGCATCTAAATATTAATAATGGTGAAAGAATATGATAGGCCCAGATGTCTATCATTTATGAATCATGATTTTGTCTCATCATTTCATGAAGGTTAAAATTTAATCTTTTCAAAATCTGGAAATTGGAAAAGAAAATTGTAGAGTATCCATATAATATTTTTTATTTTGTTAATTCAGATATGGTGTCAGAACTGTGTTTCTTCAACGCCTGTCTATAGACAGGACCAGTAAGAAAAAAAATGGGGGAAATGACAGCAAAGTTTAATGGAGATTGTAAACCAATTTAAATCTAGTTAGACCTTCTTAGTATGTGTAGGAACATGCCTGTTTAAAAGAAATAAGGCTTAAGAAATCACACCCATTCTCCTCTTCAAAATCCAGAAAACATTTTTGGATTAAGAAAATGTTACAAGAAAATCAACTCAATTTTTTTGTAGTTTTTGTGAGGAGTGAAGAGGGGGGTTTGGAGTTTTTTTTGGTGGTTTGTTTGGTTGGTTTGGTTTTGAATTTTTTAAGGGGAGTAGTTTTTTTTTGGTTTGTAGTTTTTGTGGTTGTTTTTCGTTGGGTTTCTTGTTGGGCTTTTTTGTATACTTAAAATTGGAACTGTGGCTCCACTGGCCCCCTAGTAAAATTTTTTATCAAGAAAGCTGTGATCTGCAAAATACACCCGTATTCTATGAACGAGGATTGCAGCAGGGATGTGTGCAAATAGACATGCAAAGAATTAGCTAAGTGATGCAAAATATGCTGTTAAGATATCTTCACAGGGGATCCTTTTATTTTGGTCATTAAAGTAGTTACACTATGGGGTAGTTAAAATTTTGATGATTGTCTGCAGTAGAATACACAAGTGTTGAATGAACCTTCTTTTTTCTACTTCATAGCTGTTCATAACCTGAAGAAGTTACTGGCTGCATTCAGCTTAACCCTGACAAGTTGGGTGTGCACACTGGTGGCAGTCCTCCTGGTGGCAGTGTTTGTCTCCTTCATTGGACGGGCTCTTTCTTGGTACACCCATTTCTATGTTTCTGTGTCTCTTTATGGCACTGCAGCTGCAGCTACGCTCATTCTTGTGCACATGCTAGCCAAGAAGTTCTTCTACAAGGTAGGCAAGGCTTTGTTGTTATTGTTGAAGGGCAATGAGGTGTTTAATCTGTGGAAGGCAGATTTGAGCTGCTTAAAAAACAGGGCAAAAAGTTTTTAGTGTTTAAAGTGTCACTGTAAAAAATGCTTCATCTAAACATAGAGATTGTTCTGCTAAATCAGAGAGGTAAGAGCTATGTGACTTAAGGCAGCATTGACCTTTAGGAGATGTTTCAGAAAAAAGGCAGGAGCCTTTGTAACTTGTGTCACAGCAGCCCCAGGCAGTGCCACAGGCTGGGGCAGTGGCTGCAAAGCTGCCCACAGGAAAAGGAGCTGGGGGTGCTGGTGACAGCAGCTGAACATGAGCCAGCAGTGCCCAGGTGGCCAAGAAGGCCAATGGCATCCTGGCCTGTGCCAGCAACAGTGTGGCCAGCAGGAGCAGGGCAGGGATTGTCCTCCTGTACTCAGCACTGGTGAGGCCACACTTCAAATTTCAGTTTTGGGCCCCTCAGTACAAGAAAGCAGTTTTGGTGCTGGAGCATGTCCAGAGGAGGGCAGTGGAGCTAGTGAAGGGTCTGGATCACATGTCCTGTAAGGAGCAGTTGAGAGAGCTGGGATTGTTTAGGCTGGAGTAAAGGATGCTCAGGAGGGACTTTACCACTCTCTACAACTGTCTGAAGGGAGGGTATAGCCAGGTGGGGTATGGTCTTTTCTCCCAGACAACCAGCAACAGGACAAGTGGAAATGTTAAGTTATGCTAGGGAAAATTCAGATCAGATATTAAGAGACCTTTCTTTAAGGAAAGGATTATCAAGCTCTGAAACAGGCTGCCTGGGGAAAGGGTTGGGTCACCATCCTTGGAGGTATTTAAAAGATGTCTAGATGTGGTACTTAGGGACATGGTTTACCAATGGCCTTGGCAGTGCAAGGCTTTGATCAAATGATCTCAAAAGTATCTTCCAACTTAAACAGTTCTGTGATTATTGTGCTTTATAGTTGTTTTTTCCACAGCTAGAGATGGAACAGAGCTCTTGGTTGTCTGTGTTCTTCTGTGAAATAGGTAAAAGTCATTTAGGCCCCTGCAAAGCTCAGTCAGGAGTTGGTGTGTTACTTCTCCATTGCTATCATTTGTCGTGATTACGAGCTACATGTTTACCTGTTTTGCTTAGGATTCTCTTTTATGGACTAACCAATGTGATTTAACTTGTGTAATAATCGTGTAATTATGGATTATAACAGTCCAATATGGTTTTGTGTTAAATACGAATAATCTTGAGATATCTGATAGATGACACTCCTCCAGGGCAGGAGATGACTACTCAGGCCTGCTAGGTTGAGGTTTTAGGTGCAGTAATATTTAGTCATTCAGCTTGCTGTTACTTATCTCGGCCATTTAGGGGGGTTTTGGACAAGAGAATTTGGGAAGCCTTAGTTGTCATCCAAATACAAATGTTTGAAGAAGTTTTAAGAACTTCATGCCATTTGATGGTGTGAAAATTTCTGAGTGGATCTGTTGTGTCTTTCTCTGGAAGTAGGTTTTTGGAAACTTTTTGGGGAAGGGGAGTGTTAAGTGGTACACGTAAGTTACTAAATACATGTTTTTGGTGTTTCCCTTTGTTTTTTATTTTTGGTGTTTTCCCTTGTGTTTTTTCTTTTGGAAAAGATGAGCAACTTATGAAATAGATGCAATGTTACTGTTTTCCAGTCGTCTGGATGAGCTGGTTGTTACTTTCATTAGCTGTTGAGACATTTCAGGCTCTAGATCTTCTTCATGCCTACTGATTGCCTAATCATCAGACCAACCATCTGAAAATCAGAAGTGTTGCATGCTGTAGCTTGCAACACACTGTGCAGTTAATGTTGCTTCTGTAACTTGCATTTGACTTTAAAGTTGCATAAAAATTTTGGAAGCCAGTTTCTTCCTTGTCTATCAGAGGCAGATTCATGGATTAACAAGTTGTGAGTTGATAAGCTCTATGTTTTGAAAGAGGTTTGGCAACTTTTATGTTTCTTCACTTTCCTCCCTTTTTTTCTTCTCACCCTGAAACTGAAGTAGGTGCTTTCTGTTAACCATTCTTCATGCAAGCAGTCCCTTGGGCTACCAGCAGGATTTGCAGTTAGGAATTGTGCGCTGCAACCACTGCAGAGTTGCCCATGTAACTTAAAAAAAAAACTCCAAACCCAAAGCAAATAATATTTTTGATGGTTAAATTTCTTCTTCCCCCTCCCCGAAACATATCTGCTGTTGTCTCACATATGATGTCTTTTGTTCAAAACAAGTAACATATTTTAATAAACAGACTTCTGAAGTGACAGCTTATGGCATGACCTAAAAAGAAGTATAATATTTGTGCATTAATAATAGTGCTTGTGTAAGAAGTCTTGTAACAACTGTTCAAAAACAAGTTTACATTCTCAGGAGGTCCAGATAATTTCTCACCTGTAAGTATTACACAGTTTTTAATATGCTGTGTTGTGTTTTTTTAAAAAAGGCCCTCTTTGCCTGAAACACTAGCCTTGTGTATGCTTTGGGATTGTCATTTGTACATTCCTTCCTCCTTCTTCCCCAGCCTGTGTAATCTCTTTTACAAGTTATGTCAGCAGATTTAGAAAACTAATTAAAAAAATATACTGTCATAGATAATTCTGTATGGTAAGAGGATGGTGAGATGATGCTATTCAAAAGTGTTTTGCCCAAGAAAAATAATTGTATACAAGGAATGTGGATTTTTCTATGTGTTCTCATGAGATGGGACCTATGGAATGTGCACAGTAATGAAATGTATTTACATCTTTTTGTTACAGAATGTGAATGAGCATTTCCTGGGAGATGTCTTTTTTGATGCCTCACTGATGATTTGGTCAATAGTATTGACTGTGATGACTCAGATGGGCCTTTGTTCAGCATTCATTTGTACCTTATGGGTAGCATTTCCTTTACTCACTAAGCTGATGATCCACAAGGAATTCAGCCAAAAAGGTATGGGTTTTGAGGGGCAGAAATTGTTTCTATTCTTGTACCCCTACTGTAATCTAAGCAAAAGAAATTGCAGACATTGACTTTGAGTAGTCAAATTAACTAAGTCACATTTTTGTAATGAAAAACTGTTCTTGAACTATGGACAGTTTGAAAGTGTGAGACACTTCAAAAAAATACACTGAAAAACACCCCAGGTCTCAGGCTATAAAAAGAGTATGTAAGTATATTAATAAGTGATCAGAATTTTGATGAACAGTAAAGGTTCATAAAAATATTATAATATTTAAATGATACTTGGGACAGAAAACGTGTTTCAATTTTGTTTTTGTAATACAAGATTAATTTTGTGGTGGTTTTGAAAATTATACTGGTGTTGGCTGTGCAAAATGAGATCTTCTTCCCATATCCACGTCAGGGATGAGGACCAGTATTGCGTATTGGGACTTGCAGCAGTGTATCCTTGTGGATGTATCAATAAAGCTGTGTATATATGTCCTTCTAAGCTTCTACTTTTTTGTCTTTTTTTTTTTTCCTGTTCTGTATAGGTGCCACAATAAAGTTTATTGTGATGTATATGCTGGGGATGTTTGTTCCCTATCTGTATGTGCTGTATCTTAGTTGGACTGTGTTTGAAATGTTTACACCTGTCATGGGACGAAGTGGTTCAGAAATTCCACCAGATGTGGTGTTGGCAGGATTTATTGTGATCTTCACTATGATCCTGTCTTCCTATTTTGTAAGTAGAATTTGCAAATGTTGTTTAAAATCTTTAAGCTTTCGTTATAGTTTAGAATGAGTTTTTTAAATAATACTGGAAGTTAATGATAATTTGACAATATCTTAAATGTTACAGCAAAGTTCTACAACATATGTCAAAGATTCCACAGTTTGTGTTAGTCAAAGAAAGATCGTTGGCGCAGAGCTTATATTGCTCTATGGTGGTATAGTAAAGACTGGTGTAAAATACGAAATGTAATGCTAAATTTTGAGTAGAGATTTGATTTAGGTCTAATGTATGACTGAACAATACATGTACAAAATTCAGAAAGAATACTCAGATTTTTGAGCTTTTTCTGCTGCCATAGAACCGGGAAAGATTGGTTTGGGTTTTTTTGGGGTTTGGTTTTTTGTTTGGTGTTTCGTTTTTTTGTGGGGTTTTTTGTTTATTTGTTTGGGTTTTTTTTTGGGGGGGGGGGGAGGGGTGGCAGATGTTTTAAAAACAAGAAAATTCTGAAAGTTCCAGGAAGTACTCACTTTATTCCTTTCTATAAAAGAAAAAAATCTTAAAAACATTAGTTTTAAATACTGAGATTAAAAAGAAGTGTCTTGTGTGAGGTGGTACTTGGAATTATGTCTTTTTAATGTACCTTCAGTTCCCTAACTGAATTTTAGTGTTTACTTGTTTATAAAACAAGTAGTGTTTTATATTTAGGTGTTGCAGTTTTATAACTGGACTGTTTTTTTATTCTCTAGATTAACTTCATTTACCTTGTCAAAAGTACAAAAACGACGCTAGTAGCTTTAACGTCTGTGTTTGTAGTCACTCTGGTTCTCGTTTGTAGTGGAATCTTCTTTCCTTACAGTTCTGATGCAGCTAATCCAAAGCCTAAGCGAGTCTTTCTTCAGGTAAGAAAAGCTTTGCATGTTATATTGCCTCTTTTGGTTGCAAGAATGTATAGTTTTTTCAAGGCTTAATATCCCTTTTCTTTCTTGGTTTTAAAGGTCTAATGATTATTCCTGGATTTGAAACAATTGATAATGTTTCCCTTGTTCACTCTCAGTGTTCAGCTCATCTGTATCAGAAGAGCAGGGTGTTTTTGGGCGGGGTTTAAGTGGGTGAATTGTGTAAACAATGGTAATTTAAAAAGTGAATGTGGTTTGAGGTGGGCTAAAACAGTCATCTTCTGATGGTGTTTTTATGGTATGTTTCTTACCTAAGTAATTCTTGCAATTTTATTCATAAATACTCAGATATGTATTCAGTGCTGAAAAATCTACTGAAAATGCAGTGGCCTTAGGAATTCACATGGAGGATATTTCAGAATCTCCTCTGACTCTTGCAAACTCCAGAGGCTCCATTATCTGTCTGTGTTTGTTGTTTTTTTTCTTTCTAGCATACGAGCAGAAGATTTCATGATCTAGATGGAAATGTGGTTAAAAGTGACTCTGGTATATGGATTAATGGGTTTGATTACAATGGCATTTCTCACATAACTCCCCATGTACCTGAAATCAATGACACCATTAGAACTCCATGCGAGGAGCAGGCTCCCTTCTGTGGCCTTCCTTGGATTCTGCCAGTCCATTTCATGTTCCGGTTTGTGTGAACTCTGCTTCACTTCAGCACTTTATTGCAAAATACAGGGGTTGTTTATGCAATTTCGCTTATATAAGGGAAGAAAAACTAAGGATAATCTTGGTCTTAAAGTAAATAATCCTTCATCTGTGTCTTCTGCCATGGGTCTGCTACAGGAGCTCTAGAAGTTGATTTGTGGAAATTAGATGTAAGCACCACAGGAGAAGAAGGTGAAGAAGGGGCCTCCTAAAGGGCATTTCAGAGGAGGAGAGATATATATTTTCTTCCCTTCCTTCTCTGCAGCTGACAGTTGAGGATCTTTAGAGTAGCAGGTCTCCACAGAAAGAAACAAGCTGCTGTGGCTGTTTCTCACACCACAATAATCTTGAGAGCAAAAGTTTAGTTTGAAGGTGAAAATACTCTCACTCGTTTGTTTTGTAATTTAAGGCAGATGAAGATAATGAATTGATACACTAGTGACTATTTTTCTATTAATATACCCTTTAAATATTTGTCTGGCCAAAAGCTGATTTTACCTGTCTTCTTCTAGAATCAATACCTTTTGAGTATTTCATGTAGTAGCAGCACAGTCAGCTGTACTATGGAGAAACTTCTTGTCTTCTGACCTGAGGGTGTTGCATTGAGAATAACTTGAAGCTTTTTTTTTTCTCCACAGGAAAAACTGGTATCTTCCTGCTCGGGAAATTTTGCCAAGAAGCCCTATTCAATTTAAACTTCTGTCCAAGAAGCTGATGCCTTGGAATTCTGTGAGGTTAAGCTTTGAAGTATCTGGTGAGTGACTGAAGCTTCTGGTTTATGATTTGTGTTTATTTTTATGCCCATAATAAATCAGGCTTTGACTCCAGTACTGCAGGTTTTAGTGCCATTCCCAAGATAGTGAGCTTTCTGAGATTAGCATGAATTCAGTTCCATAGCGCACAAGAAGCTGTGAGTTGTGTCTTGCAGCTCTTATTTCTGGGACTGGTAACCTCATCTGTCTTGAGTAAGTCTTGCTTGTTTTACAGAAGGTCCTTTCTAAGCTGGATCTTGTAGCATTTTATATGTTAGTGTGTATAAGACTTTTTTATATTTATTATTTTAAAATGTCCTGTGTTCCTCTGTTACATCAACATCACACTTATCCCAGTGCTTACAAAAAAATTGGAGCATCTTCCGTAGAGAGGACGTTTCTGTTATGCTTTGGAAGACATGACTAGTGGTTCAAGGAAGTCCTACTGCTCTGTGGGAAAGCAGGTGGTTACTCTGCCTCTGCCTGTTGATACATGTGGACACCCATCTCTGTCCCCGCAGGCCCGAGCCACATGTCCCTTTATGTGCGGCCGCACGCGGGCTCGACGCTGTCCCGCTGGTCCCTCGGGGATGGAATGCCGGTCGCCAGCCTGGGGGGAGACTACTTTGTGTTCTACTCCCGTGGGCTGCATGCAGCTCCCTGGCACTTCTGGGTGGAACTGACGGTGAGTGCAGCGCCACAGGAAACCCGTGGTGCCTTGGTCCCCCCTCTTCCCACCATGGCTGCATTCCTGTGTGAAAAATCTCCCAGTAACTTCCTAATGCTTCGCTTTATTTGGTAGATCTTGATTCTAGTATCCCTCTTTTGATACGTCAGCTTTATAGATCAGCTTCCATGTATTTTCCATGAGTAGTCCACCAGCTTGACAGATGGCCAAGGGAAAAATATTTTTCTTGTCTGCAAGGTCTTTGATCATAATTTTTGATTTCTCTGATCTTAACCTCACAGTTCCTGAAGTTTTATCTTTACTACTGTGTTTTCAGAGTTGATTTTTATTACTATGAGTAGTTCTCCTTCCCTTTCTCTTCTCTTGTTGGCTTGGTGTTGGGAAATTATAGAATCCTTGGTGGAAAATGCACCTAAGCTGAAGAGAATTGTAAAAGCTTTGTTTTCTAAATTTTCTTTTACATTATTTTCAGCTGGAAGCAAGGCTTCCAGCCTTGCTGTTTGAGTGGGATTTATTATCTGCCTCCGCACGCTTCTAACTTGCAAAGGAATTATTTTTTATAGACCTGTATGTTTTTACTGTAGGTTTAGCAGTATGGTTTTTCATGTATGTTTTTACTATAGGTTTAGCACTTATTCTTCGAGTAAATATTACAAGTATCTTTCAAAGTTCAGAAAGTCCATTTTTCCTTCTTGCACCAGGCAGTCTAAACACAAATAATCCTCCAAGGGTACTCGATAAGGGAGATTGGAGTCTCAAGTGTGACAAGCCTTGCAAGTCTGATAGAGGCAAAGCTAGGCAGAAGGGATTTGCTGTAGAAGGATCAGCGTAAATACTGAGTTGGAGTCCATATCTTGATTTGTCAGCAAAACAGACAGATACAAACACTGTCGTAGGAGCACATGGAAGCTGTGTAACACATCAGAGACACTGTGATCTAAACATCTTGTTGGCAGTCAATTTCAAATTGAACTTGTCATGTAATCAGACTGATATGAAGATAGGGTGTGTTTTAACATGAGGACGAAGAACTGCAGGATGGATTTTGTTGCATAGATACTGTCTGTAGAATACTGCATTTGAATTGATCTATGTTGAAGTGTCAGAAACAAAGACTGTGTTGTCCTTTTCTCACTTTCAGGCCCCAGAGAAGCATTCTGATGGAATAGTCTCCCTTGCTATAGCAGCACATTACTTTTTTGGGGAAGATCAAAAGTCGCCTCAACTCTATGCCTTACTGGAGAGGTTTCCAGACTGGACGTTTTCTTCTGGCTGGTCCTGTACCTATGACCTTTTTGTCTTTTAATTTTGACAGCAATGCTGCAGGGCTAATAGGGTTATCTCTGATGCAGCATGCTCTTATGGCAAGCACTTTCTAACAAGATGCCAGAGACTACAGCAAGTATTAAAAATACTTCAGCAAACGGTGTTTCTTTAGCAGTTTGACTATTTAAAGACTACTGCTATCTTGGGGATATAATGATACTTTTCTGAATGCAGTTCACCTTGGCTCTTCCACAAGTGGCAGTTTGGCTAGTGGGTTTCTTAAAATGAAAACTGCACTTGACGAGGTAATATTAGTATAATAAATAGTGGCAATTGTAATGGGAGGGCTTTATGGAATTATTTTGATACTATGTAAAATAAAACTGTACTTCATTGATACATGGAGTATCACCTACCAATCCTATTGTCCTATTCAAGTCTGATCTCCAGATAGAAGGTGTTTGTTCCTGTGGGAGCATGGCTGAGTGGCAAAGTCCTGAGCATTGCTTTTGTCACTGGATGAAGTCACTGAAAGCTGTGGTATTCATGTAGGTTGTGTTGAGTCCTTGGCAAATGCACAATTCAGAGAAATCAATATTATGATGGGACATGGTAATTATTTATCCACATTGTATGTTTTTGTTAAAAAACTTAGTCCTACCCCTTTTCCTGTCTCTTTGGTGTTACAGCATGAGTGGCTAAGTTCAACCCAACTACCAACTTGTGGTTTTGTTCCTATTGGGATCTTTCACTATCAGCACACGAGCATGGGACTTGCTCTCTCGTACATAAGAGTATAAGTCCTTACTCCTTTAAGTGGATGTCTTATAATTAATCTACTCTAAATTTTCAGTTTCCTTCCAATTTATTAGAATTGGCTAATTTTGGTATCTCCTCTGGAGAAACTTTTGGTAGTGTATCAGTATTGCACTTGCTAATACATTTTACTATTTCTTAAAATAAGGTTTCCTTTCCTTAAGGAAAAGCACCTAAAAGAGTAATCTTGAAAAGATGTCTAATATTCTGGATTGCTCTTATTTTATTTTCATAGGATGGATTTTATAAATGACTGTGTTTTAGAGTATCTTCGAATTTTTAATTGGCAAGCTTTTAAATGAGACGCTACTGACCTCATTTTTTATACTTACCAGGTTTTGGGGGTTTTTTAGGGCAGTGGTTAATAGTTATGGGTAATTTTTGAAATTCAAAGAACTTGATGGATCTGAAGGAACTTAATGGTTTTTTCCAAATCATATATAAAACATTTGGCTATATCAATATCACAATACAAATTTAAATAGTTATTTTAATCTCATGAGTATTGCCTAA
The DNA here is from genome assembly GCF_022539315.1 of Serinus canaria. Lineage (NCBI taxonomy): Eukaryota > Metazoa > Chordata > Aves > Passeriformes > Fringillidae > Serinus > Serinus canaria. The sequence continues at coordinate 48,222,902 of NC_066343.1, forward strand.
TGTCATGCAGAGCAGATTTTGTGCAGGCATCATCATTTAGAGTAGAAACATGCTAGTACCGGTAAGTTTGCAGAGCACATGAATGAAAGTTGTGTGACAGTTATTTGTGTGAGCTGTGATGGATAACAACTCTCCAGTCAGGTATTTTTACTTTGGATTGTTCTGTAGTTGTGTGTCATAGTGCAAAGAACCAGTGTCATTGGTTGCAAGGGACATTAACAAGATTGTCAGCTCACTCATGGACTAGGATAAGAGGTTTAATTACTGTAATCATAATGAACTGGCCATCAGTATCTTAGAACCTTTAGGTTTATACATTAATGTGCAGTAATCATCACTCACTTGATTGTATCTGATTTGAAAGTACAATCCCTCTATTATTTCAAAGTGCTATTAATGATTTAAAAATCAGATTTATGAACTAAAACTCCTGTGTCTTGAATCTCAATGAATGTTTTGTACTGTACTCTAGCTGATGCAGAGCTAGTTAACTAAAGCTGCACTGATATTTACCATCTTTCTCAGTTTTGATTTTTGTGTTTTGCTTATGATTTAAAGCTTTGGAAGTGCTGTGTGAAGAATTCATACTGGGAGCCAAAAATATAAAAATGCCTGTTGGCAATTTCTGAAACTTTAAGTGAAGCAATAACTTCTGCTGTCTCAGGATTTAATCCTTGTTAAATAAATTTATTATGAGGTATATCTGGTTTGTTGCCAGTTTCTGTCTTTGTAAATAAAAGCAAAACTTGATTGGTGACACTTGATTTTCAGCATGATTAAAGGCTATATATTTGAGTTTTCATTCATTGCAGTAATGTTTTACTTGAGCTTGGGGTAGAAATACTGCTAAGAGGTGCTGGGTTAGACAGCTGGTGTTAGAGCTGTGTGGAAGATAAGCTTGGTCAAAGAACGCAAAAATCATCCGAGTTGAAAAAAGTCAAAATGGGAATTCTGGGTGGTTTCCTGGAGAGGAAGGTAGTTTATGAAAAAGATGTGATACAGAGGAGTCACTGGTAGCCAAGCTAAGTATTCCTTGCAAAATTGATGGTTGAGACCAGTTTTTTTGTTAATCCAAGACAAAAAAACAGGATGGGGAAATTGTCTGTTTGTGTCCATCTGCTTCCCTATTCAAGTACAAGCGGGTGAGTCTTCTGCTACTATGGGTTACTATTTCTCCTAAAAAAGCTAAGTGTGATTTACTCTTTGAAATGTATGAAATGCAGGCAGCTGGTAACTTTAAGGATACAAGGGCATAGAGTAGAAACATTATTTATTCTTAGAGGCAGTAAACAGGCGGTTAGAATTGCCTTATGCTCATCGGAAACAATTTACATCCATAGCATTTATTAAATTGCTTTCTTCTGGTTTTCCCCTCATTTTGATGACTTTGAGAATCTACTATGTACTGAAGCTGAGTACTAAGCACTTTATCAATTTAAGCAAAGGGGGCCCCTACATATTGTTATACAATCTAGTGCATCCTTATAGTGTGTCACCATACCTTCAAGATTGTCAAGTAGAAGCATGCATTTGAAGAAAGAAGTGTTGGGATAGGTGCAATGGACAGGAAAATTTCAGCTATCATACACAAACTGACAGATTGTGGAGCTGAGTGGTGCTGTTCTGTGCTTGTAAGACCTGTCTTTAATGTCTGTCAGTCTGTGTTGGGTTGCAGTTCTCGTGGAGAAACACTAATCAAATTGACAAGATCAAACAAGTCTGTACAGAGGTAGTTGTAGCAGGTGGGACGTAGCTGAAGAACAGTTTGTCTGCATGGCAAAGCTGTTCCATACTTTTCTCCCTTGAGGGCTAAACATAAACTGACTTGTGGTAATTGTCTGGAAGGGACCTGCAGGATGACCCATTTTAGAAGTTGGTATGTGGTCTTGGTGCTGGTAGGAAGACATGCAAGATCAGTAAACCTATGTTCTGTGGTTAGTGTCAGTTTATGTAACTGGCTTCCATTTTGAAGACAGAACATTCATTCTCAACCTTCATGTAAATCCCTTTCAGTCTTGGGTGATAAATTGATCCTAGAAATTAGCCAGGCTCTCCTGTTCACTGTGGAAGAAGTTCTGTTGGGCTGCAATTCTTCATGGTTCTGTCAAAGCTGTGGGTGCAGCATGAGAACATGCTAAGCATTGAAGCAGAGTCTTGAGCAGGAAGTGCAAGCCAATTTAGGGAGATCTGTATTTCAAGCAGGATGTCAAGCATCAGTGTTGTTTAGCAAACATTATTTAAAAAATTTCAGTTGCAGAAGGATGAAAGAATCAGTCTTAAAAATTAGCAGTGATTAATCTAAAAAGGAATAGTTCCTTTAATCTGTTCTGAGAATGGAACAAATAGAAGCCTCAAAGCCAGTAAGTGCACAGGTGAATTTATGTAACCATCTTAGAAGGCTGCCCATGCACAGTTTATTTGGAGATGGTTTATTCAGGGGAGAAGGTGGTGGTTTGTTCTGTTTGGGTGGTTTACTTTGTTTTGAACTTTTTGTTTTGTATTATTTGGTGGGGGTTTTTTGATTTTTGGTTGGGTTTTTTTTTTTGTTTTCTTTGTTTTTGTTTTATTCCTTTTGTTGGGGATTTTTGGGGGGGTTTGGAGTTTTTTGGATAGGAAGCAGTAACTTGAAAAAGGTAATCTAATTTCTACATAGCTCTGTATGATGAATTATTCTTTCCTTCAGAAATGGTTCTGTTAGGTGCTTTGTGTCTGCTGTGTAGTAGCTTTACTCTCCAGCTGTGGACTCAAAGTTTTTCTCAGTGCTCTCCGAATAAGTAAGCCCAAGGAGTTTCCTATTTCAGGGGCCAGGTGATAAACAGAACACTCAACAAGTTTGTATCTCTTTTCTCTGCTTAAACACTGGGATGACTTACACCACTCACCCTGTGCTGCCATTCCTGTCACTGCCTACTAGAGTACTTCAACAGCGTTCAGCTCTAGGATAGGAGACAAAGCTGAGACAGTAGGTGTATCTGTTGCCTTTATGTTCCCTTTTACTTGTGGGAAATCCATCCTCCAGTTGAAGCCAGCTTACCACCCTCAGCAAGTTGCCCATCATCTTTTATAACATCATTATAGCCATAGACAACTTCTCCCCTTAGTTTATTATGAAAAGGACCTCCTTTGTACAGGTTCTGGTTAGATTGTGAATTCAGGTATTTCTGCTTACTTAACAGTGGGTCTCAAATCTGTAGCTTAGAGACACTTTGGCTCTAAAATAATTTGAACTGGTTTCTTTGACCTAAAACATGCTGAGGAAAAATTACCTTACTTGGGTTGACAAAAGCGATAGTGAAAAATTACCTTCAGAAACGCAATTTGATTGAAGCAGTTTAGTAAGTATACCCAGTGTGAAAGGATCTAATAGCAAGGAATATATAGTATTGTTCCTGTTTTTCTGAGACAGTTTTGCAAAGGATGAGAAACAGATCAAGAAAACTTGATGATGTGCAAATTGTGAAGGAGGAAATCTTACAGCAGACAGTTATATGTGAGCTGGATACACAAAGTGAAAAGAGTGTCAACATGTTGGAATTCCATAAAAAGATGTTTATCCTCAACTGGTTAAGTGGCCCATTTTTCCTATCTTCAGGTAAATAGTGCACATTTGTGAATGAATAGACCTTTTGTGGAGGGTTAACTACGGGTAGCTGGTGGGTACCTACCAAACTGCTGACACCCTCCCCTCAGCAGACCACGAGGAGAAAATGTGATGAGAAAATTAATGGGTTGAGACAGGGACATTACTGTCTAGTACCCACAACAGATGAAACAAAGTGGATTTGGGAAAATTATTTTATTACCAATTAAAATTTAAATATGATAACCAAACACTTTTCCCCCAACCTCCCCTTCCTTCCCAGATTCACTCTTCTGCCTTCTCTCTCACAGTGGTGTAGAAATACTGGAGATGGTAATTTAAGAGTCAGGTTGTGGTCAGTCTGCAACATTTCCTCTGCTTCCTTCCTCTCCTCACTATTGCCCTGCTCCAGCATGGGGTCTACTCCATGGGATTCAGTCTCTCATAAACTGCTTCAAAGTGGATCCTCCTCTTGCTGGGGTGGTCCTTTAGGAAGACTGTTCAGCATGGATCCCTGTGGGCCATAGTTGCTGCCAGAAACCTGCTTTTGCATGGGTTATTTGGGCTGCAGCTTCCTTCAGGGCTCATCCATCCACCTGCTTAGTGTGGGTGCTCCAAGGCTGTCACTGTGGGTATCTGCTCCAGTGTGCTACACAGTGGGTTGCAGGTGTAGAGCCTGCTTCCCCATCATCTAGAAGGATTGAGCTGCTGAGCAGTACCACAGCAGTAAGCGGCTAATTAGCAAGACAGTATATTATTTAATGTGTGTGTTTACTTGCATAGAGCCATAGGCTGCAGGGAATCTCTGTTCCAGTGCCTGGAATACCTCCTCCCGCTCCTCCATTATGGGCGTGGCTGCCTGCAGGACTCTTCCTCACTCATATTCCATAGCATTTTTTTACTCCTTGTTAAATACATTACAGAGAGGAGGCACCAGCTTGTGTTTGTTGGAACTGGCTCTGACAGAGGCCCCCTTGCCACCTAAACCCACTATATCTTTTCACAGCAGCAGGTGGATGTAACTTCAAAGATGCGCTAATAAGGCAAAGGCTCAATTCCTTCATCCTGTAAAAAACAACCCACAAGAGTATAAAAAACAATTATATCAGGTGGTTTCTCTGAGAGCTTTGTCTCTCAAAGATAGCCTACCTGAATGGCTTGAAGTCAGAAATAGTTCTTTTTCACAGGAGTAACTTCAAGTAAAGTTGAATACATTTGTCTTTTAATTACAAGTATAACAGCAGTGAAATCAAAATACAAAATTAGCATGTAAGATTTGCATAGAGATAATTACTACTAAAGAAGTACAAACTTCTAAAATTTCACAACTAAAAAGATTTACCTGCTAAACAACATAGCACAGTAGTAAGATATGAATATTAAGAATGTCAATATATCAGTTAATGTAAGTTTTATTTGCACAGATCCAAAACCTGAACAGCAGAACACTGACCAGGATGGGCTTGGCTTACATCATTACCACAAAACCACAGAAAAATATTAACTTGAAGGACAGTTTTTATTTCTTTTAACATAGATTAAGCAGATTTCTTTATCATAAAAAAAGCTTTAAGTATTATCCCCTTAAAACAATAATGAATTTTGACGTCAGGTCAGAACAGGCTTGTAGGTATGATAGACATTATCTGTAACCAGTAGCTACAATGCAGAATAAGCTTAATGCTGGGACTCTGAGTTTCTTTCCTCTAACTTCAGTCTCAAGTTTCAACTCTTAAAATGAAGTTCAAGTTGCATTCATTAATAGCTCCAGCTTTCCACGTAATACTCGCAATTATTGCACTTGTACTGGTTGTATTGGCTTAGTAAAGCCATTCTAAAGCAACAGTTTAATATCTGTACATTTTAAAGCACTTGATCTTATCTACAAAGGAAAGAAAGATGATGAATACACAATTTAAAACTTAATTGTGAATAGTCTTAATTTCAGAGTTTAAATGGATGTGTATTTAGCAACTACACTAAAAAAGCAACAGATGCTGTAACTACCCTACGATGACTAGTTTGGTCCATGTCAGTAATCAAGTGATGTTATAAAAAATAAACTAGTTTATCGTGTATAAAATGAGTAATGTTGCATTTTTGTTCTGATTGCACAGTACAAACAAGCTAATATCTAAATTAATACTGTTAACAGGTAGTTATTACATAGGGACAGCAGCTAGAAAAAATAAGTACCTCAAAGCAACAGACTTCTGCAGCCAGGTTTTCATAACATTGTATGAAAGTTAAATATGTCTTAGTTAGAAGTATGCATATTATAAAATGTTTGAAAAATGTTTAAGTATGAGCTGTTAAACTAGTTTTCCATAGCAAGAGTATATGATGATTATTTACATTTTTAAAAATCCATTTATCAGAAAAGAATTTATAATTAAATAAATAACTTTCAGCAGTCCCTTAACCCAACTACACGATCTGTTAAGTGGCAGTAAAAAAACAGGTAAGCCACCTTGTGTCAGTGTTAGGTCAGTAAAGTATGCCTCATCCAGAAAGAAGTGCAACTCTGCTTTAACTTTACTAGTCATCTAGAAACATGCAAATACACATAGGTACCTCCAAATATGGTACAGTCTTGAGTATTTGTACAAGATTATTCACAAAAACATACAATATATTTTACAGTCCTTTAATACAAAATATCAGTATCAAACCAATCTGAACTGCATTGATCAGACATTGTATTAGGCAGGCAATCTGCAAAGAAAACAGTTTTTATATTTAATCCCCTCTTCGCCTTTTAAACTCAAGCAAGATATAAGTAGTTTCTTCAGAACGTGTTGGTGATGTAAAGGTACTGATGAACATTGGCTGAATCTGTCTCCATGTGTGTTCACTCTCCAACACTATTTAAAGTATCAAAATGTAAAGCTGCAGTCTGGCCATTGCATCAAAAAGAGTCATGCCTCCTTTTGAAATTATTAGATGAAACTGATGTTTAGTTATCCCCACTAAAAATTTCAAAGATTGAAATTTTAAGAAAACAAAACAGACAAACCAAATTAAAAAAAGAGTTCAAATCCAAAACACAGAAGCAGATCTAAGAGCTGGTTTGCTTCCTTTCACACCTGAACAAAGGAAGTCGTTCACCTTCCATTTAAGACACAACACAGTCATAACTGCCTTCTTGGAATGAATCCTCATCCTCTGTCTTAGCCTTGTCCTCTTCATGTCTGCTTGCACTGGTGCTGCCAGCATCACTCTGAGGATTAGTGCCATGGCTAGATGAAGTCCTGCTTTCCTCAGCTCTTGGGTTTGTTTGTTCAGGAACCTTAGAAGGATTCACTGGCTGAAACGCTTCTGGTTGTACTTGCTCTTCTACTATTTCATTTAGTTTCTGGATCTGTGGTTTGATGATACTTAGAAATGGCTTGTACCCAGGGCTAGGAAGAGAATGGGATGGAACACCATAAATGAATTAAAATTAGTACTTCTGTCATGTGCCTGAAAACAGAAATGGTTATAAATAAAGAGAAAAAGGCAACCCTGATCAAACAATAAAAGTTGGAACGCTGGTTGCTCTGGGTTTGTTTCGGTTTGGTTTGTGTTTTGGGGGTTTTTTTCCCCAGTTTGATTACAACTCAGTGAGATTGCAGCTAAGGCCAAGGTAACAACTCAAAGTTACTTTTTAGGTAACAAAATATCTGCAGCTCAAATTACTGTGAAGGTAGAAAGTAACACTTACCAATCCGTAGAAGCCCACTTGTCAACAGCATCTAGGCCAGTCTTGATATTCTGACAGATTTCTCCATCAATATCAGAGGACTGCATGATACTGAAAACCTGGTTGATAACTGAAGATTCTCTGAGAATAAGGCCTATGACAACACACCAATCCAGACATCCTGCTTCCATGAAGATATGTAACAAATACCTATATGGAAAGAAAGGCTGTTTATTTTTCTACTCCCAAGAGAAAAATTGCAGTGTGATGGTGTAGATCGTTTCTTTCTCCAAATGCTGCATGCCAGCAATTCTCAGTCTCAAAGGTGTCACTACTTACCTCAGCTGCACCTGTGACTTGTGTGGCCCTTTACTGGCCAGCTCTAGAGAGAGCTGCTCAAGCTCTGACTGAGTTAAACTTAGACTAGAGAAGTTTTCATCCACCATGGTCCAGTCTCCATCCACCATAGAACTTGTTTCAGTCAGGTCCGTTGCTGAACCAATGCTGCATTCATCACCTATCAAAAACACTCAGAAACATAAGGGGAAAAAGAAACTACTCACTTTAGTAAGACTCAGAATTTTTGAACTACTTCCTAGAAAAATTGACAAACAGTAATGCTTTCCAGTGCATCACAGTTGCTTCAGGCATATTGTCCGTCCTGCTTCAGCATTCTTCTTGTCACACTGGATGGCAGAACTAATGTTGGGAATGCAATAGTTTTTCTATCCAGTAAAAATAATTCGGGAGAATTATTATCAGTAACCCACCCTAGGTATGTGTTGGCAATCATCATAAAAGCACCAATACAGCATCTTGCATACTATAGTTCTAGAATTAAGTCCAGGAAGGATTATAGTCTAAAATTCTGCTTATTTACCATTAAACTTTGTTAAAATGAAGTTTCAGTATCAATTATTTTCTTCACACAAAACCATGAAGATTTCAAATGCTTTTTAAGGTAAATATTTACCAGCACAAATTACAGAAAGAAGTATTTCCAGTAAAAACATGAAGAGCACATTCAGTAACAGAATTTTCAAAGGAACAGTAACATAGCTAGAAACATTACAGCGGTGAGTTATGAAGGCACCTACTCTTAAAAGCTATTTCCATATTAAAGCAGATACATCTTTTCTTTGAAAATGTTTAGGAAGTCAAAAAGTTATTTGATTATCTTCTTGCCTATAAATACCAGTGCTGGATTAGTAACTTGTGAAAATTTTTATTAGAATTCAGTTAGCAATGTTTTGAAGGCTTTTAATTTAGTTTCTTTAGAAATAAACTGCTTCAAAATGCATAGCAAAGTCCATTGAACTCTAAGGTCTTCATCCAGCTCAGAAAAAAAACCCCATATATACTTGTTTATAGAAACAACAGTAGTGGCAGACAGCAGTAAAATCAGTAAAAGAGATACCTATTTTCTTGCAGTCTCCAGATATAAAAAACAAGAGAAACAGGAGTGAAAATAAAATGAGACCGTGCCCAAGCAGACAGAGAGGATCTCCAAATGCTCTGGATCACACAGAAGACTCTACAGCTGTAAAAATTAGGAAACTGTAGCTCACACTATGTACTTCGATCTTTGCCCTAATGGAGTGGAAATCACATGATTTAGATAACTGTTGAAAACATTGCTCTGTGCTCAAGGACAAGAGGAAGTATACAAAATTTTAAAAAAACTAGAATGGTCTGACAAACTTTTCCCCTTTCTGTGTCCAGAAAAAATACATAAAAAGTACAATTTTGATTTTAGTAAGCTCATCATACATTGCAGCTTTTAAAAAGCAATTTACATAAAGCCATAGGAAAAAATACAACTATATGGATCTCTAATTTCCTCAACTTCCTCAATAAGTAATGTATCTAATATCATTCTTAAGAAACCCAAAAGCACAAAGTTCATGCAGTTAGAGCTGTTCCAACCGCTGCAAGAGGCTGATCTATGCAAGAGACAAAGAAACAAAAAGCCACAACATAGGATACTCTTCCTATCCAGACTGAAAAAATACTGAACTTCAAGTTATCATCACAGATAGAAACTTCAGCAAATATCTATTTCATATTCAACTTCATGTACTTAGAGATGTACAACATGGGCATTACCTTTCTGTTGTAAAAAATTCAGTTCATTTTTCACTAAGTCCTTCCTTTTATTTTTCCTGAATTTTTCTTATCAGTGGAGAAGCAATAATACAGCAGTAACACACAAATATCAAAATATAAGCACACACTTCACATCCTTCCAATGAGCAGATAGAAGGAAGAGTGACTAACCTTTACTTAGTAAAGGAGAAAGGAACGCATCTTGCATATGCGGTCCATGGGATGAAACAGTATCAATCTCTCTATGAGAAGAGCTGATAGTACCAAGCCAGCTGCGGCTGCGAGGTGTGTTTGAAATCCCTGTGTCCATTTCCATGTTTACAAAGGTGTCTGTAGACTGAGATTTTAGTAGTTGTTCCCCCACAGCTAAAAAAAATCAAAACACACCATAGAAAAATAATGTAAGTATCCAGAAGGAAATTTAGACAGTTCTCTCCAGGCATTTCAGGAAGCTAAATCTTGCATCTAAGTCAATATGCAGGGGACCAATGAAGTTCACAGAAATGCAGCAAATTTAGGCATTTCAGGAATTTCTGACCAGCTTTTTATGAGAGCAGTGGCATAAAAGCATTATGACGTAATAAAGTGTAATAAAAAGACAAAGACTTGGCAGCAATGTCAATCTTGCCATATGGAGATAAGGTAGCAAATGTCAACTTTGCTGTAAGTAGATAAGGTAGTGAACTGAGAGATCAGTATCATAAAGGAGGTGTAGAAGTCTTCTAAATTCTTACCACCAAACAAAGTAAATTTCAAACATTAGGAACATTACTATTTAATTTTCAAAAAGTTAATCAAAAGCTCATCTAGAGACTACAAAAGAATATTGATTTTAGTAATCTTCTGCAGCAGAATTTACACTGAAGCAATTTCCATGTTGAGTTTAACATCTACAGTAATGTCCAATTCAGTACACCTAAGAAAGCAGGAGATTTCAACAGAAATTGTAATCACAAAAGAGATACTGTCTATGCTAAACAGAATCTCTTCAAAAAATACACTCTGGGTGAGAAAGCTGTGCAGGTGGTAAGCCTCAGCCTGTTCTTATCTTGGCTAAACAGAGGCAGAACAAAATGAGGTTCACCAATGTAGCATTGCAGGAGGGAAATCTGAGTTTGAAATCTATCAAACTCAGATGCTACTGTACCTGTCTTGTACTTTCCGTTCTTGAAAGGTGAATTAATGGATGAAGCTGGTATAACTGGAAATGGCCAGAGGAAATCCTTGTGTAGCTTTTTCAAAGCACACACAAAATCCTCCACACGGGCAGCTCTGGCTCGCTCCTTGCACAACCAGCCGATCAGCTCAAAGCCCAACTGTGCAGCAAAGCAGCCAAGGTCTTTCAGCTTGATCTCCTCCAGCAGACGCCGAGCATGCCGCCAGAGCATCATGTCAATGTACATGTTCTCAGCACAGTCACTGTCTTTACTCCACCTACACACACAGAGCACAGAACAGCCAAATGAACACTGATAAAGCTGAGTCACAAAGGCCACAACTGCAGAACACTGAGTCAGCAGAGTAGTAAAAGGGGAGCTTTCTATAGAACAGCGGAAGCAGTTTCCCTGATTCCTTACTGCTTATATTCTTTAAAAGATCCCACTGCCTCAATCGGTAGGTGAAGTAAAGGATTTAAGTTACAACAGCAGCAGTTTTTATAGAGCATTAAGCTATTAGCAATGCAGAAAAAAGTAAAGTAGGAGATAAAAGGCAGATGCCATTGCAAAGTTAAGAGCAATGGTCAAGTATTGGCCTAGAGCCCTTCCTGTTCAAACCTTTAAGACAGTACTCTCTATTAAAAATTACTAATTCAGAATTTATACGAGGATGGTTTTAGAAATCAGGATGGAGAAAAACACCAAAGCAAAGATAATAATGAATTTCAGTTCAGTCCTACTTCTGAACCGTAATACCTATCAATATCAAGTTGGTATACAGCGGCTTTTGAAGGGTTCACCCCAAGGCATAAAAGGTTCTATTTGTAGCTTGGAAACACAGTGCCAGATCAAGATGTGCACAGTAGCAGAGCAGTACACTGTGATGCTGTGTACTGTGAGCTGTTCAAAATGTATTTTTCAGCAAAACAAGCCCTTTAAATATGAGGCACGTGGTCTCACTAGCTACTTAAATTACTACAGATATAACGTGTACCACATCCAGTTGTTTCAGTGTCTTTTGGTCAGCAATATCTATCTAGGCATGCTTGTTCATATATACAAACACCATACCTATATTTACATGTGTGAGAATGTATTTTCCCAAGAATGTTATGAGAGTACAAAAGTTGTGAAATTATAAATGCAAAAGATGTAGAAGGAGATTATGACAGATCTATCCTCTAATTTATTTCTATAACTTAAATTGGTAAGAAAGTTAGTCCTCTACCTAATAAAGTGGGGTAGGAGAGGACATTACCTTTTTCCAGATGGGCCAGAGGGCATACTCAGTGTTTTTGTCAGATTAAATTTGCTATGGAGGTTCTCTGCTGATTGGGATAAACTAATGCTGCGATGCCTGAAGAACTCAAAACCACCACTTGAACTAGGTTCCTAAAAGCAAGAAAACCAAAACATACACTGAAAGGACCAAACATGATAGATAACATGAAAATTAATCATGCAAGGCTTGATGCACAGTGTTTACTTTTCTCAACACAAACCTGAGTTGTTGGTGTAGCTGGGGGTGTTTCTGTTTCTCCAGAGCCAATGGCTTTAAGAAATCTAATCATATGACGACAGAGATCCCACTTTCCCTGCTCTAAGGCAGTATTAAACAGGAGAGTAGCGTGTTGTCTGCTAACTGCTGGAACTTCCATATTCTGCAAGGAACAAAGCATAATTAGGTGATTTACTTTTACTATAGAGCATCAGAAGTTCTATTAAGTCAAGCCACACTATTTCACATTCAAGTATCCCAAAGATTATAAACAATAAATTTCATTCTATAATTTCCCCATTTACAGCAGTAAACTAACTACTTACACTGCATGATCTTACCACCCTTCATAACTGGACATAGTATCAACAGAAAACTGTTAATTTAAAGATCTGTTGGACATGCACAACTTTGATATGACATTATTTTTAAAATACTGCAATATTAGTAAATATCTCTTGCAATATATCTGGTGCTGTTACCTGTAGAATAATAAGGTAAGAGGCAGCTGTGTCCAAGTCTTGGGCCATTAAGCACTCTTCAAATAAGTCCTTCGGGTTTCCAACAGCAGCAAAAAGGTAATTCCACAGGGCATATTCTGTCTTCCTAGCACAATGAACAACTGTCTGCAGGAAGAGGGGGAATTCTGTAATGAACTTCGCCACAGTGGGAAGGAGAGGGTCGGGAATGGGTTCCCGCGAGGTAGCTTCTTCTTCCAGCACTTCATGAAGCATCAGTTCTAGTACATGAGGAAAGTATGGTAATGTAGCACAGGAGTGGGCCAAAAGCAAGGCTTGTTCACCGAGGTTCCTAACCAAGAGCTGGCGCAAAATGTGATGGAGGTAGATCTGAGAGGTTCTCTCAACAATGGAGAAAGGAAAGAGAACCTCTAAGTGTTCTCTAGCACTGGTTTGAGTGTATAAACAGTCATAGAGCACAGTGTCATTAACAGCACCAAGAACCAAGGCATCTTCAAACAAAACAGCCAATGGGTATATGTTGATGTGGAAAGGCAGCATGATCCGTCTTGACAGAAAGGAATGCGGTTTTCGATGATCTCTGGGAAACAGGGGAAGCCAGACTTTCATACCTGCCCCACCACAGCTGAGCCACAGAGCCTCCAGTAAGTGGCGTTTCTGTTTGTTAATCCTGCAAGTAGTCCATACATTTTCAACAGACTGGGCTAGGACAACTGGAGCACAAAAAGGCAGCTATTTAAAAAGAAAAATAAAAAATTAAAATAAAAAAATCAGTATCAATGATTCCTTTTATTTTTACCCTATTCACAAGAACTCTAGTTTTCACCTAGTAACACCAAACATGTTATTCTTCTAACAAAAATGAAACAAATCTGCCTCTCTCTTATCTACATCCTAGCATGTAGCAAAAGACCACTTAATACTTGTATTAACTCAAGACACTTTTTTCTTTTTTTAACCTCCTTATTACTTAGTCAGGAAGCAGAGAGATAAGAATAAAGGTGAAAAATAAAAACCTGCTCTCTGCTTCTTCAGTTAGCCCCCAAGTCCAACCTAGAACTGACAAATCTTTATCTGAATTTTCCAAATTTCACTCTCCCAATGTGCTTGTTTCACATTTTTCATCAGCTCAGAAGAATTGAAAGTTCAGTAATTGATTTCTATTGTTGTTATTGCCAAGAACTTTGTAAATGTACTCTGCAAAAAATTATAATGTTCCATAAACATACAAAACATTTCTGGACAGACTAGAGATTTTCTGTTATTGGTGCATATGAAATTTTGGGCAGTATCTTTAAAGCTTGTCTATTTAATTTCAAAATAACTAGCAAACATGAGTAAATGCTAATATATTTCCAGCCAACAATTCTGTCTGTAAGCATAGATACTGCTTTGCTTATAGTCTTATTTTCATTATGTCTGGACCACTCTCTTGCACAGCTTCTTCCATCACTGACATCTTTGAAGCCATATGCAATACTCCACATATATTTACTCACATGCTTTCTTTGATTAGGATTATTATCTTTATCTCGTATCTGGGGTCCAGATCGATCCCTTTGCAACATGATAAGTTGTCCTGCTAAGTTAAGCATAATACTTTCAGCTTCACAAGCCTAAGGATAGAAAGAATATGATTCACATTATTTAAGCTTTTTGAATTATCATTTTACTCATAACCACACAAAAAACCCCAGAAAAAAATGTAAATTAAATGCGACACTTTACAGAGATGACTAACAGCTGAATTCAATGTAGAAGGACTCAGAAATATCAAGAACCAGTTCTTCTGCAGTGTAAATACTGGAAGGTTTCTTATTCACCAAACTCATTGCACGTGTTTAATATGGACTTTTTCCAACCATGTGTCTTAAAATGGGTAATCCACTAGTATTCTAAGAAAAAAAAAAAGCTCTGTATTCTTATCAGTATCATCACAGTATGATTGCCAGTATCTGACTGCAATGACTAACACTGGTACAAAACCCAAGAGCTGAGCCAAAAAGATCTGAGCCACACTTGTACAGCATCCTGAACTTTTATTTAGCTTCAGTTAGAGAAAAATTGTTTTTGTAAGGTGTGTCAAGAAAGCAAAGTATTCGGCTCAGTTAAGCCAACTCTGGTTTCATTTACAAAAAAAATCCAAGTTCTCTTTACATGTGCTTTCAATACCCTGACAAAATTCTGAAGTTAAGACAGGGACCTTCACATCTTAAGTCATTATTTGGCTGTTGCAGAATTGACAAAGAGTGCCTTATAGGGTCATATGCCATCTTTTAATTTCTTCTATTTATTCTTTGAGTAATGGACATGTTGTTGCAAGAAAGGTAATTCCTAATGCCACGGATTGCTCTGGTTTTTGACTGTTAATACACAATAGAGCAACATACCCTTGACAGAGTTAAATTTAATTTGTTCACCAAGATTTGGTCTCAAATTTTGCAAGTTAAGAAGAGAAGGTATGAAATAAAATCTAAACTCTTACTTCTCTATCCACCCCCTCACTCCCAATTCCCACATAAAATGTCTACACAATGAACATCAGAAAAAAACATGTTCTGGATTGTACCACACAGAAGAGTCACTGACTCATGACTGATTTATCAGCCAGGTAACCTTTAAGGAGTAAGCTAACAAATTCAGGCACCATTTCTATCAAATTTCGAGATCTGTTACCTGCTGAGGCATCTTCAAGGTGATGCCAGTCTCTGTTCTCACTGATGTCAACGTAACAGACACTACAAGAAAAGGATGAGGAATGTACCGAGACATGGACACTTCTTGAAGAATTTGGATACTGGCAGTAGGATTAAGACTGAAAGGAAAATGGCAACATTTAGAAATTTTAAAACAGTACTTAACAAGAAATTACTACCTTGGAGTAAACCTAAATAAAATAAGCAATTTATCCTTAGCAACAATTTACTCTATGGAACAAATGACATTCCTTTAATCAGGAATCAGTAGTATATATAAAGTTACCAAACCTAAACTGGGCTACTGATCTTGATACTTTGGGAAATACAGCTATGCATGGATAGAAAACAATATCAGATACTTCAGAATATGACTCTATTGACTCTTCAATGAGACAGCTTCCAGGTTTGGATTCTGTTGGGAGCTTTTTTTAAAAGCATTGAAAATATTTTTCTCTGAAGTTCATCAACAACTTGTTTTTTTCTACCACAAAAAGGTCCCTTCTTGGTAAAAAGAACATACCATAACTGTAAGAAAAATCACCTACATAGGCACTTAACCCCACCCCTAAATCTCTGAATCTTTATCTCCTCCTTAGATTCACTAATCTTAATTGTCTAAAAGCACCTGGAATATTTTACATTGCTACTTCTTTTGTACTAAAACAATTCCTCAACTCCACACCAAGATCAAACCTTTTCTCTCTTCATCTTTGCAAGCCTGCTGCCACCTTCCCTTCACTAATTAGTGCTTCTAATGTTAGAAACATGCTTTTCTTTTAAGATATTCAAATACACGGGGTGTCTTTTCGCCACTTTTTGTCCCATTCATATTCAGTTTTCAAGTTCCTATAATTTAGGAACATGTTTGTTCAGACAGCTGGAAATGTGTATACATCAGCCCTTACCTACCTCTACCTTCCACATGCCTATCAGCATGCGTGCAAGTGAAAACACTCATGAACTTCTGCATAGAGATAACACCACTCTGTGTTTTGAAAGTCTGACTCCACCAGCTATCAAATACCTTTGTATTATTGCAGGAATTTACTCAGACTGAGACCAGACCCATAGGTACCTTACTGCAAAAGCATTCAAACAGTGACACTCACCCCTCAGACCTTCTCTCAATACTATAAAGGCAAATGGAACAATCTGCTCTGAACAGTATCACAATGTCCCGGAAGACACTCAGTAGTAACGTGTTTGCTTGCACTTTGGTGATGTGAGCAAACGCGTTGTCAAGGTTAGATGTTCGCAGGTAGATTCTCAGCTGCAAGGAAAAGGAGAAGTTTGAATAAGAGTTCTGTTTACCAACAAAGTAACAGAAATTCACTTCTGGTTATTTTCTTTATTGTGGAATGGCTGTCAAAAATTTCTACCAAGACACACTACTGAGTTTTTGCTTCATCAAGTATTTTATCCATTGCATTTTATTATTACAGCCAAAGCAGTTAAAGCACAGTACAGCCAAATCTGATGTACTGAACAACAATCATAAGGAAGGAATTTTATTCACCAGTTTTAAAATGCAAAGAGTAAGTAAATTTCCTCTGCCCATATAGTTTAAAAGCTTGAAAAATTGTCCCAAAACATTGTAAACCGGTATCTCAGAACACACTTCATGCTAACATGCAAAAATGTCACTAAGTCTTCAGAACTATGAGTAGGTTCACTGTAGTCAGCAGTAAACAGTTTTTAATAACAACAACAAAAATTTTCTGCAGAGAATTACTAATATATAAACTCTGAATATAATCAAAAGCCACCAAAGTTTATAGCGTATAAACATGTTTACAATATCACAATAAATTTCATGCTTATAATACTGTCATACAGATCAGATATTCTAATCGTTATATATTTACTTTGAAGAAAAGTATCTCACCTCTTCCTGGTGATCATTTAAATTATAACATGCAAGAACAATGAAGTCATTCCACCATGCTAAGCCACCTGTTACCATCATAGTTTGCTCCTGAAAAGCAAAAAGCAAGCAGATGACATATAGGTATTTTTATATACTTATACACACAGACATGTACATTATATGGGTAATTTCTTAAAGCCATGCATGATCTCTATAACCTTTATGCATAGTGGCAAGACTATGTATAAGAAGTTTTTAATGTTTAAAATAACCAAAGTGGTAAAGAGTAATATGTGAAGGACAAACCTCGTCCTACAAAATACAGTTCTACAGTTCTTTATGCCACTGGCATCCCTGGACTCTCTCAAATGTGTTTCTAGCCAGAATCTACAAGCTTTACATCCAAAGCTACATCACATGAACCCTTAGATAAAACAAATGGAATTGTCTGACTATACACACACAAAATTGGAATACTCTGCTAATATTCATACACAAATTGATGTGTCAAAACCATAAGATCTGTGTTTCAGACGCTTTATGAGAAACACATGTATACCAGCAACCTAATCCCAAGTGTGTCAATAGGCTGTTTACTTGAAAATGATACTCTTTAATTTTCTCCAAGTCTCACATCCCAACAAATAAAATCTTCCCTGCGCACCACAATAAAATTCCACAACCTCTCACCTGGGTAATGTTTCCAAACAGCTTCCATTTTTTGGTGAGTAAAGAATAATGTGCAAAACCAAACTTGCCAACAACAGCTACATTCTGTCCAAGCTTGTCAATAGCTGAAAACTGTAAAAAAGAAATAAAAGCTACCAGAACCCCAGAAGGGAACTTATTTAAACTACATATATATATCCAAATATGGCACCACAAGGCAATAACATCAAACTCAAAACCTGTAAAGTATTTTCATGTTTCATACTTTACTAACACAGTTTTCTCTCTGTAATGTAAATTAATGATTTCATTTTCAGAGTTCAGCTAATCCTAAGGATAACCCTCCAATATTTTTAAATAAGATGAACGTATTTTTAAAATAACTCACCCTTATAGGCCAGTTGCTCTCTAGATATGTACTATGAATCTAAAAAAAAGAGAGAAAACCAAAACCACATGACTATATCAACTACCATTAAAGTACCAATTAATTGTAACATCCTTAGGAATTTGGACAATGTCAGTGGTTTTTTTTCAAAACTCCATCATAAAGATATTTAATGTTGGAAATTTGTTTTTAAATACAATTACTGCCCACACACCAAAAGTTACTGATGCCTAAATGTGACCCTGTTTTGAATACACAAAATATCAAAACGCATTAACAACATACACTAACTAATACTATATTACAGATTAATAGCCACAATTTGCTCATGTCTCCTCCCAGCTACTTCCCTCTCCAGGAGAATCTTTCAAAGGAACATAAAGCTTTTGATAAATACAGTCTTCAGACAGGACTTTCAGTATAGGGATGAAATTTCTAATCCTGTCACAAATACACACCAGCATATCCAAAAGCCTTCTTATGAGAGAACTTTTCTGGAATGCGTCAGATCAAATTTCAATTCTGTATTCTTCATGTCATATGGGATGATAAAAAACCAGCTTAGAACTCCACTCTCTGATCTGACACAAGGAAGGCAGATACTCTTGAGACCCAGGCACTGTCCTTTTTCATGGATATGTTGCTCTGCACAGTAATTCTAATTGTTTCAGCTTTACTTTTACCACAGAACAAAGACATCTCCTTCCTACACCAGTTTTAGAAGACAGAAGAGTTACCTAGCCAGCTAAAGCGGAAATTCAACAGTATCTAGAACCTGCCTGACATGCCTAGAATCAAATACTTTTTAATACTACTGATTTATGTGGTATGTGAAGAACAAAATACTGGGGATCTTTCAGAAATCTCTATTTAAAAAGTGTCACCAATTCAAGCATCAAAGACTACACAATAGAATTACAGATTAAAAGATATTTATCTTTTTAATTATATTTCAGGAAAAATAAAAGTCCCATTACTACCCTAGAGACAATTTCTTCTTTGAAAGCCTGATATTGTGACGTTTTAGTTACATGCTTAAACAGGTGCCATTTTTTAAGTTTGAAAATACAGCTGGAGTCTGAAGACTATATACATGAGCTGATTATGCT
The DNA here is from genome assembly GCF_022539315.1 of Serinus canaria. NCBI lineage: Eukaryota > Metazoa > Chordata > Aves > Passeriformes > Fringillidae > Serinus > Serinus canaria. The sequence continues at coordinate 48,242,136 of NC_066343.1, forward strand.
TTAAAGTATTTTACATAAAGAACAAAACAAACACCTAAATTATTTCTTGCGTGTTGCACTTATTCTCTCTTTCAAAGCCCAGGAAAGTAATTAACTACTCTTTCCCAACGTCATAGGAGCTTTGAGACTGTGTTTATTGGCGAGGAGGCAAACTCATAGCCATAAGGCTGATAGGACCAATGCTGCTTTACCTTTTGTCAATGAGAAAAAAGCTGTACTATGGCAAACCCCCAGAGACAATTAAAAGGCAAGGATCTCATACCAGAGGAAAAAGGTCTGGCAGAGAGTGAGGAGATCAGCTGCATATTCTACTCCTACAAACTCTTGCAAGCACAAAGCACATTTGGGCAAGCAGAATCAATTACCTGTACAACATGCCAATGCCGGTGTCCTAGTAAAGTGCTTAAACCCTGAGAATCTAAACTGCCATCTGAAAATGGGCCTCTTTCCCTGGTGTGGTTATGTTCAGAGTGTGCCAAAGTATTTCTGGGACTCTGAGTCTGTGCTGCATCTCCACAGTTCAAATATAAGCGATCTTCTCCTTGAAGGAGGACTTGCTCCTGGTTACTCTATATTAAAACCAAACCAAAACAAAAACAAAAGAAAAAAAGCAACTTTGAATTCCACATACAGAAGACAAAGGAAAACTCATTATCAATATATTAAAAGATTCTAAGTAAAAAATATTAAATATTGCACAGCAATATTTTCACAGTACCATTTTAAAGGGTCTATGACAGAAAAGAAAGACAACTCCAATGGCTGCAGAAGAGACTTAAAATCTGAGAGAACAACTCAAAGGTCACCTAAAACTGGAAGTATGATCTAAAACAAGGACATATTTATCAACAAATAAAACTTACCATACAAGGATTAACAGTGAGTGCACTCTTGATGAACTGAAACTGCAGAATACCAAACTGCTGAGCTTCATTATTTGCATTTCTTTCAGGTTTCATGTTTGAAGAATTCCCATCAATAACCCAGAGATGATACCCTTCTGATCCCCAGGTCTGAAGGTAAAAGAATAACAATAATAAAATCCCCAGCCCCATATATAGATAAATGTAATACTATATATTCTCATAAAACAAGAACTACGGAAACTTATTGTAGCTGATCTTACAATACACATGAGCCTGGAATAAATCCACACATTTTTTTGTTCTAAACTGTATCATTATAGGAATCAAACATTAAAATTCACTTGGTACAGCAAGAATCTAGCTTGAATTATTTCCTGTCTTATGTAAAAAATAAAAAAAAAGATTAAATGAAGTGTAACTGTGCAAAGACACTCACATAAGTAATGAAGACTGTTTAGTTCACACTTTAGGGCAACAAACAAAAATTCTCCAGAGAGCAAGGTATGAAACAATCCTGATTTCCAAAATTACACTGTCTGTTGCTCATCAAATTCAATTATATCAGAATTTCAATTTCTGAAATTTTTTAAGAGATACATTTAAAAGACACTGTCATTGCATATATGATGCATGCAGTTGGGATGCACGTTTTAGAGCTGTCAATCTTCATAGCAACCACGTCATGACGAATAAACCAAATTGTCATAAAATTCATCATGGTTTGTATGAGGCCTTGTAAAATGTGTTTGAAATTTGCTCTGATTTAAAATTTACTCTAATTTATTCTATTGCTTTATTGATTTTACAGACTATCAGGATTGGATTTAATGTTAACTAGTTTGTTTAAAAAAAAAAAAAAGCAGTTAAGTTTCTCTGAAATTTATAATCTGAGTAAAGTTACTTTAAGTGTCAAAGGCCAGCTAGTAAGTTTAGAGAAAAAAAAGGAGTTTACAATTAATGTTGATCTGTGTCTCACTGCACTTTGAAATATAACACCAGATAAAAAAGCAAAATTAGGAAAAAACCACAAATGTTCATTTTTAATATTAAAAGCAAAGGCAAGAAAAGGCATGCCATGCATACTTCATGAAAAAAATTCATCAGCTGTCCTTTTGTCCTTCAATAAAACATTGTAGTAGAGGCATCTTACTATGAAAACCAATTTGGCAAAAGAAAGACAGTTTGATTTTCTGAAAATCTGTTACACTAAAAACAATTTAAAACATTAAGAGTCATCCTATTACAGTATTTTTACATTCATATTTACCATGGAACGGATTTTTAGAGGGTCCTTTTTCGCACCATCAGATTGATACCTTAAAAACAGAACAGAACAAGTTTGAGTTTGCAAATAACTTCATCAGAATAATAAATTAAATTCCTATCTCTGTATTTTCAAATGGTTCTACATTGAACCTCATCTCAAATGGTACAGTGTGTTTGATCTATGACACTACAAAAAAAGGCAATGCAATGGTCAGATGTCTAGCATGAACTATTTGAAATACAGGCACTAGGGAATTTTAGTATTTGCTTGCTCAAGCTTTCTTCTAGGGTAATTTTCTTTTACAGACAAAAAGACCATTACAAAATAAAAATAATACATTTTTCTTTTTATTTAAATGATCCCCTCCTAAATATTTGCCAAAATATCTCAATATCTAAGAAATCATAAAGGAAGGAGACTTTAAAAAAGCTAATTCAGTGAATTAATTTTTAATTAGATGCTTTCAACTAGAAAAACAAACACTTCTAATGAACTCTTTACAATGTCATTAAAAATACTCACGCAAAATCACCTCCTAAAGTACAGATAAGTTGAGCACCAAAAACACTCCATAAGGACAAACCTCCACATTCCCAGGTCACCATCACAACACAGCTATCAGGTGACCATCTGATTAGTTTAACTGGTCCTGTTTTATTCCAAATATCTGTTTAAAAGTAGACAACAAAGTAAGAGAAAACAGTGAAAGTCCTTCAAATGGTTTCACTGTAAAGGTATAAATAAAAATATATGGAAGTAAATATCTGATTTTTCAATTAACTGATGCATTTAGCAAACTGATCACCTCAAAATGAATAAGCAGCAAACAAAAAATGTTTTCTTTCCAATGCATGCTTGGTTTTGTAAGAAACTAAGAATACAGGAAAACATGCCAGAAGTACACTGCTATAAGACAACCACAGAAACACAATTCTAATAAAATAATTTTTTGGACAATAGAGGTACTTAACACAACTGTAAAACTTACTTATAGATTTGTTTTTTTACTGAAAACCAACAGACACACCTATTTTCAGTTGAGGAGGCAATTTACCCACTTCGTATGTTCCTTACTCTCAAGCACAGAATACTACATTTAAAAATGCAGTCCAGTGCAGGAAGGATGCTGCATTACTCAGTATTCTTTCTGTACCCTGTATGTCAGTTGCTTCAAATTAATCCACAGTTCTATTATATTAATTATCAGTTTTGGCAATAATCTCTAATTTCCTGAGGTAATTGAAAATTAATTTCAAGACTAAGAATTAGTTTAAAAACCCCACAAAAACCACAAACGACCCAAACCCTCACACACAAAACACATCTAAAAGTTCATTAAAAAGCAAGCAGCCAAAAGTGCAAAGGCACAAGAGTTAATTACTACAAACAGACACGACTAAATAATACTCATATCAGTGATTATGCAAACAAATAAACACAGGTTAACTAGCCAATGATAAAAAATATAGTATACCCTAAAAGCAGCTGGAAAATTCCAAAAATAAAAGTAGCTCACCAGGATATTGTTTTGGTGTCAGTTCCAATTTATGAGAAAACTGCATGGCGCCAGTGGTGGTATCTATTGTATAAACCTGCACAGAGCCACTGGAAGACATTATACATGCTTTAGATTTGGATTTCTTATCAGTTTCAAGAGGCTAAGAAAAGATACTATTTCTCTCACCAGTAACAATTTATCTAGAACAGACATGTTGAATCAAGTAATAGGCAAAGAACTTCATGAAGCAAATTTCTAAGATGCTTTCCAGAAGGCATCAGAGGACCCAAAACACCCTCTCTAGAATAATCAATGCACTGAAACTACTTCATTCTCTCAAAATACATATGTACATACAGTCCACATATATTTATGGCTTCCAACTGCCAGACAATTCATGAGGGAAGGCAGTATTTACCCAGTGACAAAGTTTCAGAGATGTACTAAGGCATACCATGATCAGTAAATTAAAGTAACTATTCCTGTTTCAGAGGAAACACCAACACACTGTAGAGTTACTAAAAACAAGAATACTAGTTCTTAAGAAGACAAATGAAAAATAAACCAGATTATTTAAAATGTTCTGAAACAAAACTCAAGTAAAATACAATCAAAGAAAATAAAAAGCTGCACTCAAAGACCAGCTTAAGCAGTATTATACAGGAGGGACTTGAAGGAGCAGTATGCAAAATACCACAACTAAAAGCACTCCTGCAACATTTAATTTACAAATATTCACAATTACTCAAACAGGCAACATTTTTCTTGACCAAATCATGACTGCATAGAGCATTTTCTCAGTTGAGTGCAAAGTGCTGATTCTTGTCCAATATTATTATGATTAACTACTTAAAACTGACTTTATAATCCTGCTTTGAGATTAGCTGGAATTGCACCATTTTCCAATCCTTGCTACTGATTCAGCCACCTTTTAATTTTTTTTTCCCACACTTGAACAGCAAAGATAAATTTCAACTGCACTTCAAGGAAGCAACCATTTCTTTCCACCTCTCTCCTGCCTTCTTGACAGCACATTATGCAATCTCCAGGCAGACTGATTATTTTCATCTTTACAGTTCTTGCAACCCAACTTAGTAAGAAGTAACTACTTATTCAGCTTTATAATAAAACAATCTTCCCCTGCTCTGAACCAGCCTTAAAAAACTTACTTGGCACATCCAAACGCCATTAGCCTGTATTTGTTATTCACTGCCACACAAGTTCCATCAACTACATCTTGTGCCCAAACACCATGGAGCTGCTGCAGAGAAAGAAATTTAGAAGAATTTTTGGTTAAATAGTGCTTTTATTAATAACAGTCAGCTTCTATCCATGTCCACCATGTTACGCATCTATCAGTTGACCTTCATGATCTCAAAATTTCATTAATGTCAAGATCAATTGACATGGCTCAAACAAATAAAATCCAGTAAATGCAAAAATGGTTTTATTCTTCTTAACATAAATTACAGAAAGATATCAGTATGTAAGAAAACTGTTTATAAGATCTCTTAATAACAAAATAAATCAATACCTGTAAGACAAAAAAAGTCCCTAACACTGCCTAGGAGGGAAAAAAAATGTAGATGGTACTAAGAATAAAGAGAGAAAAAAACCTAGGAAAGTAATTTTCCATCTGCAACAGCTGAGATCACAGGTATTTTAAGTGGGTGAAGGAATCTGACATAGATGTATTCTTTTTGGTATTCCGTAATTAAAACACAGATATCTAACAACAAAATGTAATAGTTTTTAGGCTGAATTACAAGTAAGAAAACACCTAACTTGGAAAAGATTCCTGTAAAAGAAATTCTCAAGTATGCTTGTCACTATGAGAAAGAGACAGACTTTACAAGAACTAAGTCCTAGACACAGTACTTATGATATTTAGGCATAGGAAAAACCACTTCCTGTCATCCCACTTGTAACTTTTAACAGGAAATCTGTTGGTCTGACACAATAAGACATGGTCTATAATGACAATTTCAATGAATAAATGAAAGTTAAATCTATTATCAATTATGGCCTCCCAGTGGCACCAACACTATAAAAATCTTGCTCAAATTATGCTACAAAATGCAGTCTTGTTCTTATGTCATCTCTTAAGTAGATGTTAAACTTTAGTTTCTTTGTAGCTGAACAGAATTTAAAGTAGAAAGCCAAGTGATATGCAGAAACCTAGGAAAACACATTATTTTGCATGGTAGAAATGCTAAAGGAAACACACCTCAGCAGTGAATCTACTCGACATCGGTGTAATGAAACCAACTCTGCCATCATTAAAAACAACAGCAAAGCCATCAAGCGTGGCACAGTATTCCATATCTCTGACGTAAACATCTTCAAATCCCAAAAGTGAACCTGCTGAGAAAGCATGAGTCATTTAAAAATGCATGAACACAGAAATATTGCAAGCTAACAGACATTTCAGATGTTTACTTATTACTTCAAAGAGAAAAACTAATTTAAACAGGCCATTTCATTCCCATAAATGGCAAAATTTTCCCATCTCTGCTTAAGAACATAGAGAATATTTTGTATTAGATGGTATGTCACCAAAAGGTAACTATTGCAAGCAATAGAATCCCTAAAACCTACCTCGAGAAGACTGCAGATCTACAGAAAATGGAACTGTACATAGGTTGATGGCCTTCCTCCCATTGGTCATACCATCCCAGTGAATGAGATGGAGAAATCCATCAGCAGTAGCTACAAGTAGATCTTCTAACATGGACTGCAAACTAATAAAATATATTTGTTAATCCCTAAAAAAACTTCATCTCAAATCAATGTCACAGAAGTATCAATTAATGTCATAAACACTGTATTACTGCCTCTTGGACCAGTAACTGCATTGTAAAGTTATATGTGAGTTACAAATATGTACCATGCTGACAAAATATGGTAAACACCTCAATTTCTCTCCAGCAACCACTGCTCATTAACAGGTCTGTATTGTTAGAGTAATTGCTTAACCGGGATACTAACTGCTGAAGATCTTTTCAATACTTTTGGCTAACAGTACGACATTGCTGCCAACAATCAATTATTCATCTATGCCAGAAAATTAACAATACTGCCTAGGCTGTAAATAATTCAGATTACATTTTAATCTGTGGTTGGAACAAACTGATGAAGGATAAATTAGATTCCTTCTAAATCCTTCCTAAAAAACATTTTCAAAATCCTGACAAATACTGTTCACCTACTTGCATTCAAAGCTTTTTCCAATATATACTGCATATCTTCCAACACCCATTTTGTCCTAAGGAGCCTGTTCCCAAACTTCACTGTTACTTTTCCATCTCCTCCAATGCTAGGAAGTTTCACCAACTTTTCACACATACTTATTTAGCATGTTCAAAATTGCTTTATAGGACAGACCATCACCACAAAAAAGCAATTGGTAAAGAAAAAGGACAAATATGGACTTTTGAAGGCATCTGGAAAAATGCTAAAATGCTGCATACAGTTTTGCTCTAATGACCAACACCTCCATGAAATCCCTAATACACACTTGGAGCTGAAGGACAAACTCATTTATAGCAATACACAGTAATACTGAGCATACTACATACTACTATATGCCAAAAATATCAGCATAATCAAGCACAAAAAGAATTCTTATACAGCAATTCATTTTTTTACCTCCTCAGACTTATTAGTTGTTAATAGTAACTTACTAACACTAGTCCTTACTATTAATAAGCCTAAAACTTACTAGAAGCCTTTTCTTCCATCCAGTTTTCCCTTCACTTTTTAAAAAGTATTGATACACATGGAAAAATTCTCAAGACTCAATTAATGAGCATACCTTGTGATAGAGGCTTGCAAGTCCAGCACTTTTTTCATTTCTAGATTTAACGAAGGAGCACATTGTTCTTCCTTATAATGTGGGGTTCCCTTCAGATGAGGGCTTCCTCTAAATACAAGAGAAATATTTGAATTAAAACAGGTTGTCCTTCAAAAGATGCAAGAGTTACTGACTTACATTCCTTTTTCTCCCCATATATATGTGTGTGTGCGCGTGTGCGTGTGTATATATATATATATATATGTATATGTATATGTATATGTATGTATGCATGTATGTATGTATTTATGTATTCACCCACACCCCCACACGTTCAATCTGCCAAAAACAGCACTGAATATCTAGGATGTAATTTTGGTGCTAAAAGTTCAGTCTAGTATGTAGGCAAAATAAGACAATGAACAGAGAATGAACACTACAACAGTTGTGTGGCATGCCTTAATACTCCTAAAAAAGGGATACGTATCAGTGAAAAATCTGATTTAATAAACTGTTACTCAAGTGTTTACAGTAATTAAATATGTTGAATTCTTAAGTATATCCCATTCATTCTTTTTCAAGATGCATTACAGACTTCAAAATGTTTATGTTTCTTCCATTCCTTTGGTCAGATCAATGGTTATAATATAAATCCACCATGCATAATACAAGCAAACATCTATCACAGTATTTCATAGGAATATTTCTCTCTGAAGCAAATTAACTAGTTTTTAACCTAAGACCTACTAAGAAGAGATGATTGAACACTGATTCCGTCCCTTTAAATAGACCATTACAAAATATCAACTTCTAGATGTAGAAAGCATCTTATTTTTATCTCCCTCATTTTAAATTTCACATTCCACTGATTGTCACAACATCATTATATATTACTATACAGCATCATTAAAGTATTCCTTACTTTAGTTATCAGACGTGCCATGTGCTTTTTAAACTTTATTTTTAATGAAAACTGACCTACAGTCATAAGCATTGTAACATGTCATCCAGTTCATTTACCTAATGAGCATTATGCTAGCAAGCAAAGCAAACTATGAATGCAACAGGCATTGCAGACAAGTTAGAATTTGTAGTAACTTCAATAGTCAAAAACAATAGATAAGTACACAGATTCAAATAATCTTTACCTGTATTTTAACTGACAGAACATTTATTTTGATTTATATCAGGGTAGCAAATAGAACTGCCTAAGACATGGCAGAAACCAAAGCAGATTCAGCTTTAGAGAAGTTTGACAACACAAGGATACATCAATCTCTTTCCTGTCTTGTTTATTTCAGTAGATATCAAGTTCCTTAATTCATTACCATTTTATAGCAATGCTATATTCATATCTGTTATTCTTTGATGGGCACTATACCTTTCCTTGTGTAGCAAGGACAAAGATATATGCCAGCTAAGGTAAGACCAAGGTAACTTTTGTCAATCTGGATTTAGTAGATGGAAGCTGTATCATTTTTCCAGAACAAAACTATGGTGGCTGTGAAGAATTACATCAAAAAAATGAGAAAAAAAATCTTTTAAGGCTCATTAATTTACCACCAAAAGATTTGCAACTTGTATAAATTTAAATTATTAAAATGTCTGGTTTGCATTTTGAAAAAATATTAATTGTAAAAGGCAGCTGTCTTAGGAAAGATCTAGCCCTTCATGTAAGCTAGCTCTCACAGACTGACAGGAACCCTGAAAAAAACAGTAATTTCTTTTTTTAATAATACTAGCTTGGCGGGGTTGTTGTGGTGCTTTTTAAAACATATAAAACCCCAGACAGTGGAGATAGTGTGAAAATACAGTTCCAGAGAGTACACTCCCAAACTAGATGAAACTACTCTGGTTTATCAGCAATCAGTGGTACAACTCAATTGTGCAAGCAAGTGAATAAAACTGAGATGAAAGGGTTGAGTAATGCAGAAATGTTACTGTTAGGTAAGTATAAGACACAATAAGACATGTCTTTTTTAACTGACCGAAGTACATAACCAAGTGTAAACCCAATGTTTCTGCACAGGACAAGCTACAAAGCCAGAATGGTAACAACAACATGGCTTAAAAAACATGTTTTGCAGGAAGAAAAATTTCAAGTCTCCTCGTAGGCTGGCTTTTTTACCTTCCAACACCTTTGATAAAAAATAGCTTGCAGAATATTTGAATATTTTCAGTTTCACAAGCTAATTTTAGTAAACTGATCACCACCTGTGGCACCTTATCTTTTCCACTGGGGCACTATCACTTCTGTCCCAAAAAGGCTTCTTTTATCCACCTTGCAAGAGGCCAATCTACACAGAGCTGAGGTACATTACCTTGACTGAAACTCCAAAAATGCCACTATTTCAACTCATTGCCTATGATTTTGTCTAATTCATCAATTCAAAAAGAAACCCCTAGATTGGGTGCAAAGGAGGTGCTACCAAAAGTACACTGTGTTCATACAGTCCACATCTGCATGAGTCAGCCTCACTGGCTGAGTTCCTTTGACCTTTAAACGAAGAATGCACACAGATGACTGAAGCAGGAAAGAATGTTTGGTCTGGGTTGCCACATCAGCATCTGCTATGGCTGCAGCCAAACTTAAAGTAACTCACTTTTGCACAAGAATTGAGAGGAACATATTCCAGTCACTGACCAGCTGCATGTCAAATCACATATAATCACTGCAATTTGCATGGCATCTGTTAATGCAACTAAGCCTGTGAATAAATCTCTTAAAACTCCGAACTGAGGAAAATCTGCAACTCAAGAAAAACTGAAATATGGAAAGATTAGGGATGGTGTTTTTAAAAGACCCACCACACCAAACTTAAAAGCATCCTAAATTCAAGAAAGAGGCAGCACCATGCAAAAGCAGAGTTAGATAGACTCTTCAACTAGTAGGAAGAATTTCCTTGATACTTGTTATCTGAAATGGTGGGAAGTTCAGGGACGAAACAGGACGCCAGCCAGCTAATTTTTCTAGGTGCACAATATTGCATTTATGGCCTCTGCTAATTGCACAACAGTTAAGTCATACAACATTATACATGGATGAACTTGTCACTGCTACCAAAAGCATCTAAGAAATACTTAAGAAGTTAATTATAGCAGAATCTGAAAGCATGTACTTAACGGTTTCTTTATAATTGCAATTAAGGTATACAACACATATTATATTTAAGTCTGTTCTAAGTATTTAAAAATAATGTCCACTGTTTTCTGCTTAGTAATGGAGAATTCTAGTTTAAAGACAGAATAAGCATTAAATTCATATTTAAGTTTTCACTGTACCATTTGGGGTAATCATAGTAATATAGTTGGCAGTTATTGCTGGATAATAGTTTAGAAAAATTCAGAAATGCTCTCAGAGTCAGAAAATACAGCACTTCAAAAAAATACTGTGGCTAATGGTAAACAATGTTTTACTTAAAAAAACCAACCAAACAACACACAAGGCAGTTGCATCCATTCTCACTAGCTAAACCATGCAAGTAATGAGAAGTAATGGAGACATTTCATTGAAAAAAATAAGGAAGACTTCAGACACTTAAAAATTATTTCTAGAACAACTGTTTGAAACAAACAAGGTTAAATATTTTTATACTACTTTTGGGCTATGATCTTAGTTGTTCCTGATAAAATGACTTCTTCAGTAGTACTTGGCATGGAAGGGAAGGGACAAGAAGAAGATTAAAAATCATGATGCTTAAGCTATTAATAGCAAAATTTATATGACAAAAGCAGGGCAGTGTTTCTAAAACAACTTATATCACCAAAAAGTTGTCCTCCTTGAAGGCAAGGAGAAAAAAAGCCTGACACCATCCATTATCATTGCATTAGCACAATTACACAATGTTTACTAACCATTTTACTATGGTTCATGTGAACACTTCAGTTAATGTTCACATTGAAAAACTGAAGACTTCATTTTTTTATATCTGATTGAAAGAGCCTGCATCAACATCCGTGAGATTTGGTTTTCATGCATCTAGCATCTTTTCACTCCTTAAACCTGCATCTCTTTACCACACACTGCAGGGAGCCACCAGATGAGGATTAAATACATCTGACTGGATGCAGAAATGTATTCATATAAATTGGCAATAGCTGCACCAACAAAATTAAAGTGAGTTTATGGTAACAACTATGAAGAATAAGTGCTTAGAAAAGGAGTTCTTAGTACAGCCTTTACTACACAATTAGGTAGTAGCACATTTCTGCAGTTTGAGAAAAGAAACAGCTAGCTATTCATATAAAAAAGCTAAATGCTTTACTAAATGATTATTTCAGTTGCAAAGATTTCTTGACAACAGTTACAGAACCACAGAATTACTGGATTGGAAGAGACCTTTAAGACCATTGAGTCCAATCCATGCCCTAACACCTCAACTAAACCATGGCATCAAGTGCCACATCCAGTCTTTTTTTAAACACATCCAGGGATGGTGACTCCACCACCTCCCCAGGCAGACCATTCCAGTACTTTATCACTCTTTCTGTAAAAAACTTTTTCCTGATATTCAACCTGTGTTTCCCGTAAATTAAGAGGTTAAAACCTCTTGAAACACTATCAAGAGTTTGCAAGTGCCATAATGGTTAACAGAAGTTCTTCAGCTAATCTAGTTTTAAAAATACATTTTCCAAGCAATGCTAAAATCTTACAGGGAAAACCACAATGGCAAAGTTCAGCAGAAGCTTATTGCTGAGCAAAAATTACCTAGTAAGTTAATTAACCATACACCTCATTGATTACCCTTGCAGAGTCTGAAGTTCAAAACCTTTGTACATACTAATCTTCAGCCATTGGATCAGGAAGAAAATGTCCACTGATGAGGTAATTTATGGCACCTATAAACCATCAGGCTATAGGAAAGGTGATAGCTTTTAAAAATGCCAGAAAAATTAAGACATGAATAGAGTACCCAGGTATATAAGCAACAATACAGCTTTGAAAACCATCATATTAACTACTTTCTTCACAAATTCATACTGGTTAGATAACAATTAATTTTCAAAGCACTTTCAGAGACTTAATAATCTACATCATTGAGGTCTCATTCTAAATTTACACAGAAACCTGACTCAAAAGACTCTCCATTTACGACATTTAGTTAATTAGCCATATAAAGTTTTTAGATTTTGTCCTTTTTGAAAGGCAAAAATATCCCCAGCACTAAGTCACACATGCTCTTTGAGTGAAAAAACTTCAGTTACTCTCCTTGGCAAACCTCTAAACAGAAACAACAACCAGATCAGTACAGAGAAGCCCTCACTCTGATGGTGTTACTCACCTCTTTACCTCTTTAAACATAAGAATAGCTATACAAATTAATTTGGAAACTCCCCAAAAAGTTACTACTGTACCTTGCCACAGCTTACAAAACTGCAAATTTGCTTCTGTCACTTTGCACTGTCACTTTCCTTAAGCAATCACAGGCAGAGATAAATTTTATTTTAAAATGGTACAATCTTACCTTACATACATTATTTTTCATGTTTTGTCTTGTAGTTACTTTAGGAATTGGGTGGTAAAACCAGACTGAACTAATTGAAGCAGGACTTTGTACTTGAGCTCACTGTAGGAAAATATCCCAGAATGTGGGCTAATGGCCAATACTGATTCTCTTCCAAATCTGCTCTGAACTGGAGCAAAGCCTCCAAGAGCTGGAATGAAACTGCAGGGTACTCTAGCTTAATTCTAAAAAATGAAACACCATACAATTACTGCTTTCTTTCCCCTGTTTTTAGTCTCACAAATTAAGGAGGATACTGTAAGTTTTCACTAAGCATGAATGACAGTTCACTCCAAGAACAGACTGGCAATTCCTAGCCAAATATCAACAGTGCCAGAAACATTTTGACAGAAAAACTACATGCCTAAAATATCACAATATGACAGAAAAATACCAATGGATTCCAGCAATAAAAATGAAAAGTTTCCTTTTTTATATATAAATATTCACAGGTTGCACTTATGGCATGAACACTTGTTTTATCATATAAGTCTAGTAACACGTTTTTACATATAATATGCATAATACTGAACAGGTTAGTTGACTAACTCTTACCATACCTACCTACATGAGTAGATTTTATATAGATTAAATCTCTAAAGGTATAAAATAGTGTTTAAGAAGTATTTCCCACTAAACCTTCTTAAAGTATTTAACATATTCTAAATTTCATAAGAGCTATGTCCTCTGTTACTAATACAAGCTTCAACATATTTGTGAACTCCAGCCACAAATGTTAATTTTGTATTTTAGTACTTCCATTAAACCACCAGATTTCAGAATATAAAGACCATTACAATTACTTGCTATGAAAAGGAGACAATATTGTGAAATGTGCATTTTTAAACAGGAAATCAATTTTCCTAGGCTTTGATTCTATCTAATTTAAAACAAACAATAGCAGGGGTGCAAGGGAAGTTCACTCAACCTTTCTTTACAAAATCTCTATATTTCATAATACTGAAAGATAAGGAAAAGCAAAGACTCTGGCATTCAAACAGCATGGCATCTTAGCCTCAATTCACCCTTTAGCTCTTTTACTAAACATGCCATTAGATTGAGGAAAAAAAGAGACAGGTGCTCCTGAAAAAAAGTCATGCAGCGATTAGATATACTAGAATGCATACTGTGTTATTAATGTGTTTCTGTCACTTCTCATACAGTTTTGTTTTGCTTTCCACATTGAAGCATTTTGTTTAAGTTGGACCAATAAAAAACTTTCATAAATGCAACTACAGTTTACACAACAGCTGTATGCTAGAACAGCTCTGTTAACACACCAGATACAGGCAAGCTCTTCTGTTCCGTGTAGCCCAAGAGCAACATATAGTAACAACTCTGTATAAAAGTAACTATGAAGTGGAAGGACATTTTCTCCACAAACATCCCTCTCCCATACAGACAACTGATGAGTGATTCTGACTTTCAGCAACTCATTTGATCCTTTTCTTCAAATCAAAGCTAAACTATTATCAAGCAAATTTTAAAGCAGTTATTTAAAAAGTACCAATATCACATGAAGTTACTTTACTTCAGTTACCAGTGTCCCAATCTTGAAGACTGCAAAAAACTAATGAAATCAAGAAATTATCTATAATATTCCTAGTACTTGCTTTTCTGACTATCCATTCTTCTTTAATTTATGGTAAAATATGCACACTGTGTTTAAATGAGAGCTAAGCGGACAAAAGGATCTAAACATAACCATTCTCAACATTTTCACCTGCATGTTAACAAATCTAGCTGCAATTTCAACTTCAGGATACTGACTAAATTGGGAAATTTTGCACTAGACCAATATTTTGGCGCAGCTGAGGATGTTACTGGTGCATATTCCCAGCACACAACCACCATGTTATATTGACATGCATAGCTTAATATTCTGTTCAACAAGTTGTATTAAGAGGGTTTCCCCTTCTCATTACAGTCATGACATTGAAATTCTTTATTTCTGACAGAACTGGCCAGTAACTTGGGCACTTAATAAACATTAAGAATTAGTAATAATTTTTAAAAGTAGAACATGACCGAAGATTCATCTCAGTTTTTACTGACTTGTTTCCAGCAGCTGTCTGTCACTTCGCTAATGCAAGGACATCCTCATAATTTTTCCAAAAGTCATCACCCTCTCTCTCACTTTGCCCAACACAGGTAAATAACTGCACAAGACAGAGCTGGAAGAGTTCTAATTAATATATCCATGACTGTAAAAACGTTCCAAGCAATTGCTTTACTATGAATCATAAGATTTATACAAGTATCACTGAATGGCCACTTCATCTTTTTCAACTTCTCAGTGTAGCTACGCAGTGCTACTTCAAAGCCGCCATTTTCTAATGTCAGCCTTTTATTAAATGCCAATTTGCAAAATGAGCTACTAGAATCCAGAGCAGGGGACCGGGAGGGTTAAAAAAGGGAGATAGGCAGGTTTAGTTTCCCCATCAGGTCAACAACCCAACTTTACTTAAGGCACAGCTGCATTATCACTGCTGCCAACACAGAGGAAGGAGCCAAGAACACACTGTTACAGGGGGAGAAAACAGTAAGATGTCCCCTTTCAAGCATGAGGCAAGTCACATACAAGGCCTTTCACTGATCTATAATGGCCTCAAAGTGAAGAAAACTAATTTGGTATTGTTAAACCCAGCAGAAGTGAAATCCAACCATTTCAATGAAATAATGCCTTTGGAAAATGAACGTATGTCCAAATAAAGATTAAAGTTTCAATTCTAGCTTTTGGTCTCATTTGTCAACTTGTTCATTTTCTTTGGAGGTTTTTTGTTTGATTAACCCCTGCCAAGTATTTGCTCTACAATGTAAATTAGTGAGACTGCCTACAGGCAATGCACTGTATCTGCACCTGCAAAAGAAGTTCATTCCATTTTAATAACTTAAAGAATCATTTGACATTAATCACAGAAGGCACAATTCACCCACAAATGCCTGTGTCTTTCTTTTGATCTAATATAATCAGAACAGCAGTAATTTTATTTAGGTTTTCAAAATTGAGGGCTAAGTATAGACAAGCTAGTAATCCCAGTAAATTCAGTGAGATCATCATCTTCTTAAAGGTAAGCACACACATTAGTCTTAGGAGTCTGTGAACAATCTATTATAAACACACTAGGGACAAATACCTTGTCCTACTAATCTATGGAATCTGCATTATAGTCCTTCTTGGGCTATACAAATGTATTTTAAAACCCTGATTGTTCAACACACAACTAACAATTAAAACATGCATTTTCAGGTCAACAATTCATATCAATTACTAAAGTTTTATAAAAGTTTTATATAAGTTTATAAAAGTTAGACTGGTTAGTCACTGATGGCTTAACAGGTATTTTCAAGCCTTCCTACAAGTGATATTCTGAACAAACTTTCCAAAGCCTCTTTTTCAACTTTTACTGTGTGTTTTATATATATCTCCGTAAGTTTTTAGATTTTGCCAATTAAAGTATCCCCCAAACTTTTCAAAAAGAACAATACAAACTCACAATAAATTACTGCTTAGTTTTTTCTGCATTATGTAATGTACAGACAAGGATATACTACCACTTCATTTATTTGGACAAGTTGTAGCAGAAGACTGTCTGCCTCTTCCCCTGATGACACTAAGCCAGATGTGAAGAGTCAGTTTGAAAACTGCTATTCAGTTCTCCGAAGAGGCAAGTAAAGTAATATACTTAAGTTTCTGGAAAAAAGAAAAGTAAACTGCAACAAAAATTCCAGTCAATTCCAGAGCTTTGAGAGCTATTTCAGAGGTCAAAAGATGGATTATAGCCATAACACACAAAAAAATTTCTAGTCAATAAAGGAAAATGCACTTTTAAATCATTTACTACCTGCTACATCATTTCTTCCTACACATATTTGTGAAAGAAGATTTAGAATTTAAATACTTTTGAAAACCCCTTTTCTTTTAATGTTCAGATTTAACAGTTACACTGAAAAGAAAAGGAAGTCCAAATATATTCCTTTTACATGACATCTTAGGCTATCCAACACTCCTCAGAGATGACCATGTGGAAAGATCCAGGATTCAACTTTAACTCTTTTATAAATATAAAAAAAAAAAAAAACTGACCAGTATTATCATAATGATGAAGATATACAGAGGGATATATTAAAAAAAAAGAAAAATTTTCTATCCAATTAGAAATCGAGAATGTGCTATTATGCATGGACAAATTCAATCCAACCCATGACTATAGATTCTGCCTATCTAAACACACAGACATGTACACATATACTCCTTGAAGTTTTAATTTGTCCTAGCCATTTCCCAATTTTGTAAAATCCAAAATCAACTAAGTCAACCACAAACACACTCAAAATACAGTCACATTTTAAATGTGTAAGATGTATTCTGTCATTCACAATCAGGAAAATAAAATGAAACTGACACCATAACACACTGCACCAAAAATACTTCTACGTTCTTACTACAAAGTATCCATTTGCTTTCAAAACTACTGGGATTTTATTCCCCATTTTGTAAAAAAAATCTCCAAGTTACGAAAACATCGTGGACAGGGTCTATTTTTGAATTATACCTTAATAGTTCCTAAGACATGTGATTTTTTCGACTGAGTTATTCAAAAGGCATCCTTAAATCTGTTGCAGATCATGAACACAATTGACTACCTCAAATTATAAAATTAGACTTTACCTACTATTAAGGCTTTTGGGAGCTTGTAAGAAGGACCTAAGGAATCACAGAGGCACTCAGCAATCTACTTGAACACAACTTCTCCCCTACACTGACTCTAACTCATAGGAATGATGGTTCACATACTCATCAAGCATTAAAACATACTCTGTAATAAAGTATCTTTTGTCATAAAAGCTGCTTAGGAGTTGTCTAGTCATATTTTTCACACTGTGAGGATGCAAAGTTTAAAATACTTACTTAGGATATACTGGCTCATAAAGATACTTGTCTCTTGCTGATGGGATTTCAAAAAATAAGATGTATCCATTTGCAGTCTGAAAGAGAAGTACTGATAAGATTAATATCTAGTCTCAGTGTGAGTAAAATCTGTTAGTCTCATGTGACTTCTATGTATGTCTCATATATTGAAATCAAATACACATTCAATTAGACATTTAAAACACTGTGTGTTTACATTAATTCCAGATAAAATCCATACCCACCCTTAAAGTCAAATGAATAGATAGGCAGGAGATCGAAAAACAGAAAAACTGTTTTGTTTATGCACCAGTCCATCAGAAATTTTCGTCTAACTCATACAAACCTATAAAACCTGACAACTATTTCAGATATTTAGAATCTGGGCACATAATTCCTATCAACTACATGAATTAACACAGAAAACAGAGTAGAAGGTGGGAAGTATCTGGATAAACTCTCCAGGTGCTTGAACACAAACAGACACTACTGGATGCAAAGAGTTTAGGCACTGCCTCTCAGTGTTGGTCATCCAGGTAGTTTCCAGAAATCCTCACATCACTTATCTTTAAAGCCTGTAATAATTCAATCCCAAGCCATGTTCTGTCATTCTTGAAGAATGACTTCATACTGTATCCAAATACAAATACAAATCACTTAGTTATATGATGTTCCAGTCATACCTAGAAGCTGCTTGCACAAGCATGAAACAAGTAGATGACCAATAATGTTATATGTGCAAAGAAGTGTTACTTGTTTACAGCATGAATTTCTTCTCCAGGCAAAATGGTAAATGCATTTTGGTTAAATAGCATTTCCATCAAATTATTTTAATATGGGCTGGGCATGTATCCAAAGCAATGGAGACAAAAAGCACTGAAATGAATGGTTTCACATTTACTTGCAAGACTGGTTTCCTTTTCTTTGAATAAAGCAACACTCTTGTTAGTTAGTGTATCATTTCATAGATGCCATGGCTTTCCTCAGTCAAACATTTCACTTTAGAAAATTTGTGTTTTGGCTTTGAATTCCAAGAAACACTATTATTCTCATTCAAAGCGAGTATCTTTTTCAAGCAAGAATAAAATCTGAGCCATAATGGTGAGCTTGAGACAGGGTGACAATAAATGGAAGCTTTTCTGTGTGCTGTAATATCAAGTTCAGGTATTATGTGGTAAAGACACGTGTTCATTTCTAACATCTTTACAGGTTCATTCCATTACATCATTAAATATTTAACCCCTAAGTTACCTTATCCTGGAAAGAACAGTAAAACAATACTGTGAAGTACCTTTATACTGATATTAAGGTACAAAGGGCCTTACTGAACTATTCAAAGCACAAAGTTGCTATTGTTACAGGTTCATTTCTAAATAGAAACCTCAAATTCCATGAAGAGGGGGATGAAATTTAGAAGCACTCAAGCCCAGACTTCTGGCAAGTTGATCAAATTAATTTACAGAGGTCTCATTGCTTTAAAATCGTCTGAGTGAAATCAAATAAGTAACCATCACTGTCATCCATTCCCTGATCATTCTAATCTTTGACAGTCAGAAGTATAAACACTGAGAATTTTGCCAGGGATTTCATAACATGGTTTCTTGTATGCTACCATGTTTAATAAAGGTCTGCCTTAGCTATGGGAATGCATGCTGAAGAGCAGTCTTGTCTTTGGTCCTTCCCATGTTACTGCCTGTAACATGGGAAGGACCAAAATGCTTCCTATACTTCTCCATAATGAAACATCTTGTCCCAACTCCTAAGTCTGATCTAGTACAAGAATTAGCTACCTCGAATGTATGTACTAATCTAAACAATAAGTAGTATTTCCTAGAAACATTGGAAAAATCACAAAGGCAGCAATACGAAAAAAGAAAATACAAAATATTAGGGGAAAAAATAAGATCTGCCTAGGAAATGTGCCAACAGTTTAGCAACAGAAGGTATCATTGGAAAAAGAAGTTAGAATTTCTAGGGGATGGTGACACTGTGAAAACTGCTTAAGCTTGTTTAACTGCATACCTTTGTAGTTACTTGTGGTATGGTTTAAAGCTTGATATGCTGGCCCAAAGTCTGCCTGCAGTAAAAATAATATTTACCTCAAAGCATATGCTGTGATTTGTTTTCATAATGACACTTTGAATATTTGGGCTGTCAAAACCAAAAAACATGGTATATCACTGGTATGGTGAACATAAAATTCAGACTACACTCCTCATGATGATGTCATTAAAAAAAAGGGGGGGGGGAAAGAAAAGGAATGTACCACTTCACTAATAAGTACATACTAAGCCTTATGTTCACTTTCTTAAAAACAAAGTTTTATTACAGAAAATTACTACAACCATGTACTCATGAGCACAGGTAGAAATGGGTGACAAACATCACTTAACTCGGCTTTCAAACTGAAATTTTCAGCTGTTGCAAAGGACTTCAGTAATTAAGTGACGCTATTTCAGTTCAAAATTATTGGGTTTTTCATTAAAAACTTGCTTTGCCATTGCTCCTTCATTTGAATGTGTTAATTAAGAAAAAAGAGAAAACTATTCTCTTTTTCTTTTAAAAGAGAAAACTCGGACAGAACTCTCCTTGGGGTTGAGAGTATCACACATCTGCAGAAACACCTTATTAATTAAAACTCCAAACACTGTCTTTCTGCGCTGTCACAGTACAACAAAACCAGCAATACATGCTTGACTGGATCATTGGTATACATTCACCCAGGGATGAAACATCATCCTAAGAAACACAAAGAATATTAGAAATCTCATTACACTCATTATTTTATATAAGTGATGGCCATTTTGAATTACACAGAACTTTAGCTTTCAAACTGAGACTTTATGGGCATTTACATTTCAACACTATCTGCCAAAAAGCACTTTACATTTAGTTGCAGAAAAACTTTAAAGTTCAGTCACTGAAGTGGCAGAAACTAAAGCTGAACCACAAGGTCTCTTGAGCAAATGGATCACAGCATCTCAGAAAAAAACTCCACAATATGGAAAGTAATTGAATAAAAAAATTTCAAATTTCCTCTGAACTACTACATAAAAGTTTAATTAAATTGTGTTTGGTGCAATATAAAATGGATGAATTCTTTTTGATCCATAGTAAAAATTACAGAAATCTTTCTGACTTTATTGATAATTATTAGTACTCACTGAGATATAGTCTGGCGCTAACAGAAATACTTCACTGATTTCATCAGATACTTCTAGGCAATTTTAACATTTTAGACTAATTACTTACTTGCATTATGCAAAAGAAAACTGGACCATGGGACACTTAGCTGATTTATGATTATCATGATATTGCTAGAGACAATAACTACTCCATAAATCATCTGGTGTTTTCCACTAAGATAATAGTATCTAATTTAAGACCTGGTCCTAAAGTTAAGACCTGACCAAAACACCAAGAAGATTCATATTGCAACTCTTATAAACTGTACTCCCACCTTTCTTGTGTTCACCTTGCACCTCAAGCTTTAAATTTTGCTGCTGAAATAGTCCAAAGTACTGTGAACACAGCACCAGCTATGAAACAAGACTTTATTTCCATGTGAGACAAGATCTCATCTCTAAGATTCTAAACAGAAGAGTTCATGTATCATTTATCACTGCCCTTGTTTCTGTGTTCTCTGACTTGTAATATTTTTAACCACCAAAAGCCAGTAATAAGGCCACAGTTTCATCTCTTAAGACTCACCTTCAAACCCTATTTATCAATAGGGTATATACCATATACCCAATATACCATATTATTTGCAACCAGATTACTAAAATAATGAGATGTTGTATCATCCCCTTGCCAATACATCTAACCATTGTTTTAAGACAAAGAACCATAGTTCATTCTCACAGGAAAAATTAATGAATACTATAAAAGAAAGCTTCTATCATCTAAAAAGTCCTTGGCACCATTATATATTTTCACAAGACAAGTACCAATTAGATGTATTTATGATCTGCAAGTTTCTATAAGCACAGAAATTGGTAACACAAACTTTTGTTTGCAATAGCTTAACCAGAGTAAGAAGGAAAAATTCTACTTACCGAAACAGCTATCATTGAGCTGTCAGGTCGCCATTCTGCTTGTTTATAAGGTCCAAACTGAGAAGCTGCTTTTGAAAGTTCCTTGTAGCTTACAATTAATACACTTGGCTGGAGGAAAAAAATAAAAATAATTACATCTCATCTAGAAGGAATGGAATGTTTTATACGTTGTGCTATACCTGTAAAGTACTATGTCTCCTTAAACAGCTAAAACATTTTTCCTTTGAAGGAGATTAAAAAATATGTATTTGACAATCCATTAGAAATAGGTGCTTTTAAAGAAAGCTCATGGAGAACTGTTGCAACGCTGTCATTCCTAATCTCACTCTTTCAAACCCAGGACATTTGAATAAAATACATAATTGCACAGTAAGGAGTAATTACAGAATACAGAAACAGTTTCAATTTAGATAAAGGGTAACTGATGCTTAAGATGAACAGACACACCTCAAACAGGCTCCTATAATGACAAGGACTGTCAAATGAATTAGGATGAAATATTCTATAGAATATTTGGTACTGAGAATTTCCCTAGTTTCTACTAAATGGGCAGGCCATTGTATTAAAGAGAATGATAATCAGGAAATTTGTTTTCTGGAACAAGTTGTCATAACCTGCTGAAAATCCACCTCTACAGTTAGCTGGAAGGATTTTGCAAATAATGAGGTGCCCCAATAGCACCTTTCCTTCTGGGAAGGGAGAAAAGCTTTGGGGTGATGAAGACCAGACAAAGTTACCATAGGCACTAAGCCTTCATTCCCTTTCATGAATGCAGTCAAGAGCTGCAACACAAAAACCTAATGCAAAGTTACCCTTCCTTGCTCTGGTGCTTAGAAATGATCCTTCTCCTTAAATATATTGCACAAGTGTTTCTACTTTCTTGCTCTTGAATCAATAATAGTTTTCAGCTTAGATGGATTTTTCCCCTTCCATTATCCTCCAATACTGGGACATGGAAGTTAAATTAAGCAGGACACAGTTTTTGTCAAAGAAGTTACCTCTAATCGTCAAACCATATGCTGTCCTAACTTTATTAATGTCAGTTGTCATTCAGATTTAGAGCATCGAACCTTGTACCAGAAAAAGCACACTGAAAGGGAACCAAGAGGGTACAGAGTAACCACTCATTCTACTGAAATTAACCACGATAACACAAGGCAAAGCTTCCCACTACAACCGCAGGTGACAGAAGTTTAGTACTGTTCTTTGCTTACTTGATGGACCAGCAGAAGCAGTACAATAAATATAAAAACATTAATTCTACCCACGAATCTTGTGAGTGTCCATCACTCCAGAATTTGGTAATACTATCTAGAATTCCATCCTATTTTAAATCCCTTCCTTCAATTTCCTTTCAGAAAATGTAGAGTTGCAAACAACCTAATTATAAAGTATGAATGTTAATTTTAAAGAATATAAAACAAAGCAATGAAATGTAGTCCTCATACACGTAAGTAACAAGCTGAATTAGTGTCAGATAGGCAGCCTTAGCCTTAGTAAATTCACAGTATAACTCGGTGTGCTGCTAACAGCATTATTCTTTAAATTTCACACCCACACAGAACTGAATTACCAAAAATAAACATTTATGAAGAATAACAAGGACATTAATCTTTACCCTAAGAACCATTTGTACCAGCTTTTTCAATTTGTGTGGCTTCTTTTGCATCAAATTATTCAACATTAAATAGATAACTATTCTTAGTAGCAGATTCTAGTTGATTGTTCTCAATGAACTACACAGCCTTTCACTGATTGGCTTAGAACCACCCTAACTGCCTTAGATATGAGAAAAAGCAGCCTCTTGGTAATCTGCATCATTACTGCAAACCTGAAGATCATTCTTAAAGCACTTCCATGCCTGAAGCATTTTAGCCACTGGCAAAATTAGAAACTCAGTAATGCACAATTTTCTTTCTATATTACTACTCTTACAGAATATAATTCCAGTATTTATAGTGTAGAATTCTTCAGACATTCATTCACAAGAAAGCTGCTATTACATCTTCAAAGCTGGAAGAACATTCTATATACACATCCGCTACCAAATTTGTACAAATTGATTTTTAGGCTTTGTGACTCGCAGATAAGGATTCAAGCAGTCAAAAATTATTGCTTGCACTCAAACTGTTATCCTTCTGTAGTTTAACTAGCTCCTTGCTAGAAAGCAGACCTACTTTGAATTAAATAGGTCACAAATGCTACCTAGCTAGAGGTCAAATGAGGAAATATTACACTGATACTATTAATTTCCACATACTTCAGAAGACAAAAGCATGAATTCAGACACGATGAAAACCCAAACATACAAATTTACTCCCCTGTTTAAAAGCTTTCCACACATGTGTGGATGGTCTGGATTAACAAAGATAGAAGGAGAGCTCAAGAACCTGTTCTGCTTATGCATGAGAAATAGTAATTTTACATCTGAAGTCATTTATTATATCTAAAGTGTATGAAAACATATAATGGTACTGGAATATTTCTGTAAACAGGAATATATATCAAACTAACTACCTGACCCAAGTACAGCAAGCCACTTAACATACATTTTTACAAATAAAACCAAAACCACCAAAGCAAATAAAAAATCAAAACCAAACACCAAAACAAAACAAAACAAAAAATGCAACCAAAAAAACCCAACAAAAAACACCAAAAAAAAAAAAAAAAGGTGTGGGGGGAAGGGTAGCTAGTTAGATACTCTCCTCTTATTAGTTTTATTTATTTAATTCATACCCTGTATAGAAATAGTAGGGGTTTAGATTCTATTAATAAGAAATTTTCCTAAATCTTCCTTTTTTTATGTTAAAAAACCCCAATATCTCCATATAAGCTTCATAAAAATTCCAAGTCTTTTACTCTTCCCACTTCTACATGCAGCTACTAACATTATGAAGCTATGTAGTTAGGCTCAACTAACAAATTATGCCCACTGTCTCAAATAAACCAGTATATTAATCCTTCTTCTTTGATATGCTTAAAATCCACTTGCTGAAATATTAATGGAAGAACCACAGATTTGGGAGAAACTGGATTCCAGAAACATAACGAAGGACCTAAAAAAAAAAGAGTTGTTTAAAAAAAAGTAAAAAATTTGTTTAGAGGAAAAAGTAAACTCCTTCAGTTGTTAAGGAAGAAAGAAGTGAATAAGCAATCTTAATTGCAATGTAACATTAAAAAAACTTCCCAAAATAGATAAGAAGCATATCTAGCATTTTTAAATCTGCTGCAAAGAAAATCTAGCATTTTGATAGTGTACTTTTGTCTCAGGAGGAATGTAAGGTCAGGCAAAACAGAAGCTGCCACTCAGTTACAAAAGGAACCGTTGGTAAAAAGAAAAATGAGAAATGTAACCTTAAAAATAATATAGCACTACTATTACTAATGTGTAAACAAACTCTCCAGTGCACTAGTTAACAGTACTGAAAAGAAAGAGAACTTCTTGTTCTCACAGCTAAACTTTATCTCCTTCCATCAGTCAGCTACCTACTTGACAAGAACATGTTCCACAGTTCTTACTCAGAAGTTTTTATGCTTCACAACAATGTCTTTCTAGCATTAAACATGCCTCTTTTTTACTGGTGTGAGATTATAACATGAAAGCAAATCTGGTTTGCATTACCAGAAATTAACTGCACTATTTGTAAAACAGTAAGGTAGCAAGACAGCTCCATCAACAAAGCCACCTAAATTCAAACTACCTAAAAACTCACAGTTGCTTCAATGTCAGTTATACATTAAGAATCCCTGTGGACTTTCTCCTATGAAACATGAGTTCTGTATCAACATCTGGACAAAATACCTATGCAAACAATTAAAAAAATTACAACATAAAACACCACAGCCAAACTCATGATGAAATAATCCCTAATTGTTACTGTTTAACTTAATTCTGCCTGACCTAATACAGTATCTTGCTCACTTACCAAGTATTAGCACCATAACCCATGTCAGAACACTTAGCCACGTATAAAGTAATTTTTATGAAAAAATCTATTAAAGTACACAAACCCTGCAGCAAATTCTCTCAGCAAGCTTAGATATGGGAAATTACCAATTCACTTACTTTAAGACAAGCATTCTACTACATCTGATGAAAATGCAAATCAAACTGACATTTAAACCCTTAACTAAAATGTGAGTGTTGCTTTGCAAAGGCCCTCTTTAAAGATGACAAGTAGCCTTGAACAGACTTGAACAACAGTCCTCCCATGAGCAAGCATCCTAATTGAGATGTTTACACCATCACATGTAATGACACATTAACCAATTGGAAAGAGGTACAATCATTTGACAGAATATAAAATAATGAAAAAAATAGCTTCCTTAAACCAGATTCTCTGGTCTGACTGCAGGTTCATGACAAACTGTGCATATTGTTGATTTTACAAGTAGGTCAGCAAATACAGCAGAAAACTACTAAGTCTGAAAAGCAAACACATGACCTGACAGCACATATGCAACATGGTCTTATGGTACCGTTTTGGGTTTCTTAATGTAACTTCAATCCAAGAACCTGCTTGACTGTGGATAATTGTTAAAACCTAATAGTCTCATCCGCTGACCATGTATTAGTCTAGATATCAAAAATCCATCTCATTGAGGATAAAGAAACCATTTCTTTGAAAACAGCAATGTTCTGTTTAGTTTTATATGGCAAATTTTTAACACTTCATTAGGCTGTAGGCATGAGACAAAAATCAAAAACACTGTTCAGATGAGTTTATGATCTAAGTGACAAAGATAAGTCTGGGAGAAAACCACAAAACAGAACAGAAGTCTGGTGACACTGTGTACTTTATTTTGTCACTATATGGTCTGTGCTTTGCTTTAAATGCTAAAGCTTTGTAAAATTACAAACTAATAAAAAGAAAGGATCCTTACTGTGCATATGCTTGCTCTTCTTGGAGAAGAGCAAGCATATGCACAATAAGGAACAGAAAAGTTTGTAGAAATAGACCACAAAAGGCCATTCTGTCAGTAACAGAATGGTCACTGACAAATGGTGGTGACAAACGAATTTCTAAAAGCAAATTATAAAAGCATAATTCCTTTAATTTAATTTTGAAAGTGTTTGGAAAGCTCAGAATCGACAGAAAATCCACCCAACAGAGCAGACACAGCTTCCAATCATGTGTTTCATGGCTATTGTGAAATAATTCAGAAAAACAAAGTGCAGAATTGTCAACCACTACCTCTCCCAAACGAAAGTTTTCAGTTAACCTACGGCTCAAAAATGCTGCCAAAAAGCAAAGGCATATTCTATACATCTTTGGTTTTCTCTTACATGCCACTAACTCAACACTGAAAAGTGTTAACAGTGAAAAGTCATAACTGAGAATGCATTTTTCCATCATGCATGTAATTATGACACTGCTTTCAGGGGTCATCTATTTTATAACACACAAGACATTGGAAGCCTGTAAATCCTACTAAATAACCACATGACAGTTCTGGATTTCATTAGATAAATTCATCAATGTAACATTTTTTCCCTTATATAATAAGTGCACCTTTTTAAAAGAAGCAACAGCACAACTGTTACTGTTGCTGACAAATAAAAAGAAATCCACTTCTCAGACAAGTGTCTAAACGGCCTAAATAAAAGATCAGCATTTTGGGGGTTAGACTAGTAAGGAAGAAAACACAGCAGAAGATATCTTAACTTGCACTGATGCTATCTGTATCATATTGTTCACCAACACAACCACTTACATCAAGACATCTGTTGTCCCATTCTGCAATAAAATTCTAGATAAAAAGCCTCCAGAGGTTGCATCCAATTCTATTAAGAAAAAGCCACACACAATAATTCTGTAAATTACTCTGCTTACAGTTCTGAGATGAAAACATAATCTTGAAAGCATGGTGAAAACATTTCTTTTTAACAACCCTCATAAGTAAAAAAACACTACAGAAACAATTGCAGACAATTTTAATTTATTTATTCATATATCTTATGAACTCCATGCACTGTGTCACAAGTAACTCTTTTATAGTGTGGCAAAATTCCAGGTTACAGAGATCACTTCCCTAACAAAAGCCCAGTCCCCTGTTTTATCCTATTGTATGCTTAGATTCAAAGCACACATTCACTCAACTTCAACTCCAATATGGCAACAGCTAGAGACTGAAGAGCACATTGAGAGAGCTGTGAGAGCTGTCTGAATACCAACTTACACAGTGCTTAAAACTAATACCAACTATTTGACAATTTAGGATTCTGACATGCATGCTTTCCCAAAAGCTTATTTTAGTTCATTTAGGTGTTCAGACTCAATATCAGATCATTAGAAAAAAAGAAACCAAAATAGAAGAAAAACAAGAGTAAACGTAAATCATAAGCAGAGAAGCATACTGGTAATCAAGAATCCTCCTCTGAATGAGTAAATGGGACAAGCTACTCCTAGCTTGAAAGGGCTCACAAAACTGGTTTTGACTGGCAAAGTCATAGCAGATAGTCCCAACAACCTACAGGATGTTATTTTCATTAAATATTCAAGGCCAGCACTTATTCCTGTCATTGTCACAAGTTTGTTAATACTAAAGAAAGGAAACGCTGAACGATTTTTATATGTACAACTACATCAGTTGCCTATTCTTGCTGCACACAACTCACTTATCAAGGGTTAGGCAGAGAACTCCACTTGTCTATGACACCTTCTTCCTTAGCGACATTACCTTGTCTCTTAATACCTAGAGCCCTGTGGGTGAATTTCCAGAATTCAAGAGATAACTAAACCAATTTAAAATTAAAGCCACAACTGCCAAAGGAGTAAAACTTTCAAAGGGCCAACTCTAATGTTCCTTTCATTCTTTCATCAACTAAATAAACAGGCTTATATTTGTTCATTAAGCTTTACAGCCCTGTAAAAAACATCACTAGTCCATCATAAGCTCCATTAAAATAGAGATGCAGGCAGGAAAGATGATGATACACAGGACTGCACAGCTGCCTTGTGAAACCTCATCTTCAGTTCCAAAGTCAATCTATCAAACAGCAATTATCTCATTATAGCATTTCAGAATGCTGATATTTCTCATTTCAAGCATCCAAGTACTTAAACCACCAGAATGAAAATGTTTGACAAGCTACCAATGAAAACAGTTATGCTGGCTCTTAAGTGTCAAGGAATTATCTACAGCATGTAAACCTAAAACTTCTGATTTAAGGAAAATGCTTGGAGCAGAGGTCTCCACAGTGGAGTGTATTTAACAGAATCCAATCCAGGAACTTTTCATACCACTAAAAAAATACATAAAGTAAAAATTTAAAAAGGTGTTCATTTTGGTATTATTTCATTCTTTCTTTTTTCTTTTAAAAATCTGAAACAGGCATCCAAAAGACGTGGTTGATGCCCAGACTCTACTAGTGTATATAAGAGCATTTGAATAATGTTCTTAATAACATGAGTTAACTTGATTGCCCAGAATTGGTCAGGCAGTTAGACTAGGCGACCAATGTAGCTCCCTTCCAAACAGATGAAAAAAATTAGACTACATTGTGTATGCTAGATAATGTGTATACTAGTACAGTAGACATGCATTTGATTCATAAATAAATGTCACTATATCTGGGGGCTGTGCTCAACAACCTTTCACCAACACTGGTGCACGATCAAAATCATTCACCTGAGTGGTCTTCTCTACCCACAATCCAATCTCTCCTAACATGAAAGAAGTCAAGAATTTTTTGGTTCAAAAACAATAGCAGAATTCCGTCAGTTTTTTTTCAACACCAATTACCCTGTTTTGAGTCTTAATACCTATACTGATTATAAAACAGGAAGCAATCCACACTTTGGGATCAACTTTCCTTAGTTCCACTAGCTCTTGGTGCACAGTAGGTGAAAAGGAGTTTTAAACATTACTATGTCACCTTAAAAACATACATACTGAATGCAAGCTCACACACCTGGAAGCATTTTAAGCATTTCAAAGAGCTCTCTTTCTGAAAATTTCAAAACAGAACTTTCCCAGTCTCATCCCCTCATTCTTAAATGAAACCTTTGATACACAACTGAAATAGTAACAAGTCTTAACAAGAATGCCAGCCTGAAGGCTTTTTGTGACAAGAAATCAAGTTAGTTCAACCTGACAGAATTTATCCTTGTTCCAAAGACTCTACTTCTGACTAATGAAAACATTTTCTAGAATGCAGTAATTGTATTTTATCGAAGTTCAAACATATGATTTTAAGCTTTACCTTCAAAAACAAACAAGAAATTGAAAAAAAGAAAAGCCTGGGGAAAAAAATCCAACAAACCACATTCAGGACCCCACCTAAAAATGCAAGAAATTCTGCTTTAAAATGACCTTGACCAAAACTTGTATTCTTCCAGGTTTCTGATAACACCCAGTTGTCCACAGAGGCTATGAGATGTAACATGTTTTTCAGTTTAAGATCAGTCAGCAGTCAGGCCTGGTGCCTGTTGGCACCTTCCTCAAAAGCACCCATTACAAATGGACTCAAAATCTATTTTAAATATATTAATGATCTGTAAGTTTAGTCAACTCTTCTGCACCAAGTGAATTCTTCTAGTGCTGTGTGTAGCAAGTCATACAATGTTTAACATTTCAAAACAAGTCTAAGCATGCAAGCTAATGAACCTCGTCCTTAAAAACAGACCATAAAGTAAACTTCATTCTAGACAACAGGGCACATCTTGTGAAGCATTTCATGAGCCTGTTGTTTTCTATGTCTTTCCATGAAAAAGATCAGCTCTGCCGTGTTGACAGACTACAACTACAGGTTCTCCAACTGTAAGGCAAAAAACTAAGAAGTGTACACTTTATATACACTGTGTGACATAAACCAAAGAAAACGGAGGCCAGATGATGCTGTTCACACAGCAGAGTTGATTATGTGCCAGCCGGATACCTGTCTAGGTTCAAAAAACAGCATGAGCACCCCAGCCAGGAACTACTGAACAGCCTTACTGAGCACAATAAAACATAACATGATGAAATTGCTGCGTATCTTAAAAACAAGATTTTAAGGCTATGACTGTCATTTGACATTTTTCAGTACAAGCTTTCTAAAACTGGCTTGTTGTTTTCCCTGGTAATCTGAGATGAACTTCATAAACCACCTGGATCTAGAGATATTTATAGACAGATTTAGGGTCTAATCTAGGCAGTATTTAAAAGGATCCAGCATCAAAATTCAAAGTCAGTATCACAGTTTTCACTGACTGCATCAAATCAAACATACAAACAGCATTTTTCTTACCAGATAATACAATGTGATGTCAATTATTCACACAGTTTCAAACTAGATATAGGTAAACCAGCACCTTCCATGCAAAAGCCATGACAAGTCTTCTTTAGAGCCACAAAACTTTCAAACTTTCCATAAAAAGAAAACTTTGTGAACTTCTACGTTACAACATTCTGGGTAATGACAGCATTTGCTCCATGTTTTACAGAGTGCTTCATATCTTATATATTCATATATTCGTTATCTAAACACAGACAATACAAAGGGGAAGGCCATGAAACATACATGCAAAAACCCCTGTCACCAATACTCCTTATGTTAAGCACAAGCAGAATGTACAGCCTCAAAAAAAAAAGTTGCTTGGAAGTCTCGTTTTTTAGGAAAAACCAGTGTTAACTGTAAGCAGATTGGTGTTGCATATTTTCTTAAGACTATACCACTATCACTAAACATCGTGGATAACCGCTCAGCTTCACAAATACAGGAATATCCTGTAAAGTTAGCATCAAATTTTACAACCGTTTCTGGAAGAAAAAAAATTAGCAGAGGACAGGTCTTTTCAGCTGACAGAGCAGCGTCCAAGAGCTTATAAAACGGTGGATACTCACTCTGCAGTACCAGATGCTTAGCTGAGATGGGAACAAAACTGCGAAGAAAGCTCTCTGGGGATCCGTCTGGATGTGAAGCGGTCGCTCCAGGGACTCCAGAGGACACAAGAGCCTCTTGGGCCAGCCGCTAAGGAAATACATGGCTGAAGATTCCCAGAGGAGCTGGCGCTCAGCCTGCTCTAGCCTAGGCGGGGGAACAGCGGGGGCATCAGCGGAATGAGAGACACAGCATCCGCGGCAAACCACGCATAATCACCGACGGGACCGCTGGGCACAGCACCACTGGGGACGGGGAGCTGAGACCTCGCCGGCGCTGGGGCAGCCGCCGCCGGTGCAGGGACGAGAGAGCGCCGCAGCCGCCGGGGGTGGGGGCGGATGTGGGCTGGGCAAGGGCCGGGCGGCCTGCGGGAGGCGGCGGCGAGGGGGACGCGGCCGGGCAGTCACTGCTCCGAGCAGGCGCCGGGTCGCTGCGGCGGCGGCAGCGGCGGCTCCGCCCTCCCGCGGGTGTCTCGCCCGCCCGCGCTACGGATCGGTGTCGTCGCCGTCGCCGAGGCCCCCGCCGCCATCTCCTCCCCCTTCCGCTTCCGCTCCTCTTCCTCCTCCTCCTTCTTCCGCTCCTCCTCCTCCTTCGGATCCTCCCCCTCCGTCTTCTCGTTCTCTTGATTTTCCTTTTCCTCTTCCTCTTCTTTCTGCTCCTTCTTTTTCTTCTTTTCTCCCTTCTCCTCCTCCCCCTCCCCTCGCTCCGGTGTCCGAGGCCCCGAGGGGCGGTGGCGGCACGGGGGGGCGGGGCCGGGGCGGGCCCGAGCTGGAGGAAGTGACGTCACAGAGCGTCCGCATCACTGGTCCGGGCGGAAAAGGCGCGCCTGACGCTGGGGCTGAGGGGGTCCTTGCGAGTGTGGGGAGCGAGGACGGAAGGGAGAGGAGCGGGTGGGGGGGGAAACAGAGAACCAGAGCCGGGGGTGGCAGGATAAGGAGGAGCAGGTTCAAACGTAAAACGAGTGGGTGTGGAGTAGATCTGAGGAGGAAGTTATTTGCTGTGAGGGGGAGTGAGGCCCTGGCGCAGGTTGCCCCGCCAAGCTGTGGATGGCCCGTCCCTGGAAGTGTTTAAGGCCAAGTTGGATTGGGGGTCTGAACGACCTGGCCTAGTGGAGGCACCCCTGCCCATGGCAGGGGGCTTGGAACTGGATGACGTTTGAAGTTCCATCTGACACAGGCAATTCTATGGTTCTGTCATGAAGTCCACGTGAGAAGGCCTTGTGAGTGTCCAGTCTGAACATTGTCCCTGAGGTGGTTTTGGGGACAAGGATGAGTGCAGGGTGCAGTTACTCACGCAGTAAGTAGCTGCTGCATCTTGTGTTTGACATCAGGTGCTACCACAAACTTTTTTCCCAACTGATGTGTTGGACTGAGGATCCACACTGTTATTTTTACCCAAGACCTGTTTGTTAATCGTGTTTCCATCATTGCCCAGATGCTTTTGTTCACACATTGTGGAGAGAGCAGGAACATGTGGTATGAAGAATGGAAAGTAGAAAGCTGTAGCTTTAGAGGTGGTAGATCAGGTTTGTTAGTCTTTTCCTGTAAGTGGAAGATAAAAGGAAATAGAAGAGAACTAAAGATAAGATCTCTATGCCATTGCAAGGGCAGTGCCTCTGTTGGAAAGAAATAGTGTAGGAATAATCAGAAGAGTTTTATGAACCAGTCCCCTTGCACTGCCTGTTAGAGGAGTTTGCAGCTGCCTGTTAGAGGAGCTCTGGACTGAGCTGTCTGGTAATAGGTCTCGCTGCACAAATTACGCAGTGCTCCTCAAAGAACATAGGTTATCTGCACACCTAAGGCCTTCCCTGCAGCTTTCTGGTTACATTACCATGAATTTTTGTTACCATCTGAATACCATTTTCCAGCTGAAATGTTTTCATCTGAGCACAAGCACAAAAAGAGAAGTGAATTAAGAGGACACATATATTAGAATCCTAACAAAACCATAGTATAACTTGTAAAAAAAATAGTAGTAAGGGAACGAAGTACCCAAATGTTTAATACCTTAGGCTTTTAACTGGGCTAGTTGGAAATGCCTTAAAATCAAATTCACCACTCTCAAATATATGCCAAGCAGTGCTTTATGCTACAAATACTCTCCTTGCTGAAGTCTTTTCTCTGAATCATTTTGATCTGTGTTTTTGACTGCTAGCCTTCTAAATTAGGAAATGGAAGTTATGTTAGGAATGTGGTATCATCTCATTTTACTGTCTCTCCTGTTTACTCACTAAGTAAACTGTACAAAATACACACTGAAGAATAGCTACAACTATAGAAACATCCCTCTGGATTAATTGCATTTAGCCAAGTTCATTTTACTTGAAAGTAAGGAGAGATTTGTCAGAGAAATTCCGTGAAGCAGTTAGTAAGAGACCTTCATGTTTCTCATACTTGTTTGTAGCTTCCTTAGTTAATGCTGCAGCATCCTAAAAAGGCTGTGTAAGAAGTAATCCATACTTCCAGATAATGCTATTCGTACGTGTGGATCAATGTCAGATTGTGTATCAAGACTAGCATTAATGAAGAAAACAGCTTCTGCTTTTAATAGCCACTACATGGTAGGATTTTGTAGTAACTGTACAAAAAGTACAGTTTTTGTGCAAAAAGTAGGGACTGAAGCCTTTGCAATTTTTGGATTGCTGCTATTGTTCTTTTCTCTGTGGAGAGACTGGAGGCACATATTTGAAATCATGATGATGGCTCTGTGTTGTTAAAAGTGTGACTACGGAAATCCTCACACCAATAGTACAAATGTGATCCAAACTATGTAATGGTTTTGGTACATTTTTGTAGGCTGAATCAGGAACAAATCTAGGTGCTTAGAATGGTAAGTCAATAGTGATCAACTTTTTCTAATAATAGTCTGTTTGTAGTTGGCTAGAAAAGCATCTCTGAGTGTTGCAGTATGGGATTATAATTCATAATACTCTAGGATTCATAAGTTGTTCAGAAATTAAATGTGTGCAGTGGACCAAACTCAGAGAGTTTCTTGAACAGCTCTGGCAGTGGCTACCAAGCCGCAATAGTGATACCAAGCCCACTAGGTGATAGTGGCAACACTATGATAAAGCTCAACAGAATTGTGCAAGCCCTTTATACACAAAGGTCCACTTGCCAGTTGACATCAACTTCACCAAGCTGAAAATAAGTCTTGATGGCAGCTGCCTATTTAGTGATGTGGTTTTGGAAACTACGCTCCTGAGATGATTGTGTCCTGGAATTAAGAGCTCATGCAGAGATGTGGGAACATGCAGGGACATTGAAATGTCATAAGCCTAGGTACCTAAGTTTGGATATTAGCCGGCTAGTGAAAGGAAGGAAGAGATACTGCTGTTGTGTAGTTGCCTCTGTTAAGATTCCTGGTGTTGATGTGCAGGTGTTGCCCTGAGCTGTGCCTTAGATTGTGCAGCTAGCTCTCACCTTATGTGTCTGCAGCTCTTGCCTAAGCAGTAACAGTGTTAGTTCCTGCATATTAAATTTAAAAGAACAATTACTCTCCCCCCCCCCACCATTGTCACTACTAGCAATATAGCTCAGAGTAAAAGAAGAAAACTCAGAAAGACTGAGGCATGATCACAGTCAATGTCATAAAGTTTTTGCCATGCTGCTTACACATGCAGACATTGTGTCATATAAAACACACTAAGTTTATGACAGTGAGTGAGCATCTGTGTTATGTACATTAAAATGTCTTCATTAAGTCATCTTGACTTAAACTGGTTGTGGAACAAATGAATCTTTCACCTTGCAGATTTCTTAAACTGGTTGTGGAACAAATGAATCTTTCACCTTGCAGATTTCTGCTGATGGAATGTGAAGATTGCCATAGTTTAGCCTGTTATTTAAACTGCCCATGTTGTTAGTCATCTGCTGATCCACTAAGACATTCACATTGAAAACAGTTCCAGATAAACAGGACAAGGTAGGACAGATATTCAAACCATTTTCCCACAGACCATCCACAGAGGTGTTCTCAGAGGGTGAGTTATAATGGTTGTTATCATCCTTAAAGATGAAATCTAGAGTATCGAAATAATAATAACAGAAATTTTAAAAAAACCCAAACACTCCAAAACCAACCCAGTGAAAGAGAAGTGATTTCTTGTAACAAGAAAATCTTGCATATTTTAAAAAGAAGAAAACCAAACAAAGAGTGGATTAGATGCTAAGGCTAGTCAGTTGCAATTAGTAAAGAGGAAAATCACTCTGATTATTTCAGACAATTTCTGAAATCAGCTGAGAGAGATTTAAGGAGTATTCCTGTGAAGAGACTGTTAGGAGGAAGGGGAAGAACAGTTTATTATATTGTTACTACTCAGTGCAGCAGTTCATGCTTAGGCACAGTGGATGGCCTGAAGTACTGGGACAAAACCCAATAATTCTGGTGCAGAATACAGTACAGTTTTAATCCTAATGTTTAGATTTACTTTCTGACAATTTTTTCAAAGTTGTTTACTATACCCAGCTACATTTAAATACAGTAAAAATCTAACTTTGAGCTAAGAAAGTGCAAGTAATAAAATCGATCAGATGAGTTCTAAATGATTTTTCTAGTAATCAGTCACTCACAAATGGTCACAAATTTATTTGGCAATATTATTTACCATTTGTTAATTTATAAATTAATGCAATTATTAATGGTTATTTTTAGATCATTCTCTGGTTATATGTAATATGCTGCCATCCATTTTATAGTGTATTTCGTACACATCACATGGTACCATTTCAGTTTTTGACTGAACAAAATATGCCACCAGAAGTATAAAACAGTAGTGTTAGAACCCAGTTTCCTGAATTCTTCAACAGTGTGTTGCAGTAATGTTTTGTTTTGGATTTTTTTTCCAGTGGATAAATCAAACAACTGACACATTTCTAAATTTATTAAATTAGTATATAGTATACTTAAATTAGTATACTTAAATTAGTATATACTATTGAAAAGTGGCTTTCACCAAGCATTCAAGAACCCAAAGCTAAAATTGAAGTCAATTCAAGCTTACTAGTGAATTTTAGAGTAGAGAAAGTTGTGATTATGATTTAGTTAGGTTAGAAATCAAATAAATTTGGGCCCAGAATACTTTCTTTTGTTTATTATCTCTGAGAAAATAGGAAGGGAAATCATGACAGAGCTCCTTCCATGCATTAACAGCCATACCAATATATAAAGACAGAAAAAAGGGAGACAAGTATTTCAAAGTTTTTGAATGCCAAAACCATGGTATATCGGATTTAACATACCTAGCACAACATTTGCAGAAAATCTGTGTTCTTCAGATTATACAGCCCTGAGGACTTCAATTTGGTTTTCATAGCTGCTATAAGTTCAGTGGAGGGTATTTAAAAAAAAAAGTCTTCTGCATCAGTAAAAATATCCCTAGAAATACAGTCTGTTCTTTCAGACTTCATTATCTGGGTTTCAGTGACTGGTGAATATGCTCTTGCTTTTGTGAATAGCTTACCAGGGAAGTATTTGCTTTGTGCACACAATTACTTTGCCAAAAGCCATTGTGGTTTCTGAACTGCGTTCCTTCAATATTTGATACTAGGAAGACAAAACATCCAGAATCACTGATCATTTTTGAAATCTCAGCTTTAGAAAATAATTAAATTCTTTTCAATTCTGGAACACACAGTGCTGCCTCCTGTGCAAGCACCGACATAAGAACTGCAGATCATTTTATTGCATTGGGTCACTGCTGCTCAATAAAGAGTCTGTATATAAACTATATATGACTTTGCAAGAAGAAAAAGGGATGGTAGAAGGAACTAACTGACTCAGGTATGCATTTGCTAACATAATTTTCAATATGAACCAGTGCTGGAAAGACATTTTATACTCACTGTAAACAAACTGACCAAAGAACCCTGCAAGCTGCTGTGTGTAGAAGGAAATTAATGAAACTTTTTTGGGGTGGTAACTGCATGTTTTTACCAGGTAACACCACCTACATGAAGTACAGGCTACACAATAGGGTTAAATTATATTAGATGGATATGGGAGTCGCAGACAAAAGAGTTGGAGAGATAGGAGCTCTTGCTTATGGAAGCATTGGTAGATAGGATGGCCTAGACTTGTCCTGTATTATACATTTAAATTACTGTTTTCACTAGGTGTTTCTGAAATTTTGTGAACATCTGCTTTATTGTATAATTTGAAATTCAAAGGAAGTGCACTTGAATTATATTGCTATACATAATATAGCTATACATATAATCCATAACACATGTGTTACAGTGTTACGTGTAATAGATCATGCCTCAGCTCTGCTAATGGATTTGAATGTTTTCATTCAAATCCATTAGGTGAACAGTAAAGGACAGCAGATGCTGGAGGTGGGGGTCTGATCTGGAGGTCTATTGAACATCCTCTGCATCATGGAACACTCTATATCCAAGAGGCAGGGCCCTGACTTTCAGGTGACAGGATGTAAAACACATCCACAGGTTTCTTCTTGAGCAGATATAAGGAATAATTAAAAGGAATTATTGGAATTAATACCAATATAGCCGGATGGGATGTGCCTGGGCTTGTCTGGCCCTTGCTGCTTGACCAAAAGGCAGCAACTGTGGTGTTTTCACCTCCGAGAAACCTTTGGCTATCTGGATGCTGCAGCTGGGTGCTTGGAGGCAAGTCCAGACATGCAGTAGCTCAGTTTTACCTTGGCAGAGAAGCTTTAAGGCGAGGTGAAGGAAAAGGAGTCGGATTCTGCTTGAAGGTGTCGATCCAGAGCTTTATTCCTGCCCCACAGGCCTCTGAATCCAGCAACAGCTCCCACAGAACTCCTGAACCCCGTGGTTGCTGTTCATTTTAACCCTGGGGAGAGGGGGAGGGAAGGGGTCGGGATCCCACCAACCAGGTGCAGGGCAGGCAGGTCTCAGGTGAAAGGGACACCTGGGTGAGCCAGTGGCCCCCCCAGGCATGCAGAGCATCTTTTGAACTCTGCCAATCCCTCAACACCCTTCTGGAATGTCATGACTGACAGACAGCACTCAGCAGGGGTCAGGGTGGGAGGAGAGGTGATTGGCACCTGCGGAAGGACCGGGATACCTGAGGCAAGCTGTAACATCACACTGCAACAAGGAATAAAGAAAATACTGGGATTTTCTTGCATAATTTTAGTGGATCTTAACCTTGTCTTCTGTGTCTTTTCATTGTAGGCACTTATTTGGACTGACATGTGTATTAAATAACCTCTAAAAGTATGTTAAGTTGCACACAGTGTTTAGCAGTGCCCTCTGCAGGCTTTTTCCATGGTGGTTAGAGCTGTAGTAGCTCCACTCTGTCCTGATTATGTGTTTGTAGTGGTTGAGCTGGTTCTTTTTAAATATTTTCCTAGCCGAGCATCATTTGAACTTTGGAATTTTATTCCCAAGCTGCTTGGAAACATACACAGAGCGCTGTAAGTGATTCATGAAATGGCACACAAATTACATGCTTGTTTCAAGAGCCTGGTTTCTTATAAGTTTTTGTGTTACAACTGAATAGAGTTCTGAGCAACAGGAATTCCAACTCCCCTCTCCCCTAGAAACTTCTTTCTGTCTGTACTGGCTGTATCTAAAAGAAAAAGGTGATCAATTCAGCTTTTAGTTCTTTCTGAACAATGATTACACACACAAAAAAAAAAATCAACTTTTTTTTAAGGGCCTTTTGTCACTTTCAGCCAAGTTGACACTGAAATAGAACTGTCCAGACTTCCTTAAAATACAACTGCAAGTACAATGGAAATTGGCAGTGTTGGACAAGGCATTGTATTTTGAGCTGTCTCCTATAGAAGTCCAATGTAAAACTATTTACAATTATTTTTTTACCTATTTGTTAATAATTTATATGTTGTGGCCTAAAGTATCTTCCAGTTGCAGGACAGAACTTGGAAATAATTCCTCTCTTGGTAAATTACATGAAAATTAATTGCTCATTCCAAATCATCATTGATTAAATGGTAGCCCTTTCAATGCAAAAATATCATCACATAAAATAGAGCCTTTTCATTACTGTATTTATTAGTAAATTGCTCTTATTCCTGACTGTGCCCTGCACATTAAGTAAAGTATGTTTTCTAATTATGAGTCTCAGAACAGTGAGGACAGTTACAAGCTAAGTGTTCTGTCTTCTAGTTTGAGACTGTGCAGGGACAGCTTTGTGATTTCTAGGATGTCATCAAAGTCTTTGTTGCTAAAATCTTATTAAGAATATGTGCATCACCACACTTTAATGTGAAAATTATTTAAGGGACAGATTTGAAGTTTTTGTCAAGCAAAAGCTTGTACTTCAGCAGAAACTGGAGATCTGAAGTGGCAAAAGATGTTACATCAGGACTGGCTGAAAATACGCACACACAAAAAAAATGAATACTGTCAGTTGTATTCTTAGATAGACCTGACAAATATTAAATAACCAAAATGAAAAATAAAACCATTAAATAAGAATGCACTGGAAAAATATAGAAAGTTCGTTGACTGTATTCACATTTAGAAAAATCTAGGTATTTTCTAGCCTCTTCAGAGGTATTACTTTGGAAAGTCAACACTGTGTGGAGCTAAAGAGCTTGTTCTTCAGAAGATTTAAATTTGCATCAAAACAGCGAAGTGAAAGGAGAAGTGCTACATGAACTTCTGCTTTTAGGCTATACTGCAGTAATCACATTTTTTTCAGTCACTGAATCATGCCATCTTTTTAGCAGTTCCTTGACAGAGTTAAATAGATATTTTCCTAATTGTAGTCAAAGCTCTCATTTGCAGTTAATAAAAAAAAGAGGAGCATTTCAGTTTTTGTAGACCATACCCACAAAAATATTAAGTGGGAAGAAAACTGGTTGAAATGCTGGTAGCAGAAAGTACAATTCTGTACACCAAAGCTTACTTGTTTTGATAACTGTTATTTATAATTGGATGCCAGTTTTTCAGCTTGGATACTGCTTTATGACTTGGCTCATTATTTAGTTATAGTAAATAAATAAGAACATGCAGAAAACTTTCATCTCTTTAGGCGTCATACAATGAAACATAGCCCCAGTTGTTCTTAAATAATCCCGGGGAACACAGGTCTTGGAGTGACTGGATTACAGTCTTATTAAGAGTATCTACCAGATTTTATTAAGAATACTAATAAGGATTCTGCTGTATTAAGGATTATTTTTCTGTTTTACTTATGTAGGTCAGTGAAAAATTTTAACCAACCCCGAATATATTGAAATTATCTCTGTGACAGGAAATATATGTCTTACAGAAGACAGATGCAGGCAGGAAGATGTTTAGTCAGAAGACTCATTTAGCAAGCAGGTGCTTTAAATGCCTTAGCAACTCACATTTGCTTCAGTAGTATGTAAATAGATTCAGCTGTACAGCGTTACTTTTTAGTGTGACATACTGTACTGATAAGAGGTTCATATTTACATGTTAAAAATCACTTAAGCATACTTCTAGTACACTCCTAAACTATAGCTACAGTATCAGCTTTTAAACACTTTTTTAGTCACTGATGTTTTGCCCTAACAAATGCCAGCTCAATATTATTGATAGTAATAGGAACATTATTTTGTCAGGAAGTTCAAAATGGTCTTGTCACATGAACACAGTGGGCTGTTTTGAGCCTTTGATGTCAAGAAGGGCAACAGGAAATTATTAAGTAAGTAGGATCCGACCAATTGTTAAATTCATTGGAAAGAATGTGAAAAGATATTGTACATGACATGAAAAGGACTGCAAATGTGAATGTACCTTTGACGTATGTGGGTGAGGGCCTGCATATATGTTGATCATCCAGAGAGGAGGAAGAGGATCAGGCCACCTGTGTGTCCATGTTTATGTGAGTTCAGTTTCTGTTTGCGTGGGAGATGAAGAATTAAGAGATGAGGGGGAAGCATTGTC
This sequence comes from Serinus canaria, assembly GCF_022539315.1. Taxonomy (NCBI): domain Eukaryota; kingdom Metazoa; phylum Chordata; class Aves; order Passeriformes; family Fringillidae; genus Serinus; species Serinus canaria. The sequence goes on from NC_066343.1 coordinate 48,283,771, forward strand.
AAATCTGTCAAACTGAATGATATGAACAAGGATTGGTATTCACTGTCCTTTCCAGTACAAGACTTAGGAAGTATCCAGTGAAGCTTGCATTTGGTTAGGTACTAAATAAGCAGAAGGGCAAAATCAGTGTGTTCACTGCTTGAATAGGCTGTTCCGTTGCAGGTGTGGGTTTTCTCACCATTTTATGGTTTTTTTCCAAAATCAGTTCATCAGCCAGGATGCATTGTTACTTGGTAAGGATGAACAAGATTGCCTAAAGGTTAAAAATCATAATGCTCAGAATGAAACCGACTCTCATTCCTGTGTTGCCTCACAGGTGTTCCCCAGTATTAAATGGGGTAAAACTTCAATCCTTCAATCACAGTATCCAATGATCCTCCTTTTATTTTATTCAGGCAACACATTTCAAAAGGGCATGTTTTGCTCTTTGATAGAGTATCCATTTTAAAACCTTGTACAAACAGAATTCTAATTAATCTCCATTGACATTTAAAAAACAGAACCTTGGTGACTCACCAATTATAAATTATTTTTTAATGGATAGATTTGCAGAATTTTATTTTTGTTTAATGTCCTCTGACGGACATCTGAGAGCTTATGAGAAAGCATACAGGCAAAACTGCTCTTCAAACCTTGCTTTATCATCTGGAAGAATTTACCAACTTGCATGGCTTGTAAGCAAGCACAGGACATTCATAACTGAAGTCAGTAGAAAAATTAGTTTTATAGATCTAGTCCTGCAACTGTTCAGTTTTAGAGCTGCTATTGAACATAGATACTTGTTACAGCTCAGTACACCTCATGATTTAGCTCTGTGTAAACATGGGAAAACCTGGTATGCCATTGCTCATCAAAATCTGGAGAAAAGCTGTATTTAAAAGAAGGGCTTGTCTTGAGTCATGTGACATGTGAGACTTTTATGTAGTCCTTGAAATACTGTGATTTCATCCCTCCTTTCTTCTACTCCCACTAAGAAGTAAATTCCAAAATGAAATTCCTCTTGCTGAGGCAGCAAACTAAAATTCCCGTGTTACAGGCAGAGTCCTGTGCTTTGTTGTAAAGGTCTCAAGAGAAATTTCCAAATGTAACATGCAAATCAGAATTAAGGAGCTGAAAACTCAGCTTTTGCCGGTAGAATAATGGAGGTGCAGTAATAGAGGTTTTTGCATAAGAGAACATTATAATTTCAGTATTGACAAACCCAGTGAAAATACTAGCAATCTGGTGTTTTAAGATGTAAAAGACAGGTAAAACACAAACCTCCCTCATGTTAATAGCACTGTTTGGCCTCTTTGACCAGTGCTAGGTGTCACTAAAAATGTAGGAACACCAGACCTAGATTCCGAAGTTCTCTTGTTACAAAGTAGATACTAGCATGCACTCATTGCCACTAGTGCACAGCAAATATTCTTAAAACGAGGAAAAAACACAGCAAGAAATTTTTTTTAAAAGTAGAAGAAAGATAACCAGATTTCTCAGTGATACTGTTGTTTTCCCTCACTGTTTCCTATGAGAAGCAACTTGAGCTGTATTTCTCATGGCATACAGAAACAGCCCTCACATACCCCCAGCATCCATGTACAGAGCACAGTGCTTGGGCATCAGACAGCTTGTCTGGTTGTATTTATAAATTCTGACTTGAAATGGCATCTTAGTCAAACAGCATAAAATATTTAGATCTCTGTATTAGTAAAATAAAGTCTTTAGAGGCTTACTGGCAAGAAAGGGATTATTTGAAACATCAGCCAGACAGTGGTGCCCTGACTTGGTATTAGTTATATATGTATTAATGTCAACAAATACATTGTAATTTCTTTTTTTTTTCTTGCGGCTGTTGGCACATACTGCTCAAGAGAAATGTGAAATATGAAATATGCAGAGGAGGGCAACAGGAGAGAAGACAGCAAATAGGACCGAAACCTATTACTGTAGCATACAATAAACCGCTACTAATTTAACAATCAAATTCCTGATTAAAGATCTCCATTAGAGTCATTTGGCTGTTTGAGGCATACAGTATGCCAGCACAGCAGTTAAATAACTGCATATCAGCACAGTTTACTTAGCTATTTAACTATTTTCTTTTCATATCCTCAGGCCTGCTTTAGTCAAACTTGTTTCAGATTTTCAGCAGTGTATTCTCTGTTGGGGTGGTGGAGATGATGCAGGAAAGTATCGGTTATTTTCATAATTTTCTTTTTTTAATAGTACTTGCTTTGTTCTTGCATTTTGCAGTTTGTTTTCTTTTCTTTAGTTGGTGAGATCTTATTATGAGATATTTGTTGTAATTCTCCATTACTCTTCTTGGTAATAGGTCTGTCTGTGTTCAACTGTGCTGATGATTTATTCAGCTGAAAATCACTTGGCTCTGTACCCTGTGATACCTTGTATAACACTATCTTTTAATTTAAAGGCCTTGCCTGAACATGATTATTCAGTAAAAGCAGAACTGCTGCAAAGAAGATCTCTAGCATTTGCTATTGCATTATCAGCCCTACCAGTCTTTTGGTCTGCTGACTTGTGAGAAGCTGCAAAATTGCTAAGTCACACTATGTGTCTGTCAGAAGCAGATGTCAGATGACATTTCCTTAGATATAACAAAGTTTCCTTTGAAAAAGAGAGAATAGGTCACTAAAGCATGTGACCAATTCCCCTAACTTGAGATAAGATCTGTTAGCAGCATTGTGGTCAGTTCAGCAGAACTTAGCTGTAAGCGAAGCTGGGACAAGGTTTTTTCCTTGATTAATGCTTTCAGAAAAAAAAATCTTGAGTGGGTGCAGGGATCATGTCAGCTAAATTTCTGCTCAGAGTTTTCCAAACCTCTGCTGAGATCTCAAACAGTTCTGAATTTCGCAAGGGAAAAAGTAGTGCTGCTGTGCAATGAAGAATTTACTGACATAACTTTTGTTAACAGACATTTAGCTGTGTGTATGAATAAATATATTTGAACATATGGGTTTCTTTATTGCAAAAGAAACTCCAAGCCCTTTAATATTTAAAATGATAATATGCAGGGCAGTGGTTAAATACAACAGTTAAAGGAACATTGTTACTCCAGAAGTGTCTGCTCTAAAAATAGGACTTGTGGGAGTCATGCTACTCTAATACAAAGATGATTGCTATTAAAACGAGGAATATTAAACACAGGATGTTTTATAGAAGGCAATGGACTCCTCATTGTTGTGTAGCTATATCTGACAGAGGGCTTTAGCTACCCTGGCCAGCCTCACTGGTGACGCCAGCAGTGCATCCTCTGCCCATGGGCCCACAAACCCCCTTTAAGTTCATGCCCAGGCACCCAAGCATTGCCTGACCCAAGCTGTAGGTAGGTCTGTGCCCAGCTCTGTCCTCTGGTGCCCTGACTTGCTCCTTTTTCTGACTGGGCCATTGGTGCATGCTGTGTAGATTGTCCTGTGTCCAGGCGTGGCTGGCTGTACCCAACCAGGACTCCTGGGTGGGTCTTGAACTTGACTCAACACCTTGACTGAAAAGGGGTTGTTTAGAGATGTGTTACCAACCCTCGTCCTACTTAACCTTGGTGTTAAGCCCTGCTGGGAGGATGTGGTGCTGAGGTTCCCTCTGTTTCAAACTCATAGCTCCTCATGGGGCAGTCCTGCTCTTGCACCTCACTGACAGTTTATCTTGCAAGGACAGTAAAACTAGTTAGATGACGATTGTAATGAGACTTCAGAGATGTGACTTTTATTTCTTTGATGACCTTCAGTCTGCTTTTGTTAAGGTACATACTTACCTTGTCCATCAGTAAAATGCATTTGGAAAATATTTCTAGATTCTCAGATACGAGATACTGCTGCTTCACTTAAGAAACACAAAGTCAGCTAATTAAATCCCTTTCTAAGGAAATTCTTACTTCTTGTGAAATAGATCAGATGAGAAATAGCAAGATTCAGTACAAAAAAGTAGTCCCTTTCTCACATCTTAGGAGAACTCACACCAAAGATAGAAAATGAGACCAAAATAGATTACCTTGTTCCTTCTGAAAGCAGTCATCTGCATTCTCAATGTAATTGCTCTCTCTTTTTCAGAAACACAGTCAGCTATTTTCCTGCTACTTTTACCTGCAACTGTTTCCCAAATTTCAAATAAATATAGTACTGTGATGCTAGGGTGTATGGCCTGCTCTTGGGCAGGCACTTTATGAAAGCAGGCTGGGCTTTTATAGGGTAAAGTGACTATCAGTCAAATGTCTGTAGGCCAGCTATGTCAAGTCAGCAGCTTTAGATAAGTTACCAGTAATACCACTGATTCCTTTATTAGGAGCCTTTTATCACCATAGCCAGTTTGCCAGGAAACATTTTTTTTTCCCAGAATGTTTTAAGTTCAGAATTGATGAGTCAGGCTGGTTTCAGCATTCTGCAATAGGAAAAGCAGCGTGCACCCTCTCCTCCATCCGTCACTGATGGGTTTTTCAAATAGGGTATTGTTCAAGCTGGGTATTGTCCATTCTAGGCAGAGCATTCTGCTCCAGTACCTGAGGCACATCAATTAACAATTGAAGCTCAAAACATGCAGATCAAAAAAAGATGCATGACTTATATCAATATCCAGCTCACAGCAGATGTATACATGATGACCTTTGACTGGAGAATATCCTTGGCCTTTTCTGCATGGTACTGGGATCCTGACTGTCTGGTTGATTATTTTGTAAAAAAAAAAAATCACTTCTACCATTCTTCACAGCTTTCCACATTTGAGTCAAGAAACTTTTAGCTTCTGCCTATGAACAATTCTCCTGTCAGGCCAAATTCACAACTAAATCTCAATGTTTTAGACAATAACCAGTCACCTTGAAGCACTAGGAGTGTTACATTATCCCAGTGCACAGAATAATAGTGTCTGCAGTATTAGAGACCAGATAGTTGACAGTGACTAATTGAGCAGCGTTGGCTTATGCCCTGAACTGGCTTCCAAGTATGTCTTGTTCAAGTCTGCCTCAGCTGAAGCAAGAAAGTGCTTCCTGCCTTGGACTTTTTTCACCCTTCTCTCTGCAGTCTCGGCACAACTGTATAACTCATCATTTTCCTGGGAGTACCCAACCCAAGCAACTTCCTCCAGTCAAGGTTCTAGGAGGACAGGGGCTCTAACCTGTCCTCTTGCAGCAGTTGTCATAAGCATTTTTAGTTTTGGAAAACCAAACAACTTTGTAGAAAGGAAGTTTGAGACTTTTTATAAAGGACACAAACAGTTCTTCATACACTCTAATATAGTGGCAATTAAAACAATGGAGTGAGTAGTCTCTTCTGAAGTTAAACCTATGTTAAGAGAAGAATGTATGGGACAGTAGAAATCGTTCCAAGTCACAACATATACTAATTTTCATCCATCTCTATGAAATTTCATTTAAATAAGCTTCACAGATGAGAATTCATTAGATTCTTCATCTCTAGGGTTTGGTAAATTAGATTCTGTGCCTGGTTTCGAGCATTTAACTGGATTGGAAGCAGGCTCTAACCTCTGACAGCTTCCCCAGTATCTCAGCAAGGTCTACTCTCTTGCATTTTACTTCACAACTCTTTAGGAGTATTATGTACATTCATGGCAAACATAGAGAAAATCAAAGACTTTGCATGGAGGTCTAAAATGTTGCTTCTGCTCAATACATTTTTCAGAAAGCTGTCTTGCTTTCTCAGTTTTATTACCACTCTGAGGGAGATCTGTGCACTAGGACTGCAATATTTTGGGGGTGTACAGAAACATGGCTCAGCAGTTACAACTTCTTATGTGAACTGCGAAGTTCCTTGAACTCACAGTGCTTCATCTGACTTTATTATTTTCACAAACATTCTGTGTCCCTCTTGAAAAAAAAACAAATTGTTGACCTACTCCTGTTCCCTATTCTCACCAACAGCTTCTCCTTTCTTAGTGATTTTCTCAAGTTTATACTTCTATTCACTGATACCTAGCCTCTGTTTCACCAGGTTTGCACAGTTAAGACTGACAGTTATCTATTTTACTTCTGTAAGGAGTATGTTTATCATATCACCTGAAAAAAAGTTGATTTCCTACACAAATACTGTTGTCCAGTAGTACAGAAATCCTCTTGCTAGCAATGTTGTGATTAGAACCCCAAATTCCTGACTACATAGATTCTTCCCCTCACCAGTGAAAGCACCACCTTCTCCAGCTGAGACTCAGGTAATCATCTCACCCTACTACCTGAAAAACACCTGTAAGGAATGAGCTTAACCCCACTGTGCAAATTTCTACTGCATCATTCTTTATGTAAAGTGGTTTCTAACACAGACTTTGCATGAAAGATGTTTCACTTCTCATTTGGAAAAGCCCATTAAGGAAATGTGCTTGTGAGTAAACAAACATTAGCTGCTGAAAATTGCATTGAGAATAAAACCAGAAGTGAACTCAGTATTTCGTTAAAGTCAGCTTTTAACAATATTTGCACAGTGCACTTACCTGTTTCAGCTACTTTTTACCATATGGCTGCATATTGAATTTGAGTGAAATATTAACAAGCGCTGGCTATAAAAAAGTATTACACAGCATGCTTGGCATATGGTGAGGAAAACCAGGATATCTTGTTGAACCAGTCATAGTCATTGATCTAAGGCTATACTTTCAGGCCACATGTTCATCAGAGTCAAAGAAAAAACAGGATTAAATAAAAGGATATGGAAGTTAATTTGAGCAACAAGTTTACAGCCAAAGGTCATTTTGGGTTAGAAGGAACTTCTAAGATTGCTTAGTTCATCCCCCTCCCCACAGAAAGAAAAGTTAAACTTGTTACTGTAGCAGTGACCCTTTATTGTATAGAGGTAGTTTGTAAAACCTTTCTCTGTAACAATTTTGTGGAGTAGGTAGGTATCAGTTTTGGTGATAAACCATATGGTTCTGTCAGATTAAAGGAATTCTGTAAGAAAAGATGACTGCAGTATTTCTTAAGAAAGAATAGGGCTTTCTTGATGTCCAAAATTCCAAAAGGCATTTCCAATTGCTCCCATGGTCAGAATCAGCTGCTGTTTTTCTAGTATGCAGACTTCAGTCTTGTAAGGCAGTTCAGTTGGCTATTAGAATATCTCTTCTGCTTCAGTCTTCTTCCAGAGATATTAACCTTCTTGATATTAGCAGTTGCTTTCAGACATGTCTATGGTAAAGGGAATCAAGGAAATAGTATGGGTTTAGGCTGCTGCCAATATGAAAGTGAACTTGGTACAAATAGCTAATCTTATTCTGCTCTATGCTCTTAATTACAGACCATGCTGCAGCTCACAGCTACTGAAAATGTTGCTGTTGCAGAAAAACTGAAATAAACCTACTGTAAGCCCTTAAAATCTCTGGTAGATAGCAGAGGTGAGGAATGGCAGAAAGACTAAAAACTCAATTTGTCAGTTGCTCCTGTGCTAAAATGGCAAGTACCTCACTCATACATAGTAAAGCAGGTCATTGGATTGGAAAAGATTTTCCTTAGCTGTACCAGAAAAATTCAATACTGAAAACAAACTCTCTACTTGCTTGAGAAAAAAGGTCATCTTAAACTTCAGTGAACTATGTTTCAGGTGACTACAAACCCCTGAGTAGATTCTTTGCACATGTTTTCACAAACATTCCACCAACTTCCGTTGAATCCCTACTTTTTTCTAGTACACTGAGATGCTATTGCTTATAACATGCACCTAGTTGAGACAAATGTATGGAGATGAATAGAGGCAGTACATATCAGAAAGGGTAACACTATCTTCTTATGCAAGGTATCCTCTCTGCTATTCAGAAATGCCAGATGACAGTACTCGTAAGTCAAATTCTAAAAATACTTAATAATTTTATGGTCTAACAACATCATGACTCACTGTCAAGTTCAAAACGATAAAAAAACCTAACAAAAATACAACAACACCACCAAACAAACAAAAACCCCCAACAACCCAATTTTCTTTTTAAACCCAACAAACAAAAAAAACAACAACAAAAAACACGGACAGAACACCCCAGACAAACAGAACATAAACCCTTCAAACATTTTGCAGGCAGTTTGTATGTGAGAACTCACTTCAGCTGTTTGGAGATAACAGCATGTAAAACAGTAGGTGAAGCAGAAAGAACAGAGACTCATCATGTCACACATGTATCAAATGCTCAGTGGTTTACAGTAAAAGACAAGTCTTGCATTAATTCATAGACATATATAAACTGGCCAAGCTGCTGAGAAGCTAACTTGCACATACTCAGATGTGACAGCTTCATAAGCATCCAGAGAGAGATGGTGAAAATAGAAACTCATGAGCCAAAATACTTTTCTAGGTATTCTTATAGTTATTGCAGTAAACAGCGCTGTTGTTCCATTCATAATGAAATAGAGTGGATAGAGCATAGGACTGTTGTAGAAAACTGAGCTGCCTCTGCCTAGGGATGCCAGGTGAAACCTTTCAGTGTTTCAATCCAGTAAGAGGGAAAGCAGGGTAGTGTTTTCCATGCCTGTAAAATGGGCAGGAAATGCTACCCACACTTGTTCTTTGTTGCTCACACCAAGGCAGCATTTATTTACCAATATAAAATACTGACAAGATGACTTCCATTTCAGTAAGGAACAATGATGATCACCCAAACCTAATTGCAAAGACTGCAGTGTACTATTTATGTTCATCTGCATAAATTCATATTTATTACTTCCATTTCATTTTCATGAGGAAAAAATAAATAGAAAATTGCAAGATTAACTATTTCCAGGAACACAGTGGGTTAGATTTCACCGTGGCTGACAGAAGAGCGAGGGCTCATAGTTCCCAGCAGGGTACAAATCTGGAACAGAGAGAAATTGCTTGACCATATATACTGACCCTTAAGTATTGCTAAATGGTGCAAGCCAGGGCACTTCCCAAGCTACTATTCCATATTAAGCTAACCAATGCTTTAAGAAGCTGCCTCTGATTCTCTGACATGTGCCTGATTTGCCATGTCAGCAAGGACATAGGATATTGCAAGCCTGGTGTGGATTTGTCCCAGCTGAATCCAGTGGCTACAAATGGGTAATTAAAGGTGCAATACAAAGCTATTAAATTACAGATGATGTCAGAGAGAGATTAGTTTTTCTCCTCCACAAGTAAAATCAGTGGCAGTCCTGGTTTTTGAAATCAGTCCTGGTGAAACGAGAGGGTGAATGATGATGTTCTGGTTTCATAGCAGCATTGTAGGTCCACTTTTTGCTGGAATAAGTAGCTGGAAAGTGACACTGGAGAAGCAGTTCCTATCCAAATTCATAACAAGTGCTATGCAAAAACTTCAATCAGTGGAACTCAGAATTCTAAGAGCAAGATCATAGCAGAAGTAGCTTCCACGTGAACACCTTTCTTCAATCTTGTTACATCGATTTTAGTAGAAAACACAGATTACCAAAACCACTGGTCTTTCAAAACTATGACAGATCTTACCCAATGCCCTTGGTTCACTATCTCATGACTTACTAAGAGACAAAACTGGATGTATTTTGGATGTTTTTCCAAATCTGGCATTCCAGTACTAGGAAGCAAAGCAGCCTGACTCACTTCTTCATCTGAACAAAGGCAAAATTACTGTTTAAAAATAACTGATGCAGAAATCTGTCTGAGCTTCATTTTCACTTTTGCTTCCAGATTCCTCCTAAAGAAAATTCTGTTGAATAATCAGTTAAAATTTGAAACTTTTTATGTAGCATAGTATCACAGTTCATGGTTTTTTACCTGACTTACTTGTGAGGTTTTATATAGACATTAAAATTCTCTTATGCAACATAATGTTGATTTATTGCTGGTATTGGGTGGGGTTTTATTTTGTCTGTTCTTTGATTTAGTTTCAACCTCTTATTGCTCTTTCGATATGAAATATCTTCTCAATGTTGCAATGATACAAGTTATACAAGTGGGTACAATGATGCAAGTGGGTACTTATGGTAAAACCCAGTTTAATGTGTTAGAAAATTTCGAAATGGGATATGGGTGTGTAATGATGTTTCCACCAGAAAGATAATTGACATAAGATAGCTTTTATTCAAATTTCACAAGATTTTTGACTCCAAGCACCATCCCTGAGACTGGAACAGTTGATAAAGGCATTCTTAAACAAAAATCCTTTGAGCAACAGTAAGTCCAAAAGTAAAGTGTATCAAAGGCACTCAGCCGACCTCTCCACAGTGGTAAACCACATTTTGTGACAGCATAGTTCTTAGTAACTTCAAGTAGATATGGTATCTGAGGAGGCATAGCTTTCCATCGCTGCAGTGTAAATACATCCCCATGAGTTCACTGTTTATCCTAAGGCTAAAGTGCTGTAATTTTCTTTTGAAGTCCCCAAAAACTGTTGGAAAAAGTGCAAATTCTGGCATGTAGATGAAGAATTTTCACAGACCCACATCCCCACTGTCTCTTGAAGCTGTGGCAGTTGACAAGTACAAAGCCTCAGTCTGAGAGTTAAAATCATCACCTTAAAGAAAGAAAATGCAATAGTATTAGTTTAAAAGTCTGCAGAGATTTAAGAAAATAAAAAGCCTGATTTTAACAACTGAGTGGTAAAGAGTAAAAACTCAGTCTCCTGGATCACACTGAAGTCACAATGGCTCCTTAAAGTTGTTATAATTTACAAGAACATCTGCTGTGATCTTTTCTGAGGAAAGAATTATCTCTTTTATCTGTAGTCCAGATTCTGAATTTTCTATTACAACAAAGCTATCACTCACTTTCAGCCATATAAATGAAATAACAAAACTGAAATCAGTTTAGAGACCATTCATGGTAATGATTGTCAGTAAATATGTGCATGTGATTAAAAGTATTCAGAACTGGGACTTCAGGGATGAGTTTAAATGTCCTACTATTCGTTCTGATACAACTTGAGCTGTAAGTTAAAACTGATAACCCTAACAGTCCTTGTTACTGTAACCAGGACTGTATGGATCATTTCCAAGGCACTGTGGTAAAGTATCTGTGGCTTTATGCTTCAACTACCTACTCATCATGGAAAAAAGGTTCTTTCCAGGGTTTCTTAAAAACATCCAATGCTGAGAAATATAAATGTTTGTCATCTGACTTACTGCATGTTGCAAGCAAGACAAAGTTTTTTTGTCATTAAAATGAAGAAGTAAAACCACAAAGAATGGCCTTGTGTCCTTTAATTTCTTCATTTCACTAAGTGCACAGAAGAGGCTTCAAAGGGGTAAAATACAAAAGTAATACAAAAAGCCAGGAGAAGCAAAGCTATGCTCAGACAATATGCACTGGAATGATGTCCCGACATGCACCAACGCTGTTCTCCAGAATGCTGCTTGCCTTGAGCTTGTGTTCATTAGTGCATGTCATGATGCCACTAAAGTTTCACACTGTCACATGAAAAATAAGAATGAGACTTTGACTGTAGCAATGTTTCTGGAAGGTGAAAGTGTCTTTCTGAAAGTGTTGTTTCAGTTGTAATATCTTCTGATGGCAGTGGATCAAACACTTACAGTTAAGATGCAAACATGACAACCTGAGGTGATTTGGAAATCAGTGAATTCATGCCCTCTTCATCCAATCTCTAGCTTTCACCTACAAAGTTTATTTTTTAAGCTGGTGACTTCTTCATGTATTTTTTTAGCAGTGAGAAACATGGGTGGATTCTCAAAAAAATCCGATCCTTGGAAAAGCCCTGAGTTGTCTCTGTGTTCACTAGGTTAGCTGCATCACAGTATTACTCCACTTGTGCTCCTTGGCTGCCTCAGGGCTGACCTCAATATGCTCTGTGAGGGTCTGCTTGGACACCAAGGAATTATGGCTGAACCAAGTACCTCTGTACATAACACTGGCCACAGCCTCTCATCTCACAATGCATTAGCCTGTCAAACTGTTATCTCTAGGCAACAAAATTGATTTATATCAGTAGGTGCATTAAGACTTTTCTTGCCATATTGATTTATCATTTCCTATGGTCGTATCTTTTGTTTTTCAGTTCAGCTTTAGAATGGAACAGTTAGATGCATCCTGACAGTTTTTTAGGGATTATCTTCCCTCTGAAATATAAACATTTCTGGATGTCTAGGCAAATCAGATTCTCCTAAGACAAGAAGTAGCCTGTTCCAGATAAACAAGGTATCATTTTATTTGTTGTTAAAACCTGTAGCCTGATCTAAAAGTATGACAGACTATTGCCACAAAAATCTTGATGCTATCCAAAACAACCAGCTTTCTGTGAGTATTCTCAGCCAAGACTACTAGAACCCCAGCTAGTATACAGAGGTGTGTGCTGAGTTGTGTATGAAAGCTATTGGTACCTCAGTGAAAGGGAACCAATATTTATAAATTTTTACATTTCCCAAGAGAAAGTCAAAACTTTAGAAAATGCATTTTTAAAAAACTCAAGAATAAAAGAATTTAATCTCGAAACTAACCTCTATTCAGATGTAACATTATTTAGGTTTCAATCTACATATTTTTTAAGATTTTAGATGTAAGAAAGAAAAATATGTAAATGTAAATTTTAAAAATTTCCTATGACTTACTGTTCTCATCCTTTGCATTAGGGTTCAGTTTTCTTTTCCTGTCTGTTAAAGTAAATATAAACAAATTTAGTATAAACATTTCTAGATTTGAAAGAAACTATATTGTAACTATAACTATTCAACAAATCTTTAGAATAAACTGAGCTGTAAGCACAGTTATTATTAAGTCAGATCAAATAAATAAACTTCTCTATGTTTCTTTTCTTTTACAAAACTCGAATCAAAACCTTTACAAAACTTGAATTAAATTCTGAAGACATAATGTTAAGACTCTCCTTTCATGACCATAAATACATATATTTGGTTTATTGGAGTCTGTTCATGTGCAAGAAAATACTACAATAATAGTCTGTTTGCTATATTAGTTTTGTACTACTGCACAACAAACAAGGAAGGAAATACTGCAATAGTCCTGTATCACACCATTTTAGTTGTAGAGCCATATTGGAGTTGAAAAATAAAAATTCTGTGTAATATACTGTAGCCACAATGTCTTTGTAGCTATGAAGAAAATGCTGTTCAAACTATGCTTTTACAGTCCTCCTTACGCAAGGCAAAGTTTGTTTGTGCTCTGTACAGAACACTAACTGGTCAGCTTTAAAAACGTTCCATACACCTTGTCTCACATAGGTAACACAGTGAGGAAAATAAAACTCAATTCAAATTATCCAAGATCTCATTTTCTACCCTCTTGTCATCTAGAAATAAAATGTGACCAAAGTCATGCAAGTGTGGCTTAATAAAATTTCCTCAATGTTGTTCACAGGAAAAAGTAAAGAAATAGTGAAAAGTTTCACTATCTGAAGTAAAGTGTACCTTTTTTGGGTTGCTCATTCTTGAATGATTTTCTCTTCTGAAATATTATTAGTGCAGAGAGAAGGACAGCTACAGTCACGCATGTGAGGATGATTAAAGAGATCAGGAATTTTTGTCCACTATACTGTGTACTCATTAAAGCTGTTAAAAACATTAAAGGAGAGTAAATTTATAACTTACAAAACAGGCATTGTTTATCAAGTTTCCAGTTCTGTTCCTCCAAAGTGTTGCTCTGACTGAACAAAGGATTTTTAAAATTTATCAACATAGTGATTTACTCAGTTTCTGAATAATTTGTTTTGAAATACTACTGTGAAAAGCCTTAAAAACAGCCAGTCAAATCTTTTATTTGTATGGCATATGAGTCTGTCATCCTATTGGCATCCTGCTTTGAAATATTTATATGTATTGATGAGACCTCCTCTCAGTCTTCTCCAAACTAAACAGTGTCTCCTCATAAGAGAGATACTTCAGACCCCTCATCATCCTTGTGGCCATTGCTGAACCCTCTCCAGTACCTCCTTTTCTCTCATGTCCTGAGGAGCCCAGAACTGGGCACAGCACTGGGCACAGCACTCCAGATGTGGCCTCTACTGCTGAGTAAAGGGGCAGGATCATCTGCCTCAACCTGCTGGCAATGTTCTTCCTAATGTGCCCCAGGATACCATTAGCTTTCTTGGCTGGCTCATGGAGAGCTTTTTGTCTGCCAGGACTCCTAGGTCCTTCTCTGCAGAACCACTGCACAGAGGTCAGCCCCATCCTGTTCTGGCACGTGAGGCAATTCCTCCTCAGGTGCAGGACCTTAGACTCCGTTGAGCCTCACTAGATTTCTCTCTGCCCAGCCCTCCAGCTAATCAAGGTCCATGGAATAGCAGCAGAGCCTTCAGGTAGATCAGCCACTGCACACAGTTTAGTGTCACCAGCAAAGCTGTGGAGGATGCCTTTGATTCCTTTGGCTGGCTTGCTGATAAATTGAATAAGACTGGACCCAGTATTGATCCTGAGGGAATGCCACTGACAGCAGGCCTCTATCTGGATACTATTCCTCTGATCACTACCTTCTGGACTCTGTAATTTACCAGTTCTTGATCTTGTTCATCTAACCCACATTTCCTGAGCTTATCCATGAGGATATTATGGGCAACAGTGTCAAAAGCCTTGCTGAGATCAAGGTAGACAACTAGATAGAACAATTAAGTAGGAGACTATCAGGGAAGATGCCCATGCACCTGAAGAAATTCCCTCTGTATTGGCAGGGAAAGTCAATACATAAGGAAATGTATTGGCTTTATAAGGAACACTACTCTAAAATTAAAACATACAGAAAAATACAGAGTGGAACAACAGTTAGCTCCAACAGTTTGTTGGAGTGGAAGATAACTGAGACTTCAAAGACATAAATAATACTGACTTGTTCAGTTTACCAAGAATCAATATTACACTGTTTTTCAGAACTGAACTCCAGTGATGGAGCATAGCACATGAGGTATATATGAACCCTGTCATGTACAAGTTCAAGGTCATACTAACCTAAAGTAGAAAAGTGAGCTGAAGTTTCTCCATTCAGTTCTTTATTCCAGAAGACACACGTGTAGTTCTCACTCATATTTGGTTTGAATGCCAGGATGCTGGTGACATTGTAGAGGCCATCTGCAGTGAGTGTATAGGTGGTATTTGCAGATCCACTGAGATTGAAGTTCTCATTTTGCCAGAAAACCTCTGCCAGAGGGAAGCCTTCTGACTGGCACATAAAAACAAACTTGTCTTCACCCGGTATTCTCATTACTTGAGTATTTATTCTCTTGTAAGATGCTGCATGAGAAGTTGTTGAGTGAAATTTTTGTATCAACAACAGTCATTTTCCCACTTCACTTTCCCTGCTTCCTTTTAATGCTATGTATTGTCTCTGGCTATATCTGTGGAACACTTATTCAAAATGGTAAAGGATATTTTGTAGAACAATGCAAAATGGATTATTCAATCCTTACCATGCCTACAGCAAAAGAATACACTTCAGTACTTTATGCAGGGCAGCAGTTGACACTAAATTTAGGATTTATTAAGACAAAGGAGACGTGGAATCTTATGGGACTCTTATTTTCACTTTTAGAATATGCCACTTCCAGAAAGCCTGATTTCATGTTTGTTTTACCATAGCTTACCAGTGTAATATTTTCATCATATTGGAACAAAATTGACTTTTCATAGGAACTAATGTGGGTCTTAAGAATGTCTGTGTCCATTTTTGCATTTGATAAATATTGTTATTTAAATATCTGGGTGGGAAATAAAATACTGCCTTACATCACACAGAAATGCAATTAGTGGGAAACACCAAAAATCTTTCAAAGATCTGGTCTGTCACACTTTCCATTAGCATATACTTTATTTACTAATGCCCATTTGGCTTCAATGGACACAGAAAATCACATGTCCTTGCTCTGGGAAGTGCAGCCACTAGGGGAATCCCCAGGCACTTGGGTCATTGCAGCAGAATTCATAAGTGTTTCAAAGCCTCTCTGAGAAACTTTTTGGAATGACCAGAGGGTGGCCCAAGAAGGGGATCAAAGGAGAGGAGGGAGAAGAAGGCTGTAGAAAGAAAGATGGAAGGAGAGCAGATGCTGTCCCTCCACAGCACCAGGTGCTCCTGGAGGAGCTCAGCTGTTGAAAGGATAGCCACCACTAAGACAACTACTTTGGTTCAGCTGGGGGCTGAGCACAAAGTCTTGGTGAGACAACTAGCAACAAATTCATTCAGATTAACCAATTTCTACAAGCCTGCAGGAATTTAGTAGAGACATCTCAATGAGTGTATAATTACATTTAATTTAACCACTCACCTCTTACTTCCAAAGCAATGTATTTGTAGTCCACGCCCTGGTAGTCAATGAGACAAAGGTATGATCCTGCATCTGTGATCTTAACATTGGTGATCTGGAGGATGGCTCTTCCCAACTTCAGTTCACTGTGCAGAAGTGAAGCTCTTCCTTTGTAATCAGGGTGTTGAGATGGACGGAGTGCCTTCCCATTGCGGAATGTGTACACCTCTTTTGACTTCAACAAGCCCTGCCTTTTCTGCTCCCAAACAACAGTCAGGAGTCCTAGATCCACTGAGCCATTCACAGGGAATCTGCATTCCATAGTCACGTTGCTCCCATATTCTGCAGTGTAGAGCTGTTGAGGAACTTCAACTGTAAATAAAGCTATGTGAGGAAAAGAGAACAGTTTCGTTTGTTTCATCAAAATATGTTCTGATTTTCTTTAAAGCTGGGCAAAACTGTGTCAGTCAGAGGTATATGGTTACTGATTTGACTGAAAGTTGTAAGCACCTTTTTTCATATTCACACTAATATTTTCACCATATAGTAATTTTAGCAAATCATCTATATTCTGTATTGATTACAGAATCTGAAAGACGAGGGCAGAATGATCAAGTTTTTGGTGGTAGGTTTTGTTTTATTGGGTTTTTTTGCATTTTATGAATAACTTAAGGCTAGACCAGTGGTTACATGGGGACCATTTTTATTAAACTATGATTTAGTCTCTTCCTTGTCCTAAGACTGGAGTAAAAGCAACATTAATTGTGAAAATTGTAAATCTAATGTCACTATCCTTTACAAAAAGAAATACCAGTGTAGTTCCTGCTAAACAGAGTTGCACTGGATAAATGTGTATAGCTCAAAATTGCTATGTAACAATTACAGTCTCCACAAACCTGGAACAATGTGAGTATCATTTGATCTCATGCATTTTCTCAGATACATGCAACAGTATTACAGAAAATATATCAAAATAGTCTTAGTCATTCACCCAAGCTGAAATTAATATTGTTATGAATAGGTTGCCATTTTAAAGTGTACTTGATATGGCAGAGTTATTTCTAATACATCATTCAATATACTTTGTTACTATTTCCCTTATTGGATGTGCTATGTATTGGTAGACAATTCAGGAGCACTTGGAAGTATTGGTAGTGATATTGCAAAGAGAAGTCCATGCAACTGTTTATGCATTCTTTTTATTTTATGTGTCTCTGAAATACTTACAGGGAAACCTTAGCATTGCTAGGTTCTTCTTAGCAGTGTTTGTTTATTCACTGTAATACAACTGTAGCAAGGGAGAAAAGTATGTGAAAAAGTGCCAAGCTCCTTCTGGGTTTTTGCCAAGCTGCTTCTGCTACAGGCATGGACAGGGGAACACAAGTGATTATACTTCATGCCAACTCACATTGAGATTGTTACACTTCCCAGTGGGCATTGGTTGCTTTGGTCATTCTCCTTCTCACAGCCATGCCACTGATGCTGGACCTGGCTGCCAATACACAATATGTTACAGAAGCCTGACTCTGGAAAGTCAGGACTCCTGTCCTGTGCTCAGTTAGTACCAGTGCCTTCTGTAAGATACAGCAGAGGCTCCAGACATTACTGACCATTCATGCAAGTACTGGGGAGGTGCTGAAGCCCACATACTAAAAGCTGCATTAGTTCTGTTAGTGGAACTGAAAGGCAGCTTCTCTCTTACCTGAAACCATGGAGAGCTGTGTTTCCAGCAACAGTATTGTAAGGATTTGGAACATTTTCTCAGGTAGACCTGAAATAAAAGTAGAATTGCATTAGAACTTGCAACAACTACCCTCTGCTGAGGCAGATCAGAGCCATGCTAGCCTTTAAAATTCATCCCAGCTCATAAACAGCAAAAACAGAAACAAACACTGGCTACCAGCAGAAACAAGGAAATCTGTATTAGAGCAACTCAAGAACACACAAAGAAGATGAACCAATGGCAATGAAACAGTGGCAATAAAGAGAAATGAAACATTTCCACAACTTCAGTCATGACATTTTCAGGATCTGTACCTTGCAGGTAGTTTCAAATAGTCTTACAGGGAAATGCTTTTATATTTTTTACTATCCACAGATAATAATCAATTGCAATTGACTTCTCGCATGTAGGAGAGATTCATGAACATACACAAACAGATATTATAACTGTCTGCACTAACACATGATCTAGTTTACAAGATTTCTAACTCTGCTTTTGTTTCAGCTTTGGTTTGCATGGGGTATTTTGCAGTTTCCTATTGCCTTAAACCTAAAGACCAGGAAATACCAGGAACACATTGTGAGGCAGTGGAAATCTCTGGGTAAATTGAAGTTTGCTTCAGAAAGGATTAGAATGAAGACTTACTGCTGCTATTCTTTCACTTTACATATAGCAATGTCTGACTTGTACAAACTGCCTTGTATTACTGATAGTAAACCATCAGCCCTGGAACAATGCAAAAGGAGAAAGTACAGTTTCAGAGTGAATGTATTTGTCTTCCAGTAGCAAGCAAACTATCACATATTTTTCATACTATTGGATACAGATCAACATAACTAAAAAGAAAAAAAAACCCAAACAACAAAGAAGCACCACAGGTAAAATTTATAACAAACAGACAGAAGAATTACTTTGAATAAAGCTTGTTAACATGCAGTAAAATCTGAAAAGAAATAGTGAATAAGATCCAGAAATAAGCTACAAGGAAGTAAAGAAGAGAAGGAGCAATTTTAGACTTCCCCAGAGCTAGACTTGCTGGAGGAGTGGTTGAATTTTACTTCCCTATTCTTTTGTGGGTTCAGCTTGAAACATTCTGGTTCCAATTTTCTCAGGTGCTGCATTTCTCTCATTACTTATACACTTGAGCTTTCAGTATCTTGGAAAGTGAGGCTCAAATCTTAGCAAATTAGCAGTCAAAATTATGGGACTTCTTTTTGATGTGATGTTTTTGTGTGTAATAAAGGTTATATGCAAACTACTGTAAGCAGACTTATTACATATAAATGAAAGCTAGTTACCTTTATCAGGGGATGGAGTCCATCACTATTTAATGTGTGATTAATCAAAATTACTATGGCTGCATGAGAAAGAAGCTAATAAACACCATCAATATCTCTATTTTACAGATGCAGAAGTAAAGACTGCTACTATTTACCATCCTCAGTCTCCTACTATGCTCATGGACATAAGGGAAAGAATGGAATGAAGAATGAAACAATATGTCACATCAATATTTAGATCCCTGGATTAACCTTATGTGAGACATTTTAGGTATTCTGCTCTCTTTTTATAGTTTAGAGTACATAGAGAATGCAGAACATGTTTATTTTTAATGCAGGAGATAGGATTTTAAAAAATACACATATTACTGATAGTAAAAATAAGAAGATACAAAATATGCCCCAGAAGATAATCATAACTATTTCATATCAAGTAAATCTTGTCTGATTAAAGAGATTAGTTTTAGAAAAGTATTACATATAATATAAATACACAAAAGAAACCAAATATTAGAACATTTTAACTTGGGATACTGAAAGCAGTCATAGAATGCTTGTGGGAAGCAGCAAGGATCTATATTAGAAAGATCAAAGATCTATTAGCACAGATGTGTATTAGAAAGATCAAGGATTTGTCAGCAAGGATCTGTATTAGAAGGCATCCTTTATTTCCATAATCTCACAAGCAGAAATCAAGTTGTTGTGCAATCTCAGTGCAATTTACCCATTCAGCTTCATCATGTGGCTCTGACACACTTCCATAGAAAAGTCTGCACCAGCATCTAGAGGGTGATTTCTTCTGAGCTTGCACTACTAACCATCCATGATATTACAGAATAGCCCTCATGTTCTCCCTACTTTTCATAAAACATATGTCATGCCCTGCTCTTCAACAGTCCTTGTACACAACCATCCTAACTTATACTAAGCTTATGCAAAAGTCTTTTGTTTTTCTGTTAAGAAAAAGGCCACTTCTAAAATGTATTCATCATATGCCTGTTACAAATTCACAGGGATAAAAGAAGGAACACTGTGCCACAAAAATTAGTACTTAATGGTTCTTGGAGCAAAGTGAGGAATTGAAAATACACATCTGACAACAGTAAGAAGTAGCATGACATTTCAAGACCAATTCAGATGGAGTCAGTAAATTGATTTCCCAGACCAACCTGCAAAAGAAAAAGCAAGTTTTCACACAGTGCTCGGTGGTTATGAGAATTAAGTCAAAAAACCTTGGATAATTGAGGTGGTAAAAAGCATCACATCAAACATCTGAAGACCATCATGGCTTTTTATGAGTTGTAATAGTTTCAATGAAGATTTAGGATCCAAGACAAAAAGTTTAAACAGGACCAATGAAAACACAAGTATGACAATGATCAGGGAAAATGAGGAATATAATATTTTCTTTTTATACAGCTTTTTTGCTTTACTGAAAATACAAAGTTGAAACCCATACTTGACTTTATTGGGCCACAAGCAATATATTCTGGTAAATTTTCTTAGATTGCTGACTGAAATCCAGATGGTAATGATAATAAATTGCTGAAGTTCCATCAAAGATTGAAATGATACTAAGTATTATTTTTCTCCTCTTGATTCATTCACGTGATCATGCCGTAACTTTAGCCTTGGCCCCAGCTCACTTATCCGGAGGGTTTATGACACTTGTCTCAAAAAAAAAAAAAAAGGTAAGTTTTGGCCTCACTTCATATAAAATGTTTAGTGGTTGTCCAAAATCCTTCTGTAAGGAGTAAGAAGGATATTTTTTGTTATTTTTGGAAAATTTAGACTCAGTATTTCCACTTCAGACTGTACAAGCTCTGTGCTCCATGCAACTATATGATTCGATTTTCAACATAATGTATAGACTTTATTCTATTCTACAGACAGAAGTGAAAAGGTGCTTATCATGACTGGATATTATAAGGATGCTCACAGGAACTGAAACAGGTGGCAAAATATGAACATCAATCTGCTACATGCTTAAACTGTGGAGCTCTTGAGCAAAAGCTTGGGTAGCTCATTTAGCAGCCATGCTTTGTATAGATCTCTTTGGTATGTGTTTATTGTTATTTACTGGATCCTATTTTCAGAAAACACTCATATGTGTTTTCACCACAGTGCATTAGCAACTGAGGTTGGCACCAGTCTGGTCACAAGGGTTAGGATTGATTTTGTGTTAGTGACAACTCTCACAGTGTTCATAATGTTAAGTTTACAAGAAGTATTTTAAGCAAAGGAACATGAAGCTCACAGAATATCTTACAATCTACTCCTTTGTAATAATGATTAAAACACACATGTGAGTAATGTAAATTAAATCCTATTTTCAACCATGGAAGGTCATAATCCTTTTCTTAAATAAAAAAGCATCTTAGTGTAAGATCCTCTGGAGCTACGTTTGATTAGTACCCTTGCTATCATTGCTCCCGCACATGGCAGGGGGGTTGGAGTAGATCACTTTTAAAGGTTCCTTCCAACTCAAATCATTCAATGGTTCTGTAGTTCTATGATTATTCTCAACACAAGTTTAACAAAGGATCCTGAACAAGTCTTTGTGCTGTTCACTAAACAAAAAACTAGAGACACAGTCACTGATTCAGGGACCTTATAGTCTAATAAATAATGGAAAACCCTTTCCCAGAAACATTGTTTCAGCTATTAAAATATTTGTTTTCCAGCTAATGTATGATTTAGAACAGTAAACACATTTGGTGTCTACATAATGTAATCTGGCAGCATTAAGCAAGGAGACCCATAACTTCCACTAGAATAATCAGAACAGCTGGGAAAGCTAAACAAACTTTCGAGCGCACTGGCTTTCCTCCAGATTTAAAGCAGGAGTCAAATCAACACAGAAGTTCACAATAATCTCTCAGATTTCAATCTGGAATATCGAAGTATTAAAGGACAAAGAAGGGGTATTTGGTTCTTTCTAAGTTTAATGGCTATGGTAGACACACCCTTCTTTGAATTGTATTTTTCTGCAAACCAAGGTATCCCATTGGCAGCACTTCCGATGTGATCCTGCTTGGTTTCAGCAAGTACAACACAGGTGTGCTTAGAACATAGAAGGAAGTGGGGACATTGAACTCCACAGCTGGGAGCTGGGAGGATGGATGAGTCACCAGACTGGCCAGCTGGCCTGCGTTCACCAAAACACAAACTGTCCCATACACTTTTGCAAACAGAGTTTTGCAAGTGGTCTTGCATCCCGAGACATCTTGAACTGACAGACTTTGTTACAGATTTGAAATACCAATATTGCAGTTGATCTATTCACTCCTACATTCAATGTTTTTGCTCTGCTGCTGACAGACTCTGCAACATTACTGAGCTGAGATCAGCTACGTTTTCCTAATGACTATGCTTTTCCTAATCCCTCTCCTTCTACTCTCTGTCATGTTGTACTGCAAAGCTAGAACCCATACTAAGCATAGGACAGTGCTTTCTGGAAATAATCCAAAATGACAAACTCATCTTAATCACAAGCCATCAAGCTGTGTTAACAGTCATCTGACTTGGCTTCATTTGACTCTCCCTCCGTGAAATGGAGTATTATGATCACTTAGTTAGAAAAGAGACTATCTTCTCATGCACCTATGTACACAGCAAAAGATTATATGGTCCCAGTCACAGTTTCTTTTGTCTTTTTCTGTTACTGAAACACCCCTGCCTTCTGTGCATTTTGCAATGGAAGTAAGTTTTTTCAACAGCTTTCTTCTAACACTCTCACATGTGCAAAAATAATCAATTTTTGACGTCTTCATGAAATGGCTAAACTGATTTTACTTTCTGTGAAGGATCCACTTTAAAAAAAAGAAACAAACAAAA
This sequence comes from Serinus canaria, assembly GCF_022539315.1. NCBI lineage: Eukaryota > Metazoa > Chordata > Aves > Passeriformes > Fringillidae > Serinus > Serinus canaria. The sequence goes on from NC_066343.1 coordinate 48,306,721, forward strand.
AAATTATAGAAAAAAAGTTTAAAAATCCTAGGTCTGAAAATAAACAAGAGAACAAACAAAAAACAAGCATTAGATCCTCAAACTACAGTTGTTCCATATCTCACCATCAGAAAGAAGTTTTGGGTTTTTTTTCTATTTCAGGAATTTAATAAAAGATCCTAACCATGCATATTAGAATTTGTTCAAAGGCCATTTCTCCAGCCTGTCTCAGTATATTTTGTGGACATAATCTCTTGTTCTCATTCTCTCAAGCCCACCTCATCCAAATACCATCTCACCTGCTGTTCTTCTTGCCTTTTGCACACTTGTTGCAGTCCCTTGTTGGCCACATCACCACAGAGGCAATATATTGTGGGGACGATTGGTTTATTCCTGATGTTTACATGTGACAGCCTATTTACATCATTTCAGTCTGCTCTCCATCTCTTTTCAGCCTTCAGATGAAGAGACATAATTTCTCACTTCCTCCTTTGCTCACGCCATCTGTGAATTCTCACTTTCCCTGCATTGTTTAACTGTCACCTGTTGAATATTTTCCACTGTCAGTTTTTTGTTCTATGACAAATACAATCATTCTAATACGGCTGAATTTTTTTTTCTATAGATACTAGGATAGAATTGAGGTGAAATTTTATTACATTTAAAAAGCAGTTGTGCATATCATAGAATCTTTCAGAGCCTTTCTGCTTTTAGCAGCATTACTGAATACAGGCTGACACTCTGGCATGATACACTGCAAATTTTCTTTTGTATCTCCAGCTTCTACAGAAAGAAAGATTTCTCAGAGAGGCACAAGAACTTCTCCTCTTCATAGCCTATGCTGTTTCTGGGATGCAGAAGGTGAAAGTCTCCAGTCTTGCTGTAGAATCAAAACAACCTGCAGGTAGTATGTTAGTAATAACTAAAAGAAAGCAAACAGGAATATATAGATACAAATATATACAGAGATTTTTTCCGCCATTCAAATCCTCCCTGAAATTCAGGATGAAATATTTACTAAGAGCTACATCCTCATGCATAAGCTAAAGATGCTCATCAGCACCACTCCTCTGCCTTTGCCTATGAAAGAAGATAGAATTGTAAGAGAGTTTCAACTTCTAAAAATATCAGGGTTAGAAATTTGTATGGACCTGTGGTTTAGGATCTGGAACTTATCCAGTCTTTCATTCAGAATCAGAGTCCGTATCCCAGTAATAATTTGAAAATAAACTTAAGTAAATCTTAAGACTCCAAGAAAAATCCTGCAATCCATGAGCCAGAAATACAGGAAACATCAATTTGCATTTTATCAGTGTTATACTCACATCAGATCTTTACGCAGAACATTGCAATCTGATTCATGTAACAGCAAAGATTCCCAAAACTCTCCTATTTGCACAACAGCAGAGACTACCCAAGCCTTATGACAGGGTATAACATGCACCAATAGCACAGCTTGTAGGCTGTTCTTATTCAGGCTTTATGTCATAAAAAGCCTGACTATGTTGAAAGGGCTTTTCTCAGAAGGTTATCAGTTTCAGTTTCATGCTGAATGTACACTGAGCTCACTTCTCTGCATTGCCGAGAATGTGCATGTGTCTACCTAAATTATACAAAGCATTTTGTAAAATCTGTGTGGTCAAATTCTGCTTTTGATTATACCCATGATTTTCAGTGGGTTTATAACCTTTTAAAGCAGTGTACAGCATTTTCATCTGAACTTGCATTTACTAGGACTGTTGTACATTCAAGTTACATTTTCTTACCTTCATCAGATTAATTTTACAAGAATTCATCAAGCAATTACCTAATATTTGCAGAATCTATTTCCTCTTAATTTTTATCTAAGTTGATGTTACTGCCAAAAAAAAAAAAACAAAAAAACAAAACAACAACAACAAAAAAAACCAAACCACTATGAGGCTAATCAAACACTTCAGTGAGGTTATGAATCTCCATGTTTACAAATGCACCGAACTTTACAGGACAAAGCCTGCACAATTGTTTTTACAAAGTCACTGCTTTGAGTGGAAGATTGGATTAGGTGATTGATAGATCCCCTTCCAAAATAAAAGAATTTTGTTCTATCAAACAGCTTTATAAATGGATGCATCTTTTCATTTTTCATCACTCCATCTTTTAATTTATGATGACATAATAAGTGAGAGACATAAAAGAGATACAGATGTGTTTGTGCTAGAGGTGGGACACACACACTCTTTTGTCTCCTATTAGATTCTCACTGCTTGTGGGAATTGTGCTCTACCTCAACACAAAAAACTATTGTGGCTTTACTCCTGCAAATCCTGGCTGGTTTGGGATGATGTATGATGATTGCCTGCCTCACAATTCCAGCCTGATTTAAGAAATTATGTCTCCTGCTGCCTAGTACAGATCAACTAGCTCAACAAAACCACTGTTACATTACTTCATTTTTCCTCAGTACGCTTGTCATGTGTAGCCCTGTCACACATAGTAATTCAAGAGTAGTCTCACCTTTTCCCAGAAAAGCTCCAATGACTACTTTGGCAGAAGTCAATGATTTGGATGACAGAAAAGAAACACCAAAGTTACTTCACAACCACCATCACCATATTCTACTCATTCTTAGCTAGTCCTGCCTACAGTATGTTTTCTTCCTGTGTTCCCATATCGGAACAAGGAGATAGCTCACTGAAATTGCCCAAGAATCAGTGACTTACCTAGGGCATCACATGAACCCAGTAGTATCTGCCTTGACTGGGACAATCATACACTTGCAGAGCCAGAAAAATATGGAGACAGAGAGAGACAGGGAATCTGGGACAATATGCTGAAAAACCGGAAGTCCTACTGCTAAGGTCTGCAAAAGCAGAAATTCCACTCTTAATACCTTTGTTGTTTTCCTGGCTAGCCCATGCTTTTAATGATGCACTATTGGATTTTTTTAACCAAAGGGGAAAAGGGACACAGTTGAAAGTCCTGCAGCTCTACTTCATGAAAAGCTGTGCAGGTCAATAGCAATGATTACATTTTTCATATTATTAGATCTTTATTGGAATTGTAATTATCAATAGCTTTCATATTCCACAAAATTAAATGTCACATCACAAAGCAGGCCACCACACTGGTTCGTAGTTACATTTGTAAAATAAATGAGTTCTGAACTAAAATAGCAATAAGCCAACTTTGACTGTGCACATGAACCAGGCTTTTCTGAGCACTTTTGGAAATCTAATAATGCTTGGCTACTAGAAAGTAAAATGCAGCTTACTGAAGTTAAGTCTGCTCCTGCTTGCTGCTGTATTTTGTCTTCCAGCTATCTGAAAACACTGAAGCATCATGCAAAAGTTTTTAATGGAAAGAAAAAATGTTATTACATATATAGTGCTTAACTACATTTTTTGTGTTAGGATAGGAAGAATTTTCACTTACCTAGTTCTGATTAACTAAATGTGTTCTATTTTCACTTTGATGTGTATTCTGCCTCTGTTATGAGCAGAAAATACTTGACCTGAAACCACTTATGGCATTGAAGGATAAACATGTGGGCCTGTCTCCCTGTCTCCTTCACTTTCATAAAAGTTAAGCCACAAAACTTAAATTACACTAAAAGTTTAATTTCTAAAATAAGATTAGACAAGTTCAGCTTTGTATTTCAGAGAAGTATAAAAGAAAGCTTATTTAGTGATGGCAGGGCTTTTCACTTTACCTGTTATTTACCACATGTCTCGCTTTTCTAAAGAAGTAGCAACATTTTATGCTTTCCATCAAGCACTCAGGAATTCAAGCACTGTCATTTTAGAAGTTAGGGTTCAGTTAAAGAACTTCTGTTTTTATTCCCTCATTTCATTATCTTACTCATCTGATATACAGCACTTTCAACAGTAACTTGCCCTTTCTCCTACTGGGAAAAGAGAAATGTAACAGTTCCTGCTGTTTATCAAACTCTACAGTAGAGTTTGATAAAGATATTAACTTCAGTTCCATAACACTAAGCAAGCACTGCCTTGCAAAGGCCAATAAGAACTAACAAGAGGAGACGTCTTCACTTTTACTGTAATATGCACACAACTTGTCCAGTCTCAAACAGGAAGTAGAAAGTGAAAAGGTCATCTTGTCTGGAAAGGGAATCTTTTATGTGGTGATATGATTGTATACTTTTGTGCTGAGTCAGTACTTTGTCTATAAATGGCCCTGATATCTCAAAAACCTCTGTAGATAATTAAAATTTGGCTATCACCTTCAATGACACCCAGATTCAAAAAGCATGTTAGGAAGCAGGAGATATTCAAGTTCACATAGTAACCTTGAGGAGTCAAATGGGAAGAATCAGTATCAGAATACACAAGGTCTGCAATGAATCAGGGAAATTACTCTGTAGTAACTATTTTACTTAACTGTGGTTGACCAACCCCATTGTGATTCTGAGAGACATTTCTCTATTCTACTAAAGAGGACAACTTTCTGAGATTATTAAAGACAACCTTGAATTAGCTAGTTTGAATACTGCCAGCAGTGAAGCCCTGGCATTCATGAATGAGGACTGCGTCCACATTCTTGGGACTGCATAATACATTATTTATTTTCAAATAAAAATAAAACCTGAGTCCAATGAGATTCCAGTCCTCTGCCATCTGTTCTTTGCGGGAGCCATTAGAGGGAGGTCATGGGTGTAGACTCTCTCCTACACCGAAATCTTAGATACAGTTTTTTCTCAGAAATATGCAAATAGAGCTTACACTACGAGCTGACAGGTTGAGGAAACCAGGAAAAAACACAAGAAAAACAATAAAAATGGTTTTTAATTCTTTTTTATTAAAAAAATACAATTGTGAAGACCATTGTAATAAATTTTTTTCACCTGTGTGTTATCCCTCCCAAAAGGCTATGCACTTAGCAAAATGTAACATAACAATAACTTGTGAAATGGGATCCAGGAACAGGTTTCTTCAGCATTTCTATGTAATCACATGTGCATGTATTTCATGTCCTTGAAGTAAATAGGTTTTCCTTTTTCCATTTCCAAGAAAACAAAATGGTAATCTAAAGAAAGGGCTGCTTTTCCTAAATGTCCAAAGAATTGTATTATCCCCAGACTGCAAATCAGAAGACAGTGAGCAGTAACCAAGTAGTGCCAGCAATATCATGAGGAAATTAAATGCCCAAAAGAAAATATCAAAAAGTTTAGTATTATTTAATTTCCAAACCATAGTTACCAAGAGTTTTAAATCATCTTTTTCAGGCTTAGCTGAGAGCATCTGGTATTTTAATAATGAAAATGCCCTGTATGTATGGCAACTTGTCTTGTTGCACCTTTTATGAGGATCAAAGTTTTGAAAAGATTCTTTAAAGTATGGAAAACCAGTTATGTGCAGGAAACTGAAAACTCAGGTGAAGAAAGAAGAAAAAAAGGTTCAGAAGATGACCTATCAAGAGCTAGCTATGAAATTCATGATGGTCATAGACCTAAAGTGCTTTACCTGAAAGATACATTCAATTAAATGAAATCTTTAAAAGACACATTTGTCTAAACTTGAGAAGGTAGAAACTTTGATATTTAAATAAATACCTCAATATCCAGTAACATATACAGAAGCCTGCATTCAATAATTTTTTATGCTATAATAATTATTTTACCTTCATTACATTTTTTCCTGTGTTACAACAATATAGAAGACTGCTATCACACAATAAATACAAAAAAAATTAATATCCCCTCCAATACATAGAACACAGAACATTTGAGCTGACAAATCTTCACAACAAAAGGGAAAAAGTCTTCCCCTTCTCTCTCTAGGTCTTCTCAATTTGTATATCTGTAACAGGAAGAATTATATAAAAAAATTATCAAATTACAAAATGATGGAAGGCATAGAGCACTTCATAGTTTTGCACCCCTTTCCTAGAGCTTGAAGGTACCAAAAGGTTTCCTTCATTGTCAAACTTAAAGATCTAAAATTAAATTAATTAAAAGATCAAACAGGAAAAGATGATCATGGGAGGACATAAAAGTGATAGTTCAAACATACTGTTGGGAAATCCTCTGTAGAAAATATAGGGAGATTGCTATTGCTTAGGTCCCCCTTTCTTTCAAAACCTTTTAAAGTTCTTTCAAATAGATTTATTGCTCCCTCTGCCTGTATTCCCAGTGGCATATCCCCAGACCCTAACTCTGGCTTGGAGATCAACACCTGCAGGACCAGCAGGCTTACCTGTAAGTTTACTGCAGTAAAGTGTAGCAGGGAGGGATTTGGGATGTAATTAATGCAAGTGCTTTAGAAGTCAGTAAGAAAGTGAGAGAAAAAAGCTCAATAATTTCATCCTCCTGTTCCACACCATAGGATGTTTCAGAGATTTGAGATGTTTGTTCATATATTTTCTTGCTTTGTTGAGGCAGAATCACACAGCTCGAGACCTGCTCAAGTGGCTGTGACAGGTTCCTGTCCCCTCCCTCATTGCCATCACCACCCTTACAGATATGCATGGACAACTCTTTCTATAGCAAAAGTGCAAGCAGGAAAAAGCGACTGCTTTGGGTTTTTATATATCTCCACATCACATTTTCCTTTGTATATCTTTACATTCTATTTTAAAAACCAGATTCATTATTTGATGTAACAAACAGTTATGATGGTGAGTTTGTAAGACACAGAATGGGTGGCTGTATTATCTCTGGAAGGCTCTGTCTTTTGAAACAAGAGGCTAAATGAACCAGTCTTGAATTGATGCTCCAGTGACCAGGCATGGTTTATGCTGTGTAAAATTTGCTACTAATTTTTTCTTCATAATTTATACTTACATTTCAGTTCTCTGTCTTCAAGGGAAGCATCTCTCCAGTTGTGTGTATTCGTATCTTTTGACAGTTCTGTAAGCAAAGGACATACATACACACAGCAGTAAGCATAGCTTAAAACTCTTCCTATAGTGATAGATCTGTGTTAGAAACTGCCACCTCAGTCCACTCAGGATCTAGAGCGACTTGAATCCAGAGCAAGAGATGAGATTAACACCAAATGCTGTGTGTGTTTGGGCAAGTAATCTCAAGAGACTTTTTCTTAGGAAAACTGCCAATGGCCTGCATGAACCAATTTTCACACAGCAATTTAATTTGTGGTGTTCTCCCAATACCCATACCACAAATTCAAAATGTTAGCCAGTAACCAGTTTGAGAGGCAGCAAAAGGATTTTAATCTCTTCTTTCCTGATGTAAATATTAAGTCTCTTTGCTCTTTTCTTAATTTCCTTCAATACCACCTGTCATGGTGGTACTGGCCTTCCACTGAGCTTTGCTCACAGTAAATAGCATCAATATCACAACACAGAAACTAAAGGTTCCCTGGGTTTCTCTCAATGGGGCAAAACTCTCTGTCATGAATGTTGTGACAAAGATCCTCAAATGCAAGCTGTGATACTGGAGAAAACAGAGGAATGTGCCAACACAGTTCAAATTGCAGCAAAAAGTTTGCACATCAGGATGTGATGCCATTCTGAGGTATTTTGTTCCAGGGAGCCTGTCCCGTCCTACTGCAGACTTTCCAAAACACAGCATACTGCTCTCTCCTTTTCTTGTGCATATCAGGAGTGCATCAGTTCCAGGAACAAGTATGCTTTTCTTTCACATTTTCCTTTCAAAAGGATGACACAGTCATGAAAAGCTATTCTTCAATTGTAATTTATAGTTGTTATGTAAATGAAAAGTAGAAAGCAAAATCAAAATGGAATTTAAATCCCCATTTGGTTGTCATCATTATGAAGTTAATGTTCAAGCAATTATTTCCACAAGAATCACACTCTGCTAGACTTATCTATGTACATACTTGTTATTGATGGACTTGCCACAGGTGTTCTGTTGCCCTTATTTGCTCTAGCTGAAAGAAAACAAAAAAAAGTTTAAAAACAATCCAAAATACTTCCTAATGAGGAGCTTAAACACATTGGTGGGAGGGGCACACATTACATAGTGTAATCATTTGTTCTCAAAACACTAAATTTCTTCCAAGACTTTAAAATAAATTCTTCAGTGCTCCCAGTCTGTTGGTTTCCTTTCCAACCTCCTTTTCTTGTTTTAAGCTGGAACTCAGTTGATACTATGCACTAACATCACTGGCAAATACTTGTTCAAATGGTTTCCCATCGCATCTTTTCATCCAGAATTGAACACATCATAAAACAGGGAACAGAAAGGGCAACATCTTCTCAGTGCTTTTTGAGGGGAAAAATGCTCACATTCTGGGAAGATTCTGCTCTGAAAAAACCACTTGTCCAGTAACCCAGGACAGCTTAGAATTTAGGACAAAAACTTATTGTCACTAGTTTAGCTTTTGAATCAACTTGTAGTTTATCAAACACACACACACTCATATGTGTATGTGTGTATATATAGATAGACATGAAAGCTAATGTGATGGGCATTATCACTTACACACACAAACAATAAATATTAGTCAGGCAACCTAGGAAACTTCTGACCTTCAATGAAATCCCCAGTGGGATTCTTTTGAGCAGTCAAGGATTTTGCTGTCCGTTCTTCCACTTTCATGTTCTCCTCCTACTCCTATTATGTTCTTAGGGCAAATATATTCTTATACTTGCAGGATTATCTACAGTTCTCTTGCAGCCTGTTAGAATCACCTGCAAGCCTGTTAAGCTTATGAATACTTCTCTCAGGATGTTTCCACAGCCACCCCCTCCCCTACCCAACCTATGAAAGAAAAAGAAATTACCAGTACTTCTTTCAGTTTAAGTAACAAGTTTAAAACCTTTTTTTTCCTTTATTTTGGGTGCTAGCTATAGTCTTTTCATACTCAGACAACCTACAAATTATTTCTTCAAGTCTTTATTTTGTTAGCTAGCAAGTGAAAACAAATTATTGCCAATGCTTTAGCTTTTGAACATACTGTGATGCTGAAAATATCCAATATTAATTTAGGAAGTGAACTGAGAAAGCTCAAAAGTTAGTAAGGAAATCAATGAAATATTCATTTAAAAAAACAGATGCTCTCACAGTTCAGTGAAATTTTTCAGAGAATGCAGAAAAAGAACCACTAAAAAGTCTCCAGTATCCTGTCTGCTACCAGCATTCTGGTCCCCCGTCAAAAGGGAGGACACAGAACAGGAAACTCCAATTTCCAGTAGGTAATAATAAGTGCTTTGATGTTGCAAGAGGTAAGACACTAATCTTACTGCTTACATGCTTACCTGTAAGAAAGATTAACAGACATGCATGGCTAAGTGCAGTTTGTGAGGGGCTAATAACCTGTTTCACTCTGTCAACTTGCTAGTATCCACTCAAGTCCAGCAAAGAAAGTTAAATAAATTATATGGTAAAAAACTGTCTCATTCCACTCAGCGAGGATGAATTAACAGAGCAGACTGATAATAACTGAGATACTCTAAAATAAATAATTTGCAAACCTTTTATTATGCAGAGCAGAAACAGAAGCACTGATCCAACAAAAGCAGTAGCAATGAGAGTTGCTCCAACAAAGCGTCTGCTCTCAGTCTGGAGAATGCCATCAGTTGAATCTTCAAGAAAAACAGGTGGGAGATAAGACATTATTGCATAGGATAAGACATTACTGCCTAATTTCATAGGATCCTCCCTTTGTCTTTCATTTTCACTGTATTATTTTTGTTGTGAGCAATTAAGACATGACAACAACATTATAGATTGTGTCTAAGGTCAGGTCCTAATGGTACACATAACACTTTTTCCAAATAAGGTGGGGGGAAGAAGGAACATATTAATATTTTCTTTGTTCTCTGCATTTCATGTGATAGTGCCTCTGATCCCATCAGAATTCTGCTTGTCAAAGTGTTACATCTGCCTTAGTCTCCCATCAGGATTAAAGGAAAAAAGGTAATTGAAAAGAGGACACAGTTAGTTTCATTGGGTAATGATTGCTCTAAATGCAAAGAGTAAGTGGACTCCTTTAAGGCCAGATATTTTTCTTGTTAAAATCAAACTTGCCCATTGAAAGAATTACTTGGTTTTCTCACTCTAAACATGCCTGCTTCAAACCCTTGTCATGTCCAAAACATGCAGTCACACAGGTGTTTTTAAAACTAGGTGGTGAACTGAGCCCAGGAAATGACCTCACTAAGTAACAGTCTGAAAAAGAGAAATACTAATTTTGAGTTGGATTGGGTCTCCAGTCTGGCTGAAAACATATCAGGCTACAATGCAGAAAAGAATAATTAAAAGCAAAAGCAGCAGAGGAGCTGCTCAGTTAAAGGGTTTAGTAAGGAATTGTATTGGTCTTGTCCATTTATGATCTGACTTTATGAGGAAAAAAAATCTGTGTACAATTACTTAAATTTAAATGTGCTCAAAGCAAAGGCTGTGGTGGCAGGAAAAGACCATATTGTTCAAGTTTATGCGACCAGTAATCATCAACAAACCAGACTATTCTTGGAAGATGGAAGAATTTAATTTCCAGGTGCTGAGTTGCATGTCTTCCAAATAATAGAACTTTTTAAACATTTAGAATCAATTTCCAGATACCTGCAGATCACACAAAATTCCTGTCTTTAAATTCTGAGCATACATGCATGATGAACATGTTAGTATGGTTAAAGAACACATTAATAACAAAACATAATGACACAGGTATTTCTTTCTAGCCTCTTCAAAATTTGGAAAGAGAAACAAATCACAGCTGATTCGACTGGGACAAAATTACATTATCATCTTGAAGTGTATTACCATAATGAAATTTAGAAGTGTTACCTGCTATGTGTAAAATGGCAGTTGTATTTTCTTGCAGCTCTTTATTCCAGAATATACAGTAATAAATCTCATTAATTCCACTTTTGATTGTAAGGGTACTTGTCACACGGTACAACTGGTCACTTGCAGTTTCAAATTTTGTGTTTGCCTTATAAGTCAAATCTTCGTAGTTTCTATTTTGCCATATCACTTCAGCTTCTGGGTATCCCTCCGACTGACACGTCAACTTCCATTCATTGCGTCCTGTGCTCACCACTCCTTGGTTTATAATTCTGTAAGGAGCTAAACAATTGGGAAAAAAAAAAATCATTACCAACAGGAAGCTAGAAGAACAGCCTGTATTAAATGAAAAACACCTTTTCTTTTTCCCCAGCCCCCAGGGTCATGTTTCAGCTTGGATTTTGACATGAAAAGTAAGTATCACTATTGAGTCTGTAACTGGAAGTACAGGATTTATTACAATTTTGATGTGGTTTAGAAAGCTCACCAGGCTTCATGTGCTTTGTACTCTACACATGATTTTGCAACCTGATTCCTTACGTGCCATGGCGGATTTAAAGGACAGAACATGAATTCAGCCTAAACAGAAGTGCCAAGCTACACAGCTGCACAAGCACCATCGGACAGCTCCTGTCTCTAATGAGGTTTCTTTAACTGCTAATCCAGAAATATCTTACTTCAGGGTCTCCTCTAAAATCTTTTAAGAGTATCAGAGTATTGAACCTCTGGTAGTAGCAGACGCACCCTTAACTTTCAGATGGATTGTCTTGTAGTCAGCTCCCCCATAGACAATAACACAGCGGTAAACCCCTGCATCTCTGAGCTTCACATCAGTGATCTGAAGGAGAGACTGTCCCAAGTTCAGATTCTCTTTCAACAATTTTATTCTTCCTGTAAAGTCACTGTGCTGAATTTTGAAGTCTTCCTCTCCTTTGTGAAGTACATAAACCTGCTTCAACTCATCTTTCTTTTCCCAGCTGACACTTAAATCTCTAAATTCTAATTTCCCATTCACTGGAAATGTGCATTCCATGGTCACATTGTTCCCACGTTCCGCAATGTAGAGTGACTGAGGAGCTTCGACAGTGAATAAAGCTGAAAAACAAAATTTGGAAGAAAACTTAGTTTTTAAATAATACACCTAATCTTTAAAGTAATGTCTTATCATATGCATAGGAAATTTTAAGGACCAAAGTATCTGCTCTGATCTGAAAAGATAAACACTTTGTTATGTAGTTGTCCAAGTGTGTGACTAAACACAAGACCTCTGCTGTATACCACAGAATGGGCACTCATATCTGCAGACACCTGCTTTGTGCACACACACAGTGTGATGCTGTACTTTAACCAATGAACTGTATACGCACAGCCCCTCAGCTGCTGCTTTGGGAAAACACTGCCGTGGTAACAGGCAAGTTAGTGCCTCCAATGGGAATGTTCTGCTTATAAAAACGCCAATTGTTTTTTACCCACGCAGTTAAAGGGTACACAACATTTCTCAGGTTTGATAGAGCCTAGAAAACCTTTGGTGTAATGCTAATGGTACCTTGTTTGAAACCTTGCATCTGCTGGAACACTGACAGGGATTTTAACCTAGCCCCATATCAAAATATATGCATCTAGTTTAATGTAAGGCCATGCTTAGACTTTTCCACATAAAACATTAAGGGAAAAAACCTCAAATGCTAGCAGCTGAAGGAAAACTGGAGAAATTAACATTTCTGTGTTTATACAATGAAAGAAAACACACTAAAATAGTTCTACTGCTTTTTATGGCTTCTTACCATTTAGGAAATGCCAGCAGAATAAAAATACATACAAAAACAAAGGCCTTCCCATGATGCAGATGGAACCTAAACTGATAAAAAATAGACAAATATAAATAAATACTCATTTTCTGAGTTGCACTGTCAAATACACTTTATAGCAATCCACACAAAGAACTGGACAGGAGACACTGAATTCCACCCTATTTAAAAACAGGATGAAACTGCACCCAGTAGATAATCAGGCAGAAATCTTGCTTACATGGGTGGGTCTAGGAAAAACATCTTCCTTTATTTGCTTTAAATACCTGTTCTTGACAGATGGCTGAATGAATCCTCTATCATCATCTGTTGTTAAGTGAGTAAGTCACTCACAAATACCCAGTTGTACCCCTAACTATAGTAGGGAATGTTGGTCCCATTACAAGAATGAAAGAATTTTCTGTACTGTCAGTGCAGGAAATAGAACTTGGTTCTTTCCCACCTGTAAGCTTTATTTTAACATTCAGTGAATACACCCTGCTTTTTTACCCCGGTCCCACAGTACACACCAGAAGGCTCACAAAGTTACGTATATTGTGAAAACCATTCCTGCAGTAGTTCATCTCATAACGCATATTTACGCAGTAACAACTATGAATCAACTGTTCACACAAAAGTGCTTTTGTAAAACAGCGACAAAGCCAGTCAGTCTACAAGCAGAATCTATTGCCTTGAATTTCTGCTGCTTACATCTGAATACAAAAGTCATTTCACTTTTCTGTCAGAAGTTTTTCCCCTCTTTACTGACATAGGCTTTATAGTCCTACACAACACTTTAACATTTTAAAATACTATCAGTATCAACTCATACATTTAATCTTCACACACCCACTGCTTTTGGGAAGTCTGTATTTTAAGTCACAAATACAGAAAATGGTAATTTTTTTTCTAAATAAAGTTCTAATTTTGGCCCCACGAATATCCACCAAAATAAGGAAGGATTGCCTTTAGCTGTTTTCTAGTGATAGTTTTAGAATCTGTATCAGAAATTAGACAACTGTAATGCTCATGACACTTCCTAACTGATGAAATTCTATCTTGACTGCCATTCTTCACAATTTTTATGTTTCGTCCTTCCTTCTCTGATTGTCAACTTTAAGATGCTAGTGAAAAAACAATTTTGTCTTGAATTCATAAGACACCAGTGCCCTTACAGTGCTGTGGCTTTAGGGAACTAGACTCCTTCTAACAATTTGATTCAAGCTACCTCTTTTCCTCAGATTGCTGCTGCCTGATCCCAACAGCTGATTTTGCAGCAAGCAATGCATATGGAGCTGAGAAAGGAAGGCAATCCACTACACTGTTAACAATGTAAGCATAGTCTGAAAACAGGCACAGGAAAAATACAAAGAAGATTCTCAGGGTGCAAGATCTGATAAATTGATAAATCCTAGGCTTCATAAAGCAGTTAGGTACCAGACTTACTCCTCAGCCACAACTGATGTCCTTGAAAGCACTAGAAAATTGCAGCCCAATCCTGTGGGTCACCAAGAGCTTCTCTGAATGGGTATGCATCAGAATGCCTCCATCATGATTCCCCTGCTAGAGCAACAAGCACTCCAGACCACCAACTAAGCCACAAAGAAAAGCTTCTCAAGCAAGATAGAGGCATACCCATCACATAAATGTGCCATAATCACCCTTGTTCTGGAGACAAGCCTACCACTGGGACTGACCCTGTAATCTGCACTCCCCCTATCAGAATGACCAGAGTCGTAGCACACTCAAACTCAAAATACTTTCCTTTTTTTTTTTTTTAAGTAGAGACTGTAGACTGCTCAAAACAAAGCAGACTACTTTGAACTAGTACACTGCTTGGAACAAACAGTATGTGCTCTACAGTCAGGACACTGAAAGATACCCATATTCCTGCCTGCAACCCCTATCCACCTTTTTGACAGAAAAACTGTGATGGCATGATCTCCAGGAGGAGTGCTCTGATTAACTCCTGGAAGACAGACAACAAGTTAGCTTTTATAGCCCTAAGACCCAAGTTTATGTCCTGCAATTGCTGACACTAATTAGCATACTTTCTCCCACTGTACAGGAAAACAAGCTTTACAATACAAAAAAGAAATATGACTATTACTTACAAATTTCCTCAAGACTGAGAAAGTTCGCTTCTGTATTCAATTTTTCACTTTCAGAGGGAAAAAAATGTAGGTCCAGGTCAAATCCAGATGCACATGCAAAAAGAAAACCACTGCAATAATCATTATAGAACCTTCTCCTCTTTTATCCTGAGCAGAAGAATCCTCTGGATCAGTTTGAGACCTTTATATCAGTCAAAGTCCTTTACTAAAGCTTGCTGTTTTTCTTACAGTACCTACCACAATGCCCTTTCTGTCCTCTTGTTGCCAGCTTCCAACATCTGTGGCAAATAGTTTTTTGAAAGCAAAGTTTATTCTAAACTGTGCAAATTGCTCCTCAGTACTGCTACTGCTTGTTTCTGCCACAATCAAATGAAAAACACAGGAAAAACCAGAACTATTTGTCAAAAGACTTCATGTGACAACTTAAATGTTGATGTAACCATACCTACTTCTTTAGGAAACTTCCCCATTATTGGAAAGTTCCCCAGCAGGGAAAATTCTGTATTGCTAACAGTGGTTCACTGAAACCAAACACACAAAAAATGCTGCAAAAATTAAAACATAAAATGCCATGGGCATTTTAAGAAACACATAATCTAATCAAAGCTATGTGTGAGCACCAGTCCTTGGAACACCAAGTGGTCATCCATTTACACAAACTCAGGGTCCCTAGATTATTAATCTCAAACCATGCCAAAAAGCTGCTAACAACAACTAGAACTTTCTACGCAATTTTCTGATGTTTGCAAAGGTCATAGGAATAGAAGTAATGTAGGAATAACAGGAGAAGCATTTCCTACCCACCTCTTGCAAAGACAGATATTGTCTTCCCACGATTTGGACACAGTGAAGGACACTGCCTTGCTACTGTGTAGTGAAAAAAGAGTTCTTAATCCTATGTACAATGTTAGCAAAAAATAGAGCACTGTCTTTTTCATTTTCTTGATTCTAGAAGTCCTTTAAGAATACAGAACCCCCCTCCCCCTTCAAGTGTTAGAAGAAAAAGGAGGTACTCACATTAAGTTGTAGACTGTAGAGGGAGAACTGAGTCAACAGCACAAAATACAACTCTAAACATATGTTTCAGTGTAAATCCATTCTCTTAAGTTATCTTCACATACATCATAAAAAGGTTGAAATTCTCAGAGGAGTTAAAATACTGCAAAATGAGCGCTCTAAAAATTTTCACTGTTTTCTTCTTTCCACTTGACAGCCTGCTCACAGTATCTGTCATGGAAGAAAAACCACGTAATATGCAAAACTGATTAAGGTTAATGTTTTTACCATATGTGTGATGAATGTGGAAACCATGGTATATAAAACATCTGAATGTAACATTTAGGTTGTAACAACTGAAACTACCTTAGGAGATTGAGGGGGTGGATATTTGCAGTAGGTGAGACCGATAAATGTTAATTTCCATTGTTTTGTTTTTGGTTTTTTTCTGCTCTTAAAAACAGGCTAAATTATATTGTCTCCATAAAGAAGAAAAAAAAAGGTGCAACAGAAAGAAACTGAAACACATTTGTAAAACAATGTGATTGTTTTACATAATCACATTGTGTAAAATGTGATTGTGTAAACAATCACATTTTACACAATCACAATGTGATCAGAGAAGCCACCTTTCAATGTAGTGACCTTTCAATGTCAGGAAATTAGTTTCTGCTTTTTCATTGCTTACCTTGAGGTCACAGGGTTGCATTTTCCACGTAAATTTTTAGCACCAAATAAAAGGACAAGTGGTGTTTTGTTTTGTTGAGTTTCTTTTTGTTCTTATTGTTTAATTTTGCTGTTTATACACACATACTCCTATGTATATATGTGTGTGTATATATATATGTGTGTGTGTATACATATATATATGTGTGTGTGTGTGTGTGTGTGTGTGTGTGTATATAAATATATATATATATACACACACACAATATATATATACACACACACACATATACATCTACACGCACACAAGCACATTTTACTGCACTGCTCCATACTGCTGTGGTGGAGTTTGAGTTTTGCAACAAAATTCCTAGACACCTATCTCAGCCCTGCCTGCCACGGGACATTCCCAGCCGAACGCCTCCGGGACAACGCACCCGGGCAGGCTCGGATGGCCGCCGGCGCCGCGGTCACCTCAGGGTGGGATGAGGTCGGCGCAGCGCCGGGACGGGCTCCGGGCTCTGGCAGCGCCGCGCCCCGCTGAGCTGCCGTCCGGCTTCTCCCTGCCGGGCGGCTCCTCCCTACCTGGGGCTCCCTCCGCGGCCGCCGAAGCTGTGCGGAGCGTCCCCCGCCCCATCTCGGCCAGGCCTCGGTCGGACCAGGTGTGTTACCCCCCGGCCCCGGCCCCGGCCCCGGCCCCGGCCCCGGCCCCGGCCCCGGCCCCGGCCCCGGTCCCGGCCCCGGTCCCGGCCCGGCCCGGCCCCGGCCCCGGCCCCGGCCCCGGCCCGGGCCCCGGCCCGGGCCCCGGCCCCCCCGCTGCGGCTGCGCCGGCCGTGGCGCTGCCGGGAACTGCTCCGGGTCGCGGCCCTTCGCGGAAAGCCGTGCCGAAAAGCCCCAGCGCCGTGCTCCTACGCCTCACCTTTCCCAGCAGCCGTGGCGGAGCAGGGAGTTCTCTAGGCAAGGAGTTCTCTGTTCCTGAGAGACGTGAGCTCTGAAAAACAAAACCAAAAGCGACATCAGTACCCTTGCGTCCCTTGCCTTATCCTTTCTTTCCTTTTTAGCATCCTGAGATCATTTATTCACGTTCTAAACACATGGTTTGCATGATGGATACGTACTCATGCGGAGGATGACTGGTATCAAAGGACTGGAAATGACACAGTTTCCAGGATATCCATCAATTATAGGAGCTATGTCCTGTTTTTCCAGAGGCAAAGAAACAATTTATTTGCTTCTGTTCCCTGTCACTTAAAGAGCCTTCTGGGAAACAACCTCCAATTTAATAACATGATAATACAATTTGGACATGCAATGTTACGTATAGTTTTTTTGCTGTGATAATATTTCTTATTATATGAAACATAGCTCTAACAAGATCTCAGCCATAACTTTTCTGCAAGAAAGCAATCCTGAAATAAGAATATTACTCAGGACATTACCAAAGAACAAAGAGCAGTTGTGAGAGCATTTTACTAATGAGTGTATTTACAGGGTAAAATAAAAATCAAATAGAAAATTGTGATCCTTGGGAGCATACACGTCTCAGAGATGTGTACTGAAGGAGGGGAAGGACACCCAAACCTCTGTGGTCTCTATACCCTAAGCATCAGGTACTGCCACCTGCAGTATGAAGTTAATGGTTTTGTGGGCCAAAAGCCAGCAGGCATTTGAGAAACCACAGGAACCCCTACCTGGAAGCTATCAGGTTTTCTCTTGATACAGTACATTGATGTGGAAGTGTTTACCAGCAATTGGTTAATTGTGGTCAAATCTTCCAAAAACATATAACATGAGTCCCTTAGAAAGAAGGATGTGGATATTAGGTTATGCAATAAAGGCTCCTCTGCACACCCGTCACACGTACCTCCAGACAGACAAAGACTGCTGTCCCTGCTGCTTCCAGGCACTTCCCGGGGGATATCAGCCCGACAGAGACATATCTCCACAAGCACAGAAAAACACAGAGGTCTCAAGGCAGGTAGAAGCGCAAATAAAGGACTTAGATGAAGCTCATATTTTAATAAGCTTCAAATTGTTTAGCAATAAACATGACATTTGTAAATGGCAAATTTACTTACACAGCTATGTGGTATACATGAGTTACAAAAGAGTCATGAAACAGACAAAATAATCGTAAGCCAAGCTGTGAAGTTTCTTTCCAGTAAGAACAAAAAATGACTACAAAAACATTCCCAGAATGAAGTGGAAGCTTCTAGTTTATGATAAATGTTTTAAGTTAACTAAGAAGACCAGATAACATAGGGACTTCCCCTACAGCAAACAAAAAATGCTGTGTCAAAGCTACAGGCTTATCTTAGCTCTGTGTAGCTGCTAGGATTTTCCTTCACACAATTCCTATTTTCAAAAGCCAAATAGTTAAAATATATATATATATATATGTATACAAGGTTGCAATCATCTTTCTTCATTAATGTAAAATATTAGAAATCTGGATTGTTTTGCTGAACATTCAGTTCTAAACTCTAAAATTAAGAGTTACTGTTACAAGTTAAATAATTCTTTATGGGGTTAAAATGTGTTGTGGTCATCTCTGTTTACAGTCAATACACTTCTGGCATACTTATGTAAATATACTGTGGTAAAAAAAGAAATTTGGCTTGCTAAATAGTAGCAATTCAGGACATTGATCTTCAAGGTATTTCTTCAGTTTCTTTCAGACTAATTATTTTGATTGATAGATTTTGGAATTCAATTTTGTTTGTAATCTTTCAAGTTCAATGAAATCAATCAGGCAGACTGATACAGATACAGCCTACTTTCCAGATACTATTCTACAGGCTATCTCTAGCATAATATGTTTCCTTCTCAATCTGGATTGTATAATTGAAGAGAATAATGAATTGTTTAACATTCAAATCATTATGGTAAAATTCAAACCGATGCATCCAAGTGCATTACATATAAAGATAAGAGAAAGAACACTTGCTTTCTTTCAAATATTTCTTCTGGTTCTAATTCTGGTTCCTTTTTCTTCCTCATCATGTAAAAATCACAAATAAATTACCTAATAAATATCTGCATCAGCTCAAATTATAACTATTTCAGTTTTTAGTTGACTCTTTTTTTTTCTTGTTATGTATCACAGTCAGCATTTCCAAGGTTCAATCATTTTTGGACCAGCTGTTTGTGGAGAAAATACACCTTATGATTTAAATATTATTTTTAAAAATATGAAAAGAACAAAGGAGGCATGACTGCCTATCTAATGGATGCCAGATTTGTGTTACTTTGAAATGTCTTTATGACTTTACATGGGTCTTTTGTAATGGCAGCAATACCTGTTGCTTTCTGGACTAGAGAAATACTGCCTTCTTTCAGAAATGCTGACAATCTGATAGCACTGTGCAATATATGATGCTGTCTGATTTTTTCCTCTCCATACCATGACCTGACAGACTGGGAATTAGAGCAGGAGAGGCTATATCCCCCAGTGTGGTGCCATGAATATTTGCAATATCAGTGAAATCACATAATTCATGTCTGGAGACACAAGTGGTACCAACAAAGAGAGGCAAGAGCTACAGTCCCTGCTGCAAGTGGGCTCCTGCCAGTGTTTGAAGTCTGATGTAAATCAAACCAGTCTCCTTTCCACAGACAAGAATCACAGTGGTTTCTTATGCCCTATGGAAACTAGTCTCCATCCTCTGTGCTGCTTCTTAAGTCCTAGATCCTTTCTTCAGAAACCTGTACTGTTTTCCTAGCAATGTTACTAGTTCCTAGTTCTGCCTCTCCACCTCTCCCTTATCTGTTCCTGTATTATTGAAATCTGCTGCCCCATCCACAGAAAGTAGATCTCTGTAAAACAGAGGTTTGCCAGGGCTGCACCACAGAGATCTACTATGCTCTAAAACTCCTTTCTCCTCAAGGAAAGATTTGGACAGACCAGAATGGTTTGCTTGGTTGCAAGGGGCTCAGTGGGTGAAGATGGATGGTATCTTTGGTAACTTTCTTTGAAAGAATGTTATATTTTCACAGATTTATCAGTGAGACACCCATCAGTCTCAATTCTCTCTGACGAAGTCTCATTAAATACCTGTCAGTGGCTGCCAGTGCGGTAGTGCCATCTTGTGTGGAGCTGGAGTATATCAATAAATTTCTCCCCTGGTTCTCTGCTGCATCAGAGATCCAAGGGAAAAATTAAATACTTGTTGAATACTTCAAAAAGTCACAGGCATTTTCAAAATATCACTACAATAGTTCAAGTTCTTGAAAGTTCTTTACTTCAAGTTTTTTACTTCAAGTAAAAACGCTAAGCAAGTTTCCACAAGAGAAATTTTTTTCCTTATTTTTTCCTCATTCTTGTTCTACCAGTAACAAAAAAAAAAAAAGGGGAGGGGGGGGAGGAAAACTGGGAAGACAGCTGTCTTCTCAGTATTTTTTTTAAACAAAACTATTTGGAAAATGCCTGAATTTAGAAAATAAGCATTGCCAAAACCAGCATTTTCAAGTCAAGATACCAGCGGATTGAAGGAGTAGACTGTTTCTGGAAAAATAGTAATTCTTGGGGTAAGACAAGATGTCAAATTGCACTCTGAGGTGGTGTTCAAAGTGCTGTTGTATCCTCAGAGACCCAAGTTGGAAAACTGAATTAGATACTCTTTAGTGCCAAAAGAATTCTGGATATTAGAGCATGCTGTTAATATTATCAGGGCTGTAGATTTGATATGGGCCATTCACTTAAGAGTCGGACTTGATGGTCCTTGTGCATCTCTTCCACCTCAGAATATTCTGTGATTTTGTAATTCTAGCACTTATTTGTATCACTGTTTTAAAGGCCAACTGACAGAGCATAATTTCTGACTCAGTATTTAAAGTATGAAAATTTAGTTTCTTTGGATTTCAAAGCCAGCCTGTAATTACGGATGATGATGTCATGAAAACATTCTGACACATGATGAAAGGCAGAGCAAGATAAGAAGCATTAAGCCACAAAGGCATTTTTAATTATTATCCTTGTTGATTTACATGCCTAGATGCATCACCCCCTACCAGGGCCTGTGTGTCTGTTCATATGGGATGGGTTTCTTCAAATTTCTTGAGATAGTTTCTACAGCCGAGGAGGGGGCGATGGGGAGGGGACGAAGAGGGGCGGGACCCCAGGACAGGCTCCTGCCGGGGGCGACTCTCCTCATCCTCACCCGGTTCTCCCGGCTCGCGGGTATCCCCCGTCTCGTGTCTTCTGTGCAGCAGGTTCAGGTGTGTAAGGCACCCGTTCTCTGTGTCAAAGGACTTCCTTAACAGTTTGCTTAACAAATTGTAGAAGTGGAAACTATCATTAAAGTAGCCAGACTCTAAAAACAGTTTTGGAAACCTGCTTTGAAAAGTACATTTATGCTGAAGTTGAGCTGTGTAACTGCACTGTAACACTGCAGTGTTAAGAAACATGTATATGTTAATCTGTTATTATGGAGTTGCTAAAACTTGGATCTTATACTCTTAAAACATATGAGTTAAAAAAATTTCAACTCTCCCACTATTAAAAAAATCTTTTAAACAGTTCCTTCTTTAAATTCAGTCAGGTAACTGCACCTGAAGTTTTCTAGAAATATCAGACTAGAGCATGGGGATGTTTTATTCCCCCTCATAAAATAAGAGAATAACAGCAGAGAAAAAGGAAAACCAGTTTGATTAGGGTTCAGAAAGTTGTGCTGAACAGACCTACATTATAGCACTAGCTTTCTGATTTATTGTTAAATATCCTGTAACTTACTTGTAATATTTGTATGCCAAGTGCTGGAATACAATCTGAAGGATTTAGCTGGAGTTTGTTCCTTTAGTGTTGCATTTAAATTGAGCACAGGTAAAATTTTTAGAATGCTTAAAGTAGTGGTGGATGAACCTCCAGTTTACTAAATTGCCAGTAGATGGCATATTCTAGTTTATAAAGCAGTGTGCAGTAGTAGGTTTTGTAGGATCACAAGTAAACTCTGAAGGTAACCTTGGAAATGTGTCTAACAAGAAGAAAGATAGCATAAGGAAAGATTATATAATAAAACAGTGGATAACTCTTAAGTGTTCAAAGAGCAACCTTTTGCATGACTTGTAGACATAATTTTCTGTTTGTGCTGTGTTACATGTTTCTTAGATGTAACCACAAGTTTTGTGTACAATTTTATTTTTCCTCTTGCAGAGAGGTGCTCCTCGCACCCTCAAGGTTTGTGGAAATCCAAAACACAGGAAGGTTTTCGGTTTGACAAATTGATAGTGAAATTACAGTGGAAGGTTGCTTCACAAGCTGCTTCTCTGTTGGGTAAATAAAATTGAGGAAAGAGCCTGAATTCAAGCTAACATTTGTAGAGGCAGCTGCAGACTTTGAATGCCAGTCTTTTCTTTGGCTAGTTCTAGCTCAAATGCTCAGGCATTTATAAAAAACAAACTTTGAAGTCAGTTACAAAAATCCCTTTTCAAAATTACATATAAAATTTTTGCAAGTTCTTCTTCAGGAACTTCCCCTTCATTGTGTTTCTTCTTTCTGACAATAGTTGACCTGCATTGTATTTCTTCTTTTTGACAATAGTTATGGTGAGAATAGTATATTTCTTTCCAGCACTACAAACACTTGATCATATCTGATTCCTACTGTGTTTGCAGACACACCTGCCATTTTAGAAAACCTCCATCTTTTCAAAACACATGAAGTGTACAGTTGAATCAGGTGTAAAAGATTCAGTGGGGGAAGAGGGAAGACTGCCATTTTTCATTTAGGGAAGAGGGAAGACTGCCATTTTTCTTTTTTATGTGACTAAAATCTGTGACATGGAGTTTACTGCTAGACTTTCAAGCTGTTTGTAGAAAATTATATAACCTGATTTATTTGCTTTAGACAAAATTGTAACTAGAAATGCTTGGAGAAGTTAGATCATGCTAGGACCAGAATGAAACAGCTTAACTTATAGCATTTATATATTCTTACTGTGAAATACTGGGACTTAGCTGCTATCAGTTCACCCATCTTTCCCTGAAAACCATCATATGTATTAATAAAATAGAAGCTTACACTTGAAGCAATATGATGTACTTACTATAAGATATTCAAAAATAGTGATTTGTTTTAAGTGTAAATCGAGCCCAAAACAACATGTGGGATTCAAACTTCTTGGAGCTTTACATAGCTTCTGAATGTTCTTAAAGTGTCTCATGATTATGATGTTAAAGGAATAGGGTAAAATTGTTACTCGAAGCTAATTGATGTGGAATCAAGAAGTCATCCAAATTGTTTTACCTAGAGTGCTTTCCCTACTAGCAGTGATGGTGTGACATTGCACAGAAATGAGCTAGTTACTCTTTGGGTAGACCTGGAATGAAACACAGTAGGTATTGGTAAGAGAGTCAGAGATTTTTGTGCTATTGAGTTCTGTGACAGAACAGGTTTTGGTTTTTTTAAGGAAAAAATTCCCAAATAGGTGTATGCTCTCCTCTGAACAGAGAGAAAATACAAAGCTGTTTAGTGATTGACTTGTTTCATGTGGAAGATTGTAGGTTTGAAAGAGACAGTTGCAAAAATAAGAAGACAATAACATGAGAAAAGTTGATAAAAACTCCTTCAAATCACAAACTGAGGTGCATGCTAAAGCTCAGTCAGTTTTAGAGCCATTCTGATATGTGCTGGACAGCCAAACCAGCTTGACTACTTTAGCATAAGACAATATTAAAGGATGTTGTGCATGAGTTTTTTTCTTTATACCTTTCTTGGGATAACTCTGAAAAGGAGGGATTGTGGCCTTGTAAATTGTATCTTAATGCTTTTTGGAAGACTACTAAAACCTCAGCTGTTTGCCTTGATGTTGAAGGACTTGCCCTTTGTTTGTATTGTCTTTGTGTGGCTCCAGAATGAAATACCAGTCTGTGTCAAGTGGAGACTGTTTGTGGTAGAAGTTTGTTGAGGCTTTGTTTTTATCACAAGCCTGCTCCTTAAAGTGTAGCTTGCAAAATTATTTTCAAACACTTTAACATCTCAGATCTACAGCTCAGGACTAGTATATGGCCTTGCAGAGTGCTCTTAGTGAGGCTGAATAGGCTAGAGCAGGTCTCTGCTCCAGGCCACAGAGCAGTTATAGTAGATTTTTTTTTTTAAATGAGTTCTGTGTCCTCTTAACACAATTAAATGTGAGAATTGCATATATTTATTTAGTCAAAGTGCTATGTTTTGTCCTTTCTGTTCTAGTGAGGCTTTTATCCCTTGTCTTTTTTTAACAACCCAAATGTATACCTTAAGAAAGCTATTGCAATAACTGTTTTTTAAGAAAACCATTTTAAGATGTGCAAGGCCATCTGGAAAAAAAGGTATGTCTGAAAGTGGCAAGTAAGAATGCAGAAATATTTGTGGCTGATTATGCTTTTCTCAATATGGATCAGAACACTTTAAATATTTCTTATCAATATTTCTAGACAGTGACCTTACTGTCTAGGACCAGGTATCAAGAACTCTGGCAGGTTGCTTTTTAAATAAGAAATTGTCTGACTTCACATACTGTGAAGATATATTGAAGATACTTTCTAAAGACTTTATTCTGATGAGAGACTTAAGATTGATTAGTGCATAATACACGTATATTGTCTTCAAATAATATTAAAAATATGAAAACAATCTTGTATATTCTGTGTAGTGTAGAATGTATTTAGAATGATGAAAAGCAAAATCATGGTAGAAGACCACGGCACAGTACAAATAAAAACTTAAATTTACTGCTAATGAATTTGATTCTAGGATTGTATAAAGCAGAGCTTTATGCAATAACTTTGCATCTCAGAGTAGTATTTTTGCAGTGATGTGTAAAAGACATTCTAAGCACAATTCAAAAGGCTTTTGATTTAGGGGCCACACATAGAAAAGCCTAAGTTCTCCCTCCAAATTTTAGCCAGATTTCCTAATACATATAGGAATCAAAAATGCTTTCTTTAGTTTTGAACAGAACTCCACCGAGTCAGTACTTTGCCATTGCCTTCTGTGACACCCCACTCCACTCCCCCAGTTAGAGTTTAGTTTATGTTCTGCTGTTATTTTTATAGAGGTAACAA
This sequence comes from Serinus canaria, assembly GCF_022539315.1. Lineage (NCBI taxonomy): Eukaryota > Metazoa > Chordata > Aves > Passeriformes > Fringillidae > Serinus > Serinus canaria. The sequence continues at coordinate 48,332,013 of NC_066343.1, forward strand.
TGCTTTTGGCTCTAAAAAGTTGCTTTTCCTTTCTTTCCTTGGGAAACACTGCTCAGGGGAAACTGAATAATATCCCAGTTTTCCTGTATATAGCATGTCTGCACTATTTGAAAGGTAACCCTACAGAGGAGAAAGCTGAGATTTTGTTTTAATAACAGGGTTTTTGGTTATTTTTCCAGTGGTATTAAAGAAGATGAAGATATCTTGATGTGTATAGGAATAATACTGCATAGTAAGCAGTGGTTTCTAGTTCATACAACTAAAAAAATTAGGGTCCTAGTAGCATTTAAAATCCTTCATGACTGTTTTCAGGTATATCTCAGTTTATAAGTGTTCTATTACTTAATTAGCATATTTTGTTTCATTGGAACTCCACAAATAATTGTTGATACACTAAATCCTTTATTGATGATCTTTTTTACTCTTTCTTATATTAGTTTCATCATTAATAATGAGTTGAATTGAAGACTACTTTGTGATTTTGTCACAAAGTAGTTTTCTCTATTACGAGATGATAGATGGAAAGGCATGGATGAAAAGACTGATTTGCTTTAATATCTTTATGTATAACAATCAGACCTAGGGTTTAAGTGTGTGTCTTGATGTTGTCAAGCCATTGAAGTTTTCACCTAGATGCATTTCTGGGAAAACTTTACAAAAAAGCAGTGAGAAGACAAGCAGTGATTCAGAGTCAGAGAATGGAAGAGACAATTGTGTTGTATAAGGGCCTGCTTAGAGAAGTGAAGTAAATAGGGTATAAAATGGAGCACAAAGAATTCTCTAAGCTATTGCAGAGCACTTTACTCTGGTTTTGAAAAAAAAGCATCAAACCCCGGGAAATAAAAAACCTCTGTGTTTTCTCCAAATCAAAAAATTAATCACATTCTGCCATCCTAAAAAAAGGTGTTTCTACTACAGCAACACAATAGGAGCATTCTGCTGTTGCAGCAGATATTAAATAAAAAAGCCTAGAATGTATCTAGTCCTGGCAGAAGCTTTTATGAGACAGTGTCCTGGGATTTTCTGCAGTGTTGATGGTTCTGGAGAAAGGAAGTCTGTACCTGCTCAAGCACAGATGTAGGCAGCCTGAGAAACAAGCATGAAGAACAAGAGCTGTCTCTGGTCACAGTACTGCAACATCATGGGAATAAGTGAGATATGGTACGACAGCTGATGCAACTTGAAATCTCTAACAGAGAGGTACTAGCTCTTCAGGAAAGACAGGAAAGAAAGACAAGTAATAGTGATGCCCATGATGAGAATGTGTAGCTTGTGAGTTAAGGTCAAAGGAGAGTCTATGAAACATGACACAGTGGAGAGAGCATGCTGCAGGTCACCAATCAGAGTGACAAAATACATGAAGAAACAAGTTGTTCTTTTAAACAACTGAAGAAAGTCTCTGGGTTACTAACTGATTCTCATGAGACACTCCCTAAAATCAGCTGAAAATCTGCCATAAATAGGAAGACAAGCAATTGAGTACATTTCTGCAAAATGTGAGGAATAACTGCTTGATACAGGTGTGAATGTACTAGATGGGCCATCACGCACAACTGAATGTGTAATTTACAAATGAGGGAGAACTGTAATATTACAGTTAGACTTGATTGTAGCTGAGTTGCAGACCCTGGACATTGGGAGAGAGGATTTCATCTTGCTTGGGAAACAGGTAGGCAAAGTGCCATAGGAGCTTTGAAGGATAAAGTAGTTCAGGAAACCTGACATGATTGAAGTGTCAGCTAAGTGTCCTTGGCCACAACACAGACTGAGAGCTGAAAAATGGGAGCAATTCTGTAGAGATGAGGGGACACTGGAAGACAGCAACTAGAGCATAAGTCAGCAGTGTACCCTGACAGAAGAGAGAGTCAAAAGGACAAATGAGGGCTTTTAAGCAGTAAGTTGACAAAATTTTCTGTTGTCTTCTGTTCAGTGCTTTGTTAAATCAATTTAAATACTGCATCCACTTTTTGCCTCCCTTCTTCCCCAGTGCAAGAATAACGTAGGTGAAAAAGAGCAGCTTTTGCAGCAGACCACCAAGATGGCCAAGGGCAAGAGCACTTCTTGCAAGGAGGCCAAGTGACTGTGCTTACTCAGCCTGGAATGAGATGCCTTCTGGGGAGCAGGATCTGAGGGCAGCCCCCCACCAACTGTGAGTAATCAAGAAAGTATAGCCAGAAAGTGCAAGAGGTAATGGGTATATATTGAAACAGGATTTGGAGAGCAGTGCAGACTGAGTGTAAGTAGGAGCCTTTTCCCCTGCAAGGCGAATCCAGCAGTGGATCAGAGCTCAGTGATGCTTCCATCTTTGGAGGTTTTCAAGACCTGGCAGGATAAAAGCCCTCAGCAACCTGGTCTCCTGGTCTAATCACATAGCTGTTCTGAGTAAGACTGCTGAGGTTGAACCCAAGTTATTTTATGATTCTCTAACACCCACAGATGCAGGCTGTGGTTCACTGTATTTTTTGGATCCTGGAGGGAGGACTTTCTTACCTCTCTTCCCAGACTGAGAATTATGAGCAGTTAATGCTTGTTATCTGCACTTGTACTGGGCACCACATGCACAGCAGCAGTCTGTTGAAACAAGATGTGACTTGGTCTAACTTTTAACTGACAGCTGTCAGACAGACTTTAGAAGTATGTTAACTGATAATGATACAGAAATAACATCACAAGGGCTAGAGAAAGGAATTGAGAATTAAAGCCTCCATGTGCCCTGCCTGTCAGAGTGCAAAAACAAAGCAAAAATCTTTTTTGTGGGAATAATTTACCTGAAAAAGAATGGTTAAATCTCCTGTATATTTTGGAAGTTTTGTTATATATATTACTGTATTAGCAAATACATTTCTCCTACACTGTATGTAGAGTTATGTATCCAGCATTAACACATACCTAAGTCAGTTGAAATCAGAAATTTCAGTAAAAGGTCACAACCGTTATTTAAGCAAAACACATTAAAAAAGTATTGCTTTAAGATTACAGCAGGTTGGCTCTGCCAGTCTTTCAGGGTCAGACTGGAGGACTGAAATTCTTAAGTATATCTTTTAAGAATAAGTTATACAGGAGGAGCCAAGAATCACTGAAAGTGCTGGAAACAAAAGAAACTAGTTAGTGCTTAAGGCATGTCATTGTTTTATTGGTTTTGGGGGATTGCATTCGGAGTGATTTGGAGAGGTTTTTTGGTCGACTTTTGGAGCTTTTTTTCCTTCCTAGCAGGAGGATTTCTTACCAGACAAAAAGAGAGTCTTCTCAGTGGGAAAGCATCTTTGCTTTCAGGAGTCAAATACAGTCCCCCAAAATAATCTTTGATGGGAGTCACTAAATTTGTAAGAAAATAAACATGCTAGAAAAATAATATACTTCTGACAGATCTTGTATTTGCCAATAATAAAAATGTTTTATTATAACCTGTCTACAGCATGAATCTCTGGATAGTCTCAATCCCAGTCTGCTGCCATCCCTCCTCTCTCCCTATTTTATTATGTCAGACTCTAAAGTGCATTCTTTTCCCCAGGTAATATTGGATAGCCAGGAAACAGTCATAGATCTGCTCTCATAGTAGCTAGTCTCTGACAGTTTATAGACTTGCTTCCTGTATCCTCCTGTGTGGGCATGGAAAAGATTCTGTACTTCTTGGTTAAAAAAAAAAGTCAAGATCAAGTAAATCTAGAAAAGTAAGGACTTATTTTTCTGTGTTTTGACAATACAGTGTAATACTTTTTTTTTTTCTTTTTCTTTTTTCTTTTTTCCCCTGAAAATTCCATGGCAATCTTTCCTTGTTTTTTTAAAATCTTTTCTTTCTTTTGGGGTCCCTAACATCATCTAGGTTTATTTTGAGTCATGATAAAAGTTATCCCATTTTAATTAGGACCAGATGGCAGTATGGAAAATCCTCTATAGTTCTGTATCTCAGTGGATACTTTTATACTCCTTTCTTTTTTTTATTTTTTTTCACTTCTCTTTCATAGTCTTGTTCCCCCCCCCCCCCCCCGCCCCTTTGTTTTAACAGCTTCTTTTGAAGTTTTGGCGGTGATAGAAATTAATAAAGGAAATAAAAACTAAAGGCATTTCTTCCTCAGTTAGATAAAATTGTGGAGTAAGTGGGCAGATAGTATAAAACATTGCTAGGGAAACTCATCCTCTAGTTTGGTAAGGTGTAGTCTGCTTTTTCAGATACAAATTATACAGCATTTTCTTCTGTAAGTGCAATTTTCTTTTGACACAACACGGAAATGCCAAACGTATTTATTTCTTGCAGAAAAAACATCTTATTTAGTTCATTCAAATTATAAATTGTAAGATTTCTACTTCTGAAAATGGTATTCAAGTGTTATGTGCTTTCATTGGTTCTTCAGCTCTTGCCTGGAGAAACATATATGCATTGCACAATGTATGCATAAGCTATGTCACATGCATTCACAAATTGGCTTGAAGTGAATCTGCTGGTGAATGTTTGCTATATCTACAAATGGCACTAAAGGTCTCAGTTTTGTAAGAAAATACTTTGGGATATTATTTCATCATATATACTAATGTGTAGATATTAATATCATTGGAATGTGATTTAATGTTACAAAAGGTGTGTGACAAAAGTATCTGGTTTTGGAGAAATATATCAAAAACTCACTGAAAGTATAGATAAATGCAACTTAATATTATATGTTTTCTTTCCTCTACACTGTCAGCTCTTGGTTAGGGGCAGACCATAGCATGATTGCTTTACCTTCCTGCCAGGATTGTATTGCCTTAAGAGTGAATGGCCTTTGAATGGCAATAAATGAAAGTAACAAGGCAGTTTTCTCTTCATGTTTAACAATTTGTCCTTAAATCTGAAATGAAGGTATAGAAGTACCCCATATCTTTTGACTAAATTATATCAATTTTTTTTTCTGAAATAAAGATATAAAAGCAATTTAAAAATCTAGATCTATTATAAGAGATGGAACAGGACTACATTTCAGTCTATATCCAGACACTCATGTGTATCTCAAATCAAGATGTTGATGACTTCACGTATACAGCTGTTTATTACTGGTGTTTGCTTTTCTTCTCAATGTCTTTCTGAAATATACAAAGGAGTCAAAACATTTGTGTTTGCCTAGTAAGACATAACATTGAACCTTCCAGCAGGAGTTTTAAATTTGTTTCTTATTGGATTCTGTTTGATAATCTAGGTAACCCCATAGTGCTTTTTGAAGTTCTTACTTCTGAAGAAACTACTAGTGAAGTTGCTATGGTAATATGTGACAGGATGTATTGTAAAAGTGACAAATGAAGCATTTTAAACATATCTTCAAGTGAGAAATGAGATTACACATTTAGCAGAGATAAAGTACAAACAGTATTTGTATCTGCATATTTAAGAAGATAATGTTTCTGCACAAATGTACACCTTCTTCAAGTTATTGGTTTTGTGATATTTGAACTGAATCATGGATTCTACACATAGCACTTTGCTGGACTTCCTTTACTACAGATACTGAGAATTTTGTGAGTGAGAGATGAGGAAAACCTGATTTATTTATCAGACAGCTCATGGGTCTCCTCTGACCTCCTCTCCTCAGTTCGCTTTAAATTCCTTAGAATTAAAAATATATTAAGAATGTTCAGATAATATAAGGTAGATGGTTTTATTAGAAACTAGACACTGGACCACATTCTTAAAGACAAATGCAAAATGTTAATGGAAATTGGATGAGGAAAAACCAAAACTTTGGAAAAACAAAAACAATAAAGTCTTTTTGATACCTAGTAGGCTCAGTCTTGGTACTACATTTTAAACAGGTACAAGGAATTCATAGAATCATAGAATATGCTGAGTGAAAGGGAGCCATCAGGATCATCATATCCAACTCCTGGCCCTGGACCTCATAAGCCTATTGTTTGTTCTTGGTAGGGACTTGTATCTTGTGCATGTCCTGGTCCTTTATTCTGGGACTCTTTTTGAGTAATGAGCTATAAGTAGAAATGAAAAAGAGAGTATAAAAAGTATGAGTAAGGGCAGGGGAGAGATGACATCTCTTTCATTTAAAGAGGATTATATTTACAAATACAATTTTAGGGTTCTGTTGTTTTTTTGGTTTTTTTTTTTCCCTTAATAAATTCAATTAGCTCATTACTCAGTCAACATGCTATTAATTATTTATCAGTTGTCCTTAAAATGAAACGGTGCTTAAAGTGCATATGTGTGCTATGTTTTGACTCTTGGCAGGAAAAATGGCTAATGTTAAAATGCCAATGAGTTTCTGAACAAGAATTTTTTTTTTCATGCTTCTTCTCTTTCATTGATAAAAAAAGGAAAGTACTGACACAGGTTTCTGCAGTTCTTCCTGAGCCAAATAAAACTTTTTGTGATGACATTTTTCCATCTACCAATTTGTCACCTTATCTTTGTTAGTAAAAGATCAACCACCTCTATGATGACACCTGAAAAATTTAATTTCTCAATGTCTCAGACACTGAGTCATTTTCTTCAGGACTTTGTAAATCCCTAACCTTTTCCTCCCCAAAGTTTTCAGTGAAATTTAGTCAAAAGGACTTTTTTTAATTCTAGTAAAATGAAACCAATTGTTCCCGTTCTTTCTTGTGAAGTAAAATGTAAGCAAGTTTTGCCTTTCCTGATTACTACCATCTGTTTCCCTTTGGGGTAGAAAATAGCTAGATTTGTTTTCTATTGACAAGATACTAGTAGCGCTTACGACATCACTAATGCATTTGTCTTGAAGCCTTACATAAATGGTTTTTCCCCTTAGGTGATCTGGGCTTAATTCTGGGAAATAAATGCTCTCTGGTAACAATTCTATATCCTTATTAGTTTCTGCTCATCAAATGGAACAGAACAAGATAGATGATACTTGTACTGAGGAAGATTAGAACCATCTGTCTTGCAGGGAAAAAGCCAGTTTGGTTGGTATTAGCTGACAGATTGTATGCTTTGCCTGATCACTGTAAAGAAATAAACGAAGTGGTTAACAAAGAGCAGATTTTAGCTATTTCTAATATGTAACTACTACCAGCAAAAGATGCAAAACAGACTGGTTGCTGCACTAGTAGTGAGACAAATATTAATTAAATTGATTCATTTGAATCAATTATACCATCATTTTTGGGGGGCAATATCTCTGACTATAACATATCATTATGAACACAGCTTGCAAATTTTGTCTTGCTTGGAAGTGCACCTTCAGCTTACCTTTATATGTTTAGTCTCAATTTGTTGGAGGAAGTTAACTGGCTTCAAAGAAAAAATGCTTTCTGAATCTGCTCTCTGTGACACAACAAATTTACCACAGTTCCTTTCCTCTTAGCAGAGCAAACCTAGCATTTTAGTCTTTTGTTAAGTCCACTGAAGTAAAATTTAGTCTTTTACTTGCTTTCTATGAAGTGCTATTTCCTGAATGTTAAGTTGGGGGGGGGGGGCATGTGGAAGCTCTTATTTAGTTGTTAGTCAGATATTGAAATTACTTGATTTTGTAACATTAACTCTTCATTTTATATACCTTGATCTATTTTACTATTCCTTCAACATTGATACCTGCTTTTTACATAACTGGCTATTCAATGACTTTGATTTGTCTCTATAAAGCTTGTATAAAACTTCTGAGAATTCTGAACGCTGGTAAGAGTATCTTAAAACTTCACTTACTTTTGTTGATGAGATTATTAAAGGCAGGTGGTGGATGCCCTTCTGCACTCTGCTGCATGTTTGTTGCCTAAAAGCCACACAGAAGAAAAATAAGAATGCTGGGTTACTGCCAAGAAATTTTACCTTCATGCTTTGCCCATTAGATTGAGTCTGTCCTTTGTGCAGCACAAAATCTCACATGGATTTAAGGGCATTTGATATTATTTCTTCTTTATAAAGAGTGCAATTTCAGTACCTTATTGACAATAAAAGGAATATAAAGGATTTGGTGCTAATAACACTAAGGTCATGGGTTCAATCCATGACCATTCAGTTAAGGGTTGGGACTCGACCCTGGTGGGTCCCTTCCAACTCACAATATTTTGAGATTCTGTGTGATTTTTTTTTCCAGTGCTGTTTACATTCTGGCATGTGGCTAATACTAATACTGTGAGACCCTTTTCTTTTTCTGATAACTCTTTACTTGTAAATAATTTGTAATCTCTCTTTGCGTGGGAAAGCTTTAAAAATTAAGTTTTCTTTTTAAAGTGCAGTTTCTTGCAGTGCTAATAATTTTAATTGCTGTGTGTACTTGATGTGAAAAATATCTGCAAACAAGCTTTGAAGCAGCAGGATAAGACCTTTGGGTCTGATTTATTTTAACTGTTTGATCTAGAGGCCCCTTTCCTGAGATGTCTGTGAGCATACTAGTCATACAACCAAGCGTATGACAAGCGTATGATAAGACATTGCGTAATTATTTTAAGTTGTCATCTCTGGATTGCACTCTGGTGGCTTACAGTGGAGGTGCAGAGATAGGTAACACTATTCTATTTTTCATTCATTTTTGCCAAAGAACCATTTGCAGCAGCTTCTTGTTTTACGTATTGATTAGAAAGAAGGACACCAAGGATAAGTCACGTGAGCTTTTAATCTTTCATCTACTGATGAAATGCCACATGTAGCTGTACTATTTGCACACTAACTTTCATACATATTTTGAAAGAGATTTGCAGTGTAATTGTCATTTTTTAAATAACTTAAGCCTTATTTTTTATTACAGCTCTGAGTCCTCAGAAGTTAGAAGTTAGTACTTTTTAAAATAATGTTTTCAGAGTGTCTGAACACTGAAAAACTCTAAGTGAAAATAACCTATTATAGGCAGAGTAGTCATGGCCTATAACAAATGTATTAACCTGTGATAAAACTGGAGTACTCTTTTACATAAGTGTCAGGGTATCCCAAAAGTTTCTTCAAGTTTCAGTTTTCTTAGATTTATATACTGGGTTTAAGGACATAAGTAGAGATGGTGTTTATCTGATTATTTCTTATAAGGTAGTTAATTCCTTTCCTGTCCAAATATCTGTTTACCAGGACATGAGTATAATTATGTCTTAATGATAGCGACATGAAATATGTTCTCTATAGGTTTACTGCCATGACTGCTCTCAAGCTAAGGGTTTGTGCAGCCCAGTATTTTAGATAGGTTGGGTAAAAGAGCATATCTCCCAGGAGAGCCATTAAGCGTATTGGGTTGCAAACTGAGTCTTCATTGAGGGGTGATTACTGTCTCTTTCTCCGCATAGACACTTAGACTCACACAAAATACACCACTGAAATAATATTTAATACATGTGGGCAGTGAAGAAGAGAGCATTTCACACTGGCTCTGCTTTTCATTACTATTGAGTATTTGTACACCACCTTCCATTCCATTTGGGGGTACAAAACCAAAGCAGCATCCATTCCACCTAAACATGGAAGAGAGAAAACAAGCTAAGAATCTAAAGTATGAGAAAATTCTAGTCTAGTGAAGATGTGACTTCACTGTAATCCAGAGAGGGATTTTTTTTCAAGTTGTCAAAGTCAATTAAATTATTTCAGATGAGAATTTTCTCCCACTGGATTTTAATCAAATAAACAATGGTATAAAGGCTCTTTTGTGTGGTTTGACATCATCGGGGCAGTCTGAAGAATAATCAGTAGAAATGATAAGGATGGTTACCACTGACTAGTTTATTAGCATTATCATTTTCCCAGTAACTGACCTTTTCCCTCTGTGCCTCACTTCTCTTCATCTGTCATGATTCATTTTGTAACATTGATTTCCTTTTACTCTAACAGTTTCTGTGTGACAGGCTTCAAAATCCCAATCAGCCCTTACAGTTGCTCACACAGTGTTGAGAAACTACTAGCTGTATTTAAAGAAAAAATGGGAAAGTTATTTCTAATTGGGCCCTCTTGAGAGTGTTTTAAAATTTAAAATGTCACTTGCTACTCGTACCCATTTATTTTGAAATACTATACTTAATTTTTAAAACTATGCAATCAATATTTTTGCCAATATGGAAGTTGCTATTGACACTTTTTTATTATTATGTTAACCGTGTCTATAAAATCATGGTCTGATTGTTACAGGATACAAGTAATTGAAAAGCATGCTGTGATGTGCACCCGTGCATCCACATTACAGCTTCAGCTCTCCTGTGCTATGCACAGCAACCTGGCTAGGAATATTACAGTATCTTCTCTTCCTCCTCTTCTAAAGCTACCCTTCAGATTCTTTATCTGTAGTTTTTAGTGCAAGTATAGTCACGTAAATCATTCCTATTGAAGTTCTAATGGCTATGTAGATGGGCCATTTGTGCACTTAAAATGAAGTGGAATTTGTTCCCTAAGACAATGGCACTTGGATGGCGAATGGTTGTTCACCTGATATGTGTGATGTGCACCTGTGGCTTGTTTTCTTAATAATCAGCTTCTCCCATCAGTAAGACTTTTCTAAATAAAATAGAGCCCATTTCTGCTAAGTCTGATTGACATAAATTTTTTTATCTTGTTACCTATAAAATGTTTTGCAGTAAAGATGAATACCTACTGTTCTTAAATCTTACTTCTGTTCTGCCATAATGAGAAAGCAGTAATCTTAAAAATTATTGTAAAGTAAGTCCTAAGACAGTAGGACTTGGTGTTTTTCATAAAATCTGCATGTTGATGGATCAAAAGTCTTTCACTATCCCAGTGTGACTGACATTTTCAATAGAACACATGCGGAGGAAAATAAGACGCAGTTACTAAGAAATTAACAGCTGAAAATGGGATATTGATTTAAACTGCAGTCAAACATGGTTTGGTTTTCTTTAATCTAATTTTGAGTCATTTTTTGTGGTAGACTTCTGATTCTTTTCCTATATACATATGTTTTCAAATCATCTGTTTTCAAATCATATGTTGAAAACATGTTTTCAAGACCTTAAGATCTTAAGACAGTCACTTAATGCACTGGTTTTTTGCCTTAAGGTCTACCACAATCTAGTTGTTCGCCAGTTTAAGACTGGCACGTCATGATATCTTGATCATTCAAAACTACTCAAGCTCCAGGTATTAATTTAAGATTGGCATGTTAAATGAATAAGCATAAGGATATTGCAAATGAATTGTTTTGATTTTTAAAAGACTAGTTTAGAGGAGTGTCTGAATGCCCATGGTAGTTCATTTTGACACTTAGAGCATCCAAAACTTATTTAAAGGTATATACTCTTTTACAGTCAAGCTTTTAAACCTGTTTAACTGATCACATATCAGGTCTGGACATGTTAAGCAGTATTTGATTGCACACGATAGGCAGGTGTCCTGCCTTTTGTCTGCTCTGTCAGAATATGCCAGAGAAGCCTTTTGTCTGCTCTGTCAGAATATGCCAGAGAGGTCTTCCCTTTTGTGCTACACAGTGGCTACAGAGCTCCCTGAAAATAGCTCAGGTGTACTCCAAACTGTTTTTTCTACAGTAATTCTGGTAAGTTTAAGTCATGTGATGAAACACTATTTAGTAAGACAACTTTGGCCATAATTGTTTCTCAGTTTTTCCTTTTCCTTAAGGAGAGTTTGAAATCCAGTGGAGTCAGTGTAGAATTGCCCTGGAACACTTAGAACACTTAGACTAAATCTCTTAATTACTAAGATTTCTGTTGTAATACTAACAGTTACAACACTGTAGTCTTTTGTTTTGCAAAATGAAACTATAACAAGTAACAAAACTGATCTTGGAAATGGAAAGCATGAATGAAGATTTTTTTGGAATAAAGGAGTACAGAACCAAGGGAACTCCTGGCATTTGAGAGATGTAATCCTGGTTTTGGCATAAAACCACATAGGTTCAAAGGGGTTTTGGAGAATGTATTCATGTATTGTTACTAAGTTTTCTCTGTATAAATTGTGACTAAATAAAAATTGGTTTACAAATCTCAGCATCAGTACTGTAGCTTATTTAGGATCCCCTAACTCATCTCAGGGCTTTCTTGGTGCTACATTGTAAGTTTATGGACAAAATAGGCCTTATGAACTATTCATTGTAATATCATAAAACTTCAGTAACAGAAAGAATGAAATTATTCTTTTAGCCAAATATCACTAAACCGGCTTTTTCTGCCTTCTGTGGATTTTCTGCCTTCTGCCTTCTGAAACCATTGTTTCTTGGCTGTCACATTTTGCTTTACAAAGAAAATATTCATCTCTAAGATTTGTAATTCTAAAACTTCCCTTCAATATATCTCTTTTTTTAAAATAAATTAGTTTAAATACAGTATTGTGTTTCATCTGGTTTAAATTTTACATCTACATAGAAGAAGTTTTCTCAAAGAAAATGAATTACAAGTATTTTTCTATGCATTTCATTTCACCACTTGTTTCTGATGGAGAAAGTTGAGGGTTGTTTCACTCAAGTGAAAGAAAAAAGATCCAGTTAGAAAAGAATATGAAAAATGTTTGATAATGTTATCTGGCTGCCATCTATAATATAGAAAAGAAGTTGTTTTCAATTATTGTAGGTTATTTATGTGAACTACTTGTAGATATACATGAAAGTACCCTTGGGCTTCTGGAATTTGATATGACAGTCTCCTGCAGCATGGTGTTTGTTTGACTTTAATGTTTGTGACTTATCTTTTTCTTTCGGCACAAGAGCTGTCAAAGTATAACAAGTGTGAGGGGGTTTTTTGTTGGAGTTTTTTCAGGGTTTTTTTGTGTGTATTTGTTTTTAAAGAAATCATGTTTCTTTAGTTTGCTTTTGTAAGTTTGAACTTACAGCCTTTTTTTTATGCCATACTTATTTCTAAACACTGTGCATGTTAAACTGTCTGTTTTTCTTCTTCTCCATTGTTCCCTTTTAGCAAAACCTATATTTCATCAGCATATCCTTGTCCCAGTTCCTTACCATGTGCTTCTTCAAATTGAAGCTCATTTAGGGTAATACTGTGCATCTTGGAAGCACAGGTCCTTATCTGTGCTGACAGGCAAACAAAAGATCCCTTAATATTTTTCACATATGTGGAAACTACACCTATAATCACACTGAAGATGAAATTAAGTAATTAAATGGATATTACATGTCATTATTTTATCTTATCACGTCAGCCCTCAGCAATTTACCAGGCATAGAATATTTGGGACCAAAATGGATGTAATTAATGGGCAGTGTACTTGTTTCTTTTACAATTTCCAACTGTCTTGTAGGTGACAAAATAAAATATAATTATTTTGATATTTTATTAAGTGGTTTGTCAGCCATTATATAATTACTTCTTCTGAAAAAAAGAAAACCAAAACAAAGCAATCTGAAAATTATGGCTATCAGAAAGGTAAAGCCTGTTGATATTTTTTGTGAGAACAACAATTGCAATGTAAGTCTTGAGGAAAGAGAAACAGATTAAATAGTACTGTGAGACTATAGTGAATGTTGTTTTTCCTACTGTGTACAATTATATGTAATTAGATCTGTCCTTTTTTCATTATGCTATCTCAAAATTATTTCTACTGATCGAGGTACTGAATGAACTTGTAAATAAGATAGCAAGATCAATATAGTCTGAAAAAATAATTAGTAACAATTTAACAGAAATTGTTCTGTTCAGGCTAAATCAATGGAGATGAATAAATGGGTGGAAACCTTAAGTAATTACAAATCCTTTAAATTATTCTTGAATTAGAAAGCAGGAGAAAAGAACATATTTAATTACTTTTAGAGATTCATTAGAAGAGAACTTTCTGAATTCAGTCTTTGTTCTTTCTTCCCTAGAATACACTAATTTAGGCAGCTGGTAATGTGTTTCCTGTACCTTGCTTCTCATCCAACTTGGTTAGCTAGCCTAGACATACAAACCCAGGTATTCAATTTTTCCCCCGAAGATGAGTTATAAACATTGCTATGAAGAAGACTTCTTGTTCTGTTAACTAACTTCTCCACTTTGGTTTCAGACTGCTTATTTTTGGCACAATTATTATTTTTTCATCACTCTAAAAAGGAAATTCTTTTTGTGATCTGTATAGTTGAGAGGAACTTCTGAGAAATACTGAATTTACCCTACTTAATGAAAATGTAATGGTAGGTTTAGATGGGGCATGTAAAAAAAATAAATCTAATAGTCTGCTTTTTTATTCTTCTGTACCATAGAAACTTCTTCTTGGACATGTGAATATATTGACTATATTGTACTTTTTAACTGTTTTTTATTTTAGTTATAGAAGTATTTCCTTATGGAAATACTTTTGATATATACTTATTATCTATAAAATACCTGTTGTCTTCACAGTGAGCTTCTATATTTGAAACTGTGGTGTTGCAGAAGAGTTATGAGCTTTATGATGCATCATGAGGAAGAAGAAATCCTCAAAGGGCAAAGAGGTGTCAAGATTGACTCTAAAATTATTCTAGCTAAATTAGAATTAAGCAGAATGATTTGGGAAAGCAGGTACTCTATGAATCAGCATGGAAATGTGAAGGTCAGAGAATCTTAATCAAGAGAGTCCTGCTGAGACTTGGGTCCTACTCAAAACCTAACACTGTGGTTTTGGTTGTCTGGACCTTGAGAAGCACAATTAGAAAGATTCTGCATAGAAGCATTTGCTAATTGGCTTAAATGTGGTTTTGGTAAAAACTATTACTGAAGAAGGCCATTCTTAATCAAAAGCCATGAAAGATTGCCTTCTTAGTGTTTTGGATTTATAGACCACTGAGAGATTGAGTCAGTCTTTAAAATAAACAGATGACTTAGATTTCTTTAACCTGTTTCCCTTCTTTGCTGGAAAAGGCAACTAGCACTGCGGAACCTGATGAGAAAGAGACAAATAGCCAAGCAGATTGCTTGTACACAAGAATTTCTAAAATATTTTGGGACATTTTTTGGACACTTACTGCTGTAATTTTAACAACTGGGTATGAAGTTTATTCCCTAACATAAAAGTATATTACATTAGAGATTTTTAGGATACACAAGTCCTAGACAGTCAAGGTCAGCCTAGAGTAATAGTGCTGATGTGCTGAATATCCTAAATAATTTTTTCTTGCACAGAACAATAAAAAGGAAGAACCCAGCAGTTTTACTGCCAATACTTCCCTTACGCTTTGTATTTTCCTATCAGTATGATATGGGCTATGGGACACTGTTGCAAAGGATTAAGGGTATGTAAGTCTGTCCTGTTCTCACAGAGAACCAAGCTTCAGATAACCTGTTATGTTGGTTTTTTTTTAAATGGCTGAGAGAAATCTTGTAATAGATATTTGATGCTTTTTTTGACAGAAATATTATGTCTCATTTTTTTCCTTCTGTTGAAATCAGATATTTTGCTAGTCAAGGGTACTCATTTCTTTTCAGTTAAGACTGTAATTTTCTCTTCTTGTTTCAAAATATTTGAATGCTAAAGTTATAAAAGAGCTGATGTAAGACTTGGATATTTGGGAGAAATGACAGATTTACTTCTGTATTCCAGTCTGCTGCTGTCTTTTTGGGGAAAGGGTTAGGGACTACAATATAAAGGAATAGAGACATGAACCATGGCCTTACACCTTCATGACCAAACACAGTCATCGGGTGATTATCTTACTGCAGTGTCTTGCTGAGACTGAAGAAGGGTGAGTTCTGGAAAGTGCAGTCTTGCCTCATAGTTGTCTCTTGTCTATGTGATTAAATTATATACATTGTGTTGAAGTTTATGGAGATGCATTTATGTTAACTCTGATTCCTAGTGAAGGAGACTGGCTCAGTGAGTGTAGACTGTAAGTGAAAACAGCATCAGGCCATGGCTTGTCACCTTCACAAATTGACTTAGTTAACTAAGTCTAACTAATTGTCTTGTCTGCTACTGGCACAACCGTATTGAAACAAAATAAAAATCTACTTCAGCACTTAGTCTTTAGCCTCCAGATCTAACACTTAGGTTTGCTAACTCTGTATGCTTCATGGAAAATAGTGGTACGTTAATGAGACAAAATCTGCTGTAGTTCCTGCTGCATGCAGGTGCAAATACATTTTGGTGATGCAGTATTATATATCGGTGACCATTTCCCCAACAGCATTAAACAAACTTCTCTGGATTTTAATGTGAAGAGTCAGCTAAGCATAGGGAAGAAGGGGTAGTTCTTAGAAATAAAAGTGTTGAAAAGGAGATTAGTACACACAGAGTAGAATTAGCACTTGGAATTTAGAATTTATATGTAATGTGTTTACTGTATACCACGTGGTCCTGTATAGGTTGAAGAGAAGCAATGTGGTATCCTATTGCTTTCCAAATATGAAAAGTCATCTTCACCACTTCAGATCCATTAGGAGAACTTCAGCAGTATGCAAGGCTTGTGAAAATGTTTTGCAGAAGAGAAACAGTGAAACCAAAGAGAAAATAAAATTGAATATACCAAACTACCTCTGTCTTTTCCAGATTTTTTTTTCTAAGAGAAATGTGGTCCATTATAAACTCATGAAAGCATTTGATGTGGTATTACCTAAAGATTAAGGTAGCATGAAAGACATGGAAATTAGTAGACAGGTAAGCATGAGAGTAAAGAAATTATGTCAAATTTTGTGCTTGAAAAGGAAGGTTAGGCTTCAGCAGGGTTGTTAAAAATATTTCTTAAGATTCGGTCTGGATCTTCATTTGCTTTATATTTTAAATTATGAGTAGGTTATCCTAATCAAATCTTTGGGTGACAAACAGAGAAGAAATAAACTGTAGTGCAAAAAGAACTGATGTTCTGAAGAAATGAGGCAACAAAATAGGATTCAATTTGATCATGTCAGCAAGAAACTAGGGATTAATAGGGATTTCTACCACCAGAGTTCATCAGATGGAAATCATAGAAAAAGGGAAAACTTGAATGCTGATGATCACAGAGTGAGTATAATCCAAGTGTGTGATGAAATTGAGTTAAGCAAAGTCTAGAAACATCAAGTGAGGTTTCCTAGTATCACGGCATGGTTGAGGTTGGAAGGAATCTTTGAAGGTTGTCTGGTCCAAGCTCGCTGCTCAGACAGGATCATCCATAGCCAATTTTCCAACATTAGGAAAATGTCTAAAAGGTTTTTGAATATATCCAGGGATGCATATTTCACAACCTTAGTACAAACAGAGTACAGACGGGAAGGTGCAGAAAAATAACTACTCCTGTGGAAATTCACATGTACTTCAGATCACTTCTGGAAAGGGAATCTGTAATTATACTGAAGAGCTAAAACTATTAGGGAATGACAAGCTGCCTTGCAAGAAGAAAAAAAGTGATTAATTTGTTTAGCTTATAAAAAGATGTGAGAGATTTGGGTCTACAGATCCTACTTACAGGATAGGATAAAGGAAAGTAAGAGAAGGAAATTAAACTAATTACCAATATCAGCACTAGATTAAAAGGAAATGGAATAGCCTGGATAAATCTGGTCTGGAAATCAGGTTCAGGAGTTCAATTTTATTTTATGATTAAAATTACGTAGTCGAAGAGAATGTTTTATGACACAGTTGATCTGCAGCCACGATGCTTATTCTCAATGTTCAACTGATCCCCATGTTCACTCCCATATCATTGCAACCATTTCTCTGCTTGTCTGTCTATTCTGTTGGTGCATGCCATGCTTAATCTCTCTGGTGTAATAATGAATGTATACACCATTCCCTTTACTGTTCTTTATTTAAATGGTCTCTTTCTTCTACAGTATACATCAAGCTCATAGCTCTCCTAAAATAATCTGCAGTTTTTTCTGTGCTGCATAGTGAACCTTGTATCTGAACTCACATAATGTCTGCATCTGCTGCCTTTCATCCTTTGGCATCATTTTATACCCCTGAAAGGTTTCATTGTTTCTGTTTCATTAGGCATTTTGCTTCCGATCTTGCTTACAGTTAATTTTTTCTTCTGTCTCTAGCCCACTTCACCAAAAATTATCTCATTATTTTAGTATTCTTCCACACTGAAATATCTAGCTCTATAGCTTGGGTTAATTAAAACCCAAAACTGAAGACATAGGGGGAAATACCTGTTTTGAGTTCTGCTTGTGCTGTTGGAAGGTCCTAAGTTTCCAGGGCTATATATAAGGACCTAATCTTTTGGGTATGTCAGGGTTACAGAACAGCTGTCAAACGATCTTTTCTAAACCTCTGAGGACACACAGAATGAACCTGCTGTCTGTGTTCTTTGCCTTGCTGTTTTGCTTTTCCTCCTAGTCCAGGCACACACTGCTGGTGTTTTCCACACAAATTATTAGAGGAGGGGATGGATTTTCTGTCCAGCCTCTAATTGCACAGAACTTCCCCACTCAGTATTGGAGCTCTGGCTGCCTTTTTTGAGATTCAGATAGCTGTGTCCTGAGCAGTCAGTGGGGCAATGTCCTCTAGTACATGTGAGGGACAGGCATAGAGATTTGTGTGTCTACATCCCTATCCCCAGGATCTCTTGCTATTTCTTAATCAGATGCTATATGCAACTGACTGATGTTGTGGGAGTGGTAACCAGTGTTGGATATTACTGGTGGTCCCAGGCACTGTAGTACTATAAAAATTACAGCTGGGAGATGTCAGTGCTCATACCTGTTTCATAGAATGACCGTAATCCTGACTGCACTGCAATATTCAGTCAGGCTGATCACACATACAGTTTCAAACCACGGCTATAAGGATCATAAAGCTGGGACTTAAGGCATAGATAAACAAGATGGTTGGCCTTGTGCCAAATGCCATCAGCCAAAACAAATGCATTCTTTGCCTAATCTTCATCTCTTCTTATATCACAATCAGACCACCACAACCTCTGTATGATGTTCAGTCTATATCTTTGTTTTTTGGATTCTCTGTCCTAGATGTTTTCATTCCAGCCTTACCCAGAGCATTCTGCGCTCTACAACTTTTCCCTGCTATGCTTCATGTTTAGGTAGCTGTCTTAGCAAAGCTTTTTGTGAGCAGTGGGCTTTGAGCATTGCTTCTTCAAGTCCTGTGCTGCCCACATTCTGACACCTTTTAGGCTAGTCCTGAGGCACGAAGAAAGACTGTACCCAAATATGGTACAAATATGGTCACAATATGTGACACTGTGTACAAGTTTACTTGTTAAAGCTTATGTACACCTTCAGGTGAATGTCTGATCCACTTCTCAGATTCCTAATTATCCCACCAGTCCAAAATTCCTTAGAGACAACTTAGGTGGTACATTGACATCAGCTTATTTATAAAATGCATAGCTAGGACTTGCTATTTTGCTAATGTGGTCCAAACAAGAATGGCTAAATCAGTTTCTTAAGTTTTTTTCCCTTGCTTTCTAGCTGTAAGACTGAGGAAATTTACCTTATCTTTTTCCTTTTTTCCTTTTTTAAATTTTTTTTATTTTTTTCTTTTTATTTCTTTTTTTTTCTTTTTTTCTTTTTTTTAAGGTGAAGCAGAGAACATACTTGACACATAGACCACCTTGCTGGAATTGCCTAAAGGACCTCTGACATTTAAAGATTTGTAGAAAATCAGAATATCTCAGAGCAATTGCTTCATAGAAAATAGGAAGATGGTATTAAAGCTACATATCTGAAATATGATTATAATACTGCATTTTAACATAATTAAGTAATTAAAATTTTGATAAGATTATGAGCTCTTATAAAAAAATAATGGATTTTTAAAAATTAGTACTTTCTAAAGCAATTGGTTTCGTAATATATGTATCTCTTAAAAATAATCATTATTCTGTAGTATATTTTCCTTGTTTATAATGAAATATTGAATTTGCACTGTCTATTCAGAGTCTGAAAATACTGTTCACCTGTAGTAAAAAAGTCCGGTACTGACCAAACTCAGTATAACCAAAAAAGATATGGTAATTGGTAGTTACAAGTTTGTATAAATATATAAATAAATATATACAATTTTTAAATCTATTTCAGGATACATAACTCAATTTGAAGTCAGGAGCAGACAGTCAATTTCTTTGAAAAATAAGACACTTTTTATTTGCCGTTCTTTAGGCAGTGAACTCACCATCTCTGCTTCAAGTTCTGGAATAAACAGCTTTTATCAGAAGTAGGTTCAGAAGTAAACACATAACTTGCTAACTGTGTGTTTTACTGTTAGGGAAAACTGTGTTAAAGTATGAGCAGAGATAGCTTCTGAAGAAGAGGAAACAAATTATGTAGCTATTTCCTGAATCTTTTTCATGCTTGTTTGACATTCTGAAACTCAGGATAATTTGTTTTTTAATAATTGAAATCAGAGTTTCACTACTAAGATGAATATTAACTTAGGCTAACAGCAGCAAAATTATTAATCTATATTTTTGTAATGAGTAGATCCAAGTGGCCTTACAAGTACTGAAAAACTGAGGGATTTTTTGCATGCCTTTAACATGGTATATCCAGAGAATATAGTTTTAGTATACTTTAATGTTCTGCTGTCACACTTGGAAAAATTGTTTCTGTATTGGAAATCTTGTTTAGAAACAGATTATTTTGTGTTTTGGATGGAAATTATTCTAGCATGAATCTAATTGTGGAATGAAAAACAAATGCTCAAAAAGCATGAATTAAGCCAAAGTCTATACTGACAATTTGTTGACTTAAAAATTAAATTCCAGCTGGAGATAATGCCTCAAATATGATTTTGAAGACTACTTAACTAAACTTAGAATATTGCTACAATAAGATGGGCGAATATATAATGAAACAAAAGCTTCTCAATGCAGAAATTAATAGCACAGTTTCCATAGTTTGACTTCTGAAAGTGCATTAACTTCTGCATTCAGTCACTTCTGTGATTGGTTCTGTCCCCTCCATGTTAACAATGCATACAGTCTGTAACTGATCTCAAATGTGATGTGTTTTAATGGTCAGTGTAATAAAATGAACACAAGTACTCCACTTTCTTGGTTTGCTTTGAATAACAGAGCATTTGCTATGTTTCCTCCATGTTCTGAAGTCCACCTTCCTTTAATTTTGAAGAAGACTTGTATGTGTTGATATCTGTCACCTATTGATACTCTTTCTTCCAAAAAAGAAAAACAGTTGAACCAGCCTTTTTGGGTATTTCTATATCTCCATCTGTGCCTTTTAGCCCACATTTTAATCCTATGAAAGGCATTTTCACAAGAGAACAGTTTTAACAGACCATACAACAGTTTTTACTTATAAATTTTAGAAAATTAGAAAATACCCTAATTGTATCCAATCTGATTTAAGAATCAATAGCTGTGTTCTTGTGACAGATTCCTGACTACGATGTTTGACCAAGAGCCAGTGTTAAAGGGAGCAAAATCATGGTCCAGGTAGCAGTTTTAGGGGATAATAGGGTAGCCATAATCCATCCAAACTAAATTTGACCTTTTTTCTCCTGAAGTTTGAACTTAGATCAATAATGTTTGTCTATTGCAAGATTCCACACTAAAATGTAACAGAAATGGGGTAAGTATTACACAGTATCAGTGAAATGTGCCAAATTTATCAAGTAAAAGGCACTAAGCAAGATGGTCTAACCCAGAAACAGATTTAGATGGGCTATATAGAATGCGCCAAAAATCATCAAGGGTTATTCACCTTTATTGTCCTTATTTTTTACTGTTTGTCTTGCTTTTGTTTTTTGAAAAATGCATGGTTTTCTTTTGAAGATGCTTGTTCTTTATTGCAGAGTTAGCTATTCTACTGCCAGTGCATTTATCAAAATGCTTGCATGTGCTATGCACAGTTATATCTGTGTTATAGTGACAGATACAGTATAATTGAGTGGTATAACTTCCTTCAGAGGACAGCAAAAGAAAACAGGGGCTTAGCAGTGACAAGGTTTACTTTGGGGAAATACATGTCTACAGCACGTTGCCCACGTTCATCATATTTGTTATAGAAATAAATAAAGCACCTAAAACATCCTGCTCCTTACTGTCATTTGTGCTCAACTGGCCTCAGCTGTTAGACTTACTTTAATATATCACAACAACTGTCTTTGTTTCCATGAATCCCTGGAGAAAAAAAGGAGAGCAATTCCAGGGGGAGCCTGTTCTCGCCTGAAGGCACTACTCTTACCACCTTAATTCTGTTGGGTTTTTCTGGTTATTATGTCTGATAGCCATATACCCTGAATCAGTATCATTTGGAGCAGGATTGTTCTGGAAAAGAGAGAAGTCAGTCATTATTAGGATGCCAAAATTAAGCTGTTTGTGTTCTTGTTAGTATGAACCCAAGGGAGTGCATCCCACCTGCAAGCCACAAGTGTCTCCACCTCATTCTTGTTTATCTGGTTGTGATAGTATGTATGAGCATTGAGGAGAAACACACAAAGTTGCTTTGGAGAGTCCAGTTTGGGCCCCTTCCTTACAATAAGGAAAGTTAAAAATCACAGCCCCTTGCTACATGCTTTGGAGTTATTTTATTGCTGACTGCATGTCACTGCTTTCAAAAGAAAGGGAAAGCACTTATGTGGTTGTATACAAACAAGATTGTTTCTGCATTATTATTTATTTTCTTAATCAGCCTTGGACTTCACTATGCAAAAATGCATGGATTTCTTAACTTTTTCAATTGAGCTTTCTTAAGATTGAACTATTTTCTAAACTGCACAATGCTCTAATGAAGGTAACTGGATAATGCTCATGCTTGGTCATCAATAACATTGATGCAGTGGTATTTCCCATTTGTTGCAGAATCTTGTATGGTACTAAGCAAACTTTAGAAATGCTGTAAATTCATGTTTGGACAGCTTTCAAAAACTAAATTTTCCTTGCAGCAGTGAATTGCATGAATTTGAAATAAAGTCTCTGGAAAATGTCTAATGAAATCAGTAAGTTTTTGTCTTACTGCTGATTTTCTTTGTCTGACATTTGTGAGTCATGGGCAGAAGCCTTTAATTCAAGGTATTCAAGGCTATTGAGATATTGTTAAAGGATATCTTTTTTTAACCCCCAGTTTTCATGAAACCTCCTTTACCTTCTATAAACTTTGCTATTGCTCAACAGATTAATAATTTAGTGCAAGGAGAGAAGTAGTACAATTATCTTCACCTTTTTTAAAGAAATCAAAAGATAAAAAATACTTGCATTGAGCCAGTACACTGGATGTAGTTGCCTTGAAACATTCTATAGATCATGAATGGAAATTAGTTTCTTTGCTCTAGTGTTATTTTTTCTTCTTTATAAAACAAACAGTAGGAAGTCAAATGGTTACTTCAGATTTGTTAAATTTATATTATTAATCTTCTTCTGCATGTTTATTTTGAATAGTAGTTTTTCTAGTCACTCAGGAGGTACTATCCTCCTTGCCTTGTCCTGGTAGTGCTTTTTCACATTACTACAGCTTTTCAGACACTGAAAATAAATCTGTTGTCTAGAAGACTACCTAAAGTCCATGCAGAAGTCCACCTGATGTGATGGTATTTTCAGAAAAAGTCCATGAGACCACAAAATCAAGGTACTGCTCTCAAAATTCAAGTTGTAATCACCCCTGCACAACTTCTGTTAGTAACAGTATAGTAGGTAAGACTTCAGCTGAGGGAGGAACAGATCAAGGAATTTCAGATTAGCAGACTCCACTTCTGCAGATTGCATCCTAGCAACATTCTGGATAATAGTGCCTACTATTGAAGAGGTACTACTGTTTAAACACTTAAGACTGGACCAAAAAGAAAACTGTCTGGATTTTGGCTGAGAAGGGTAGATTTTAATTTTTTCAGTGACTGCTATTGGTCTTTTGGATTTATGCTGAACACATGGTTAACAATAGAGAGACGTTTTTGTTACTGCTGAACAGATAAGAGCCAAGGCCCTTTCTGTTTTTGGTACTGCCACACTGGTGAGGGGACTAGGGGTGCTTGTGAGGAGATACAGCCAGGACAGATGACTCAAAATGACTAAAGGGATATCATGCTGGTATATGAAGTGGGGAGAAATGGAAGAAGGAGAAAGGAGGGTACATTTGGAGCCATGGCCTTTGTCTGTCTTCCCAAGATGGCTGAATACCTATCTGCCCACTGGAAGCCTGAATCAATTCCTATTTTTCTTTGCTTTTGTGTGCAGGTTTTGCTTTCCCTATGAAACTACCATGACTTTTCTCACTTTTCTAAGTCTTTCCCCAGTCATACTGATGCAGGAATTAGTGAGTGGCTGTGTGGGGCTTGGTGGCTGGCTAGTGTTAAATGCCACAACTTTGCTCACTATTTTAGCCCCCCACAACCTTGTTCTACATCCAGCTAACTGTAAAACACCCAAGTCCTCCTTCAAGAAGAGAGTGGAGTCTGTAACTTCTCTGCCAGCACAGGTGAATCGTTCACCTTTGTACACTAGTCTGTAGATGTATGTCTTCTTTGTGGTCTCCTTCTAGATTGAGTTTTGAGGGTTTTTTCAATATGCCAATAATACTCAAAGGGTTGAAAGTATAGCCTTCATGTGAAAGGATCGATAGACAACAGCTTCAAAGGATTTTAAGAGAGATTAACTTTTCTGGTTCTTCACAGTATGACTTATTATAAAAGGTTACAGCAAGCACTTCTTGTCCTGTTTCCCTGGGGGAAAAAACCAAAAAACAACCAAGCCAACAAATCCAGAAGTAAAATTTACTTTCACAGAGTGCATAGTTCTGTGTGGAGTCCAAAGACTACCCCTGTCAGCAAGAGCCTGCTGGGTCCTATTTGGGAGACACAACAGATATGGAGGTCCAGATCTCTAGGATGCCCACACTGGTATCTCTGACACTTGGATGTCTATGGCTACCACTGAACTCAGGCCTCCAGTACAAGAAACCTGAGAGGAATCCAGGCTTTGAAATCCCCCTTCAAGTATCCATAGCTGAAGTACTTCCTTGAAAGTGCATTTCCGTTACCTCACTTGTTTCTATCTTTTTTACGTCAGACAACATTTTTAGGACACAGACGTAGTTATGGAGAATCTAGAACTACAATGGGGAAAAAACAGCCGAAATTAAGTTTTTCACGTTTTCAAAGCAACACGAAAGGGCATTGGCACTGCTATCTGGCCACGAACAGGAACAGCTGAGGCCCAGAGCCGGCTGAGGCCCAGAGCCGGCGTGTCTCCGGGAAGGTGTGGGCCGGGAGCCCGAGGAGTGAGGCCGAAGGTGAGGCACGGCGGCGTGAAGAGCCGGGAGAACTAGCAAGGACAGAAAGAGGGGAAAGCGCCGCCCGAGGGCTCCTCGACGGCTGCTTCAGGCACAGGGCCCGCCCGGCGGGAGACGACAGCCGCGGCACCGGGGAAGGGGAGGGGGCTCGGGGCCGGGGCCGGGCGGTGACTCAGCGCCGATCGCAGAGCATAAAAGGCGAGCGGCGTGCACCGGTGGAGCTGGGCTGGCCGCGGCTGTCGAGGGCGTTGTGGCGGCCGTCGGGTCTGCTGGGAACGCGCCCGCGGGACAGGGACGTCGCGATGGGGCTGACCAAGCTACGACTGCTATGCGCCGCCGTGGCACTGCTGTGTGCGGCACCGCCGGGGCATCGCGGCGCCGTGCTGCCTGCGGGCGAGGGGGACGGGTACGGGGTGAAGCTGTGCGGCCGCGAGTTCATCCGCGCCGTCATCTTCACCTGCGGCGGGTCCCGCTGGAAGCGGCTCTCCCTGCTGGCGGTGGAGCCGGCGCCCGCGGCCGGTGAGTGTCCCAGGAGCGAGCCCTAGGGGTAGGCGGCTGTCAGGGAGCTTCGCTCGCTGCCGAGCGACGGCCTGCGAGGAGGGCTGCAGAGAATGGGAGGGAGTGGGGAAGGGCGAGCGCCCCGCGGCGCCTCTCGCTCCTCCCGCCCTAGCCGCTGAGGGAAGATCCCCGTCCCTGTCTCGCTTTCCCTCTAGATCGTAGCCGGCAGTTCCGAGACTTTTGGAAGGACGCCCCGAGATTCAGAGGGAAAGGGACGGCAGGCGCTGGGGCGTTATTTGCCGGGATAATCCATAAAGTTTTTGGTCAGTTCGGAGATACCGCGCGGCTTACTGCGCAGGGCTGCCGGCTGCAGAGGAGCGTCTACTATAAAATCCCGCAAAATCACACTTTTCCCTTCTCTTGGCCATGTGGGGAGGTCTGATGCGCCCTGGGTAGCGGTGGGGAATGCCTGTCTCTACGGCTTCTCTCCCGTCCCAAGGCTCCGTAATTCCTCGGGCGGCGGAACGAAGTGGGGCTCCTGCCGGGGTTTCCCTCCCGGACGGGAGCCCTGAAGCCGCGCTGCCCGTCGGAGCTCCCGGGATGTGCGGGAGCGCCAAGGACGGGGGATCGCGCGCGATGTTCTCGCTCTCCGGTGCTTCTCTGCATCAAAGAGTTGGGGAGCGTGGACTCTGGTGCTCCGGGTTACAGTCTTTGCGCTGTGTTCTCAAACTGCGGGAAATGTAACAGTAATTTTAAGTGATTACTCTACTTTATGTTGTTATTTTGAATACTGAAAAATAACGGTTTTTAAAAGGACAAAAGTTGTAATTAAGACTAAAAAGTGCAATGGAAGAGATTGTTTTCTTCTGATTAAACAGACTTTAGTGAAATAACCTAAGACTTCAGGCAGCTAATGAAGCCAGTATTCTGGGTTTTCTGGGAATTTTTGCCACTTTTCTTTGTCCCCCAACAGGTTGAGTAAAAGATAAAAATAACCTTTGTAATTATAACAAATTACTTGCATATAGCCTCTGTGGGGATTATGTCCTTTCCCAGCAAATTTTGCTTTCCTTTGTGTTTACAGCAGCTTCTGAGAACAACACTAAGGAGCCTGCTCTATACTGCATGAAGTCTAACTAGAAGATTTCTCCACCCCAAAAGACTATTAAATGGCAGTCACTGTCTAATTACTAAAGTAGCAACAGCTACTTTTATTTTTGCACATACTCAGGCTGCTGTTCTATCTGAAATATAGGTTCTATATACTTATTAGCCATATTTAAGTAAATACAAAAGTTGCTGGATATTCTCATGTTCTTCCAACTTTCTGAAACAAAACAGAAAAAAAAGAAACAAAAAAACACCTGTATTAATAGCATCAAAATCACAAGACAAAGACTCATTTTGGATTCTTTTAAAATGAGGACTTGAAGAAGCTGTTTTTCCGCACATTAGCTGAAGTAAGCAATGCCTCTTGCCTCACAGAAGTAAAATCGAGAGAAGCAGTGTAAGGTGAAAGGAAGTAGGGCTGTATTTTTGAGAACACTTTAGTCAGTGAGATGAAGCATGTCATAAGTAAATTCTGCAAGCCCCTGATATGCCTTGAGAAATGAAAGAAATTAGAGGAAAACATCAGTTAAAAATAGGTATAGAAAAATGCAATCTAGGAATCAGTTTACATACAATCTTTGCTTATTTACATTTGTCCTTCACATGATGCTACTTTCTGTGATTGTGCACAGGAGAGGAGGGGGTCTGATCTAATTCATCCAACACAAGACACAGCTCTGTGGTGTTTCTGGATACATGCCTTTACAACAAAATTCTGTTTCTGTGGAAAAATTGAGACTTCTCCATCAATAACACTGCAGTTGTGACAGGATGTCTTTACTTCAGTTACAGTTGTTGCTGCGCTTTCTGCCTGTCTAACAGGAGGTATAGACTTTAAAACATAGATTCTGCTAAAAGTAAGCTACAAGTAAGTCATGGTGTGGAGACTCTCAGTTAGTGACAGTTCTCCTACATAATAGTGTTTCACTTATTACTAACTGAATGGGTTTTGTTGCTATTTCTTAGAGCTGTGTAATCCTTTTGATGTTCCTATAGTCTGAATTTAAGTCTTCTCTTTAAAACAGATTCTGCACAAACAGCAAGTAACAAACTACTGGGAAGCTTCAACCTGCAATCAGTTTTGGATCCTGAAGTGGAGCAGCTGCAGAGAAGCAGCCCATTTCTTGGATGGGAGATGTTTAAGGACTTGTATAGTTTAAATTACTATAATGAATATGTACCTGTGGCAGGTGACTTAAAAAAACTTGTTCACCAGGTAGAGGAAGCTGTTCAGAAGGACAGGGGGGGAACAGGAAATGCAAATCCTGTGGAATCAAGCAGCTACATTTGGGCGAGGTATCCCAGAAGAAAAAGGGAGTCTCTGGGTTTGGCAGGAATGTGTTGCAAATGGGGCTGTACAAAAGCTGAAATTAGTACTATATGCAGAGTTTAAAATCCTCTTTACACTTATGCATGAAATCAGTGTTTGTTGCAGTACTACTTGATTGATTACTTCATGGAGGAGGAAGACTCTTGCTGTATTTTATCTTGTCTATATGTGCCAGTCAATATAGCTGGTTTTCTTTAAAAAAATCCCCAAAACAACAAAACAAACAAAACATAAATGTAATTGCAATGAGTTTGTTTTGCTGCAGTAACTTCTAATCTATATTTTTTACTAAGTCTTTTCATTTTAATGTTGAGCCTTTACACTTATATTACGAATGTATTATATCTTTGTAACACTTTAGGAAGAACTTCAATATTTCAATAAAATGTAATTATACTAAGTGTTGCCAAATTATTGTTCTGCTGTCAAAGTAATGAATATAGAATCATAGAGTGAATTTTGTTAGAAGGGACCTTAAAGATCACCTAGTTCCGTCCCCACTGATACAGGCAGAGACACCTTCCCCTGGATGAGGGTG
The DNA here is from genome assembly GCF_022539315.1 of Serinus canaria. NCBI lineage: Eukaryota > Metazoa > Chordata > Aves > Passeriformes > Fringillidae > Serinus > Serinus canaria. The sequence continues at coordinate 48,360,449 of NC_066343.1, forward strand.
TCCATCCAACCTTGGCCTTTAATACTGCCAGGGATGGAGCATCCACAGCTTCTCTGGGCAATCTGTTCCAGAGTCTCACCTCACAGGGAACAATCTCTTCCTCAATATCTAACCTAAATTCTCTACCTTCCTCAATATCTAACCTAAATTCTCTCTTTTAGTTTGAACCCCTTATTTCTACTGCTACTGAGTTTCTAATGAAGAGTCCCACCAGCTTCCTTGTAACATCCAACAATAATAAAATAGTACTCATGGTACAAAGCTGTAGAGAAAGAATATTGCCAATTAAAATCCCACTTGACACTGACTCAGTTTGCTGATTATTTTGACCACAATTCTGTAACTGCGGAATTGTATTTATGCAGTGTAATCTTTATAGAAAATTTATACTGCAACACAACACTTGCAGCTTGCCTTTTTTTAATACTTATGTCTAGGCTTAAATAGTTAAGAGTAGTAACACTTCAGTCATTCCTTGTTTACTTTACTTTCCTATTTTTTCTCTACTGATGCTGAGTGAGAGTGCTGCATATGCATCAAGTAACTTGCTGTACAGATGCTCAGACATCTTTCTGTGCGTTCCTAAAGTATGCTGATCTACACTAATTCAGATGTACTTCCACGTTGCTAATTGCTACTGCATTTATGAATAGCTGATTTATTCCTTGTAGCTTCTAATCCTTTTACCTTCCTGCCTGTTTTTCTCAGCTGTAAAAATGTTGTATTTCTAGCAATATGGTTCATGAGGTGAGGGTTTTGGGTTTCCTGACCTCGGTGATGCTCAAGATAACTTCGCAGCAGTAGTTGACTCAGAGTATGCTTCAGGGCTTAGGCTGTGTAGTTGATGCCTTTGGCTTTGTTCCTCAAATTATCTTTTGACAAGTATTCCTTGATTAGACTACTGCTCTCTGCAAATATTGCATATATTTTTAAATTCCTTTTCTTAAGATATTCTTGTTATTTCAGCAATTAGGCATCCATCAATCCTTTTTATTTTTTTTAAGACATGAGTTTCATTCAGTAGAGATTGGGCAGAATGGACATTCAGTATGAATGCTGTTATCTTCTACATCTGAAAAGAACCATCTCTTCTGTCCTTGTAACAATATTTATGAAGAAATGAGTCATCTTAATAAACATCTTAGTTGTAGTGGCTCTAAGATGCTTTTTGCCACTCTGAGTGGAAACATCAACTGTGTGACATTCTGCTGTGATTTTGGGTGGGTTTGTTTTTGCAACAGATTAGCTAAATGTCTATAGCCTGGCTTCCAGCAACTCCTCTTCACAGATAGTTTTGGGGTTGGGTTTTGATTAGGATTTCCTAGAAGATTACAGGAGGAGTTTCAGTATTCCTTATTTTTTAGCAGTTTCAAGAATTTTTGGAGTTAAGATTATTTATTAGTAAGGTGAAGAATAGGAGGTAGATAGAACCTCTATGAAAAGCCAAAATATGAAAATTCCATGTGAGAAGATCTCAAGGGTCCAGGTCACTGCTACCCTGAGATATGTGAAAAGTCTCTTTTCCAGCCCGTGCACCTGAAGAATGAGTCGGAGCTCTTCAGTTCTCTGTCTCAAGGTTGTTTATTGCGTCTTATCTATAAAAATTTTTCTCCTGCCCTACCGAGGTCCGTCCAGCAGGACAGTTCCAGGCACACTGCCTGCCCCCAGGGCAGTGTTATCTCTTTATACTAAAAACTACGTATAACATGTTTACAATTATTTTCCAATACCTATTACCTATGTTAGACAGTGAGCTTCTACTTTAAACCAATCTAAAAGTGCCAACATCAGAGCAGAAGATGGAGGCAGAGAAGAAGAAAAAGAAGGAGAAAGGCTGGACACGCCCAAATCCCTCCATATTGCCCCCCTGAATCCCCATTCTAGAAATCCCAAAAATCTAGTTTTTCACCATGTGATAATTTCATTATTATGCTTCTTAAACTGCTGAGGCTTGCTGGTCTTCATACAAGGCTGGTAATTTGCTCTGTGGGTCATAATCAAAACCACAGGTGTTCTGGGCTCTGTGCCAGGGTTTCTGAGCCCCCTGGTAGGGGTCCTGGCCACTCTGGACACCCAGAGGGATGTCCTGAATTCTGACAAGAAGAAAGTGAAAATGATCCTGTATACATTTGTCTGCTAGAAAACTGTCACCCAAGCTTTTGAAAAGGAGTATTGGAGAAGGTGAATGATTATAGCCAGTAAATGATTATAGCAGCCTTGAGATACAGTTAAAACATTAAAGATATAGTTAAAACATTAAATTTGTGAGCTTAAGCCTTGAATGGAACAATGTGGAGTTTAACTTGCTGGGTTAGATGTAAGCCATTGGTAAAACTATAAATAGTGTAAGTGAAAATAGTGTTTGAGTGGAAGTGTTTCAGGCTGAGATGGGATTATAAATAGAAAAATCAGTCTTTATCTAATATAAACAGGCTTTCTCAGAGGTATGAGTCAACCCAGAGAAAAGGTAAAATTTGTGTTTTCATTTGGTTTCTCTAATAGGCCTTGTCATAGTCTGTAACAACTTTAGCAGGAAAGCCATGGCAAAGGCAAATGGCACAGACAAAAATTAAATCTGTGTTTTAGAGTAAGAAAGTATTTGTGCGCATATTACAGTGTACAAGGGGTTCCTTTCCTTTTCCTTTTCCTTTTCCTTTCCTTTTCCTTTCCTTTTCCTTTTCCTTTTCCTTTTCCTTTTCCTTTTCCTTTTCCTTTTCCTTTCCTTTTCCTTTTCCTTTTCCTTTTCCGGAACTTCGCTCTCCTGTGACACTAGGCTGTATTTTCTAATGCTTTCTTTGCAATGTAGCCAAAAGTGACAATTATGTGTCACTCAATTGGAACAAGTCTTGAGGATGCCATCTGCCTACTGCTCACATCACTTGGTGTCCAGAGGTATTTTTTTAAGATGAGAAGCAAGCCTTTAATGTAAAATTAGGTGTCTGACCATTTGGGTGGGGAAAGCAAACACACTTTGAAGCAAACATACTTTGGAGCAGACAGCTCAAAATGTAAAATAATGATTGAGGTGGGTATTGATCCAAATAGCAGAGCACAACGACACTGTCTCTGCTGAAAGTGCCTTTGGGAGTGCTACCATATGTATCCAGCAGCACAAACATGAGGACAGCAGTTTAAGGGGTCACATTCTGCTTACCATCTCAACTGTTCAGAAACATACACTTTTAAATGTTTTTCCAACATTTCTTTCACAGAAAAATTAGGTATCGAGGAAAAAATTGTTTCAGCAACTTGCTGCTTACAGAAATTCCTTACAGTTCTGTTGATTAAGTCTTAGTGTAGAGGAACTGTCCAGTTTCTGGATAATCTATTAAGATGTGTGAGCCAGCTTCTGAACAGCTATTTTTAGTTGATGAGTATCATCAGCTAAAGAGGTATACCAGCACATTCCCATATTAGTGCTGCCATTTGTGTCTGCATGAGTTTATTCTGAATGTTTTCGGGAATTTTCTTCACTATGGGTGTAGTCTGATTCAGGTCTGTCTATGACCTCCTAGAAAAATGCTCAAAGACAATGGGAACAGTTCAGGGCAGTATGTAATAACAGCTTTCTCAGCTCTGTTCCCCACTATTTCCTTGTCTTAAATATGATGGAAAACCCTTAATGCAATTATGCTGTATAGCTATAGCCCAGTACCTCAAGAAGTGATGATATGTAAGAACATAGATAGAACGCTACATGTGTTACAGAGAACTGTGTAGCAAGTCCCAGGGACTTGAAAGACACTTCTCCCTCCTAACTCTAGTCCTGTTTGGCTAGTTCTTTATTTTGCCAGTTGTTTAAACCATAGAGGAAAATGTCCAGATTCATGAGTTACTGAAGATGTTCTGTCCATTTTTTTCCCTTTTTTAGCCTCCACTTGCAGGCAGGAAAGACATTGACATTTATTTTTGCCTTCTGGCAGAGCTGGATACAGACCTAGAGTTAGCACTCTGAGTTTTAGGGAGAGTTCCTGAGATTGCTATGTTTCCTACTCAGCTGGCAGTGGAGAAATGACTGTAGAAAATGACAACTCCTTTCCTACTCAGCAAATGGAACATGGATAGATTTGTATCCCCCCCCCTACTCTGCAGTCACTCACCTGTATAAGCAATTAGCTCAAAGGGCGTCCTTTCCTAGTTTATGACACACTGCCACCACACATTGGATGAATTCTGTTCATCACACAGCTTTCATGTATCTTGGGAAAAAACACCTGGGAAACCTGGGGTCAAACTAATGAGGAAACTTAGTCTGACTGAGTGTGAGTGCAGAGAGTCAAGGGGGTACCCACTGGCTCTCTGGAGATGCCCACTATGGAGAGGCTTTGATCCCAGCTGTGGAAGTATCTGCCCACATCTGGGAAGTTCCTTAACGCAGTAATCTCTTAGATTTTATCTTTGACTCTAAATTTAACTATAAACTTAGATTACAGATAAACTAACTTAGTTGACCTGAAGAGGTAGTTGGAGATCCAAAAGATCCCCATGACACAGTCTACTGCTATCAATGAAGAGGCCATTGGGAAGCAAGGCTCTTTACAGTAGTATATGGGAAGAAGATGAGAGGAAAACAGTAATAAAGTGAAACATGGAGGCACAGGCTGGAGATAAAAAGAAGCCTTTAACCCACAAGGGTAGTTTTGGCAGCAGGGCCATGACCCAGAGAAGTTGTCCTCAGTTGTCCTCAGAGGAATTTTCAAGCCTGTCAGGGTAATGCCTGAAGGAGCCTGGTCTGACCCTGCAGCTGAGCATACTGTGGGCAGAGTGTGGGACAGGAACCTTACCCAGCGTGCATTCCTCTGAGATTGCTCCTTCAGGAATTCTGACCAGATACAAAACAGTAATTGATATAAAGACTTAGATGTGGATGGAAGTTTTTTTCATGGTGTGGTCTTGAGGGAGCTAAACTGATACATCTTAGGTAATTATATACAAATATTTATTCATTGTATGATATTGTTCATTAGATACTAGCAGATATATATCTATAGCTTTTATATATCTATACATACACTATAGTTAGTTTATTACATAGGAATAGAGACAAGGACAAGAAAGAGGACAGGAAACAAAAAATGGCTTGATGTCTTAAATCATATTAAAAATCATGTCTTAATTGGCATGATAGAGACTTGGTTTCATAGAGGACACAGGCACATATGACCTGTGCAGGAAAGCTCTTTAAGACTAAAAGGCTATTTCCAGGATGTTTATTCTTAGATCAGAGGGACTTTTGGAAACTAGAGTGACTAAACATTTCTCAGTAAAAAGAATATTGCTGTCAGGTAGGGGACTATGGTAGGCTGTAAATAAGGTTGTTAGTGGAGATGATCCTTTCTCTCTGTGATCAAAGGACTTACCAGAAACAGAAAAACTTCATACTATTTTGAAATTTAAATTACCATTTTGATGAGAAAGTGATACAAAAGGACGGAAACTACACAGAAAATTCAGGAAAGGTGTTGAAGCACTCCACAGAAGATGGAGAAAACAACTGGAGGAAAGCGTGCTACTTAAGAAAAGATATAGCTGAGAATGTGGACATAGTGGGCACCATAAGAAAAAAAATTACCAACAAAGAGTCATTAGTTTCAGCGAACAAAGGAGTACTAAAACAAATAATGACACAGAGAATTAAAAAATCTCTCCATGCCCCAGAGATTACTAAAACTCCCAAAAGAGTGTGATTAACTAGCAAAACTGCACCAGTGATCTAGGGCTGAGAACAGAAACTAGCCTAGTGTTGTGGAAGAATGGAATACATCTCAAAACAGTGATGCAAATTATTATTTTACCTGTCAAATGATTATTTTACCTTTTATTAAGGTAAAATAATCATTTGACAGGATTCAATAAATTTAAAGGAACTTAATGACGAGGTTCAGTGATTTTCATTAAAAGGTTCACCTCATAAATTATTGCATGGAGGAAATGAAAGAGAATTGATTTAGAATTTAGAATGCTTCACAGTGAGACAAGAGATGCCAAGAGTAGGGAAGACCTTGTCATTGAGTTATGAGGTTCAGAGAGGACCCCCATACTTTCTACACTTTTTGTGGACCCAAGGTGGGGCTAGGTCCAATCTTAGTTTCAATGGTTTATGGACAATGGTTTATGTCTAAAGGAATGATCTATACAATGCTTATAATAGTATGGAGTAGCTACAAGGATTAGTAGTATTTCACAGATTTTAATTCACCACAGTATTAGTCACTTACCAAGGATCTGTTGTGGATTAATGATCTGCCTTGAGCATGGCAGGATCTGTCAGTGTCAGGTAAGGAATGTGAAATCCCAAGAAGTGTCCCTACTCATGGGGAGAGTCACTTGTTGCACAGTCCAGCTGCAGTTCAGGCAGAGCTCCAGCTGGGTCCATCCTGATGGTGGTATCTATTGAGTGAAGTAGTTGGCTGCTAGTGAACAATAGAGGGTAGATAGATGTCTTAATTTTAGCTATGGTGTCCTGCTCCCTGTGTTGGATTACGTGCATTCTTGGGTTTTGGAACACTATTTGAAATCTGAAATATTTTCCAGATTACCTTTATGCCCTTTTATTAGAGCCAGGGCTTGTTAAGCTAGGTGTTTGCCTCCCCCAGGCTTAGAGTCCAAAATTGTTAATAGTTATCTGTGGGAATTCAGAGAGGAAGAGAGAGCTTTCCAGTGGTAGGAAAAAAAATATAAACTGTGCAAGATTGGACAGAAAACTACAGATCAGAATTTTGTCTAACTCTAATTCAAAGAGCAAGAGGAAACGTAGTAAACAATCAAGTGAACAATATGAGTACTTACTTATAAGATGATGAAGAGCCATCAACATGGATTAAAAAAAAAAAAAAAAATCTTGTGATTAGATGTTATATTTCTTGCTATCAAAACTTACAGTCTTCATAATTAAACCAGGGTAAGACAGAACAAACTTAACTACTAAAAAAGATTTGTTCTGTCAGATCCTCTTTGAATCATGTTTCTGCTATTTAACAAAGGTGTGCTTTCAAGGCGGAGAGACAGCCCATCGGAATTCACAGCATCTTCCCTTTGGTATAGTATTATTTGACATTTCTGTTAATTCCTTGCATGGAGTGAGACAGTGAAATTGCAGAAACTGAAAAACAGATGCAGAGGAATTTACAAATGGTATTGAGAAGGAAGGGACTGGAATTACATTGGAAGACTTCGGTTTGGACTCCAAAAATTGAAGAAATTACTTCCTATGTTTAGGAACAATCATAATCTTTTGCTATCAAAACACCTTTTAAACAGCAATGTCTTTGGCTGATATTGCTGGCACACAAATGAATAGAATGAAAGGACCCTTATGGTAGGTCCTTTATTTATGAAGACTGAAGTAACGCTTAAGTTCAACCTTGAATGTTACTTGGGATCTTTTCAGAGGTACTTTCAGAGGTAAGAACCTGCATAAGCTTATTTGTAAGTGCCACACTTCCCATGAGAAAGCTGCCGTATGCCAACTAGATGTTAAGGTTCATTTACCTTTTTCATTTATAGATCAGTATTTTTGAGAATAAGCCAGTCCTAAAAGTGACCTGATAGTTAGAAAAGTCCATTGATCTGACCAGCTATAGCTCAGGAAACACATCCAGCATCCACACTGAATAGCTGCTTTTTAAAACTGCTCTTGATATAATTCTTTAGCTTTTTGTTGTTTCATTGTTCTTGTTAGTTAAAATCAATAATAGAGTTTTTATTGCTAAGTGAAGTTCTTGTTGGGGAGAAATTACTGCAATTTTAAATGTATTGCAATACCCTTAAACTAGATACTCAGATAAATTTAACTATTTTAAATAATTAATTTGTTAATATTCAATTTCTTAATGAAGTCTTCTAAAAGTTATGTAAAAGTTGTTCTATATAATATAAAGACCAAAGTTAAAATGAGTTGTCTAGGTTTGGTGAAAGAATAGACAAGCTTATAGAGTCAAAGTGAAATCACCAATGCAAAAACATTTGTAGGATACTTATTCACTTTTTAAGAAGTCAGTAATATGATTCAGCTGATTACAGAGGAGATGAAACAAAATGATAGTTTTCTTTCCCCATGCACCATTCAATCAGATATCACCCAGATAAAATTGATTGTATATATTTAAAATATTTGTACTGAAATTAAACAGGAATTTTTTGCCCTCCTTGTTTAGATAGTCTGATTTATGGCAATTATGATACAACTCTGCAATAGCATGGTTTTTTCTCCTGACATGCTTAATCTAGCTTTTGGTTCTCCTCACCCTTTTACAGGGTGGCAGGTACCTTTATTGAAGTCATCTGACACAACTGCAATCTTATTATTGTCCCTTATTACAATGAAACAAATTGAGATGTGTGTAATCAGTCTTATCTCCACAGGTACAGTAGTTCAAGACCAAAGACTGGCTGAAAATTTTAAGTATTCTGTACTGTCATTTGTTATGCAAGAAGAACATGTTTGACATCTTCATCTCTGTTCAATCATTCAATTTGAAGATCCTAAAATACAGACAATAGAAAGCAATTGGATAAAATGGTGTTTGGGAGACATCCAGTGTGTTGGACCATGGCTACTAATTATTGGACACTGCTCATTACTAGACAGCACCCTCAGGGAGAAGGAGGAAAGTAGACCAGAAGGCAGTGTGGCCACTCCAACTGCAGCTGAATCAGGGGAGTAACCCCTGCTGGTAGCAGCCACCCCTGTGCAGAAGAAGAAATCTAAAACCAAATCAGTTTGCTTTGTGAGGGATGGAGAGGATGCGGGACCCTCACTACAAGAGGAAGAGGCAGGGCCAGAGATAATTATCCAATCCCCACCCCTGGGTGAGCTGCAAGACATAGGAAAAGATTTCAACCACCAGAGAGGAGAGGTTCTGTTGGTCTGTTTGTTCCAAAGCTGGGATATTGTGGCACATGGTATGAAACCAGATGGTAGCAAAGCCCAGCGACTGGGATCCCTGTCACAGAATTTGGGTAATGACAAGGGGACTGGGAAGAGGACAGAAACTCTCAGCCTCTGGAGGTTATTTCTCTCAAATGGGAGGGAAAGATGTTCTTTCAGGGAAGACCTAGTACAAAAAAGGGTGTTCACCACCGTGAACAAAAAGCCATTTCACAAAGATAGTGCCCAAAAGCAGTAAGGTGCAGAAAGCTCCCACAGCTTTGTGGGAGTTTTCCCACCAGTCTGAAAGCACCTAAGAGCTGGAACAAAACAAACTTGGAAGATAAATCATCCATGTTGCACTGCTCATTTCTTTTTCTTATTTTTTCTGGACTGCTGAGCTCAACTGTGTTTGGCACTGTTCCCCAGACTTGGCTCGGTCCCATGTGGGACTCCGCACCAGTGGGGCTTGGCTTGGCTCAGCTGGAGCTCTGGGCTCTGCGCAGCTGCTTCTGCTCTGCCAGAGCCAGGCTGCTCACTCCACTGGGCCCAAAAGAACAGAGAAAGGACGGGGGTGACAGAGCAGGGCTGAGTCTGGCACCTTCTCGGCTAGGGAACTTCCCCTTCTTGCTGATCCTTGGCTTTTCCTGCTGAAACCATATCCCCATTGAGATGGGTGTGGTTTGCACCATGTCACACCCACACAGCACTGAAAACTCCATCCCTGTTCCCTGCAACCAGGACGCTGTGAAATGTGTGCTGCAGCCCAGCAGATCAAGCAGGTAAACCCTTGTGGTATGGTGGATGATGGTCAAAAGAAAAATATAGGGGGATGTCTGCAGATCCATCACATCACACTCACCCAAACCTGCCAAGGCAAGCACTACATGCTTACAAACAGCAGCACAACCACTGGATGGCTGGAGAGATGCCCTGTGCCTCCTGCCACCACCTGGAACTCCATCTTGGCCCTTGAGAAGCAAGACCTGTTGGGACAAGGCAGCCCTGAGAGAAGTCAGGTGGACAATGGGACTAATTTCAAGAACAGCCTCGTAGACATCTGGACCAGAGAGCACGGTATTGAGTGGGTGCCCTGCCCAAACAAAACCTCCATATACTGTGGAAGGGAGTAAAGTCCCTGTGGTCCATATGGGGAATGTGTTAGGGAAAATTGTCTGGACTAGTCCTGCCTCAAGCAAAGGCAAACTCATCTGTGGGACTGGTTTTGCTCAAGGACACAGGTGTACTTGGTGGGTAACAACAAGGGACCAGCTGTGTATTTGATAAAACATTCAACTCTGTTCAAGGTAAATGGTGGTAATTTTCATTAAAAGTGGTGGTAATTTTCCCATTAAGTTAAGCAAAGTCAAATGGGAAGATGAAAAAGTAATGAATATCAAGACATTAAAATTTCTGACAAATTTAAGAAATGTAAGGTGGTGTAAGGCACTTCTGTCTTACAGACTTGCATCTCTTTAAATACCGAGAACGAAAGGAAGTGTTTCTTCATCCCAAATTAATTTGCTTAGTGAAAATCTTCATTAAAAAAGAGATTAAAAGCCCTCAGTCTTATTGTTTAGGTAACACCTTTATTTTGGTACATCTAAGTTTCTTTCAGGAGATAAGTGCTTAATGTTGTATGTGCTGTGTTCTACCTCATCAAATGGAACAGCTGCCTTCAGCAGTGATTTAAATACCAGTAACAAATTTTAGTGTACAAAAGAAATTGTTGGCAGGCATGTGTCACCCATTGTATTCAGTTTTTTTATTTTCACTATCCAAATGCAAAAAGAAACACACAGTTAAGTTTCAGGTATGGATACACAGTTTTCTAAAAATATCCCTTTCAAGTTCTCTTCACTAAACCATGTGTTCAAATGTATACATTTCAATCATAAGTGGCAGGTATCTTTTCCTCCCTGCTCCCTACCACCAAGGGACTTTTTCTACTTTAATATAAAGTACTGTAAACCTCTTATTCAAAAAGAAAAATTCAGAACAAAACTTCTTAGTCAAACATCTCTTCAGAATTGTTATCTGGCATGGCACAATATTTAGTAGTTTATTTTGATATAGTAATTATTGAAATTTTTTCAGCCAGGTTTGGTGTCTGTGAATATTTCAGACTTAAGGCAGACAATACACAGTTTAGAAATATATTAGCACATATTTGTCATGGTATGGCATTTTCAGTAGAAAAATCTATCCCTATCTGTTTTTCATAATTCATTGTGCATTTCACATTTCAGAAAGCCTTTCCCACGCTGAACATCATCCTTCTTCCTTTAGTCTTGTTCTGCTACACCTCTACTTTTGTTCTCAGATCTCAGACTCTAGGTGTAATCCTACATTCCTGAAAAGCTTGCTTTCTTTACACAAGAATTACATTTCTTTATACTTAATACAGTAACATCTTTTCCCATACATTTTAGGGCAGCTGGTCAACATCTCAACCAAATGCAATTAAAAATTTAATTTTGGGGATAAAATATAATTCTTACATATACTTTCACAGTTGTATTCATCAGCACATTTAACAACAATTATCTCAACTATGGAAGCTTTTAACCAGTACTAGGACTTGACAAGAATGTGTTTCTTTTCCTGAAAATTCATTTCTCCTCTGGCTTACTACATGACTGTTGCAAGTTTGTGGAATACTGTGTGGAATATATTTAAAAACTAACTTTGAAACTTAAACATATTTATACGGATAGACAACAAATCAATACTACACAACACCATACTTGATTGCAGAGATTCTATTAGATACATTGTGCACTTATTAAAAATTCTTCCACTTCCAACGTAAGTGCAAAGCAGTAGTTAATATTTTAATTCTACACTGTAGTAGCAGTCATGTATACATAAACCAGCACTTTTTCTATCAACAAAATCAAACAGCATGTTGGGTAGCATAATGATTACACTAAAGTATTACAAATGCAGTGCCAACTGAAGACATTCTTTAAAACAAAGTACTTAGTCTACTAATACAAATGCCATGTAAAAAGATGACATTATCAACGCTACTGTGGATCTGAGAGCTTTCAAAATACAAAATACAGTGTTTTTTGGTGGTGTTGTTGTTTTGTTGGGTTTTTTTAAAGGTTACACAATTGGCAGTAGCAAATTCAGCAAAATCACTACATTTACATCCTCAACAGCTTTTTGAGAAAGCCACCAGGTCTGCTCTGGCACATAAATATTGACACTGCAAATGACTATACATCTCCCAAGTCCTAAGCACTACTTGGTCCTATTTTCCCAGCTAAGAACATTAATCCCAAATGCTCAAGCCCTCTGCACAGGCCTCTGGTTGTTAAAAAAGACTGTCTCTGGTCAACAGCACACAGTTACACTGCAGTGTAAAGAGATGGCTTTCTCTCAAAATTATATAGTATTAAAGTAAAAAAAACAAAACAAAACCAAACCCAAAACAAAACAAAAACACTCCACAAGACACTTAAAAATCATCCTTGAACTCACCACTACATTTATGCAATCGACTATGCAATTAGTCAAACTGTAGTAGAACAAGAAAAAGACCTTTAATTCACTTGAAAAATTAGCAGACTGGAAGATTTCTTCATTGCATTACACAAACTTCCCTGAGATTTTTACATAAATTATGTTTAGTCTACTATGTATTTGAAACCAGTGAGCTGCTGAGTGTCATACACTGCAAATGTTACATAATTCCTGCATATGTTATTCAGCTAAAATGCTGTCTTGATACTTTAAAGCTTTATCTCCTTTGTTACAAAAATACACATACACATAACTGAGACTACAAATGCAAAGACATTTTTTGCACAAAATTTCAAATCCTCAAAGCCATGTATAGAAATTGAGAAAACATGTTAAGTTGAACATAGCACTTCAAAGTTCTTTGCAGCTTAAAAACTGACTCTGAAATTGTTTGAAAATCATCTATGCAAATGCTTGGTGGCAAGAACACTAGGAGAAATAGTTTTAAATGCAATGGGTAGAGAGAAGGTTCACACTGCTCTCCGTAAACACCCTCTCATACTATAAATAGTAATTTTGTAGGAGTGATTGTGGGATAGAAACATCACAGTGGTACAAAATACTGCTATACTGGCACTATATTACACTAAGTAAGGATTTTTTTTTGGTTTGGTTTTTTTAGTTTTTTTTTTAAAGCTAAGGTTCTTCAATTTCTGATAAGATGGATATAGTTAAGCACAGATATTAAGGAGGCTCCACAGTGAAAGTAACCTCTGTTTCACTAACTCACTGCCACAAGTTTTAAAAATGAACACTTCATTTTAAATATAAATCTGGATGTCAGGTCAGTTTGCCAAGCTGTATATCCCCTTAACTGAACTTCTCTCAGCGGAAGTCCAAAAAGAACAAGCATTATACTTTGCAAACAATAATGCTTAAGTAAAAACAAACAAACAAACAAGATTATTTGAACTAAAAATAAACAAACCCTGCAATTATACTGCTTTGAGATACGAGATTATCCCCAAGTTTTATGCCTCAAGGCAAAACCGAAGCATTCTCTTGTCCAAAAATTTTTTTTACTTATTTCAAAAGCTGAATTATACAGCATTCAGGTAGCTCTGATCTCCTTCCAGTTCTCCATAACTGGAATCCTGTCCTTGCCCTCCGCTGAGTGTGGAGCAATTGCACTTGTAACTCCTCCTTCCAAACAGTCTCATGTTGGGTATTACCACAGAAATAAATAGGCTTGGGTCACTTCAACACAGAACAGGCTTGATGTGGTTGTGACTGGCCTTATCAGATACTGAATTGTAAGTATTCTTTTTCTGTGCTGGAAGGAAGATATTAAGATGATCATCTTAACAGCAAAGTGAGGAATTGTGAAAGTGAGGACATTTTCTAGATTTTTAATTTTCAATTCATTCACTTATGACTGCATGAAAACTACAAGGATGGAAAGAAAAAAAGAGCAGCATTTAAAAGCAGTATACTTAGCTTTTCCTTATTTACACTGAAGACACTGCCTTGTGTAAAATGAATTCACTTCTACAGTTAGCACTGTATCTTCTTCTCTATAAAGGCAATATAATACTCATCAAGGGAGGAGTAAGAATAAAAGGATAACATCTTTGTTTTTCTCATTTTTAAATTAAAATTTTGCATTGATTAGTTAAGTTTTCTGTCTCTCCCAATAAAGCACAATTTGCTCCCTTTCCTTCAAAATACTTACAGTACCTCACACAGCTACATTTCTTTGGATATACTGCTGGCTGATAACTGATTCAGACAGGCACAGCAAACCACTTCTGTTTTGTTACACAGAGAAGCCAGTTCTGCATCAACAATGAAAAAATCATGAAACTGTATTAACAGACAACAGTCTTTGTGCAACACACAAACCAGGGTGCCAAGTCACTATATCCTCAGTGTAAAAGTATTTCTAGAAGTCTTTTCTGGGCATCTCCACTTCAACACAGAAATACACTGTTTTTTTATCTCTTAGTTTCATCACATTTTAAGTCACCTCTTTTTTGTACTGCCAAGTAAGGCAGTACAAAATGGTGTTGCTGAATGACCACCCATTTTTTAATTTAGAAAAATAATTTCTTTCCCTATTGAGAATATCAACATGTTCTCACAGTAACAAATATATCCTGATAAAAAAGACCTAGCAGGATTCCTCAGTATGCAGATTGAGATAGGGTATTTGCCACACAGATTTTACTTCCAGCAAGGATAAGATGTGTGCACATGTACATATGTCAAATATACACAGCTGACCAAGTACAATTTGTTCTGCATTCCAACTCATCCTCTGAAGGAGGGACAGTTTTCTCATCCACCCATGTTTTCCCTTATATGATCCACTCGCTGAGCAAGATCCCGAAAGGTGGGGCGCTGGGCAACATTATTGTTCCAGCATTCTTTCATGATAGCATAAATCTGGAGAAGAAAAAAAAAATGGTAGTAGGTAAACAGATACCATACATATTTGCTTGAAACTAGACTAAAGAATATCCAGCTTAACTTCATGCTTCCAAACAACAGCTGCAGAAGAGCGTGCCTAAACTCTTGCGATACCTCTCAGTTTATCTGCTTGACCACAGTGACAGCAAGAACCTAGGATAGGTGGCTCTGCAAAAGCTCTTACTATGAAAGACAATTTTTTAAAAGTTAGCATGAAAATTCCCTAGCTGTTTTTTGAAACTTTTACAAGATCTGTGTTATTTTGCTAAGTTTGCTATTTTTCTTGCTTTTTTTTTAAAAAGCTCAAAAATGCTTTAACATAACAAACATCAGTATGACCAGAAATCAGATTTACAGTAAGACAGTAATTCTAAATAAGACTTCCCCTGCAAAGTTAACATATACTTCTTCACATTCGTATATTAAATTCTTAATTATTCTTCATATTTAGTCAGAAATAAGCAAAAAGAAACAGTTACTGTGCCAACTGAACTAACTCTGAAAGATACTTCCACTACAATAGTTACATGGCAACAGTTTGCTTTTTGCCCAGAGATGTACCCGATACCTGGTCTCATACAACTTGCCGAGCTCTTCACCTGTACTCTTCTCATTCATTCAATCCAGATTGTTATTACCAATTTCTCATGCTTTCAGCAGTTTTTCACATATTACTTAAGAACAATCTGTACAGCTAACAGGAAAAAAATTAGAAATTCTTTCTTATCTTTCAGCACATTTGAAACACCTGCATTGACCAAGCTGCTTTAGAACCAAGTCTCAAGCAGCTTGTAAGCTGCAAGATAAGCTGCTGTAAGCTACAGGTATCTGGAAGATTTATTATCTGTGATGACTGGCCTTCCAGAATCAAAAGGGGATGAATACAGCTTCTGACACAGAGACATTTCCATTTTGCTTTGATATCTGGAGAAATGTCAGACACTGAAACCTTTGGGTTAGTTAAGATACAGTTTCAGTAAAACAGATTATTTATTATCTTATACATATGACATTCAGGTTATCTACAAAAAGCCAAACCTTCGCAATTCAACAGTTGCTGTACTGGTACATAAAACGCAAGAAAGGTTCTTCAAAGACTTCTCTTTCTCTTCTCTATAGAGTTTTTCTTCTTGCCTCATTTGTACCATTCTTTCTCTCTTCTATTAGATCACTTGACCCTGATGTTTTCTCTTTCACCGGTTTTAAATGTACTATTTCTTGACCTATTGCCAAGTGTGCTTGACTTTAACTGGATGCAGCAATTAATCTGAGCTGGCAGTTACATATGTAAAAAACAACAACCGATAATTGTTTTCCTTCCATTTTTCCACTACTGATTCACCTACACAGCCCAACCAGGTCAGTTTGACTGAACCAGGCTTTGAGCACCCTGCTCTGAAGAACAGAATACTAAAAGACATAGGAGTGGTATGAAAGTACTTTTTAAAGCATCTGGTATATAAGTAGAACCAAAAGAATACTGAATTACTTTATGTACTCTGAGGACAGCTTTTCAGATGTACTTTATCTACAAAGAGCATGAATACTAATCTGAAGACCCTGAACATAGAAAATCTGATTCATATACTTAACTGTGCTTACAGTCTGCAAGTTGAAAATGCTTGACAGTGAGTAAGATACATTATAAACATGAGCCTTCCACACTTGAGAAGGGAACAGTAACAGAAAGGCAATAATCAAGATAAGAAGCTCTTTACATCCCGGAATTAAATGTGAAAAACCTTAGGTGGATATTAAGATTTTTTTGCTGAATATTACAGATTTCAAAAAAATCCAAAGTTCACAGCTTTGAATGAGAATCTCGACATGGGACTTACACAGAACAAGTTCTATATACTAATCTTGTTGCCTTAATACATGTATCTTTCTGAAAAAGAGGTGTGAGTGCCCAAGTACAGCACTAGGTTATAGCAGTCCCACTTCATATATTCAGCAAGACTACAGTCTGGGTTCCTGAGGCAGTACAAGCTAAAGTACTGAGAAAGAATCAGAAAAGAAAAAAAAAAGATTATACTCATCATGAAACTGATAAAATAACAGCACAGCCATTCCACTTGAATAAATACTTTAGTGGTCCAAGCAGAACAAAATATAAGGTTTGCATTTAGAGGTATTCACCCTAACTGAGCACCCTTCACACTACAGTAATATTTTAACCCAGTAAATCACCTCATCAGGGCATCCATCTGGTCTCGGCAGTCGTCCATTATTCTTCAAAAGCTCTATCAAATGAAATACAATCATCTGCCCTTGTTTGTCATTGCCAATCATGCGCATGAATTCCTGAAACAAAAGGCCAATTGTAATACTTAATCTTTAGAGGAAACAAAGACTCTGCAACATTCTTACCAAGGCAAAATTATTTATAAGAAAAACAAGAATTAATTGAATAGTACACAACAATGATGAAATTATAAATTACATGTCCAGATAATATAACAGTAATTACAGATTTTTTTTTTGTGTGTGTGTAAATTTGAATAATGATATGGAATAGAATAAAATGGAATGATAGATACACAATTTAAAGCACTAAGTGAAAAATCTTTTAAAATGTTGATCATCTGATGATTTGGCTACCCTGGATAAAGAGAAGGCTGAGGTTTTAAATTACTTCTATGCCTGAGTCCTCAAAGGCAAGTGCTCCAGGCACACTGCCCAAGTTGAGAAAAGCAGATGGAGGGACTGAGAGAAGGAAGATCCTAAGACCACTGTAGGAGAAGGTCATGCTCACAACCATCCTGAATGTGCAGAAGTCTGTGGGACCTGATGAAATTTATTCAAGGGTTCTGAGGGAGTTGGCAGATGATGTTGTTAATGTGAAGCTTGTGATGACTGGAAAAAGGGAGAGATAACCCTGATTTTTGAAAAGGGAAAAGTGAAAGACACAATGAACGACAAGCTAGTTAGTCTCACCTGTGCCAGGCAAGATCATGGAGCCAATTCTCCTGCACATCATGCTAAGGTATATGGAAAACAAAGAAGTGACTGGAAACAGACAACCCGGCTTCACTAAGGGCACAAATATTTTCCTGAGAAATCTAGTAACATTCTATAATGGAACTACCTGGACGTATGCAAAGTTTGACACTGTCCCACATGACATCCTTGTCTCTAAATGGGAGAGACATGTGTTTGAGGGATGGGTGACTCAGTGGATAAAGAACTGGCTGGAAGGCTGTGCTCAGAGCTGTGGTCAGTGGCTCAGTGTCCATGGGGAGAGCAGTGATGGGTGGTGTCCCTGGGGGACCAGCCCCAGAGCCCAACACCTCTGCAGTGCCGTGGGCAGTGGCACTGAGTGCACCCTCAGCACGTTCACTGACTGCAGCCTGCCTGGGGCACCCACACCTGCAGGGAAGGGATGCCATCCTGAGGAACCTGGACAGGCTTGGGAGGTGGGCACGGGCAAACCTCGTGATGTCCAGCAAGGAGAAGTCAAAGGTTCTGCACATGGGTCATGGCAACCCTGGACACACCTGCGGGCTGGGAGGGGATGGACTGAAAGCAGCCCTGGGGAGAAGGACTCGGGGTGAGGGTTGATGCAAAATTCAGCTTGACTCAGCAGTGTGCACTCGGAGCCCAGAAAAGCCAAACTTGTCCTGGGCTGCATCCAGAGCAGCGTGGCCAGCAGGGTCAGAGAGGGGATTCTGTCCCTCTGCTCTGCTCTGCTGAGATCCCACCTGCAGGGCTGCATCAGCTCTGGAGTCCCAGAGCAGGAGGAACATGGACCTGTTGAAGTAAGTCCAGAGAAGGGCATGAGGTTGATAAGAGGACTGGAACATTTCCTTATGAGGACAGACTGAGAGAAGTTGTGCCTGCTCCACCTGGAGAAGAGAAAGCTGCGTGGAGACATCACAGCAACTTCCAGGATCTGAAGAGGGCCTGCAGGGAAGGTGAAGAGGGGGAGAGGGACTCTTAGTCAGGAACTGCAGGGATAGGACAAGGAGTAATGGGTACAAACTAAAAGGGGAGAAACAAAAGTTGGATATTAGGAAGAAATTCTTTACTGTGAGGGTGGTGAGACACTGGAAGAGGTTGCCCAGAGATGTGGCTGTCCCATCCCTGGGGATGTTCAAAGCTGGGCTGAGGGCTCCGAGTAACCTCATCTAGTGGGAGGTGTCCCTGCCCATGGCAAGTAGGATTGGGACTAGATGATCTTTAACATCTCTTCCAACATTCTATGCTTCTGTGATTAATTAGTTCTAAAAGGACTAAACTCACAGCTGATTCTAAAGAGCTCTCTGGAACACTAAAGTAACTAATGCTTTGAAAAATGCCAAATAGAAAACACATATTATCATGCTGATGTATAAAAAGTGGTTAGCAGGACTAATCAGTAACAACACAGCAGAAAAATTAGTATAAATAAAGCCAGAAAAAATGGCTTACATAAATCTTGCTTTCCAAAAAACCAAAATAACCCAAAAAGTAGATTAAAACCTCACTCAGACTGCCAGACATCAAAAGTAAATGAGGATGTGGAATTACCTGAAATAAATTTCTAAGCACAACATAAAGGACATTTTTTTCCTCCAATGCTTCAAAATTTCTTGACATTGAAATGATCCTTGACATGAAAGTGTGAAACACCCATTGGTTGAATGTGCAACCATGGCAAATGGCCATGTTTTGAGAACAACATACAACTATGAAGACTATGAGAGCTGAACAGACCACTTTGGTTAAATTTACCAAATAACCTTTTCTTGATGCATACCAATAGGATAACCAAACTGATGAAGTGGTGAATGCACATGTAGAATTGATTCATTGAAATAATGGTCCACTTGTGCTCATAACTTACTCTATCACTTTTCATTTCACAATCCTTCTGAAGAACTCTAGGTGTCTTTATTTATGTTCTCATGCTGGAAAAGCTGTTCTGAGCTCTTCCTTGAAACCTCATTGTATGGAATTACTGAGAGGTCCACTGAGGCCAGTGCAAAGCCAGTGCAGAGGTATACTCCAAGGGCATTTTTGCCTATCATCACTATTCAGCTCTCAAAACCAGATTTGTCAGGAATGACAGTCTGGCCAAGGGTGAGGCCAGCTCCAATAAATACAGAAGCTTAACTCTCCTCTCTTATGCCCATGGTTACTGCTAGGTGAAAATAAGATCATGTATCTTATTTTCAATTGGATAACAGTATCTTTCTTCACTCACTGTAAATTTGTCTTTAGACACCTGTCAACAGTCTGCAAAAAGCCACTCCTTTTTTTCCCTTAACTTTGCTAACTTACTAACTTGGGTTCTGCTAACATAAAATACCTTAAGTTCCTTATTTAAGTTAACTTAATTTCTATGTATGTGTTTGGCTTGGTCTTAAATTTGGAACAACATTAAAAATAAAAGTCATGCAATAGACTTGTTACAGGTGGGATAACTCTCCACAAAGGATCAGAAAGAACAACCTATAACAAAAAGAGATTTTAAAATCTTTTTCAAACAGAAGTTACAGAATGGATAAGATATGGATAGACAATGAAATAATTTTCAGAGTTTCTTTCTTTCTTATGGCTTTTTACCAGTACCTTTTAGTTACTGCTTCAGACTGGATGCTGTCTCAAACACTAAGGTATCTCCAGAAAATGAACAGTAAACATCAACCTATTGAAGTACATGACCATCTCGAAAATTTAAATATACAAATTCTCAGAGATTCATTAACTATATACTTACAGCTGGTGGGCTTTTGCTTTTGTCAATATAGGTGAAGAGTTCATACAAGACCACACCAAAGCTCCACACATCTGAGGCCACAGAAAATTTGCTTTCTGTCAGAGATTCTGGAGCGTACCTGCAACACACAGTGGAAGAAAAATTGCTCTCTGCAACATGTGCCATTTTGATTTTGAAAACATTTGTTTTAGTAATACAGATTTCTTTTTCATGAGTAAGTGTTCTTTATTGATATTAGCATGTTCTCATTTCCTTTTGGTACCTTCAATTACTAACTACTCCTTTAATACTAGTTAATTGGTTTTGAAAACCAAATCCACCTTAAACAAACACAGTTGGTCGTAACTATAACCAAGTTTGGTTTTCTTTCCAGCAAGGCTGTAGATATATTTCTTATTTGTAGTGCAAGTAAACAAGAATTTGATGTGATGAGACCTGCAAAGAAAGACAATTACAGCCTTCCTTCACTCTCAGTGAGCTGTGTTGCAGGCACTTTTGAAACTAAACTGTACCTCTCCAATAACATCTACTAAGATGCCATTTTATATAATTTATTTTTCAGGTAAACAGTGCCTAAGTCAGAATTAAAATACAGACTAAAATTGCATGTATGGAATGGCATTTTCTCTTGGGGTGTATCCAACTGGTCTCAGCTGGAAGATACGAATGACCAGTGTTTAAGGAACTAGAATGCCTAAAAACTTGAAAGCATCCAGGAAAATGGGCCATTTTAGACTTCCTTTACCTCTGAATATGTTTTCTGTGGGATGCTACCGCCTTTAAATAAGTATTTTTTCAGATTTTTGTTCTGGGTATTTTCCTGGGTTTTTTAAAAACATGTTGAAAAGTCCTAGATGCTGCTCTGTGAAGTGAAATATCATGCAAATGACTTTCACAATGCTGGAAAACGGATGTGGAGCTTACAAGTAAGAATTCCACACAGGCAAATTGAATTGGCTGAAATGGCAAAAACTGAAAACATGCCATGATTTCTCATACCAAAAGAAGACTTACCAAAATATAGGACTTTCACCAGGTTCTTTCACTTTGTAGTATTCTTTGTCTTGCGGCAAAACTTTTGTCAATCCAAAATCTCCAATTTTAACTCTGTTCTCATTCTCCACCAAGATATTTCTTGTTGCTAAATCACGGTGAACATATCTTTTTGTTCCCAGATACTCCATGCCCTAGGTGTAGAGGTTACAAAGAGAACAGGAAAAGAGTTATTTTTACCATGACATAGCTGCACTTTCCCTAAGAGGCTGAATTAACTTCAAAGTTTAAACCAAAACCAGGTTTGTCTTCTCTGAAGAGTTAATTTTTCCAAGCTCAGGGACTTCCCTTTCACAAGAGGGAGACAGACTAAGCACCTGCCAGAGCCAAGTATTTTTTTGATTATGGAGCTGGATAAATGCTACTGCTCCTTTCTGTGCACAAATGCAGTTGGCTGGTCATATGCAGAAGGAAAAAATTTGGGCTAAGCTACACAATCCAGAGCACATGAGAAGACTGTCCAACATACTAATTTCATTTATGCTTTTTACTTCATTTTCTGCATCTGCTTTCCTGAACGCATCCATAAAACTTTGTATTATGATTTCTTGAATTTGACTATTATTCACTGTATTCCCAACAGTGTGCTTTGTATCTCTTTTCTATGGACAATTACTCACCAATACAGTTCTGTTTATTGTTATATTCCCACAGATTGCTGTAACAAATCATTGCTCTGAAGGCATGCTGTCTTTTGCTGCTGCTGATCCCTTCTTACCAATGCACTTAATTACTTTCACTAACAATGAAATTTGGAAAAAGCCAGTGTGTGTAGTGGCATTACTAAAACAAGAAGGTCTTGCTTAGACAGCAATAAATGGAGGACTGGAAGTGATGCTGCACAATGTCAAGAGATACCCAACTCATATGTGAAAGGAATCACCAAGCAAGTTTCACAGTTTTATATGAAAGCAATCACCCTTTCAACACAATGAAGTTAAATAACACAAATAGCATTGGTGATCTCAAAAGTTTTGAAAAGCACTGTTATTACTAGTCATGCCAGAAAGGTTATTTTTCTCACTCTATTTTTTTTTTCTTAATGTGAGAAGCCTCAGAGTTTGGCTACAAAGTACCGTCTTTTTCTCAGATACTAGTACCTCCCAGTACCATTGGGTGGCATTGCTGTTCTTTCACAGCTCGTTCCAAAACTGTTAAAAAAATGCCCATTTTGTCAGCTTATTCACTGGCATAAATACCAAACTAACTTCAAAGTGAGGGTTCTGTGCTTCTGGTACAACTAGCCTATGAAAATGCTATAGCTTTTTCTTACTACAATGTACTATTCTGAAAATAGCCCTGAAGTTTGATGATAGTAACTTTTCTGTAAGCCTGGAAAACACATAAACCAGATTTTTAATTGAAATCATGCAAATTCTAAGTGGATATCACAATCCTGTGGCACTAGTCTAACAGTTCAAATGTGATTTAAAATGTTTCTGTCTTTAAAACTGGGTTCACCAGCAAGGAGGACACCTGAAACACTTCAAACATTAAGAGAAGGAAAACCCTTTCCCAGTATAGCAGCAGGGACCAAACACGGTAAATAAGTAAATAACCAAACACATTCATTTTAACCCTCAGGTAATGGGTGTGCCTTCATTTCTCTCATATGCTTCAGAGGAAAACAGCAAGGCAGAGGTAGAAAGCTTTTTGATCAAAATCCCCCAAGATTACAGACTGACAGACACACACAGCAAAAAGATGAGATGTGAGACGCTGAAAGAGCAAGCATTGCAAGAAAAGCAAAACCAGCTGAAAAGTGTAACATGATCAGCTAAACGAAGAAAAAGCATTCAGGTTCCATTTTCACATTATCAGGTACTCACTAATTATGTTGTTTTGGAGTAACAGAATGCCACAGATTAGAGAAATCTGAAAGCAATCAATATAACCTCTACTTTGCAGTCGGTACAGCAAAAACACTCCAAAGCAAGGCCCATACACTGTAACTCTTAGATTTCACTTTTCTTAGAAGTGAAGCCATTTCTTTAAGAGCAAGCTCTATGCAGGTTTCCCACATTTTCATACTGTTTGTCCCCATGGTTTGTCATTATCAAAGCTGGATGTTCTCCTGCTTTAGTATCTGCAGGATGCATATTTTAGCTCCCTTTCTCTTGGCTGGTGCTTGGTACTTAGAAGAAATCATCTCATCTGCTATTTTGATTTCTCACCATCTTGAAGACCTGTTTTCAAAGTTCTTTCATGTATGTGTATGTACACACACACACACACACACACACACACACACACACACACACACACTAAGGTCCTTTTTTCCTTTCCCAGAGTTCCTTTCCCAAAGATCTCTACCATATTTGCACAGCCATCCAGTTCTTGGGCCCTCAATTTAGGAAGGACATTGAGGTGCTGGAGCATGTCCAGAGAAGGGCAATGAAGCTGGTGAAGGGTCTGGAGCACAGGTCCTGTGAGGAGCAGCTGAGGGAGCTGAGGTTGTTTAGCCTGGAGAAAAGGAGGCTCAGTGGGGACTTCATCCCCCTCTACAGCTCCCTAAAATGATGCTGTAGACAGATGAGGGTAAGGCTTTTTTCCCAGGCAACCAGCAATGAGATCAGAGGACACAGCTGCACCAGGGAAGGTTTAGGTTGGACATTAAGAAGAAATTGTTTACAGAAGGGGTGATTGAGAATTGGAATGGGCTGTTCAGTAATGTGGGGGAGTCACCACCCATGAAGGTGTTTAAGGAAAGACTGGATGTGGCACTCAGTGCCATGGCCTAGTTGACAAGATGGTGTTCATTCATAGGTTGGACTCAATGATCCCAAATGTCTTCTCCAGCCTAGCTGATTCTGTGATTATGTAATCCTAGGTCACGAACTGTTTCCATGTCTTTGATACAGGTATTGGGAAAAGAAATTTTAAAAAAATTCTGGTACATGCCTTGAGGGGGTGTGGCTATATTTATTTTTGTCTCTCTGCCCCTCACTCTCATTTATTTTTCTTTCCCCAAATTTCTAAATATGCAATGAAATCGCAGGCGTCTCTAGTTTCTAATATCTAAAACATAATTACAGAATTAAACTAGAGAAGGCATAATCCCTCTTTACAAGGAAAATGAGATATCACAAGAAAGATCAGATGTTTGTACCATTTTTTCAGGATTTTATGAATTAGGTTTGGTACCAAATAATTTATTACAGGTTTGGGTACTTCTAAGGCCTCTAGTTCTGCATACAGGAGTCATGTATCTTTGCTCTTATAGTTTAAAGTAAATTGTTTAAACATACACATGTTGTTATGGTGTTTTTATAGCTGAATGTCAAATTTCTGAAAACTCCATCATAGAATGTCATGAACAGATTGTCTGAGCAAGTATATTAACTCCTACAATACTTTATGTCAGGTCACCTCATGGAGAAAAGAGAGTATATTCTGCCTCAGTCAGCAGATTGACCAGTCTCAGTTTCCTGTATTGAGACACCCAGAAGTTTTTCCAGGTCTTGATTACATTAATATATTGCTACTTTTTCTTAGGGTTATGTGGTGCTAGAAGCCTAACAGCATTATAGAAGATACAGAGAAATAACCAGTTTTTGTTGGTTTGAGACAAATGGGATGAAAAAAGGAGAAAAAAAAATCATTGAACTATGCATATAATTTGAAATGTCCTACCTTGCAAATCTGAGATGCATACAGCAAAAGCTTCTTGTGGTCCAGCCTCTCCTTGTGTTTTTGCAGATAATCTCGTAAACTTCCATATGGTAAGTATTCCATAATTAATCTTAGATTCCTCCGTCCTTTTACAGCAATAGCAAAAAACACAAATGTAATTTTTTCTGTAATTTCCCAAAGACGAGCTTTTTAATAGAAGTATTTTAATTCCTCTATCAGTAGCCATAATGTAAAATGGACTTAATACAAAAATATTAATTTATGATCTACACATCACTATGTAATTTTTCATATACTAATTAACTGCATTTCCTCAGAAAATGCCACTTATTGAAACTCAACAACAACGTGGACATGCTTGAAAAATTAATATA
Organism: Serinus canaria; assembly: GCF_022539315.1. Taxonomy (NCBI): domain Eukaryota; kingdom Metazoa; phylum Chordata; class Aves; order Passeriformes; family Fringillidae; genus Serinus; species Serinus canaria. The sequence continues at coordinate 48,386,019 of NC_066343.1, forward strand.
TCACTAATCAACATCATCTCATCAATACTTCAGCTACTATTGCTAAGGCAAAGTAGCAGTCTGTATGTCTGTGTTGCCAAGATGAAACTCAGAATGGTAAGTGACATCAACTTGTTACCAATGTTACCATCTTTCAAAAAACTTCCTTTGTTTTTGACTCTCTCAGTCCTGGTAAGTTTACAACAAGTGAGTGACTGCCATAAACACCTCTCTGAATTTCTCAGTATGCATATTTAGGTGTAGTCAATATAGCACATACCTGCACTGTAGCATACTCCTTTGTATTTAACGATGTTATCATGCTGCAGCGATTTAAGTATTTCAATTTCTCTTTCAAAATCCCTAAGGTGCTCTTCTGTGCTGTGTTGTAGCTTCTTCACAGCAACCACCTCCCCAGTATTATCCTGCAGCGGGTCATACCGGCACATCTCAACGCTGCCAAAATTTCCCTAGGTCACAAATGGAAACACTTGAGAATTAAAAACAAGTCCACATCATTTGCTCTTTGTGTTTTCTAGCGTACCTGTTTGTTCATGTACAGGGTAGTTTTTGTTCAGTGCTCACAGTACTAAGCATTAAGTTTATGTGATTAAATATTTAAGTGAAAGGCCACAAAACTTCCCCAAGAGAAAAAGTGTATGACTGAGGGTAAGAGTTGCAAAAAAAAAATATATTCCATGAAAGGAAGCAAACAGAACAAAAAATGAGGACAAGGAAAGAGGGTGATGTCCATCTATTTTCTCTCCTTTCACGAATTTCCACTTCCACTGGCATAATTCTTTTCCTGCACTTGCATAAATCCTTTTGTCTTGGTTCTTAATTCTGCTTTGTTTCTTTTTGGCTACTCTCCGATTTGTTTCAATGCTCTGGTTTTGTCTCTTTCTTCATTTATACTGTCTTTTGCCTTCCTTTATGCAGCCATCACCTACCACTCTGCTCTTCTCCCATGCTATGCTATCACAGTGAACGACCATCTGCAAACAGAAGTATCACTTTGAGGATGCTTCTTGAAGCCAAAAGAGTACTGGTAAAAAACAAATAAAACAGCAAAGAACCATTCTAGAAAAATAGTACTTGGTGAAGGTCTGCCTACCAGCTGCACTTGGTCATCTGTCTAGGTCTGCTTTCACACAGCCAGGCTGCAATAACTTGCAAAACTAGTAAGCAAATGCTGATTTCTAAAACCAAAAAGTTCAAGGCCTACATGTATCTTGAAGGCATGTATCTTCCTTTTGAATTTAGAGGCTGTATATTCAGATTTCTCAGAATATGCATGCACAAAAACACCAATCCCACTAGTTCTGCACAAGAATGCTCCAGAGTGCTGTTAACTGAGTATCAAGTGAATGTGTGTGTGTATCTATCTGTCTATAGTTTATATCAGGCAGCTCTGCATCACTTAAAAGTACTTAGCCTTTTGGTGTGGCTGGATTCATTGTCGAGGTTAGCTAATTTTCTACTAAGAATACTGTCAAAGTGCAAAAAGAGCTAGAAGGAACTGCACATGTTGCTCAGATATGACAGAAATTATTAACTTCTAAAACAGAAATTTCACTCTAAATAATGTATATGGGGTCATCAAAGGATAACTGAAAACCATAGTTATTTCCTAAACTATTACAGAATTTTGAAACATTTTACCTTGCCAAGTTGCTGTAGAAACTTAAGATGTCTTTCTTCAAATTGTGTTGGGTCCCGATCTTCAAAAGCGCCAGAAAATCCAAGTGCTCCAATTCTCATATTTGGCAACATATCACTTTCTGTCAATAGCTCGTAATCTGAGAGGCAGAAAGAAGAAGGGAGGAAAGGGAACAGAAGCCACAGAGCAGTGAACAAGAAAAGGAAGAACCTTATTACAACCATGGCATGTTCTACTTTTGTTAGGCATACTTCAAGCCCAGTAGAATATTGACAGCCACCTTTATTTCTCTGTAGTAATTTGCAGTCAAATACAATGATGTATTGCAAAAAACATTCTAAAAAGAAAGTGAACCAATAGGAAACAGGAGTATTTTTGATGCTGTTGTATCGCAAACTCACCTGGAGTGAACAAACTGTTCAAATCACGAATAATTGCTCTAAAAGAAGGCCTGAAATCTGGCTCATAATCCATGCAGTTATTTATGAGGTTTGCAAGTTCTGTCCAGTTGGGGGCAGGAAGCTGGTGCCTATCTTCATAAAACTGTAATTTCTGGAATTAAACAGGTAAGTCATTTTATATTTTACAACCATGAAGAGTTGAAGAAGCCTTAACATTCTCCCAAGAGTAGCCAAAAATTATAGCTCTAAACCTAGACTTGTTATCTATGGACCAAATGTCCATCTCTCCAATTTTCATCTAAGGCAAGGCTGGTACAATTTAGAGTGATCAGTTCAGAAATTTCCAGCCAATTACTGGCAGAAGATAAGACGATAGAAAAAAATGAGAAAAACAGTGTCTCCTTTATTAGCAATTTCATAAATCCTCAGCTGGACAGGTCCAGCAGAAAATTCTACTGACCTGTGAACTGGCTGAACTGACAGTTGTGAAAAAGCTTTGTGAGTATTATGAAAGAATGTAGGGCAACTTCGGAAACACTTAGATATCTATAAGCTAGGTCTAGGCAAACCTTGGAGATTACTGTAAGAGCTGATTAAAATACCTGAGAAATCAAATCAGGCTTTAAGGGAAGGTTACAGTACCTTTACAAAAGTAATACTACCAGTATTTCTGTGGCATAGTGAAGTATTCTTTTTGCTTCCAACTAAAGAAGCAAATACATATGAATTAAGATTTTTATGAAATATGTTTCTCATCCATCTCCTGCCCATACCTGAGATAAAAGTTAACATTACTGGTTTAGCTGAAATAGTAGAATTGTTGCAACACACAAAGTACTGCTATATTTAAGACATTCAATTACAAGAATGCTAATTAAAATCCATGCACACTGTTAGGAATACTTTTTTGTTTAAAGTGATACACCGTTGCAACAAAGCAACAAAAATAAGAACTAGATAAAACTGACAATTCTGTACTTTGTCTCCCTAAAAATCAAAATAAACAACATAAAAACAAACTTCAAATCATCTCTTCTGGTTATTACCTGCAAGCAAATATGCCTTTTTCCTACAGTGGTCATAGGCCACACCACTTTACATGCTGATGTGGTTACAACAGTAGATGTTCTAAATTAGTGTTCAAAGAACTGCTATGACTGCTGGCCCAGTAATACTTACTCTTGAAGAATCTAATGCACTCAGGGGTTTGTCTCCTCCACTGCAGATTTCCCACAAAGTGGTACCAAAACTCCATTTGTCTGTAGCTAGGCTTAGTTGTTTGGGATTCTCAATACATTCAGGAGGAACCCAGGGTATTCTCTCAAGAAGAACTGTGCGATCACACAAAGGAGACTTGTTAAGATGAATAACAATACCAGAAAATTCCCTAACATATTTGATTTGGTAAAAATTACTTTAATATAGACAGGTATTTCATTGCAATGTACTAATAATATTTTCCAAGTATTTGTTCCCACCAAGAAAATAAAATTATGGAATATGGACAAAATTAAAATACTATTTGTGAATCAAAGAGGAGGTCCATTTGTTTTACTGTAAAATAAGCCTAAAGGTATAAAATTGCCTTAATACTATTTACATGTTACATTAGTTCTGTGATTTCTCTATTTGCCCCAATCCTATCATGACACAACAGCTATCACAGAGAACTAGGACATCAAAGAATAAAAATACTTTGCTAGTGGTTGGTGTATTTTGGCACATCAAAAGGCACCATGAAAAGGAATTTTACACTATGTGATTTTTAAGCTATTGCTACTGGCTCTAGTAACAAGTTAAAACATGGGATTGTACTGATTTGGATTAAGAGCTCCTTAAAATGAGATCTCATAAGAATAATGTAAGCTTCATATTAAAACAGGGACAATTTAAATAGTTTACTGGCAAATAATGACATTGCATTATGTATAGGCTGTTAGATACATTATTTTTTTAGACATTGATAAAATGTACCAAGTAAGAAGTCTTTTTATTAAAAAGAAATACCATAAAAGGAATAGTAAGGTTACTTCCATTCCATTAGCATAACAACCTTGCACACATTTTCCATTTAGTTAATTGTGCTGTTTATGAAGCATTGGAACAGTCTTAAGAGTGGATGATAACCCAGTATTTTTAACATCATCAAGTGGCTCTAGGTATTCACCAAGAAATGCACTGAAGATGCTTTTTAACTGCCAGTCAGCTTTTTCAAAAGTGCATTTGGTTTCAGTTCTGAAAGTTCTTGATCAATTACAAGACACTAAGTTCAGCAGCTATCTGCAAACGTAATCAACTCTATTATACATTTACAATATAATATAACAATAGTACTACCAATGAAAATGAGAACAGCAAAGAAAAAAGCTCACAAAATGGAGAATTGTGGCTTTATTTCCTGTAGCTATTTGCTATTTTAAAAGGTACAATCAAAACTGCTTGGCTTGGACAGTAGCGATAATTATAAAATGACACACAGATCAAGAAACTTACTATAACAGAATTAGATTGGATGGTGGTCAAAAAAACCCCACCCCCACACTTATTTTTCAAGTCAGAAGCACTGAACAAGAAAGTTGATGCAAAGACTTACTATCTCTTGGCAAAACTGTAATACTGATGCCAGGATCACTCAGCTTTATAAATGGGAGATTTCCAGACTTCCTGTCTTCCTCTCTGATAAGCAAGATATTTTTTGCACAGACATTCCCATGAACAAGGCCTTTGTCCTCCTGTAAACAGAAATGCATCTTTTACAAACCGACCAAAAGTCTTACTGTTGAAGAGATTTTTAAAAACAAATACTGTACAGTATGAGGGAAACATCAGCAAATAAAATAATGATTATACATTAAGTTGGTCAAACTTCAGGTACTCCATCAGTTTCTCTCAAACTTACAATTTTCAGCCGATTTTTGTTATTTACCTAAAGTCTGAAACAATTTAACATTTTTAACTCAGAAGAATGCTCATCCATCCACTTAAAATTAATATAAAAATATTTAGATTCTGTTAAAGGAAAGACTTATCTAGTCACATATCCTGTCCTGAATAATGGCCTTTATATTTAACTGGAAAGACTGTAAGGTTGAGACCTAATGCCCAAGAAGAATGCACGAGCAGAGTGAACAGTACAGGGTTTTCCCCTCCCAGTGATTAAGTATTAACACTACCAGGAAATAGTTTATGTTTAGCATCATGAGCTGAGTTGGGAAGCCCAGAAAGGACTGATTTGTGGGGATGGCAGGGAGAAAGCATTACTGAAAATGTGTTTATATTTCATGCTAAAACATAAAGCATTGAAAAAGAATGGACATTCAACTACACTTTGTTCAAGATACAAAGTCTGTCTCTGGGTATCTACTAAATAGCTGGTATTTGGCCAATCCATTATCAAAACCCTTCAGAGCTTCAAGAATTCAGGTAACAGCTCAGCCTTTCTATATACATTAGTCAGAATCACTTGTATTCTGCCATTAATAAAACTGAACCACTTACCAGAAAATGCATGGCTAATGCCAACTGTTTGGCTACTTCCAGCTTCCACAAAATATTGATGATATTTTTGTTCTTTTTCAAATATGTGTCCAAGGATCCAAATTTTACATATTCTTGTACAAGGATGTCTGATGATAATGATGAAAAGAGTAATAATTAAAACCAACAACAAATAATAAAATTTCAGGACAGATTAATGACTTTAGCACTACTCTTCTTTTGATACCTTGTTGTTGATCTAACTATAAATTTCAACTTTTGTGGTATCTGAGTATTGACACAAATACTCTGTGTTCTTTATACTTCTTTGAAATGTGGAAGTTCACCTAATTTCTTCTCAAATACACAGTTACTAGATTTATTATTTTAGGGATAATTATTTAATTTAATCTTTTACAGATTAGGTAAAATCCAGTGAGCATCTTTCTGCCCTCACTTGAAAGGCACAATAATGTAACTGCTGATGAAGCACTATCAATGTGGTAAGTTGAATAACATTCAAGTCATTCACTTCATAGCTGTTTACTATTCTTACTGGAAAATGCAAGGCTTTATTGGCAAAAGATGCTTTGCTTGAAAACAGAGAAGTATTTGCCCTAAAATTGTGTATATGTGTATGACACATGCCTTCATGCAGCCATCTAGCAAATAACTCCAGAAACAAGAACTGTCGTCTTCATCACTTTCAACACAACAGTTTCAAATCACATGACTGAATCCTTGCCCTCAGCTGCAAGATGCTCACATTGCAGCTACTAGTATTATATCTGGTTGTCACAAAAAAACCCCCATATTTTTTAACAAATTCATTTTAGAGACAGCAAATACTTCTTTTTTTTGCAATTATGTGTAAAGATTTTTATCAAATTTGTACATCAAGTATGTAAACCACAGAATCAATAGCAGCTGCTCTTCCTATTTCTTAATAACTGCCTCACCTTAAACTGTACAAGTCTCTTGTCTTCAGAAAGTGAATAACTTCTAGAGGACAGCTATGATCTGAAGGTGAAATATGTAACCAAATACCTCTTGCAACAATTTCTTTTCAATTATAAACTTGATCTACCTGAAATCTTATATATCATCCCTGTGTGTGGTACAATGAATAAAATACAAAAAACCCCATGTGGCTGTTTTAGCACAAGTTCTGGCACAAGTTCTTGGCCAAATATAATGCTGTGCCTTTTCCAGCCTTCTATGAAAGGTGATTTCTGATTACAGAGGTAAATTCTGATTACTGAATCCACCGTCTCTTTTGGAAATTCTTTCTCCCTAATGAAGGTAACCACCTACATAACATGCCCATACAATTATAAAATGCTTCCTTTCATACAAATTTTTAATCACAGGAAAAAAAAAAAGGTTTTGGACAAACTGACATTTCAGCCCAAAAATTGAATGAAGAAGAAAAAATGTCAAAGTGAGATCCAGTAGTCATATTTGATGACACAATAGTATATGACAATCATCCAAAATTAAGTTTTCATTTCAAGATGGTATAAATGTATTTCAGTGTTCTTAAAAAATCTTAATAATACATAGTCACAAAGCTGTAAGCTAAACTGGAAAGACATTCAACTTTTACAGACAACACAAACATTTTACTGCTGCTGAAATTTTGTAGTGTGTTTGATTAATTACCAGGACCTTCTGTTTTCAGAATGGGATCTCTAAAACAAAACTTCCCAAAGTTATATTTGTGCTCATGAAATCAGCACGGGTGGAAAAGGGCAGTTCTAACCACTGTAAATGAAGATTTTTCTGCGTAGCACAGCATCTCCCTTTCTAGCTAACCACAGCTGATATAATGTAAGGCTGCAATTTTTCTGGCACTTCAAAAGCTCATTCCAGAGGCATGGCAAAACTGATCTCAGATAGAACAGACACGACTGAGTCATCTACAGAGGTTACTATTCACACTAACTGTACTTTAAACAATTTTTCCCTTTTCTTTGTTTTTACTATTAACTTGCTCTCAGATACCAAGGCTAATACTGCTGCAGCATGAACATGTATTAGCCATTCAGCTGGTGTTGAACTTCTGTTGTTTTGTTTGTTTTTCCTCTGGTTTCATCAAAAAATGTCAAACTCTAATAGAGACGTGTAAAAATTGGTAAAAAAAAAATTAATTTCTACTTACTCTCTTCTCCACAAACACAGACTCCATAATTTAACACCAAATGTTTGTAAGAAAGCTGGCTCATCATACTTGCTGCTTCAAAAAAGGACTTTTTGGAAGGAGCAGGAGAGATCAACAAAGAAAATACATCAGTAAAAACAAAGCCCCAAAGTTCTAATGAGTTTACTAATACAATTATTTAAAAACATTTCAACAATCTCTTTGCAAAGACCCTATGTAACATTTTATATTGCTTGTTGTTGCTTTGTGTTTGGCAACTGTTTCTTGTTTGGTTGGTTTTTGCTTCAGTTTTTTTGTTGTGGAGGTTTTTTCCTAATTTTCTTTTTCTAAATAACTGGTAGTACACGTTCCAGATAGGTTAACGACCTCTTTTTCTCTGCCAGCAAGTGTATCTCAACATTTTTAAAATAATTTTTTCCAGTGTCAATTACCTAGGTAAACTGAAGGCAAATTCATCATACACTATTCACTTTCTAATTTATTCTGCCATAATGCACTTTTCAGTTTCCAATTTATTTCTTTGTAGCACATTATTAAGTTAAAAGACAAAAATTATTATGTAATTCATCCACTATTGCAAGACCTTTTCCAACTTTGTCAGCAAAGTTTCAAATGCTTTTATTGCTTTTTTATTCTGTTCAGTGGCATCTCCACCTACACTTGCTTGTGTACTGATTATTCACCCAACAAAGTAAAGTGAAAATGAGAACATTTTCCTTCAGGTGACTATATCTTTATTTATATACTCCGAACTTCTGGTGACTGATTCATACTTTAGAATATAAATTTATTACCCATGTTATCAGAAGCAGTATTATAAAGTTATACTACTATAATAAACACTACTACATCTTGTGAAAGTCTTTAAAATTCAGTTCTCACATACAGAGTCTGGGGTTTGGTTACACTACCAGTTTATTAATTTTTCGACAAAAGCATTTCAGGTCTGCTAAAAGCTTCACTCAAAAAGCAAGAAGGCTCAGTGATTATGGGTGAATCTATGTATGGCAAGGTTTTTCTCATATACAAATACTTCTGATTATTTGATTTTATTGGAAAATCTGAAGACAGTCTACCCAGAGGAAGTGTTCTTCCATAAATGGACCCTTGTCTGTAAATAATGAATTTACTGGTTAAGACAATCCTGCGGCCATACCACCCCCCCCTGCTGGTACTTTAATTGTATAAATTACCTGTTCTTCAGATCTCAGTGGGTAGTTTTGAATTCTCTCACAGGTGGCAGAAAAATAAAGTGTGCATAGGTGTACCTCCCAAAGCCAGTCTCAAATCCATACTCCCAGTGTCACAAGTCTAAGCATGAGCTTGGTTCAACATACAAACCTCTACCACACAAATACTCATTTATGAAGTAAATACTCATGAAAAGATGAAGAGTAATGCTCAACGTAGCATGGACAAACGTTACATAGCAATCAACAATGACACCAACCTCAGAGTAGTTTCTGTGCACTTTATCCAGCACCTTTAAAAGAACTTCGGTTTGATGGAGCTGGCCATAGTCTCCCACTTCTTTCCTAACACCTTTGAAAATCTTAGTAAATGTGCCCTGTCCAAGACTCTCCTCCTAAAAGGAAGAAAGGATACAGATAGAAAAAAAATCAAAAATATCTGCCTGTTTTAAAAGACATCTGTAGAACCACTCCCTGCATAAGCATATGCAAGTCTTTAGAGGTGTGCTGGTTATAGAGTCCAGCTGAGAAGGAAAGGAAGCAACTATATCAGAAACAACTTAAATTTGTGCTCGTTTTTTACTGATTACTCAAGGATCTCAGAAAATAACTTGCTGCAAGAACCAGAGGAAGCAATTCCATTAAATATGTATTTAGACATCTCTCGAACCAATTAACTGTTATTGCAGTCAAAACAATGCTTCTTAATTACAATAAAATAGCTATTTGCATTACTGAAAAATAAAATAAATTATTTTCCACAACTCTAAGGAAAGATTACAGCAAAATCGTCTAGCTCAGATAAGATTCTTTTAAACATATGCTGAGGTTTTTAAAACTTTGTGCATATTAAACCCGACATCTGCAGTAAAAAAAAGCAACAAACTGACTTACGAATATCAAGTCCTCATTACGGATTTTGTGAAAAACCATCTGATTGACATTATTGTGTCTCTGTAGCATAGGTGATGAAGGTACATCAGAAACACTATTGCTCCTGAAGACTAGGAGATTTGATTTATCTGGGAGAAGAAAGAGGGAAAGAAAAATCAAAGTAAATCTGTTAAATATAAAACGAAACCAATACTGTTTCAGAAGGATTGCTAATGAAGGGCTCCTGAATAAGCACAAACAAGATATCACATTGAGATCAGTGTATTTTAAAAGCCACACAGCATTTAACTGAAATCAAACTCTGATATTTTCTAATAAGCAAAATCATCTAGGTTCACTCCTAAGTTTTATGTTTCTTAAGTACTCCTAGTTTTGACAAACATTCTGAAAATATTTGCACTGTTTGTAATAACAATTGGGGATGGAAAAGGGGATGTAAATTACCTTCTTTTATAATATAAAGTAGAGCAAGTCTGATACTAAAACTAAATCTGAAAAGTATGTCTTTGTGGGTATCTGCTCACATCCATGGTTATATTTATTCAATAATTGAGCATTCTGATGCTTATAAATTTTTTATTTGAATTGAATAATATTAAAAATTTATTTTTTATAATGTGCATATACATATTTACTTAATACATCTTTTCTAAGGTTTTGAACCCATTGGCTATTTTCAGTCAAATTTGAGAGAAGTAAAAGTTACATCATATAGTCTGATCTGGCAGGTTTGTCTTTAAACAGAACTTTGATAGAGACAAAGACAAATATTAACTGTATGTAGTACTACTTAGAAGGGCAGATATTTAAAGATTTCATAAAGGAAAAAGACACGAATATCAAAGGTAGGCAAAACAATAAAGTGCAAATGCAAGAAAAATTCCCTCCTCAGGAAGAAGCCCTATTCCATGTCTATTTTTTCAGTGTTAAAATGGAGCTGAAACCATACTGCAGACTTGACACAGCTCAGCTAAGATCAACACTGACAAATTCACTGACATTGTTGGCTTCATTGCCTATGGAACTTTTAGTGCCTATGCCTACTTTTAGTGATAAGCAGTTCATTTAGTAGCTCTTTCCTTCTCCTTTTGACATGAAAACACTTGACCTAAGAAGAAATGCTGCTGCACACAATCCACTGCAATTAAGAAACCAGTTTTGCTTCTAATCACGAAACTGGTTACCATGATTACTTCTAGAACACTATCTTAGTCCAAAATTTTGCAGACACTGTCACTGGAAACTGTGACTAAGAAGATGGATAAATAGGTCAGTGAAATTAAAAAGCCCCACACAAATTATCACAGAATCACAAAAGATTTTGAGTTGGAGGGGACCCACAAGGATTATCAAGTCCAACTCCTGGCCCTCCACAGGACCATCCCCAAGAGTCACACCATGTGCATGGGAGCATTGCCCAAACACTTCTTGAACTCTCTCAGGTTAGTGCTGTGACCACTGCCCTGGGGAGCCTCTTCCAGTGCTCAGCCACCCTCTGGGTGAAAAAGCTTTTTCTAATATCCAACCTAAACCTCCCCTGACACAGATTCAGGGCATTCCCTGGGGTCCTGTCACTGTCACCACAGAGATCTGCCTGCCCCTCCTCTTCCCCTCATGAGGAAGTTTTAACTGCAATGAGGTATCTCCTCATTCTCCACTTCTCCAAGGTGAACAGAAGAAGTTACTTCAGCCACTTCTCATACAGCTTCCCCTCCAAACCCTTCACCATCCTCAGAGCCCTCCTTTGGACACTCTCCAATAGTTTTCTATCTCACACTGTGGCATCCAGAACTGCCCCCAGCACTCGAGGTGAGGCTGTCCCAGCTCAGAGCAGAGCAGGACAATCCCCTCCCTTGCCTGGCTGTGATGTGTCCCTGATGCCCCCCAGGACATGGGTGGCCCTCCTGGCTGCCAGGGCACTGCTGACTCATGTTCAGCTTGCCACAGACCAGGACCTCCAGGTCCCTTTCTATGGCACTGCTCTCCAGCAACTCATTCCCCAATTTGTCTGTACATCCAGGGTCGCCATCCCAGCTGCAGAATCTGACATTTTCCTTTGTATGAGACTTCATATGGCTGGTGATTGCACCATTCTCTAATTTTCTGAGGTCTCTAAAGGGCTTCCCTGCCTTCAAGGGTACCAATAGTTCCTCCCAGTTTTGAATCATGCTTCTACCTGAGAGTCATTTAGTATTAACTTATTTTTAAATCTTTAATCTAGAAAATAGAAAATTTTCTGCTTAGAAATAATCTCTCTCTTACCTTTTGGTTTTGGAGGACAGCACTTGATGAACTGGAAAATTATGCTGTCTGAACGGACAGTTTCTGTCTGGTAACAGGTCAAGAGATCCTTAAGATTACTGAAACTTCTCTTGGTTCCACTAAGATTATATTCTCCGTTCTCATTCTTCGTAATTAAGCAGTGCTTATAATCTGTGGTACTGTCACGCTGCAGAAAATTTTTCCAATAAAAATGAAACGGATTAATATTTAATATTTGAAAGCTTATCTAAATGTATAGCACTCTGCTAATTAGAGAAAGGATGCTTCAGGAAAATATGATCATAATTTGTTATTTTGTTCTCACTATGTAATATTGATTCTGAGAAAACATGACTCTACTCCCATCACGGGAACTAGCATGTTGATGCTAGAGAAAAACAAATGTTAATGAATTCTGAAAAGATGGAGCTGAGAAAACAGATAATGGATGCTAGGAAAAATCCTTCAGAGCTATTAAGGAAAGCTTATTCACCCTGACACGGGGTTACATCAAAACAAAATTTTGTTGGAAGCAATAGTCCTAATGCTTATACTCCATGTTTGTTTGGCAGGCATTTGGAGATCTCAGCTGTAATTCTGCTTTCGTGTCATCTCCAGCACAGTTCTAGACATTAATTCCTAATATGTATTTTTAATATGCACTGAATTATTTTCACAAAGACTCTTGAAAAGATATCATTAAACATTTTTTAAGCAGGATGAACTCTTAATAGTGCTTTTGTGGTCCTGCATCTCAATCCTGCAGCAAATGTTTCAACAAATTCTGAATATCAAAAGCCTTTCAATGAAGGCATTGGAAGGCCTTTTTCTTTTTCTGAGACTTGCACAAGTCTCAGAAAAAGAAAAAAAAGCAGTAAAGTGACTTTACTTTTTTGCAGTAAAGTCACTTAAAGGCAATGGTAGTCTCCTCTCACAAGCTTGACTCTTCAACTTTGCCTCTCTAAGCTTGTTCATGAACTGATTTCTTTGCCTGCAAAATTCCCTACCAAACGTACTTCATTGACTGGACATAACATTTCTCCATTCACACATCAGCATTACCTGGTCATTTTCAGAGATGTACCTATCTCTGACAGTATTAGCAAACTTGCCAGCTCGCTGTATACCAGCAGGAAAATTCTTGTATTACCTTCCCTAGCTAAAAACACAAAGGTAGCTCTGCTAATGAAATTAAAGATAAATCCATTCTTGAAACAGGATCATGAAATTATTCAACAGCAATAATAATAAAGCATTATATCATCACTAGCAGCAATGCCAGAGAGAAGAGGTACATCTGGTTCTCTGAGAACCATATGCATTTCCAGGGTGGCTTTCTCCCGAGCTAACAACAGATATACCCAGGAGATTTGTGTTGATGTAACAGCTGCCAAATAATATGGCTGGCCCAAAACTGGGGATGAGGACAAGACCCAAACCCAGAAGAACCTGTGACGGAGGCACTCTCATATTGTCAAAGGCTGTATACCCAACCTAATGAAGCCCCACTTGTGAGGCGGGAGGAGGTACGTGGAAAACCCAGGGGAAAAAACTCAAGTAAAAACCCCCAAACATTAAAAAAATAGAAAACCCATCAGACTGCTCCAGCTCCATCTCCCAAATATCTATCCTAACAGCACAGTCCCAAGATCCATGGCATTTTCTCCAGAACTCTTAAGCTCTCATCCCTTGGTCTCCAAGGCATGTGGCATGTGTATTAGCAATTCTGTATCAACTCTGAAGTTTCTCACAAGATCCTGAAAATTGGCCCATCTGACAAAAGTAGCTATAGAATATACATACTGGACAAACATTCTGGAGGGAAAATTCAGAACAATTTACTGAACATCTCAGGCTCATGGTTACATCACAACAAAAATTAAATAGGCACTAAGACAGAATACAAACCTCTATAGCAAAGGTAAGGAAGTATTTTTTAAAATCTTTAGGACTGCAGCGAAGGACATAGAAACCAGTCTGATTGCCTGCTTTCTTCAGTTTACTGATAGCAAAGTCCATGCTGCAGCAAAAAGAAAATGCTTAATATTGCGTAATTGCAAAATGCAGAGATATAAGATGTTGAGTAATAAGCAATATTAACAAATATCCAACAGAGCAATAATTAAAACTTTCAATTTTGTACAGCTTTCTTTAAGATAATCTCTTTGCTCTTTATTTTCCAATATATAGGGTGATTGCTTATGTAGAGAGCAGCATACTAAAATCTTTTGATACTAAACCATCACAATAATTTATCCAATAAGAAATGTTAGCTAAGGGCTAAAAAAGTGTATTTCCCACAGCTTATGATATGATTTTCAACATGCATTATGAAAGAAGTTATAATAAAATTACCTAACAAAAAAGTTTAAATTAGCAGAACATTTGTGTGGGTGAAAACAAGGGGTGGGTTTAACCAGGAAAATGGCTAACAAGAAAAAAGAACTGAAATAAAACAACATTCATTATTACAATAATGAACTTCCTCTTAAACAAGCCTTGCTAACTCACTATTTCGATCCATATCAAGGAATGATCTTTCCACTTAATTTTTATAACATGTCACAAAGCCACTGTATTTTACAAAGTGAAAAATAAGAAGAAAAATATAAAGCATTTTATGTTACATAAATGCAATAAAAAATATTTTAAGATGCCTACCACAGTTCACAGAAAACTAAAGCTCATCTTCCAAAAAAAAAAAAAAAATTCAACTGTCACATTACTTAAAAAAATACTTACAAAATTGGCCCATGACAGTTGCTTTGGATATTTTCAAGGACTGATGGTGGTGCTACTTCTTTACAGAGATAATGATGGGCATCCGCTGTTAATCTGTAATATCCATCAATTAATGATACAAAGGAGAGAGCTTCTCTTAATGACTGAAATTCAGCCTCCTGTTCAATTGCCAGAGAACAATATGGGGCAGGGAGGGAGAGAGAATTTCAATTTTTAATAGGCAACAAAAAATTCCTGAATGTGCTAATGCTATAAAAGATACGCACATTAAAGACATGAATAAAAGCAGTTTTTAACTGATGTTTGTATGTTCTACTTTCTTGTTACCATTCAAAACTTGATAGCAACCTTCAATGTTCAAGATCAAATACAAACCAAAGAAAACAGAGAAGTTGTGGATGCCTTATCCCTGGAACAGGCTTTTGAGCAATCTCCTCTAACGAACTGTGTCCCAGCCCATGGGAGGGGTGTTGGAACCAAATGATCTTTAAAGTCCCTCCCAACTCCAACCATTTCACCATTCTATGAAATCTCCCCTAAAATAAACAAACCCTTAGTCTAAATAGATGAAACTGAAGAGGAATGTCAATATGAAAGAGCATTTGAAAGGGAAAAAAAAGTAGGTACAAGTCAGCATGCAGACACCTACTGCCCTGCCAATACAGTCTGGTTCTTTTCCCTAAAGGAAAGCCTTCACTTATCAAAGATATATAAGACTGCACTGCCTTCAAGCAGAAAAGAAAAATCTCCAGGAAAGTACCTGTCTGAAAACTTAACTACTAGTCAGCAAAAACTGGCATCCTCAGCTGGATCATAGACAGAAGATGACCTTTTACTACTATGAAGACAGGTACTGTGGATAGGAACAGGGAGAAAAATTGTGTGGTCAATGGAAAATGGGTGTGAAAAAGGTCTTAAGCACAGTATGATTAAAAGGAAATTAATTTATTAAAACCAGGGAAAAATTACATTAATCTGCAACAACATAATAATTACTGCAAATAAAAAAAAAATCAGAGACGCATTTTCTGAGTCCCTAGATTTCATTCAGTAGTGTAACCCAACAGTATGTGGGTTTAGTATGTGTTCCCCTGTGACACCAGAGACATACTTAGGTGAACACAATTATTTGGTAAGTTCTTTGCTAGAGAGCAATAAAATAAACAATAAATTTAGAGTCTTCAAACTCCTTTTTAAGAGGACCAGGACCTGGAAACAACTGCAGCCCATGGTGCAGACCATGGTGAGGCAGCTGTGCCTCTGCAGCCCATGGGAGTTCATGATGCAGCAGAGATCCCCCTGCAGCCCATGAAGAACCTCATGTCGCAGAAGGAGGATGTGCCTCAAGGTTGTGACCCCATGGGAAGCCTACACAGAAACATAGGTGTTAGCAGGACTTGTGGTCCCATGAGCCACTATGGAGCTGTGGAACAGCCTGTTCCTGGAGAACTACACTTCATGGAAGAGACCAACACTGGAGCAGTTCATGAAGAACTGCACCCTGTGGAAACAAAGTGCACTGGAGAAGTTCATGGAGGACTGTCCACCATTGGAGGGATCCCTTTCTGGAGCAGGGGATGAGTTTACGAAGACTGAGAGGCAAGGGGAACACGCAATGAACTGACCACACCCCCCATTCTCAATCCTCTACACTGCTGAGGAGAAGAAAGTAGAGAATAAGGAATGAAGTTGGCCCATGAAGAATGGAGGGGTGGTGGGAAAATGTTTTTAGGATTTTTTATTCTCATTACCCTACTCTGAAACAAATTCAATTAATCTCCCTGAGTCAATTCTGTTTTGACCATGATAGTTAATACATCAGTGACATCTATCCTTATCTTGACCCACAAGCCTTTCATTGCATTTTTTCTCCTCTGTTCAAGCGAAGAGGGGAGTGATTAGAGCAGATTTGGTGGGCACCTCGTGCCCAGCCAGGGCCAGCCCACCTCACAACTCTGTGATGTTATACCTGCTAGAAAGCCTGATTCAAGTGCAAGGTTGTAGTTCAAGTAAAAAACTTTTTACATTTGGGCATAAAATATTTTCTTAATATCTTCTTCCAAGAATTGTACACAGTAAAAGCAGTAACATTAATTTTGTCCTGATACTTATTTTGTATCGTCATTCTTCAGAACATTTTGAAGCCTTTTTCAATGTGTTGGTCTCTAGCAGACAGCTTATCAGGACACCATGGAAACAGCACACTTGAGAACTGAAACCATGGACTCAGGTTTAAGACTAATAAACAAAAGAACCAATCTGTGTACCAGAAATTTTCCTCAGATATAAATATCTACTTCTATTTCATTTCAAGCACATAGCTTTGAATGCAGAAGACCTTTAGTGTTCTTATAACACCCCTTACACTGCTGATAGGTGTTTAGTTTTATCTCATGCTTAATTAACGTGGTCATGGATTATACAATACTATGCATACAACAATCACACAGCATGCTCAAAGCAGTATCTATTAGAAAGAGCAGCAACCAAAGTAAACAGACCAGATTCTTGCTGTCTTGCTTGTGAATGGTGACAATTCTTCTCTCACTGGAGCCTTCTTGGCTCGCTTGTTTAATGCTGACATCAATGATATCAGGAAAATCACAGTATGTTTGTAAATCCTGAAACAAACATCATATAATATCAGTAATAACATAAATGGCAATTAAAAAGCCTCATCTATCTGCAGCATTGGAACGTCTACAACTCTGAACTCATAAGCTAACAACACAGAGGATTATAAAACCTTGAACATGCCATTACAAGCAAATAAAGGATTTTTTTTTCTTTATGGAGTCATCACTAGGAACATAAATTGAAGAATAGACAGAGATCCAGAAACCATGAACAGAAATATCCACATATGGGGTTTGGTTTTTTATAATTGTAAATATTTCTTTACTCTGTAGTATTTTATGAACAGTGGAACATTTTGATTATTTTTTTGAGAAGGGTTTTTTTTTGTGAGCTTATTATTAGCATCCTGATTAAACAGCTTTAGAAAGTCTGTTTAACAATACAAAATGTCATAACTTCATTCAGAGTGATACAAGTAGTTGGAATGAAGTGTATGGTACTCCGCTCAGACCTATGTACTTGTTCATCTGGTTGGTGAAAATGTAAACTTGCAAAACACACTTCTTCACAATCTACTCCACATATGTCATTACATACAAATAATTATTTTTCAGTTCAGTATATAAATAACAATTCATCAGTAAAGTTTACTGAAACAAGTTACGGTCATGTTTACAAGCAGCCATATTTACAAGCAGCAATATATGCAGTGTCTGTCAATAACAGGATGATAATATTTTTGATTATGAAAAAATAATTTGGCAATCTTTATAAAAAACATCATTCATTCAAACACTATGCTTACTAAAGGCTTGCATGCCAAGCCCAAACAGCATAGTATGCATACACTTTGTACACCTAAAACTGGAAACTGCAGAATCTGACATTTATGACAGCTCCTGCCAGAGCAACTTGCATTTACAGTAAAATTAGGGAAGGCAGAGGGCTGATACATAACTGTGAATGAAGTAATTGTCAATCTACAAATATTCTAAGAACACCACAAAAAAAAATGGGCATGTAGTCAGATTTACTTTTTGCTAAGTATTGAAAAAACTCACTAGCAAATAGCATTTTTTACAAATTATTACAGCACACTGTAGAAATACAACTTTTTGTACTTTGGTCTTGTCTGCTACATATTATGAATCAAAATTACCAAACCAATGTGATTATTTTGAAAAAAACACATACAACAGTTTGCCTTTACTTTTACCTTTGGAAAACTCCCACACTCTCAATGTTCACTGCTTTGAATTTATATCAGGTTTTGGTAAACTCAACATAATGAACAGTCATGATGGGAAATCACATACACACACACAAAATAATACTGCTGAATAAAAATGCAGCAGCACATGATTACTAGCACTTATAGGAACCATTAAGCACCTAATTCCTGAAGAAAGACTATATGGACTCCACAATCACACAGAGGTCATTTTAAATTTGCTAACTGAGACACTGGTGGGTGTCTAACTGCAGCACAAAAGAGGTATAGGAGAAATTTGCCTGTTGTTTGGAGTCCTTAGATCCCTGCTTTCAAAGATTTGGGGAATTTCTGCATTTTATCTACAATGGGGGCATGGTCATTACATTTCCACATTTTTTATAAGTCATTGTGAAGTAAAATTTGCCACCAAATTTGCTTGAGGTAATTCAGAACTTCGAAAACAAGCTTACTACTCTGTTCAATAACAAGTCAGTAAACTAATTTTTTAAAATTACCTGCTCTCCAAGTGTCTCACAGTCTTTAAGTTTTCCCCTTGAACACTGAATTCCACCATTTCCAGTTATTACAACGGTTGCAAAACTTTCCTCTCCAGAAGGACCTCCACCAGGTTCTTTTACTTCAAAAACCTCTGAATAGAAGGCAGGCTGAAGGGTTTCCAGATTTATGAGATACTTAAGCTTCAAGTTTCTGGCAGTAGCTTTGCATTGGCCAAACTGTTGTATAAATTTGCGGAACCGGTACCTTATTCTTTTTCGTGTCAAAATGTGGTAGTCTTGGATTTTTGCTCGCACACACTTAGGTAAAAACATTTTGTAGCTGTGAATACACAACCAGACAAAAAAAAGCTACTAATGTTATCCATTAAATCCAGCAAAGATAATTAGCTCTGTGCTAAACAAATCAACATTGAAAACACCTTTTCCTCTAAATGTACTGTTATTTTTACAACTGTAGGGTAACAAAACATAATGCAGATTGAAGACAGGATTTATTTCAAACAGAGCTCTCTGTCTTCTTCCAGTTTCCATTTTTTCCTTCATTGCAACATAAATTACATAAGGCTTTTTCCATAAATCCAAAGATGTCTGTTCTTTCATTAGTGAAGTTCTAAGGTAAGGCAGCAGAAGTTACAAAATTGCTCTGTTTGGTGTAGAAATTGTAAAGAGGAACTGCATGGCAACTACATGGATAAAGGACAGACTTCCTGGCTGAAAATACTGGTGGTAGAATACAAAACTGTGGTTGGTTGTCACTGAAGTTCCTATGTCAGGGACAGAATTAAGTCAGCTGGATTAGAAACGGATAGTATTGATACACCCAAGTGAGTTGATGAACTCAAGAAAGTTTAGCAGAGATCTGCCCAAGATGGTTAAGAGCCTGGAGCACATGACATAAGAGAAGAGGCATATGGGAGCTTGATTTGTTCAGCCTGGAGAAAAGTAGGGTCAAGTATGGTGCTCTATTAATTGTCATCTATCAATAGAAAGGACAAGAGACAATTATCAGTATCACAGAAGAGACTGATTAGGTACAGAGAAAATCTTTCACAATGGCCATGGTCACGCGGAGGCCAAAGCGGCACAGATTTACACGGGAATCTTCACATCTGGACATTTTCAAAACTTCACTGGATGAGGCCCTGAGTACCTTCATCTAACTTTGTATTTGATCCTGACAGGAACAGGAGCTTGGATCTGATGACATCCAGAAGGTGTATCACCTAAAATTATTACTTACATATTTTCTCTGCTGCCTTAACTTTCATCAAGAGAGTCAAATCCATGTCTCCAAATCATGAATGGTCATCATGAAACAAATTTTCTATTAATTTCTACTTTACATTCTAGTTTACATTCATTTCTAGGTAAAATTATGTAACTATTTTACATCAACACATCAACAGATGAACAGTTTCTCCTAGACAC
The DNA here is from genome assembly GCF_022539315.1 of Serinus canaria. NCBI lineage: Eukaryota > Metazoa > Chordata > Aves > Passeriformes > Fringillidae > Serinus > Serinus canaria. Next base: position 48,406,521 of record NC_066343.1, read on the forward strand.
TAACATGCAAAAATACAACCTTTAAGCATGAGATAGATGTGAAACAGTTACAAATTACAGAATCACCTGACTGAATTGTAAATAGCCATTGGGGTTTGGTCCTTTTCTTTGGCCACTCTCATCATATCTAGAACAGCCATTCCAAGGCATTCTTCTTGTGTTTCGTGAGTAACAGGCATCTGTACCCATCCATCCAAAAAATCAGCTCGCCACTGAGAAAGAATTCAAGAAAGCAAATGAAACCTGGTGCACTGCTGCTTACTAAGAATGGAGGTTTGGGGTGCAGTTGTCGGGGGGAGCTGTGGTTGTGTTGTTTGATTGTTTTTTTGGTTTGTTTAGGGGGTTTTATTGGCTTGTTTTTTTAAAGACTGAATGACCTACTTCATCCACAAAGCGATGTACTTATTCATAAGGAATACCAGCTGTTATCATGCTTAGAAGCACTGTTTTGAACTTCATCTCTCCAAATACACAATAGGACATAGAATTTAATTTCCAGCTTGAGAGGGCTTCAGGCTTTCAAGAGCCTGCAGAGTTACCAGGAGAAGATGGAAAGGGAATAAATGCTAACAACCCTCACCAATCTGCATTTAGAAACAGGCGAGCAAATCATACCTGCGCGAATAGGTAAGACATGACAAGATCGTCAAGGACGGGGCTCTCTGCACCACGAAGAACGCCATACCGGTATGCTCTGTTGCTGCCACTGCAATACCAGTGGGGAAAATAAAACCTGGTAGGAAATAAATTCAAGCAAACGTTAATAAACAGATATTTGGGTTACCAGCATCAGACATTACTGCTCTCATATACATGTAACTAGTGCTGCTGATCTGGAGGACCACTATGTAACCCCAGTTATTCAATGAAGACTTCAGATCCAGTTCTTGGTGTTTTAAAGTACTACAGTATTCAAGCAAGGTGATAAACTGTACTGAGAGGAATGAGAACCTTTGCTAAGTTATTCTCACAAATCAGAATACAGAGAATTTTATTAGTGCCTTCTAGTTTCTTTTGAAACAGTTCCCAAGAAAACACCTGGGGCAAATTATATAATGTAAATAAATTAAGCAATTTACAAAAGGAAAACTGTGACTACAGTTTTAGTTGTCCACAATCAATTGTAAGGTTAAGGAAAAATGGTTTTATTGTAGAAACATGCCTGACTATGCATGACAATTACTCTGCATTTCAGAAACTACTAATTTCAAACAGGCAAGCACAGAGAAGATGAGATGTATCATTATTAAGAAAGGTTTTTACTTCTAGTATATTTTTATTGGGTTTTTTTTTCAATCTGAAACTGATAAACATATTGGATAAAGAAAATGAATAAAGTACATAACTCAAATCACTCCAGTATTTTTGATTCTTTTAGCTCCCTGTTTTCCAGAGAAAGCCAGCAATCTGTCCATAACTTCTAAGAAACTACAGTTCAACTAAATATCATATTGGTTGTGTTCACAGTCTTGTTGCTATAATGAAAAGTGTGTAACATTTTATTTAGATTACCTTATCCGGTAAATTAGGATGAGTCTGGTTGTTTCATCCACATGGAAGATGTGATTTGGGGGATACCACATTCTGTCTGTTTCATTCATGAGTGCAAACATATTATGATACACTGGCATGATACCTACAGGAAGAGCACAGAAGCAAACATCAGTAGGAAACAGTTTTCACAAAATATTTTTAAAATACTGTGGGTTAAAAGCAGCAGATTGCCACAGTGCTCTACTACTATCATCAACAGGTATCAATATTGCCAACAACACTGCAATCACAATCCCATAACCTGCAGGCTGCTTTGCTGGTTAAATTTTCCACTCTTCCTTTATGCTCTCAGACTGAAGACTCTGTTCACCTCTTGTCCTACACCCGCTGTTAGATTACAAGATTTTCTTCGTATGGCATTTAATAAAATGTCTTCTTAGCTTCTCAGTTTAGAAACAGCTTACAACAGTAGATTTTTTTTCCTGCCTTTGCAAAATCAGATGATTTGATTTAAGCATTGATTTTACAACTAAGCATTGATTTTAGGACTTTAGACTGATTAGAAATTAGAAGTAAAGCAACACAAAGGAAATTGTAGTGACTAGGACAACCACTGGCCATTTCCTCTTAGTAACTCAGTTTACAACAAACCCAAACATATACTTCTAAAATAAAACAGAACTGGAAAATATTCTTTTCCCTCAAGAACTTTGAATTATGCTATTGGTAACTGACAAGCAATCCTACTTAATCAGAAACTACAAAAATCATTTGAGCATCAACTCTTCAGCAGCACCAGAATTTTAATTTGATTTTGATGCTCCCAGCTGAAACACAGCATAGGACTCAGCATAGTACTGTGCTGCAGTGTCATGCACCCCTGTGGTGACAGTGTTAGGTTTGGAAAACAGGTTAACTCCTGTGCTGTCAGGAAAACTGACAGCACAAAAGGATGAACTGCAGGTATTTACACACATATTCTGAAGACAGAAAGAGACACAGGTCAAAAGGCCAGAGAGTAGGATGAAAAACTACAATTTCAAAGTTACAGTTGGTCATATCTAAAGAAAGCTTCACATTAAAGAAATATACTTTGGGGTAAGAAGGCAAAAAAATAATGGAAAAACACATAGGTAAAGACAACAAAAGTAACATAAAATGACGTTATGAGACAAAAGAATTCTGGGAAAAGGCAAAATACCAACACCCTTGCCAAAAGACTTAGAATGACATAATTGAAATTCTTACAAGAAAGCAGAAGAAGAAAAAATCCTTTATTTCTTTCTGTTCTAAATAACACCTAGGTAATTCCTGAAAGGCACAGACCCCACATTTCTTTCATCATAACTAAACAGCATGTAAGACAATCTGAAGAAACCACCAATTCCACATACAAAACCACATAACCCTTTGGAATACAGCATATTTCAGTCTTAAACAACTAGCTTATTAAAGTTGATACAAAAAAGGGTTTGCTTCTATAGGGGTCTAGTAAGAGGGCTAAGAACCAGAGTTCTATTGTGTATTTGTGAAGATTAAACTGCTGAAATCTGTAGGCTAATCATCTGACAACTTGTTAAAACAAAGCTCTACAAAACATGCCAGAGATGCAGGTCTTAACACATGATTTTCTATGAAAAGGAGTCACAGACTCACAGGAAACTAGAGAAATGGAAAGCATTACATAAGGTAATGAAAGGGAAACCAAAAAAAACCAAAACCCTCACAGGCATAAAACTGAAGGGATAAGTAACTGAAAGATTCTGCAATTCTAAATGTTGTAAATTTATGGTGCAATATGACATATTTGATCCATCCAAGTTTTGAGGATTTTTTTATGGAGTTAAAAGGAAACCTACCCCATACAACTAAACATGGCTCTCGTTTGATGTGAGAAGTGGGATGAACTACACTATACTACATGTCAGCTGTCCATAAAGCAGTAACTCAGCAGTTACTAACTTAGCAGTTTTACGGCTGTGTGGTGTATGTACCCAAACAATTTCAGATCAGTGTAATGTACATGAGAATCACCAGCCTATTTCATGACTCTTGCTAGATGCTAAACACCATTCAGGGCAATGCTGAATATTTACTATATAGCTACTGAGACCTAGCTAGTCTCCCTAATACATTTACCCAAACGACTAACCATTCCGTGTATGCTTAATGAACAACGTTTCAAAACCATATTCTTAAATTCAAATGCTAAGCTTCCATATTTGACCAAATACATTCTAGACACCACAATCATCATGCCAACCCACACCTCAAAAAACCCCACAGGTATTTCAAGATCCTATCACTGCCATTCTGAAACTTTAACCAACTTTAACCCCCAACAAATCAGAAGTACTTATACTAAGCCCTCGCCCTGCCACTGGCTTCCTTTGTATGAATAGTAAATTGTGCACTCTTCCATCCCTCATATTTTGGCATTTATAGTCCTTAATGGTTAACTTGCACCATTCACTGGCATTATTTAAGGACACAAAGATCATATTTTCCAAGAAAAGGAGTTTAACTTTTTTATCCCTTCCCCTTTAGAACTATTAATTTGCTTTGCTACACTTAATGCTCCACAATTATAAAACAGAGCAAAATCCCTTTATGAAATAGAGTCTTGAAAATTGTCCACAAAAATCTGACAAAAGCAAAGAGGCCAGAAACTTCACTTTTCGTGCAATTCTCACCACCACTATTAACTGCAGAGCCCTTTAAAGTGAAGATAACTGCTGTATTTAAATGTTTTCTTTAGAAACAATGAAAATCAAAGAACTGGAGTGGGGAATAAAAGTTTTCTGCTGAAGCCTAGATATGTCAACAATAGTGAAAAGGAGAAATATAAGAAAAGGAGAAATATAAGTGTAAGTGAAGGAAAAAGAGAAATGTAAGTGTAAGTGAAGGTAAGTAAAATCATAGAAGCCCTTCACAACAGGTACTGAAAAGCCCCCCTGGATTTTTGCACTGTATTAACATGATATCAGCTCAATCAGTGAGGAATTAGGAGAGAAGATAGTGACTTGGGCATAAAAAATCAGAATTTTCACTGCTTTGATTCTCCAGCAAGGGCTATCAAGTAAATTTTCTGGAATATTGCAATGACAAGGTCTCTTTAAAATTTATTTATTTATTTATTGCATAAGGCTAAAGAAAGGAGTGTATATATATATATATATATATATATATATATATAGTATATACATACAATAAAGTATATAGGATATATACTTAACTAAAGTCAAGTAACATTACAAAAGACTACCACACAGCATCCTTCAGACTTCTCTTTCAAACCTAAAAAAAAGTAGATGCTTCTTTTCCTCACTGTGACTTTAGAACTTCACATCCAGACAAATCTCACAAATTCATTATCCTGAAGCAGCTAAGAAAATACAGTTTTTCTGTATCTCCTCCGTTGTTGGCATTAGGAATCCTTTCTCCCATACAGTATATTTTCATAAAGTAATGTCCCTCTTCTAAGAAAAATTAAAAACCAGGAAGTGTAAATCACAGCAAGCCATGACACAACTATGAAATGTGAAAGTCATGCAGAGTCTGCAATAGGAATACTGTTGTATGAAACTCTCAACTGAAGCATGTAAGTCATTAGATATAAAAAGACAAAAGCAATTAGTTGAATGATTAATAAAAATCTCAAATTTTCTATATAAAAAGTCTAATACAAACATTAGTTCTCATACAGTTGGAAGTAAACTATTTAAAACTTATGTGGCATTGCATATACCACATGGAAATTTGATTGCCTTTTTTGACATAAAAATAGTATCTTGCATTATCATTCATACTAACTGGAGGCTTACCAAACCCTTAACATCACATTCAATGTCACTATCCTGTCAACAAAATGGTTTCTGAATAGTCAATCAAAGCTTCTATTTCTTTTCCTGGAAAAACAGAATTGCCCTGAGTTCTCATTAATTCATTCCCCAGCTAGTGGGGGAGAGCAGGGGGGGCTGCATGTTCTGGGTGGATTTTCAGGAAAAGCTATCACTTAAAGGAAGACAAACAAGAAAAACCAAACAACAACACCACCTCACAAAAACAAGCAAACCACACACACACACACACACACACACACACACGAAAAAAACCCCCAAAACAACAAAAAAACCCAACCACCGAACAAAAAAACCAACCCTCAGTGAACAGCTATACTCAATGGCAACTACGAGCTGTGTGAACCCTGAGTCATGCCAAATCTGGAAATTCAGCATGCATAGAATTCCCTTATTAGCAGCACAGAATTTCTTCTTGAGCATAGAAGCATAGACTACAAATCATAACATTATGCAATGCACTCTCTCCCTTGAAAACATTTAATTGACTGCAAACACTGCCACCACTTGTCACATTAAATGCTTTGAAACAGAGCTTTTACTTACTTCTAATTAAAAACTCTGCCATTTTAAGGTGTTCCAAGAGACACCAGCATTTTTCAAGGATTGTACCATGGAAATTCTGACATATTTGCAATTCAGATGGGTGAGAATTAAAATGAAGATACACCTAACACAAAGATTCTGCAACCTCTAGAATGATTTCTCTAATATATTTCATTTCCATCATCAGTTAGTTCGTCTAATACCACTTTCCCCCTCAGGCTGAGAACAATACATTTCTTCAATTGGTGTGACATTTCTAATATTTTACTTGGCAATTAACTAGCTAACATGCAAGAACTGAACCATGACTAACTCATTCATTTAAATTTAATTTCAAGACACCTTATTTATTTTTGCATTTCTGCTTGGAAAATGTGATAGTCACTTTTACGTACGGTTTTCCTTATAAAAATACAAACCCACAAAAATTTTTATATTTATTATATTTTCCCAAACCAGAAAACTGTTTTTAAATAAAGTTAAAAAAAAATGGCTGAGCTTTTGCATGCACATATCAAACTGGCAGAAAAATATTTAGACAGACTAATACTTTTATAGCCAATACATACCAGATCTAATGTCAAGTTAGCAACTGGAAAATTTCCAATTAAACTGTTTAAAAGATACATAATGAGACTCTCTCTGCTGATGTTTGCCTAGATCCAGTCCTGCTTTGCCTCCAACAGCAGTCATACTTGGATATAGACAGTTCTGCTATCAAAAGATCTATCAGTTGTTCAGATCACAAAATTCATTAACAATTAGCAAATTTGTTATATTTCAGTCTTGCTTACCACCCAGATCACTCCCTTCTTAACCAAGTATTCTGACTCATAGCTTACTCCTGAAAGATGAGTCTTGCAAACATAAACATTATTTGACTCTATGGAGGCATAATGTGTTCTGCTGTACAACCAAAAAATCCTCTCAGGAAAAAAAAAAAACCCAAAAAAACCAATAAGAAGCAATGCCTCATGATTTAAGCACTAATGGTTGTTATGAAAGAAAAAAAAGAACAAAAAGATGGTCACTTTCTTACCCAGAGATAACAGGAATGAATTTGTTTTATTAAAAAACCCAATGTACTTTTGCGAAGAAAGGCGCACGCACAAAATGCATGCTTGAATTATCTTACTACAGATTTCAGCCCTGGTGCATGTTAGACTCTGGGTAAATGCAACAATTCAAAGACATTCTTAGACATCAATGTATTATTTACTTATAATATGCTGCCATGTTATTTACACACTTTATTTCCTAAACCATTACGAAGAGCATCAACCACACACACAAGCATTCATGTTATATCTAACAGAACAGTTTCCTTCTGAAAGTGATTAAGCATGTATAATAAACATATGCACACAACTTCCAGGACTAATCTGTTTTGCAGGGCTGCATCAGGAAGTAATTCATGCTATTTACAGCTCCTGCTATGATTTAACTATTCAAACTGTATCTTAGCTCAATGTAAGAATACTTTCACTTACAGGATGGTATACCCTTAAATTATTTGAAAAAATACGGCAGTCACCCAATTCAGCTTCACAACCATTCTAATGGGAACAGTTTTACAGTCTTGTGCTAATTGCACCTGAAGGAACAGAGAAATTAGCATTTCAGACTAAATGCCACCATTTGATGAGCTTTGGATTGTTGAAAACTTTCTTGTACAAAGCTGGATTTCACTGCTTCATTAGATAAACTGTTAGGTATATACTTACCACAGGCTTTACAGGCAACAGCACAAATCTCTTCTGCAACGTATTCTCCAGCTGAAAATTGAAGGTAATCTCCTTCTGTCTTCCCAGGAGAATGATAAAGGTACACTTGAAGCAATGGTTCTGTCTGCTTGGTTGCACTGCTATTTCCACGGATGTCACCATTCTGGTGGACAGTAGAAGTTGCTGTACTTTCCATATTTGTCATGGTAAGACAAGCCATAGTTTGTTTTGGTTCTGTTCAGAGCACCTGCCTGAAAGAAATGTAAGAAATACTTCTTGACTAACCGTACTTGGTTTTATTTGTAATATTCGTATTTAGTGACAGTACAGTTCTGACACTGAGAAATCATTAGAACTTGAAGACAAGCAAATAGCTTAGGTGGTTTATGAAAAGCTGAGTTTCTCTTTGATTTACTACATAGCCCTAGAGGAAAAGTAACTGACAGTATTACAGGAAAAAACAAAATATTAATTGGGAGTCCAGCTAGAGGATTATCACTTTTCACTGGATTTTAGACAGCATGTGCTCACCTGCAACACACTAATTAAACATGAAAGCCAAATGAATTGCTTTAATGAGATCCGAACAATTTATTTTAATCCCAATTTAAACTTAAAAGACAAAATAACTAGTTGGGTAACAAACTAGCACTGACAAAGAGAAGGATAGAAATAGTACCTGAGTTTTCATTGTAAGTAGACACTTCAAAAAAGTGCTAAGATGAGAATCTAACAGACATGGTTTGTATCTAGGAATAGGAGATCTTCCAAGACCACCTTCTCTCAGAAAAAAATAATTTAATCTGACATCAAAATAACAGTCCTCTCTGATAAATGTAATCAAATAATATTAATAATCTAATAAATAACCACAGATATATCTGAGAATGAAAAAAAAAGTTTAAAAATGTGAGATTAGACAGCATATTCCAAAACCAGCTGAAGAATATCTTTGTTTCCCTGTGATTGCATCATAATTTTAATCGGTATAATCCCTGCTTAAGACAAAAGCTTAGACCACAGTCAAAAAGCTTGCTTTTATTAGAAGTTATTCCAAGTAGCTACCACCTAGAATTCTGCATTTCTTATTCTGAAAATCCAGAATAGGTTCAAAGAAGACAATTAAAAAGATTTGAATTTTAGAATCAAAGTATGGTTTGGGCAACAATAATGGTGCCCTGATGCCTCCTTCTCTTTGAGTTGAACAACCCCAACTGTCTCAGTCCTTCCTCATGGAAGGACTCCTCACTCCTGCCCTCTGATTGTTTTTGTGGCCCTTCTCCGGACCCACTCCAAATGTTCCATGTCTTTCCTGTGCTAGGGGCCCCAGGGCTGGACACAGGACTCCAAGTGCAGTCTCACAAAAACCCAGCAGAGGAGGAGAATCACACCATATGACCTGCTGGCAGTGCTTCTTTGTATATGATGAAATTGGTTTTCTGGGGCGCCAGTGCACATTGCCAGCTTGCATCTCAGTTTTTAATCTACTAGGATCCCCAAGTCCTCATCCACAAGGCTGTTCTCAAATGCATTCATCCTCCAGCCTGTACTGATCCTGAAGATGGCTTTAACCTAGATGCAAGACCAGGTGCACTTGGTACTGTTCAACTTCATGAGTTTCCCATGGAATCACTTCTCAAGTCTGTCAAGATGCCTCTTGATGGTGTCCCTTCCCTCAGTCCCTTCAGCTGCACTAGTCAGCTTGGTATCATTCTCAAACTCACTAAGGGTCTGCATGTTGCTGCTTAAGATATTGAATGGTTAATAAAGACATTGTACTTGAAAATGTAAATATCTCAGTTAAAAATATGTTTATTGATCTGCATCGGCATATGGGTGTTGCATTCTTGATGCACTATTTTCAACAGCTTTTGTTTGTGTTGAACTGTGTTGCTTTATCAGGAAAGAGCGGTTTGGAACATGTTCTGGTTTTTTTCTTTTTTTTAATTTTTTGTTCCTAGCTAGAATTATTTTAGAAAGGATGAGTGTATGAATATTCATTAATGTGGGCTAAAGATGATGTGTGCTATGGAAACCACAACAATTATATCAGCAGGAAAAAAAGGCTGAACATCTTAAATAAGGAAAACACTAACTTAATGAGTTATGAGATGACAAAAATATTCAATTACATATCCAAGAGGATAAAACTGTGTTACCATTATGCTAATTCTGGGGGAAAAAGAAAAAAGATACCATCACCAAATGAAAAATGTATCCTTTTACTTCCCAAACTAAGCAACACAAAGAACCAGTGTATTATAGATGTATAAATATGAATGTCTAGATACAAATGTCATTCACTACATTCCTTAGGCCCTTATACAGGGGATACACAGATTTCCTGTGCCTCATTTACAGAGCCAATCACCTTTAACTGAAAAGGTATGTGCTTTTAGCTCCAAAGATAGCACAGGTAACAAGTACATGTTTAACTAAGGAAGAAAAGCATCCCTCCTCACTCAACAAGGAATTACTGTTTTTTAGAAGAAAATCACCACATGACTATAAACATTACATTTAAAAGATTTCTCACTACCTTTGTCAACATTACGCAAGACATAATGGTTGTGCTCTAGAAGTTGCTTTTATAAAGCACACAGCTTTAACACCACAGGGGGCCATCTTTAATTACTAGTAGTTTTCCCAAAATACTCCAGAATTAACCCCTGTTTATTCAAAACTTAACCTGAACTGACAGATTTTTCATCTTAGTCACTCAGCTTTATGTCTATCCAAAACTGAATGGAAATGCAATTCCTCAACCAAACTGAAAACCTGTACAGTTTCAGAAGCGTACTAAACACACGAGCTTGTGCCTGCCACTCCTTCATAAAGTCTGTATTTACAACATATTTGTCCTTTCAAAAAACTCCCATCATTCCCTCTTTGTTTCTGTATTAAAAAAAAATCAATAAACCAAGAAGGGAACCTTGCTTAATCACATCTAAGAATGTGAAATAGCAATAAAATGCAGTAAAAAATGCAAAGTAAATACTCTACTCTATTCTATTTGTTGCGCTAATTTCAAAGGTTCCATGTGACAATGTGAAAAAAATCTCAAGAGGTACTACTTGTAAAATTGTGTCATGACATCAACTTAAATAACTATCGTTTCAAGTTTGTCTTTTTATGTTAAAGTGCAGACAAAGCAGGTGAAACCAAGAAATAGTCCTACATTGTTTTCTTCACTGAAAATACAAAACACATTTTCTTGGCCTCTGACTTCTACATGTAACTAAAGCAGTAATATGAGCAGAGCCTCACATGCAAAGTAACTGAAACACAAGGTCACACTCGCTAGTGAAAACAAAACAAAACTGCTTTCATCTTCTTTTCTTATCAGACAAGTCTCAAATTGGACACACTTGGTTTTCCCTGCTTTCACAGACCGCTGTATTAGCAAAACAGAAATACTAAACATGGCAAAAAAATTAACTGCTCTTGATGTAAGTATATTTAAAATATGACCTATTCTTCTGATGGAGTTAAGCATTTTGAGACTAAATATACTGGGAGACAACAGCATACCTGTTTGCAGAATTCACTGAGTAAAATTTTCTGGGCTATACAGATTTGTTCATACTGTAATTCAAAAGAATTTCTGTGTTTCTGTAAAGAACGTAAATAATTCTCACCGTTGTATGAAAGGATTTAACATATTCAGAAAGTGACTTTTGTAGATAAGTTACTCAGTACCACAAAGGTAATTGTTTGAACAAAAAAAACCCTATGCCAAGTCCACACACTTCTTACAATGGATGTCTGACATAATGAAGACTCAATGAAAAAATGGCCAAACCAATTATCCAAGTAATAAATAGGAATAGGTAATAAAGTCTGAGATAAGGATGATGTTTTGGAGATGACAACGACTAGCTATAAGAGACGTGATTTTGGTACTGATTAACAGATTATTTGATTCAATAGAATTATTTTATGTTCCTAATACAGATAATATTTAAGCCATGGCTTCTAAAGGATAAGATTAATCATTCAATACATTGCTCTAACCACAGTGACCAGCATCTACAAGGGAACATGTCTACACACAGTTCTCTGTTGACATTTGTATCCACAATGCACCTGAAAATTATTTATTTTCACCAGCCACACTGCGCTGCAGTAATTCATACAGTTCTTTTTAAGTCAACCATCAAGAAACTGGTTAATGTGATCAAAAATCATGACTCATGGAAGACATTTCACTAAAACATGGAGGACATACAAAATTCTCATGATTTAATAATATGCAGGATTCACAGCCTTCAAAAGATTGTTTTTCAATTTAAGGGGTTTTTTGGGGGGGGGGGGGGAAGGTGGCGGGAGCATTTGAGGCAACAGGTGGCTCTTGAAGGGAAGCCTCCTGAGACAGGGTCTTTAGCCATACCACTTCAAATGTATAATTTCAAAGGTTTAAAAATGAGAGCATCCTCTCACTACAGATAAAACCCCAACAGTTAATTACCTTTTTATCACTTGGGAAATCACTAAACATGGGAGTGACGAAGCCCTTTAAATAAGCATGTCACAAGACATCCACTTGCTGCAGGAATCCACAGAAAGTCAGACAAAGCAGGCACACATGCAGAGGTGGAACATAATGTATCTGCATTAAAAGTACAATATTTAAAAAATGTTAATGGCTCTGAACAATACATAATGCATGATTACTAAGAAATGAAATCTGCATTCAGATACAGATGAAGCGATCCCCTTCTGTCTTATTTACCCAAATTCCTGTCTTATTTGCCTGTATTCCTGTCATCTTTGCCAAGAACCTTTTAAATTTAGGCTTTTTTAAATACAAAACTAAAAAAAATTAAACCACATTTTTGGAACTGAGACTGTTTCTCAGTACTAACAAGAAAATGGCAGAGAAGACAGATACCTGACTTCAAATGTAATCACCAGGGTTTTTTTGCCCGCAACGTGTTTTTCTTTTCTGTGAATTCAGCATCAGTTTAAGAAAACTGTTGATGACACTACATGGATAAAATAGAAATGAAAAAGGGAAAGTAATCACAAAAAGAGACAAGGTATGTTCACTTCCTGTAATAATAATCCCTTTAGCCACAATTAATTCTCTTTGAAAACTGACAACATCCACTCATTTCAATTCATGTGGAAGTTAAGATCAACTGTTTTGCAGCAGGAAGGCCAAGGGCACACCCACCCTTTGCTCTCATTGCACAACACTACTGTGGTTGCAGGAAACTATTTTAAAGTGCTTAAGCACAACAGCAGCTTCCTGCAGCAATGAAAAAAAAATATATTCCCTTTGTGACCCTCCCAACACAGAAAGGGCCTGACAGAGAACCAAAAATTTGGTTTTAAAAAATTTGGTTTTGATTTTAAAACCAAATAAAGGTGGGGGAAATAACATGGAAGTTCAAAGGGGGCAGAATACAGAATGCAGAACTCTTAAAGTTTTATTTTTGATGACTCTTCAGACAGGTGAAGACTCTTCAGTCTTCACTCCTGAACAGGAGTGAAGACTTCAACACAGCTTCTTCAGTGCCATGTGCTGTGTTGACTGAGTCTATCACGAATACCACACTCCCTTCTTCCACCCACAGAAAATAACCCATCTCAGTGAGCAGTAAATTCAGCTTCTATCCCCGCAGAAGTCAGACTGGGGGCAATGATTAGCATTTCTCCTCTTGCAATACTAGCTTTAGAGACAGACAGTTTTGCCTTGCTTGGACAGCTGTGTATTTTGCATGCAGCTCCTCCAAGTGCTTCAGACCACAGCAGGATCTGATCTGAAGGCCAGTACAGTCAGAGCAAGTTTTTTCCAGACCTGTGCTGAAATGCTGGAAGGAGAGAGGAAGGGTTTTTTTTGGGGGAGAGCTGTGTATCTCTGACCTACTGATGGCACATTCCATGCACACTGATCTGAGAGCATGACCTTCAAACAGAGCAGAGAACAATCACCCGTTCATGCAGGTTTCAGATCAAGGGGCATTGTGGGTATTCTATTTTGTCTTCTATTTTAAAAGTACTGCTCCACGCTCAGAACTGCCTAGCATTCGTAATTCCCAGTCAGGCTCCTGACTTTAACCAAAACTGCATGAAGATTTATCTATGTTTAACTGTGTAGTTTTTTCCACAAAACCAGCAGAATAAGGATTGCAACATTTTGAATACCCTCAATAATACTGTAGCTTGTGCTTCACAGGCCAAAAAAAAAATCAATGAAGCAGCCTAATAGAAACCTATTCTTCACATGACGAACAAAAAAGATTGCTTGCTCATGAAAGAGCAGCTTACAGCTGTGAACAAGAAGCATGGAAACTCATAGATTAAAAACTCCAAGCTCAACAGGTCCATGTGACATTCTCTCCTTCTCCCTCACCCCATCTACAGGATCTGCATTAAGGCCTTATTCAGTTCACACACTTTCAGACTAAGTCTCATCTAAAACAAATTACTCCTTTAGAAGCAGAGCTGCTCTACCAATCTCACAGGGCACCATCTTGTCAGTGACCTAGCTCCCCTATTTCTTCCTTCCCTCTATTTGTTCAAGTCTACACCATCTTACATTTCTGGTAGCTGCAAGGATTTAAATGCCCAATTCCAAAACGAACTTAAGAGTCTAATGAACCTCAGCCAAAATAAATTACTCCATCATGTCCGATTTGCCACTGTCTGCAAAGAACACAATACAGCATTTGTTATTACAACAAGTCTTCAGAACTGCTATAAACACAATTAATGTTTGTGCCTGTGTCACCAACTGCTCAGTTTATTAGTGAAAGAAGAAAGATTAAATAGCATTTTCTACTGACAAGCAAGGCCTTGAAGACATAGGCTGTCTCCCAACAACTTAGTATGTTTATTGCCAGTAAACCAAAGATGACAGCAATCTGCACACTTTCCATCTGCTTACATACACATCCTTCTTTCAAGGAATTTGAATGAACATCAATAATGAAAGCCTTCCCAAGTAATGGTGGGTAGGTGGTATAGTAGGATGCTCTGCCTGGAATGAGATGAGCCAACTTGAACCATGCTCTATTTCGCAAAGCTATCTGTAGTGAATTAAAAGAGGGTGTCATGCTGCTTTTGGTGATGGATTATGCTAAAACCGGCTTGACTCATCAACACCAAAGTTTAACATCCTGATAGTGATGTGAACATGTGGCAGATATGATAAAGAATCCTTATCTAAAAATGCTAAGGTGACACAGTTGGCAATACAGGTAAGTAATATCAACCTCTACTTAAGTAATTTTTAGGGGGTTTCTTTGCTAGCTTTCATATAATTGTTTCAATATAGCACACACTCTATCTTAATTTTAGCTTCTATAATGCATAGTAAATAATTCTGATTAATATCTTCATGTCTAATCATTTATTATAGTAAATAATTCATTTTTATATTAATAGATCTGGTTTGCCTCCCTTAATCCTGTCAGACAAAGCTGTACAAAGGTTCAATCACAACGCTTTAATTTCTCAGACCTAAAACTATTAGTTTGGCACTAAGATTGGATGCAGCCATACCAGGCTCCTCTTTGAGAAGAAATTTAGAAGGCAAGTGTGTTCCTTCTGCACCTCATGACTCAATGAGAACTTTTCTAATAAACTTTGTGTGAAGATCTCACTCTACTTGTGACAGGAGATGAAGATTGCAGCAAAGCATCACAAAAAGCGCTAACAAATCTTACATTAGCCAGTAGTAATGGAACACCACAGGGGTATTACGTATCTCGTTCCAAGAAGACCAAAATCAAGGTTTTACCACTAAATCCAAACTTAGACTGAAAAAAAAAGTCAGTCAGCTTCCCACCTGCCATCATTTTGGCTAGTTTGTGTGATTTACGTTAATCTGTATAATTAATATTTAATTATAGTCTTTGCAGTTCAGTTTGAATACATAGACAAATGAAGCACAATTAAGCTTGCCCATAACATGTGCTCAGCGTGGCTTGTTATGATATTAAAAGTTCAAAATCTTAAGACAATAGCATTAGTTTTCATATTCTGCATATGTGACATGATGTATCCTTGCAAATCTAGTCTGATTTTCTTTGCGTGTGCAAGCTTGTTTCAGAATGTTGCTTTAAAAACAAAAGTATACTAAATTCGAGGAAGCAAATGCATACCTTATGCTGACAGGCAATAAAGTATCATATGCTTAAAACATCACTTCTTACAGAATGACAGTGCTTTTAAATGGACCAACAAGAGGTTACAAAGTCCTTGTTCAGTCCGAACGTGGCACATCAATGAGAATTTCATAGAATATTCACAGCAACAGATTCATATATTTCCAATACATATCAATAAGAAAATATTCTCCTGACTAACTTTGCTAAAATATTCAACAATACTTTTAAAAATACTAAGCAATCTGGAAAATCTGAGAACTTTTATCCATTATTTGGATAACAGGTAGCAAGTTCATAAATAAAATTGATCTGCATTCTAAATGCAACATCTTCTGCATTAAAACTCTGTTGTCTTTTCTCAGGCAATATTTATTCTGACCTTAAAACCAGCTTTCACAAAAATATAGAATATTCTTCTAAAGCATATTCAAAGACGTTTAGTGAAAAAGGAGTGCATTTTCAGTTTTCATGGTCATTTTTCTAATATGCTCTGCCTATTGTTCCCTTCCATGAGGTAAAGCCACACAGGAAAAGAATTGCTCCTATAAGAAACAAGCCCAAAAAGTTAAGCAACTCCAAAAGAGTTTTCCTGTTTTATCAGCTGTATACTAATAGCACACAAGAATTTTTAATATACCAAAATTTGAATGCATGTGGTAGCAAGCAAATACACACAGAAGGTGACAGATTAACATTTCAATGACAAAACATGCCAAAAAAAAAAAAAAAAAAGGCAGAGAAGCAAAGATAACATCCGCTTACAGTTTTACAGTTTTCACTTGGAAAACCACCCCCAGTATCCACAATTCAGTCCATGAACTTTTGTGTAAGAAAAGAATAATGGTCCTGTCCTGATCTGCTTGCATAACACAGGGACTATGTGGATAGCTGTTAATATGAGGATTATCCCATTTTCATTCTGATTTGAAATTTGAAAATTGTGATTTCTAAGTTCTTCACAGCAGAATGAAGTAATTGCTGTTCTTATTGCAGGAAGAAAACTACCTGGGGCTGCTGTCAGAAAATGAATGAACACCACACTCAGGTAGAAGCCTCAACACCACAGTAACATGCCAAGTAGGTGAGTTACCAGAGAAGTAATCAAATCAAAGACTGGCCCAGAAGCAACAGCTCTGTTTAGGTTCCATTAGAACTTTGGAAAAAGTCACTCCATATATGCAAAACATTTCAGTTTCACCATGGTGAAATCTATTTCATCAGAAAATTTCCAGCAATTTCAAACAGTTGCCCAATCATTTGGCACAGATTATGTCCCAAGATAATGGCATCTGAAGGTCCTTAGTCCATTCAGAGTCACCATTATCTGCGCATCTTAATATACACAGAAGACATAGGAAAAGCAACAATAATGGGTCAGGAAGGCCTTTTGCATGAAGCATGTGAAAATATCACCAATTTGCCTTTATTCCCTTACATATCTCACAAATTCTTTTAAAGTGATGCAATAAAAGATGAAAACACCAAAATTAGGACTAAGTGATATTTTCACAAGAATGCTACATCATACTAGATTTTTTTTTTTTTTGTAAACTGTACTGAAAACTGAGTGCTGTTTAATAGCTCAGATCGTGAGCTATTGATCATGAGCTATTCAGGTCTTCCTGAACTGGTTCTTTGATTTCTTTCAGAAAGACATTAAGTAGGAATTCCCAATGCCCTTGTGTACATGGAGGAAATTAATTCAAAGTAAAAAGCAGGATTGCTTGTTACTGGTCTCATTCTGCTAAGTTGGATTTTGGTTACAAAAAAATTGTGAACTATTCTACAGTGAGCAATCAAAGCACCAGTTTCTACACAGGAAAAGCTACCAATGCATTATGAAGAAGTTAAGAAGTTATAAAAAAGGATCAGTGAAAAAAAATAACATCTTAATGTTAAAAAATATTCCAACAAACCACCAAAGAAGAAGAAAGAAAAAAGTTTTTTTGTATTAAAAGGCTTTTTTGTTAAAAGTATTGTCTTGGAGAAAAACCCTTCAGCAACCTCTAGAGAATATATAAGATATTTACAGCCTCACTCACAAGTTTAAAAAAAATACTGGAAGTGCAAACAAAAGCAAAAATTACAACAACAGCAAAGTAGTCTGTGCAAGTATTTCATTTTCTTGAATGTTGCAAGATTGAGACAGTCGGGAGGTGATGCTGGAAGATACTTTTGAAAAGCTAGCAGATGCAATTCCTGCTGTCATAATTGAAGAGCGATTTGTGAAAACATGAACCAGCACTTGTCTCTTCAGTACTGCAGGGCCAAAGAATAGCATCAACAGTTGCAAAACAGATGTCAGTTTACAGATGCTGTCAAGAACCACACAGGCTAGTGCTAAGCTATCAGAAGTCATACACATTTCACACTGCAGTCAGGGAGTGCTGAAGAGTGGCACGGCAGGTACCAGCTGTATCACAGTGGAAAAGGTTGCAAACCAGTTGCTTTTCTACCAGCCTTCTCTGGCAGGTGGGGATTTCCCAGGTACATTTTGGTTTTAGCAGCTTAACTGTGGAATAGACAGAACAGAGAACAGCCAAGACCCACCACTTGCAGTGGTCTGGTACTTCCAAAAGACGACAGACTTTTTGACAAAGTTCCTTATCCTCTCCCACTACAGATGCACTCTGGAGTTCCGAGTCTATTAAAAAATATTATCCTCTAAGTAAATATCAACAGTTTAACCAAGCAGTGTTATTTACTGGTAGAAATTATAAAGTTATCTTCCTCACAGAAGAAAAACAGTTTCTCACAGCAAACATTTCTGTGAGGAAAACCAGTTGCCATTGGCTATTAGTATAAATTGCCATGCTTGCGTTTGTTCAGGAAGCTTTTTCTAAGACCTGGATTTTAAAAAGTTAAACTCTCTTGGACTTCCTTCTGAATTCTGTCATCTCTGTTTTCTTGCACTCTTATCTCACTTCCCCTGTTTGGCAACTTCCCTCCTCAGAGCCTAGTAAGACTACTGCCTCTACTGTAACTGTCATGTGTGTTTACACTACAAGCAGAGCTCAAGAAGGCTGAAGAGCTAGAATCTTCCTGAGAACCAGGAGCAGAAGATTATGTAGGGAGAAAGGGCAGTGACATCACTAAGTCTCCTCTAAGCAAGTAGGAGGTAAACAGAAAGAGGAAGAGCCATTCTAAAGGCAAATGTCAAAACTATGTTTAAAAACATGCTTTCAGCTTCATGGTTTGTTTTGTGGCTTTTCTCTTTCAATACAGATTGCATTTAGTAACATAAAAGAAAAAAGAGACAAAAGAAAAAAAAAAAAAGAGAGGGGAATGAATGATCCAGACTCCTGCCCAAGAATCAGAACATCTTCAGAAAAAAATCTGTTTCTCAAACCTCAAAGACCATTTAATGAAATTTGTAGTCACTTAGGTGAGAAATAATTCCATGGAATAGTATCACCAGGTCTCTTCATTCTATCATTCTAGGTGAAATGGTGTTGCCAGTTTCAACTCCAGAATACCCCAAATGAAAGTACTACTCTTTGCCAAACTTCTAAATATGTACTCTTAGAGATTAAAGGTACACTTTTAAAGTCTGCCATACACAGTAAGGTACCATGGACAATAAAATAATCATTACCCCAACCAGCTCTTCTGCCTACAAAAAGAAGAACCACAAGAAGATCCACTATGCTCAACATAACACAATGTTGTTTGTAAGATGTCACTCCAGCTGCTCCCAATTTCATAGGTTATTATTTGCCCTGCCAGTTTCACCATCTGACCAAAACAAAGGGTAAAGTGGTCTTGGACAAGAAAATTGCAATAATAGGCTGAGTGATAAAACATGCATTACCTTGATTCCTGTAACACTTTTTCTGGGAAAAATATGGGAGAAAACAAATGTAGTAAATCTGAGACAGAGACAACAAACATGTGAAAACACCAGGATGAAGGAACTACTCCTATGCCAGCTACACTATCTGAACAAAATATGGAAACACGTGCTTTAACAAATTAGCTCTTTGCAGAAATAACTGTCAGCATGTAAACAGGAAAACAGTTAAGTCAGAGTGAATCAGCAAACTCTTCCAAACAGCCAAGAGCAATAGATGTCAGTGTCTCCTCTGGACTGTGCAGAAATACTTTCTTCAGCCTACCCTGCTTTTTCAGCCTCAGTTAAGAAATAGTACTTCAAAAGATCAGATCTAATGCAAATTTCATAGTACAAATTCCCTCCTCAAGGTGTGGGAGTTTCTAGGGGATTTTGGTGCCATTGCCCTCCTTCCTCCTCATCTTTGGAAAAGTGCCTAGAGTCTTGTAAAGGAAACCAAGCTAGCTCTTTACAGTGACACATCAGTCACAGGAACCCAGAACACTAATATTATTTACAACCCTGCCTTAAAAAACACCCTCCCCCACAGAAAACCAAGCAAACAAACAAAAAAAAATCTCCCAAAAATCCATCCAAAGGAAAAACCAACAAAAACCCAACACACTTCCCTCCCTCCCTGCTCTCCAACTTAGATCCCATATAGTGTCAACAAGGCTGTGTCTAGGTACTTTCATAAACCCTTAGAGAGTCAGGGCCTGGTCACTTAAAATGAGACAAGAAAACCAAAGACCATCTGAGACACACAAGCAACAATCTGAGATATTTAAGCAACTGCCACAGAAATATTTCAAATAAAATTATTTTTGTAGAAGTTTGATTAAATAGTAAAGTCAAGACTATATAAATGCATTCACAAGCCTATCAAATAATGATTCAGAGTTCAATTACTGATCAATATATACATATTTATATCAATATATAAATATTGTAATTCTCTAGAAGGATATTATAAAATACAAATACTGCAGCTTCTTGTTACTCTTTAGGAGAATACTTTAAGTATTTCTGCAAAAGAATACATTCTTTTTTAAATCCTATGTTAATGCTTCATGTTGCTGAATAATTTATGATAGCAATGTTGATGTTTTATCTTTACAATTCAGGAAAATGTACTTGCTTGATATTTATTTAATGTTTCCTTAAACACCAATGGCCTGCGAGTTCTCCACTTGTTCCCTATCTGAAATACCAGACAGTTTTTGCAAAGATACTGCACTACTTGCTTTGCCAAGATCAAGTTATCTCTATAAAGGCAGATTGTCAGAAAAAAATGCTGGCCAGAAAACCCAGGGCTCTGAAAGTAAACAAAGGTTTTTCATAGAATATACCACTAGCAGAGATTCTGCAGGAGTCTAATAGAAGTGACAAGGAGAAAGAAACATTAAGTTAAGACAAGCATATTTTAACAATTTAGCATTTCAAATAGTCTGTGTTCTCTTGAATATTTAAAAAAAAAGAACAGACTGGTGCTTCCCCAAACACTGCAGAAGAGTCAAAGTATCATCATGTGTATCCAGTATTTACAGAAGTCTGTTTAGAATATGATTAAGCATTCAATTGTACACTTCACTTTCAAAGAGAAAGAAAATACTCCAAAATAAGACAAACTTAGAAGTGCCTATATTCACACTGACTGTCCCCCAAGCTCTGAAACAAGAATGACACAAACCTTTTTTCATTATTTTTGAAATTATATCCTGAAACACCATAAGAAAATTGCAAAAGGCAAGAGCATGAAAACTGTGCCCCAAGAGACTAAAAAGATCTAGCAGACTACCTGACAGTCTCAAGAAATAAAAAAAAGACAGTGGAAGAACAAGGGACTGTTTAAATGAGATATACAATAGTTTTAGAATAAATACCTATTTAAAAACCATTTTTTTTCTCTCAGAAACAAGGTTGTCAAACTGCTGAAGAAAACAGTTAAGAAAGATGTAGATTCAAAAATAAGAAGAGTAGATGCACTGTCGCAAAATAGGTTTTAGATAATACTATGTTACTGAACTTGACAAAGGGAGGAAGAAAGCCCAAATGTAACTGATTGGTTTATGATATACAGAAGATTAGACAGGAAGATACAGTGTTCTTTTCTGGATTTTAAAATATGCTGTTACAGATTGTGCTATTATCAGTTCCTTTACCACAAGGCATTATAAAATAAAGATTAAGCACTCATAGCACAACAGTATTTAATAGCTGGTAAATTGTTGATAAAAATGTTACATTGCAAAATTCCCACTAAACAATTATTTAACTCCTCCTAAAATTCTTTCTGATGACAGAAAACTACAAAAAAAAAAAAACCCTGAAAACACTCAGATCTCTCAGTAAATAAGTCAAACTCCAACACAAGTTTTGCCTCTGAGCTCTGAGGGCTTTCACCCACATTTCACTGTCCTTAGCATTGAACTCACCCAAATGTTCTGCAGATGTATGCACTCACTAACATGAACCAAGGCACCTCAGCTCTCCCTCCAAGTCCCCACTCCAACTCAGCAATCATACTGTTCTAACCTTGTCTAAAAGCATTATTTTCCCACCCACTCATAGACAGGAAATTTGAATCTACCTAAGGTGATCTGTTCAAAATCTAAGATTTTCCATTCTCTAAATTACAGAAGAACTCTTTCCCAGATCATCTCAGACTTACAAGCCACTTAAGTTTTTACAGAACTTTTCAGCATATTTGGCACAGTTATTTGTAGCTTCACCTCAGCTCTGATGAAATAAGAATTTCATATTTCTCCCCAGGTTTTGGAACCAGCTGCTGCACAGAAGCATGGACCCCAAGAACCACTTCCAAGGTAAAGCAGAATGACTAATGCAAATTTGACAAAAGCAAGCTGTGACCATGATGCAGTGAAAAATCCAGCCAGGCCCCAAAAATGCCTGTAAACAATACTGCAGACTCTTTGGCACTTTTTATTTCATTGAATGCAAATAATTAGATAAGCTGGAGTTAAGTCTAGAATACAAGTGCAACACAGTTTATTACAGCCAAGTTTCTTCACAATTTGCCAAACTGTAATAAATTCTTACTCAAATACTGAGTAAGAATTGTCTCCATCTGAACTAGTTGCTCTAAGAGGTAAAGTTTTGTATATACATTTACAAAACAAATTTCTTGAAACCCACTGAAATGAACTCAAAGTTTAAAACCAACCATGGTCTCTCCTCTCCTTATGCATGCTTTGAGCTCCCAAAGATATTCCTAAACAAAGTACAAATCACTATAAATACTAGTAGTTCTTAGATTTGATAAATATAAATTCCAATTAGCAAACAAAAGCCAATTAAAAATCCTAGGCAGGAACTAATAATGTCTGAGTAGACCACTTCTGACCAGGCATTCCAGCACCTATAAATGCCTCTCCCCTCTATGGCCCTTCAGAGTTTGACACATCTAAAAGTAACCAGTCTTTCAAATATTTTTGTTTCCTTAATTGGGATTTAGTAAGGACTTTGATTACTAGTAGGTGCAATAAATAGTCCACCCACATCTAGGCCCAAACTACACATAACAATATTTGTCTGCCAATCCACCAAATAATAAGTGGATTAAGTTTCATGTCATTAACGTAAATACAGTCACAGGGCACTACATTCCTTTGACTGGTACACAGACAAAAAGAAAATATTGAAAAACCCAAAAAAACCAGCCAAATGACAGAAGTTAGACTGAGGCCTTCATTTTTTAGATCCCTGATAGCACTCTTTAGTATCAAATTTGGTTAAAAACAAACCCCCACAATGTGGCTTTGCTACAAAAAAGAACATGCTTCTGTCAATGACAAACGTAGCATCAGAGTCAACAGAACCCTTCCCCTATTCTAGACAATCTCTATGTATTTGAACAAGTCTGTAACAACAAATAATAACCCTAATATTTTCAGTTTCCACTGCACTTCAATACTAGGATGCTTTACATAAAACACTGTCACTTCTCTTACTTTTTGAATCTAATACAAAGGTCTAAATCACTTCCCTAGGCTCACACTGTGAACCACTGGTAAACCAGATATAAACAAAATTCTTTGATTCATGAACTATTTAAGAGAAAAAATTTCATTGCAAAGAAAGCCTTATCTCATTCTTTTCATATAAGGTAAACAGTTGAAAAATCTCCAAATTGCTTGAACACTGCAAAAACAACAACAAAAAAAATCCATTTTAAATTTCAACTTTTATCGTAACTTCTCCCACACTGTTCCTCATGTTTCATTTTTCAGTTTTAGTATATAAAGAAAACCTCAGGGAGAGAAAAGAGAAAAACTTCTGAACACAGAGTTCAACACAAAGGGCATGAATAAGGAAGAAACCAAGGAAAAGAAAAGCACTGAGGGAAAGACATAGATGCAATACATCAATATATATGTAACACCTCTCAAAGTAACACAACACAGTGATTCTGCACAGTGTTTATTAATTCCATTCTCAATTACTCTTTAGAGTTCAGAAACGATATATAACTGGGTAACAAACGTGACACCACTGTGAACAACTCTATCAAAAGCTGTAGGTGTATTGTTGAGTACCTCAAAGGTGACCAAGATATTCCTCATGCCTACAACAGAAACAAAATTCTTAGCAACTGTGGTTCTGCTCCACTCTAAATGTAATTTCTATGTAGGATGTAATGCCCTCTACATTATTTCAAGCAGTAAATTAAAAAAAAAAAAAAAAAAAATCACAAAAACATGCTCTTGTTATTCTTCCATCTGCACTAAGAAATCATGAGTTTTCATTTACCAGATGCTTCCCCCTTTCCACCTCCCTGAAAATCGTTCACAGACAAAGATCACCATTTAACACTTAACTACAGCTGCTTGTGCCTAACTACAGGCACAAGCAGCATATGTCACCACGACCACATCTCAGGATAGCTGTAGGCTGGGATAGATTCTGCATGTCACTTCAGACAGGCAGTCAGAATTGCAAGAAAGGTCTGGTGGGTTGACCTTGGCTGGAGGCCAGGTGCCCACTAAGCCACTCTACCACTTCCCTCTTCAGCTGGATGGGTGAGAAAACAGATGAAAAACAACCCACAGGTTGAGATAAGGCACTTTAGTAAAGCAAAAGCGAAAGTTCATGCACACATAAGCAAAGACAAAAAACCCCTATTCTCCATTTCCCATCAGCAAGCAACGTTCAGTCACTTCCCATGAAGCAGGGCTGCAGCACATGTCACAGTTGCTCTGGAAGGCAAACACTGCAAACACTGTCAGTGTTCTTTCTCTCCCTTCCTCCTCCTTTACTTAGCTTTTCTATCTGAGCTGGCATATGTGGTATGGAATATCCTTTGGTCAGTTTGGGTCAGCTGTCCTGGTTGTGTCTCTGCCAAGATTTTGCCTATCCCGAGGCTGCTGGTGGGAGGGTGGAACGATGGAGAGACAGCGCTGGTGCTGTGCAGAGCTGCTCAGCAGCTGCCAAAACTCTGGTGTGTCACCAACACGCTTGTAGGTACCAAGGCAAAGCAAGCACTGTGAGGACACCTGTGAGAAAATGAACTCCATTTCAGCCAGACCCAAGACAAAGAGAGGTGCAGCAGTTAAATAACTCTTGGCAGTTAAAAAACTCTTGTACTTGACAAAGGATTTTAGAAACCTAGAATCTAAAATCAAAATAATGTAAGAAGGGGTTCTTGAGCTTCTTTTTACCAGACACAGGCTTTTGTGGACAGCAAGACAGGGTAATAGAAGGATGCCTTCTCTGATGAAGGATTCTATCTCATCTGATACGGAAACTTCCTAAAACCAAATTGTCTCCCTCTCAGGCTATGTCCTTTTAAGCAGTGTAAGCTCAGCAGCTGAGTCACACTGAAGATTTGATGTAATTTTGTGTTGTACATGATCTCCACCAGAAAGAAGAAAAAGAGTGGGCAACAGGTAAAACAAGCAAATCTTTGAGGGGAAAAAAAACAGAGTGAGAAAGGACAATATGACATGTATTAGAAAGTGACACAGCAGAACATCAGATCTTCCAGAAAAATCTGAGTACCCCTTACTCTAAAACCTGGATGCTTGAATAGTCTGCAAGTTTGGAATGCATTAGTAGGTCACCAGTACAGATTTAGTATATCAAGTATGCCAAGTCTGAGCCCAAGCTTCTCTCAAAAGCAGCTACCTTTCCTCTTTCCCCATCCCCACTCCCTCTCCCAACTAAGCTTTTCTAATAAATTCTCCTCTCCTTTCTCACCCACAACTGGGTACAAAATCAGGTTCAGATTTCAGCTGAAATAACCTCAGTGATTTAGCACTTACTCCACTTCCTTTAAAACTAATTAAAAATTAATTTAACTTGTTTAAAACTAATTAAAAGTTCAAGATTCAAAGGCAGGCATAACCTTAACACACACAAGGTGAAATTAATGCTTGTGCATAAGCAGATGAGAAAAACTAGAAGGTTGGACCCTGCTTCATCTTGGTAGGCATAGGAAAACATTAACTACTGAACATGACCAAACATCTGGATGCCATTTGATTCCTAGAAAAATCCAAAAAGAAGAAGGAAATGGAGGCATCCTGCGAAAATTAGGTTCTACCAGAGCATAATGTTTTGAACTTTGTAAACGTAACTGAACACAAATGAAAACTTGGGAAGAAGTTCCAAGTACTCCTGAGAAGAAAGTATCTTCTCATGGATTATTTGCTGGGAGGCAGTGACAGGTACCAGAGGAGGGGGATACTCCATGACCAGAGGATTGAGTAAAAGCAGGAGTCTCAGTTCAGGTGTAAGACGAAAACAGCGTACTCCATCACATGCTGAAAATCAAGAAAACCAAGAAAAGCACAGCTATTTCTCCCACTTCATCTCCTGCACTTCTACACCATTGTTTTGTACAAAAGAGTACTTAGGACTCTTCAATTCTCCTCTTATCTCTGGCAAATATGGTCTCTCCTCATCAGGTCCCAGACTCATCCAACTAAACCAAATGATACGTCACTTCCCACCAAGGACACTCCTTTTCCAGTTTTTGTTGGTTCTGCTGAGTATGCCCAGCACTGCCATTTTAACAAAATAGAGACTGCAGAGCATACAGTAAAGAACACCTCCCATACTAAGGTTAAGGAATTCACTGACTTCTCATTCACATGGTGTCCAAATAACAGCTACACATGAGGAGAAATAAGAAGCAAGAATAACTGAAGTTAAAAATATACCACAGGTGGTTCAGTGCATTCTGTTCCCCTCTCTGCCCCCACTCTCCCCCTCCCCATGTACAGGGAAGGAGGACTGATTATTTTAAGCCTTCGCAAATATTTCTTCAATCGCTCTCCAAGCAGTACTTACTTATTCTCTCAATGGGCTGAAAAAAGCTGATGGAGGAGATCACATTGCTGAGTATCAGGGGGTAGTGATTAGGAACTTTAAGCTGAAGATTTCAGTCATTATTCCCTCTTTAAACAAGGGAAGGAAACGTCAGAGGTAGCCCATGCCTTTGAGCACTACAACTGCAGCCTTCAAGCCTTACAAGTAACACCCTCCTATTGCTGACATCTTCAGGCTGGTTTTTTTTCAAATTAAGGTAGAACAAATGAAACCTATAAAAACCATATTTTAAACTGACATAAAATTAAAGGAAGCAGGAGTAAATACCTTAATGGAAAAGAAAAACAAAAACCCAAAGACTACAAGAGCTGGGGAAGAAAATATAAAGGAGAACGTTAAAGGAGTCTTTCAATAGACCCCTTGAGCAAGTTAAAACAGATGTTCAAATCACTGTTTTAATCTTCCCATTGTGGGGTGAGAAAAAACACCAGTAGAAGCGACTGCTTTTTCGTAATGAACTTCAGCCACCATGTACTAGCTGGACCAGAGCACGGATTGTCCCCTGCACTTGGCACTGGTGAAGCCATACCTTCATTCCTGTGGTCAGTATTGGCCCCCTTATGACAAGCACATTGAGGTGCTGGAGCATGTCCAGAGAAGGGCAAAGGAACTGGTGAAGAGTCTTGAGCACAAATTCTTGTGGGGAGCAGCTGAGGGAGCTGAGATTGTTCAGCCTGGGGAAAAGGAGGCTCAGGGGTTAACTGATCAGTCTCTACAGCTGCTATGAGAAAGGAGATTGTTGCAAGGCAGCGTGCCCTTCTCCCAAGTAACAAGTGACAGGACAAGGGGAAATGACTCAGTTGTGCAAAGAGAGGTTCAGGTTGGATATAATGAAAAAAACTCTTCACTGAAAAACTGCACTGGAATAGGCTGCTCAGGAAATGCTGGATTCACCATACCTGGAGGAGCTCAAAGGAGTAGACACAGCACTTCAAGCTATGGTTTTAGTGGGCATGGTGGTGTTCAGTCAAATGCTGGACTTATCTTGGAGGTATTTGCCAACCTTTATGATTCTATGTCTCTATGGCATGCTTTGCATGCTCCTAATGACAGAATAAATCAGCCTCAATTACTGCTTAGTTTCAACTACTGGCAAATGTTACCTGTTGCAGAGCCAACTAGCCTTACTGAAAGAAACCAGAACAGTAAATACTTCTAAATACACAATCCTCCAGAAGAATAAGGCAGCTCTAATCCTGTGGTTCCAGCTGGGTACCCTCTAATCTGCCACTGTCAAAAAGAATGGAGAGAGAACAAAGAATCTATGCTATTTCCTTACCATCTGGAACAAACAATGAACTAAATAAATAACTATAAATATCTGGCTTTCTCACAAGTACATACAAAATTGAATTGAAGGAATAGTTCTGCATAGTCCACCAACTCACAGGTATAGATTTCACACTGTTCATACTTTTCTTGGCCAGTCTCTGCAAACATCTTGCTCAGATAAACCAGTTATGCTTCCTCCTGGAAAGAAAGTACATAGTTTTTCTACTGAGCTTTTAAAAGCCTAACAGGGTGGTAGAGAGACTTCAGCAAGTTGTGCCAGCTTTTATAACATTGGTTTATAAAATACATCCATGCCAGCCAATTTCTTCTCTAGTCAAAAAAAAAAAAAAAAAAAAAAAAAAAAAAAAAAAAAAAATCACTCCTACAAGTTTCAATGTCCTAATGAAGCACTGGTGGTCTTGAAGGACAGCTCCCAAGAGCTTCTGAAGAAGTTTGTCATTTCCTTGTGTCTTGTCACAGCTTTCATCCCACATACCTTGCTTTTGTAAAATGAGTCTGAAGGCTGTGCAGCCATACAGAAGTTGAAGAGATCAAAGTACAGACTGCAGAGAAACAAACCTAGATGTTCAGAAGCACTAAAAGCAAGAGCAACACAATTAGCTGATTCTCACCTGTCAATGCTAAGTTAATATTGGTCTTTCTACAGCGTGATTTCTCAGTCATCCTGTTAATTTAAGTTTGAAAAGGGCTGTATTACATCGAACACACAACAAACCTTCCCACAATGTGCATGTGGGATGTTAGTGCATGTTTTATCTATTCAGCCATCAAAATTAATTAAACACATTTGCAGTACATCTCCTTCCCTCAGCTCTTTTACATACAATTATCATAACATATATGATGGATTTATAGGAAAATAGAGACAGGTCTGCCTTTAAAATAGTTTTCTTTCTTCCAGTTTTTCAAAAGAATTAAGATTAAAGATAACTGCTTTTCTACTTCAAGTACTTGCCTGTATTGCAGAAGTTTTCCTTATTAATAGTATGCAGCTCTACAACTGGTGAAGTATTTGCTTTGTGATCAGTATCACAGCAAGAAACAGTTTATCACAAATTATTTTGTGATTATTAAATTTACCTAAACTACCAACATGATGAATTTGAAAAATTTAATTTCCCTTTAGTCCCATTATGTGACATAAATTTTTTATCGACTACTGCCCAGATTCAACTGTCTACTGAACAGGAATAGAAACTGACCGAGTGAAGCCTGCCAAGTTCCTTCTTACTATTACTTGATACTTCCTTGGATTTTGCTTGCAGTGGTTTCTTGAAGCCCAGTGTCCACCTAAGACATACCACAATACAACATCTTTCAACAAAATTTCTACAGACTGATATTCTTTACTAGCATAGACAGCATGAGAAAAATTAATTAGTGCTTATGGTCATATAATTTTCAAGTATGTGAAAATTTCAACTTGGCAATAAAGCTAATAAACATGGGCCATATTTTTTGGACAGACACAACATCAAAAAGGAATCTTGTTGCACGTATTTTGCACCACAGCCTTTGACTAACTGCATTCCTTTCCTCTGTCTTTCTTGAACACTCAGAACAGGGAACTTGATTCAAAACCTGAATTCCTAACTACCTGCTTCCTTCACCATTCCCTGGTCTTTCATGTCTCCTGATCCTAATGCTCTGCGCAGTTACTGTTACTTCTACAATGAAAGTGTACCAGCAAGTATTTCTGGAACACCTACATCCTGTTGTAACTACAGAGTAGTGGAAAAAAAAGCTTAATTCCTCACACTCACTAGTTAGAAAATATTTTTTTCTTAGTCTACCCCTTCTGTTTCTTTCAGCTATAAGAAGCATTCCTTCCTTCTTTTCCTCAAACTGCTTATTAACAAATTGTGACACCTGTAAATCCAACCTGTTTTGAAATACTCTAGAGAATTTAGCAACAGCAATTAAGGTTTTTTATTTATCTATGAAAATACATTTACAGCTACTTTGGAGTGGCTTTGACTTAATACACACAGAGCTAACTAGATGTACTTAGTCATCTTTTTCTTTTCTAAACATCTGTTGAGGTTAAGGAATAGTACTCCTCAGTTCAGTGCCCCCACTGGTACTCTCCCAAACCAACACCACTTCCCACTCTGGCAGGATGGAATTGAGAACTGGAGACACAAAAGGTGACAATCACAGGTTGAGATAAGAATAAGTTACTGGAAGCGGCAATGAGATAACAAAACAAACAGTAACAGCAACAGAAGTTCTACCTGGATATAAGAATGAGTTTCTTTACTGTGCAGGTGACTGTGCACTGGAACAGGCTGTCCAGAAAGACTGTGGGGTCTTCCTTACTGGAGATATCCAAGAACTGTCTGGGCACAATCCTATGCCATGTGCTCCACGACGGCCCTACTTGAGCAGAGAGGTAGGACCAGATGACACTGTGTGGACCTTATAACTTTAAACACTCTTTGAATCTGTGTGTTTTCTCAGCTACTGTCATTGTTTAGTGCATTGTATGACTAATTCTTGGACTGATTTTCCACTGCCCATGAAACAATTGTTACTTGTATTTTTTTCCTACCTAAACTACAACAGGCAACTTGATTTTGAGAGTTAAATCTCTCTCAGTGCATGTTTTCCAGGACATTTGTTGGTTCACTTGTTTCAGAACAGGCATACAGGATGAGACCAAAGACACATCTAGTTCTAGTGGCAGCCAAGAGTAAGTGCCCAGAAAAGAGCCTAGGAGCGGAACAAAAGTACAACAGTACTTTCCCAGAGTAGTTTCATTTTGATCCAAGATTCACAAATATTTCAAGCCAAGGAGAATTAAAAAAAACAGCTTTGTGATCTTTACAAGCAACACCTGAAAACAACCACCTTTCCCTATACAACTACCCGAAGAAGGTCATAGTGAGCTGGGGTTTAGTATCTTCTTCCAGGTCATAAGCG
This sequence comes from Serinus canaria, assembly GCF_022539315.1. Taxonomy (NCBI): domain Eukaryota; kingdom Metazoa; phylum Chordata; class Aves; order Passeriformes; family Fringillidae; genus Serinus; species Serinus canaria. The sequence goes on from NC_066343.1 coordinate 48,437,656, forward strand.
ACAGAACAAGAAGAAATGGCCTTAAGCTGTACATGGGGAGATTTTGGATTGGATATTGGGAAAAATTTCTTCACTGAAAGGGTAATCAGGCATTGGAATAGGTTACCCATGGAGGTCACGGAATCCCCATCCCTGAAAGCGCTCAAAAGGCATATGGATGTGGCACACAAGGATATAATTTCATGGCAAACATGGTGTCCTAGGTTAATGGTTGGACTCAATCTCAGATCTTTTCCAGTCTTAGCAATTCTATGACTCTATGAAAAATTATATAAGTGCTTCCCCCCACAGACATTAAAATCATCAGGCCAGAAGATATTAAGGTCCTAGAATTAAGTTTAAAAGTCTGACTTTTTTCTCCCCAAATGATTAACCTTAACAACACTCAGTCCTCATTTCCATGTAATTTCTTCCGTTTCCTTTCTCCATCTCTTCTTGTCACTTTCTACAGTTTACTTCTTTCTCCCATCCTACTGACTAACACTCTTTTGCTGTGACCCAAAAGGGGAAGGGAATCAGAGTAACTTACTAACTTAAAAGACAAGTAATCATGATCATCCACTCATGAAGTCAACTTCCAAGGTAAAAAAGCAAACTCAAAGCACCAGATCTGAGAGGTATTTTCAGACAAGAAAAAATACATACTTGAGCAGTCGTTGCATGACTTAGGACAAACAAGTCATTATAAAATAACAATTCCATACTAAAATGGAATTGTTTACTGGGTAAACAGGGCGAGAGGAGAAGAAAGAATGCAGGCCATTTTGCTCTCAGGAAAGACACAGATTTATGGCAGCAAAATTAGGCAGGACTGCAGATCCATTTGGTAAGGACAATGACTCACACTGGAATACATCACAGGGGTCAAGCAGAACTACCTAAGTTAATTATCTAGAGGTCTTTAAAGGACTTGAGGAGGAAGGCAACTGACCTTCTCCAGTGAAGCCTCCTGACCCTTAAGTAGGAAAAGACAGGCATATATTAAAGGAAAAGTCTGGGAGTGCTTTTATTGAGGCATAACCGATTATACAGGCTGACCAGCAGAGAGAGCTGCATGAACTGAAAAGCCTGCCTCCTAAATGGGGAACCAGTCTACACAGACCTTCTGGAATTGCAGTAGGGGCAGCATTTAATTATCAATGTAAGATATAAGGTATGCAGATTGGTACGCACGCTGATTGACAGACCACAAGAGAACTGAACCCACACAAACACATTAGTCCAATTCCCATACAAAAGTGGTAGGCCTCCTGGCAACACATGAGAAGAATGCAGTGATGCAAAGTTCTTATATGAAAGTGGCACTTCAAAAAACGTCAACACAATTTGGACTACTGAAATCAACACAACTTACACTACTACTTGAGCTGCTGGCAAAACTGTGGAGGCAGGGGAGGCAAGTGTTAACATTACTGCAAATTCAAACAAAATCTTTTGAATACATGAGGGATCAACATATAATTTATGAAGTCCAAAGAAACCTCACTTCAATTCTCAACTTTCTGATTAACTCTGCTGCACGCTATTTTTTGGTACATAAAGAGATACATTTACAATTTAAACCCCATTGAAAACCAGAGAAATTGTGAAAGATACCTTTTCTATTAACACGCCAAAGACATAAAAGTTCAGTGAACCAAGAGCATGTACTTGAAAATTTACCTGTAAGAGAGCTATGTTCAGAGCTTAACAAACAGCTCAACTAACTATGAATGCCTACAAAATCATCCACACTGCTATTCTAACATCACCAAAATCTAAGATTATGTATTATTATGTATAATGATGTATTTATTATGTAATTAGAGCAGTCTAGTTTTTGAGTACAGTGGTTTCACATTAGCTTAAATCTGTGAAATTCTGGAAAGCCAAAGTCTTATTCTCCCTTTCACCTGGTATTCCTAATTGCTCCCTACTTGCTTAGCAGTTGTCTTTGTACTGGGACAACATTCAGTAAACCAGTTTCAGTGAGCACTATTCAAAGGTTTTCCGCATTTGCTGAAGTTTTCTGCATTTTTTTCACTCCAAAAACACAGGATTGCTAGCACAGATGCAGACATGTATGGGAACATGCTCCACTCTAACTGCCATACACTGGCTTGAAAACATATCCTACTTGAAAATGCACCATAGGAAACTGAAATTTCTCTAAATCTGCAGAAAAACCAGCAGAGTTAAGAAAAAGCTGGTTTGTAGCTGGAAACTTCTATTTTCTTAGAAAGATACTCAAGGAAAATCTGAAAATAAAAGGTTTCATACAGAAAAAAAGAGCATACTTTCTCCTTAGTGAGGCATTCAATTTAACCACAAATATCCATACAGCTTCAGCAGACATTTGCAGGGATTAGACTTAATATCCCATTGCATTCCACCTTCAGAAACAAGAAAAAATCCACACTTTACAAAGGTTGTTAGATACACTAATTAGAATCTCAATGTAATAATCAAAAGAGAATCAAAACCAAGCAATACTATTTACCCTAGTGTTATTCATACACAGGTGCAATTCAAGCAAATATTTTCTTTCGTGTGAAACATTATACCTTTTTATATAGCAACAAAACTGAAAGTCATAATTATTACATGCAAAAAGTGTAGTAATAATAATAATAATAATAAATTCATATAGTTGGAAGGGACTTATGGTGGCCATTTAGTCTGTTATCACTACTCAAAGTAGGGTCAAATTATACCAGGCTCAAAGCCTATATAGCAAAATTTATACCATTTTCAGAGGCGGATATTTCACAACCTCTCTGAATAGTTTGTTCCAGTGTTTGACTGTCCTCCTGCTGAAAAATATTTCCTTAATACCTAACAAAAATTTCCCATGCTCCTTCTGTTTGTTTTCTCTCATCCAAACACCCTGTGCCTTCAAGAAAAAGTCCAACTCCATATTTTTTATAGCCTCCCATCAGGTAGCTGAAGACAACAAACTGATGTCTCCTTAGACTTCTCCAAATGAAAACACACAATTCCCTCACCCCTCAGTACATCATGTACTCCAGCTGTATTTATCTTTGGCAGTACTTCACTGATCTTTTTCTAGCATGCCAATGTTGTAATGATCTAATATTAAGAAGCTTTGAACCAGAATCACAATCAGGCAAAATTAGATAGAAGCCTTTCAAATACAACTTTATTTTAAAAGAAAGACAGACATTTTAATGATATCAGTGTTAAGTTAGATACTCAAGAAAAATGCAGGCTACACTTGGGAAATAATTGAGCATGTCCTGAGTAGTAATCACAGTAAGTCTTTGTATAGTGAGATCCGAACTGAATATAAATTTTCAATGTAATTGAGCAGAAAACACATCTTATAAGCACTACCTATATATATGGAGCAGATTGTGTGTTCTTTATACAAACGCACATACAATAAACATTAGGCACATTCAATTTTACCTATATACTCAAATATATAAAGGACTCAATCATGGTGGGCAGAGACCTTAAGTACAACCTGGCTGAAATCCAAATCAGAAGTACAGTTTTATAGTTTCTGCATTTACTAAGGATTATTCTATTTTAAATACTATCTATACAACAAATTACAAATGCAAGAATACTTAACAACTGCAAAAATTCAGGACTACATCAAAGAATAAAGCTATCATTCACAAACATTTGCTGTCTGTTAAAGTTGTACATATTTGATACAATCGCTAAACTTGCTGGAAGATCTTCTAACTTGCAAAAATCAGCAAAACAAGTGCAAGATCTCCATATGAAAGAAAGAAACAGTAATCCAAAATTCTACTTTTATATAGGAACTTTGCTGTGCAACAAAAACAAACACAAAGTAGCTGGCTCAATTTAAAGTTTCTTTGAGCTAACATGACTTTTTTCCAAGCAGTGCAGACCAAACTTTAAAATGACAGAACCCTTTTCTTCAAACTTCAAACTGAAGGATGTTTCAATCTGTAACTCAGTCTGTAAATGGGGGAAAAAAAACTATACACAGATGCAGACTGATTTCTGGAAATAAATAGCTTTTTTCTGGGTTCTACATAAAGATAGAAAAGGACTTGGTTGTTTTTGATTTTCTTTTAAACTAAGATACATTGTGGGGTGATTACATCAACCAGCAAGCAATGGCAATTAGACATAAAAACAAAAAACAGACAACCCATTTAAGCATGGAAGAGATGTTACTAATTGCAAAATGTTTGGAGATTAAAGGTTTTTCTTCCCTTGCAACTACAATAAAGAATGTCTCTGCAACCCAGTCTGCCAATGAATACAAGCAAGGACTATAACCTCTTTCATGCTGTTCACTGCCTGTCCTCCAGCCCCTAGTTCTCTGTTATCTTTAGAAGTTTCAAGTGGAATTGGATACTGGAGTTTTCCCATACCTTTTCTCAACATTTATCTTACATTGCAAGAGAGTTCTGGGAAATAGAAATTTGCTAAACTTAGACCAAGAACTTCAAGGTTTTAACAATAAACAGGACCTGCTATACAGAAATATTGTCAAAGTAACAAATCCAGTGGGTACCAAAATGCTACATCTGATATTTTATCTAGAACAATGATCTTTTAGTAGCCTACTTACCTCAGTAATAACTCAGAAATCATACAAATAAAAAGATAATACACATAAAACCTGCTTTGATTTATTAAGCAACAACCTGAGCGATATATTACTCAAATTTGTATCATGTCACCATACCTCAAAATGAAAATGGTTTAATTCAAATGAATTCAAATACATTTTGCTGATTTCACAAGGCTTTGAGTGAGAGCCCAAGAAGGGAAACAGTACTTGAATCCTCATACCAAGAAAAAAAACAAAAAAACACCCCCCCCCCCAAAAAAAAAAACAAAAAAACCACAAACCAAACCAAAACCACCACTCAAATTAAACAAGTTGCAGCTCAGTAAGATTATGGAGTCAAACATGCTTGGTTGTTGACTTGCTTTATGCATCGTAATCTAATGTAAATTTCAACTTGAATCCCAGAAGATCAGAAACCAGGTTTCTAGAGATAATACTGAATCTTTTGCATATACATGTCTGGTTATTCTTAAATACAGAGAAACGGGGGGAAAAAAAGTGATCCAGATGCAGATCCTCTTTAAAAGCACTTCCTTACATTTCAAAACAATTTCCTTAAAACCCACTTCAATGGCTGTAAGCACATTTCCAGTTATGATTATTCTTTCATTCTGAGTTTTTTAGGGGCCTTATTTTATAGTGAATGCAATCATAACCCTTGCTTTGATGAAAGCCACCATATGTTGTATCTCTGAAACAGTATTTCTTCAAATTACTTCAAGTACTGTAACAATACTGAGTAACTAGGTGTAATGATGTTGTCAGTTTAATTCCCACCCCCTCTCACTGCTGCAGAAGTACTAGAAATAAAACAGTGACAAATAAAAACCTACTGGCATTCTTCACCTACAGTACTCAACTCCAGTTAATTTAGTTGTCCTTTAACTCAGTCAAAGAGGATCACTGCAGCACTGAAAACCCCATCTCATGGAGCCCTTCGAGAATCTGCCTGATAGGCCTTTAACATGGAAGAAAGTGTCAGTACTCCAAACTTTTAACCCCCCTCTCATCTCAGTGTTTTCTGCTCAAGGGCCTCAGTCCTCTTATTTGTAGGAGGTGCTGGTAAGAGTGACAGCAAGCCTCCTCATATCTTCTCATCTCAGCCTTGCCAAACCCCTTCCAATTAATGCTGTCTATCTCACCATATTAGCAATTCTACTCTATAACCAAACAAACACAGAAACACTTGTATGGCTGTCTTCCTTTTCATTCTGCTTCTGTGTGTTTGTGACTGATAGTTTGGGTAGGAAACTTTTGCCAATTCAATAATACAGGAGGTACCAGCTAGGCAGCCCAAGGCTTCACACACCAGAACTCACATCTTTGTCAATGGACATGTTATTGAAACAAAGGTGTTTTTCACTGTAACCAAACCAGATTAAATAAAAGGAATAAGATGTAATAGCATTACATCTTATTCCTTTTACAAATCCAAAGCAGTCCCACACAGAGTCCAACTGCCTTCCTAGGGCTATGGCTGCTCTCTAATCAGTCCTTTCTCTACTGCCTTTGTTCAGCTACTGAAGGCTGCCTTACTGGCCCTTCACCTCACAAGCTGTTTCAATGCAGTAGCTAGACTTGGGCAAGTGGTTAAATATTTTTCCCCTTACCACACAAATGCAAATACATTGCTTGTAGTGGTCCTGCAAAACCTCTAAATACTACTCAAGCTGAGTGTTTAGCCCAGAAGAACTATAATTAGGCTGGCAGCTAAATTCCCTTATGTTTTTTTTTTCCTGGTTTTGTTCCTCCCTTCTCTTTTATACATCATCATCCTCTCCCTGCCCTGAAAAAGACAGAAGGAAAAAAAGGAGGAGAAAAAGAAACCCACTCTTCTTCTTTCCACTTTACTCTATATCCCTGATCTATTCTGTATTTTGTAAAAGCTCCCCACTTTAGGCTCCTTTTCCTTTGTTTATTCAGGGTATTCTCCATCTCCTATTTCCTCCTTCCTTTCCTAGCAGCTGGACCCCTCAAAGGAACTGGTTCTACCCTATTTGAGAGGTTTGGGTTTTTTTCCTTTTGGTAGAAGACAAAAGAGCCAGCTCTCCCCAGTATTTCATTTCTTTATCACTCAAGAGCATACAAGTTGCTTTCGAAGTTGATAATCTTCCATGTCTTCTTGTGTAACGGCTCTCAAGTCAGTAATTTTAAATAATCCATTGCAAATAGAAATTATCGATTATCTGCAAACAGGCAACACTCAGAGAGTGTCTTCTAAGGGGGAAACAAGTTCAAAACTTTTATAGAACCTAGAATATATAAGGAAATATATCTATTTTAAGGTTCTAGAAAAGTAATTTTCATGTAATCACTAGAGGTAGTATTGCCACAAAGACTGCCAATTTTTTCTTACTTCTTGGCTGCAAATTACTGAAGTTCAGATTACCAATTTCATAAGTTCCAGCACTATTAGTGAGCTAAAAATTACATAAGGGTTTTTTTCATCTTCTGTTTTTTTGTGTGAAAAAAACACACCATTGCATATGTCAGATAATGTTTGCTGTTATTGAGTCTAGATATTGTGCATTTGTTCCAAATAAATAGTTTACTTATCATAGTAGCCTTGACAGTAAAAATTATGTTCTTAAGTCAACCAAGATTTTCAGGTTACAAGGACCAAAATGAAAAGACACACAAATTACCAAACTGACACTCCCACATAGTCTATGTAATCCACTGCTGACCTGCCATTTCTTTCATTACTTGTACACACAATTTAACACTTTAAGTACGGCTGTAATCATATAATGAGATTTGCTAAAGCCAGACTTTGTGTGAACTAGTCCAACAGTAGCATTTTGATGATCTACTTGCTGAACACCAAGAGTACTTTTCAAATGTTTTGAAACTAGCAGAGACAGTAGCATTAGCCATATATATTTAAAATGTTCTATACATTTGGAAAGCATATGAAATTCTAATAATTACCTAGAAGTGACTCCAATATTTTATGAAATAGAAGCACATCATAATTTAAAATATAGAATGACTAATGTTATGTACATATGCAATGACACCCTTTTAAAGGCTCCCTCTCATAAAAAACAATAGAACTGTACATTTTACAGTAAACATTGTATTTACAGCACTGTACTTATGAGTATGTCATTGTTTCCATAACAAACAGTTATATTATGTAGCAATTCACTCAGTGATTAAGTTCTGTGATCCAATATTTTAGTTATGACTTCAAAAGGGACTCATCCATTACAAAGATAAAACAAAACCTTAAAATAAAAGTACGTAGGAACAAATGCGAAATGAGAGATCACTAACTGTAATTGCAAAACCAATCCTGTACATGATCTGTGTGTCAGTAGATGGAGGTGTCACAAATAAAAGGCTTATTAAGCTGATACTTTATTCCATCACATGGCCTAAAAAATAAAAGGACGATGTTAGAGTTCTAGATACTGAGAATTTTAGACTGAAATACATATTTCTGCTTATTCCCCTGCCCAGAAACTATAAAGGTATTGGTGAGAAAGCAGTAAGGAATGTGTGCACACACATGTTAAGATACAGTATTTTCTGAAGAAATGAACACTAGTTCAGAGAAAATTTTAGTTGATATTATGAAATCTTTAATGCTCACATACAGTTAGAGTGTCTGACCCTCAACCATGGGGAATTAAAACTGAGAAAAACACTTGCAGACAGCATGAATGCCTGCTTCAAACACTACCAGATGATCAATCTTTTTCTAGATCAACTGTCTATACTGAGGTTATAAAAGAGCATTTCCAAAGTCTTATCACAAAGGACCTCTCCACTGTCAATACAGCAGCCTCACTGAAATTTGACATTTCACATACTTTCCAACAGTTACTACTGCAGGAATAATTAAATACGTACAGTAGCAGTTAAAGTTAAGAAGACACACAAAGATTTGCACCCATTTCTCTTTCCATACAGAACACTCACCTACCCACACCTTCACAGAACATTCAGTTCACTTTTGTGACACTTCACAGACAAAGAAGCAAGGACACTTGTGACTTTAAGAATCACTAAATACTGAGTTGGAAAGGACCCACAGGGATCACTAAGCCCAAGTCTTCAGCGAAAGGTCTGTGTGGGGATTGAATCCACAAGCTCAGCAATACTAGCCTCATGCTCTAACCAACTGAACTAATTTCAGGGTTTCTTGCACCTTCTTAATTACCTGTCATCTGTATTTTCTTTCCCTCATCTGTAAAACATTTTGACTTCCTACCATCATCCTTGTATTCAGATTAAACATCAGTTCTCATCTACTACCAAGCAACCTGCCAGTTTCTGTTTTCCTTCCAGACAAAACACCGACACTTCTCCTTACTCACACATAAAAAAAAAAAAATTATATCAAAATACCACACCCTTACCCACTGAGGCTAATAGAACTGAGTCGTTTCACAATCTGTTTTTCACAAGAAATTTGTTTTTCCCACTAACAAATCAAAACTAATTTCTTTTTCAAAACCAGCAACAGTTTTCCTCCAACTGAAAATCAGTTTTCCAACCCCAAAAACATAATCTTAATATAGCTTAGCCCAGCTTGCAAATCTAATCATATTTAATGTGCTGTAAAGTGCTTTTTGGTTATCTTATTTTCTTCCCATTTTCTCTACAGAGACCCTCAAAACTTGACTGGGGAGTTGGTTATAGTAACTCTGAGGACAACAGATCCAGAAAGACAAAAGGCTGTTTCAGCAATGTAAACTGAAAGAAAAAAAAACTTGTCTAGATATGGGCCATGAAGTTTGATTCCAAGTAGGTCAGACATTGACTACTGTCAAGATCAGAAAGCAATCTTAAAACCTACTTGATTCAGAACAGAACAGCTAATGGCTGTTTGATTAATGTGACCAGAGGAAGAAATGTAAGAAAGCAACAAAGCCCCAACAGGAGAGATGCGGCTGAACATGAGAGAAAAGTTCTGAAAAAGAAGAGTAAAGAGATGATAGTAAGAAGGTAATGAACAGAGAGCATCTGGAAGGATGATGAGACAAAGCTGTTTACATTCTTGCTCTCTCCTTACTTTAAGCCCATATTATTTCCAGAATCCTACTGAGTTCCTGCTTCTGCCTGTGAATTCACCTCATGCTCCACTACGGTGAAAAAGGAATGCAGAAGTATTTTTGCTGTTGTGATAGAAATGGAAAATTCCTTTTCTTATAACACTAGAAATATAACCATTTAGAAACAGGTTACATTATGCTTATGACTATATATATATATACTCTTTATAATATATATATTATATTGTATCCCAGTGTCTTTGACTAAGACTGTCTGCTTTATTTGTAAGTTCAAAATAGTTATCTTGTGTGTGGTGCAGTATCATTCATATTAGAAAGTTCAAATTAACAATATAAACAAACTTTTTTTTTCCTACCACTTGCTGGGTAAACTTACCAAATGAGTCTACACACCCATTTAACCTTGTTGCTGCATCTTGTATGTTTTTGCCACAAAAGCTTTAATACTTTCTTCCTTCAGTTTCTCTTTTTTCTCCTGTAAATGTCATCGGAGACAATGACTTACCACCTTAATTCCCTGACATCAAAAGGATGTACATCAGTTTTGTTTGCTCATTTCTTCCTCTAAAGGCTCAGTGAGTAACTGGAAATTATGTCTAGATAAGAGAGATACTGGACCAAACAACAAGTAATTATTCTAGAATCACTGTAATGCATTATAAAGAACTGTTAGACGTAAAATTAGATTTTCTTCCAAACCAGAAGTAAGCAAAATATTGTTTCAACCAATAATACCATAGTGAAATAATACCATAGTGATAATTCCTGCATGCTTACTGTCTCTGAACATATACCTCTGCCTAATAGAGGAAATAATTAAGATGTTATTTTGCTTCACAACCACGGAGCATGAGGTGAATTTCTTAAAATTTCTTCTTTCCCCTTAATACTTCATAATCAAGAAAGCAGCCTAATAATTTAGGTCATTATAATAAGAAAAGAGTCAGGAACATAAACCTTAAAAAGCAATAATAACCAAAAAGAAGTGGAAACAAGGCAAGTGCTCTAACATTGTGTATATACTTAGCTCCTCAAGTACAAGAGCAAACCTTAGTAAGAAATGGAAGAATTTTAGGCACAAATAATATCACTACTACAAGCTCTTATTAAACAAATTACAGGGTCAATAAATGATGCAAAAAAAATGGCACACTGATCCACGATATATTTATGTTTCTTAAGGGAAAAAAACCTGCATTCTACAATTAACTTTATTAGTATGCAATGAGATCACAGAGAAACTGTTAAGAAAGGCAAATATTAAAACTTGACTTGTAAACTTGTACTCAGGAATCCAGCTTGACAAAAGAACCAAACTGCACTGCCACACCCTCATAAACAGTTCTAGAAGACATTCATTTCAGCAAAATGGAATACTTTGGTCTTAACAGGTTGAAGTTTAATGACCTGACAAAAACAAAATACTGTAACACTCCAAAAGTTCCAGCTGTTTTAATAGTCTATGAATCTTAGAGACTCAAAGATAAAATAAAAAGCAAACAAACAAACAAAAGCAAACAAACCCAAACAAAGAAAAGTGCCAAAAAAACCCAAAAACCCCAAAATATAAATACATGTGTTCTATTCATGTCATGTATCATTAGGTACTCAGCAATCTAATGGCCCGACAAATTCATTTATTCAAATTAAAAATATCTTCTTTAAGTTATGACTGAAATTAAAGAGAACATTTAATATAAACCATTCATGCGGCGCATTTACTTTTTAAACTGTTGTTCCATGTGTTTTATCACTCAAGGAGCCAATAGTTCTCCACACTAATGTCTTTAACTAAACAAGACATATCACGGTGCATTTTTATGTAAGAAGAGATAGAATGCAATCAGTTCAATCTAGACTTTTAATTTTAATTAGTTAAATTATGCCAAAAAGCACATTGGCTAGTTTTCAACTACAGTAATTTTTAACTTGCTGTTGGCACTCTGCATTTCTAAAATTGAAATGTAACAAAAACATAGGAAACTTTCAAAAAAACTACAGTTGATATTATTAAATGCAATACTTATAATGAAAAGTTATATAACAAAATTAATTTATCAAAACATACTATCTTTTTCAAACTATGCAGTTCAATAAAGAATGAAAGCTCAGTCAATTACATGAGCTGAACAGCCTGTTTCTGGTCACAGCATCCTTCAAGGATTTAAACCACTCATCATTCATCATCATATGGTTATTTTTACACAAACTGGGGGAAGAACATATTCCCAGTTTGGTTGTTAGAAAGTCTCTGGCCACCAACTGTCCTTTATTTAGGAATTTATCAGTATTCAGATCTCAGCTCAATTTAAAATTCTGAATCTAGATCTTATTCCACTGCCCTAACATAGACAAAAACCACTGGCAAACAGGAACAAGTCCACAGCAGAGGCCACCAACACAGATGGAGGCTGTAGCACAGACCCTATGAGGACAGACTAGGAAGCAGGGTCTATTCCACCTGGATGAGATGGGGGGAGCCTATCAGCAGTCCTCAGCACCAACATGGAAGTTATTCAGAAGATTGAGCCAATCTCTTGTCCTCCATCCAAAGGACAAGAGACAACAGCAACAAGTTGAAACACAAAATGTTCAGGGAGGAAATAAAGAGAATCTTTGACATCCAGATGATGACCCAGTGGTGGCCGTGTTATCTCCATCCTTGGAGATTTTTATGACCTTCCTGGATACAGCTTTTGTACCTATAAATGACCTCCTTACTGACCATGCTTTATGCAGAACTTTGAAACAGAAACCAACTGAGGTCCTGCTTCACTAAATTAACCTGTGATTCTATACATACAATATCCATCTTTAAATAAAAGTTACAACATTTGACTAAATTTAGGCTTTAGCAAAATTATAACTAAAACCTCCAAACAGTTTTCTTTAAAACAGACAATAATTTAAAGAAATAATTTTCATACCTATTAGCTGCTTGTCCACTGAAAATCAAGGATGATATGCACTTGCTTTCATTCTGTGTGTCCCTTGAGCATGAAGGGGACCATCACTTTTCCTGGCTTCACAGATATTTAACCCATTAACTGTATTATAAAGGGCACTCAAGGTGACTTCCCTTTAGGAATTCTCACTTAGAAACACTTAAGTTATATTGCATCAACTCAAAATAATACTGAGTTGTTCACCCAAGACATACTACAGATGTTGGAGAGGGAGCAAAATAGTTTGACACACTAGGACAAAGCACCAAGTGCCCTACATGCTGCTCAAAATTAATGTTTTCTCAGTATTTACGGAAATGGTTTCAAAAGATCTAAATATAAAGCTGCTGAAAGGCCCTCCATAAAGTTTGGTTGAGCAGTCCACAAGACTACTGCAAACCAGACAGTCAATGCCTTCTAGCATATTATGACAGGCAGTTAATGGCTGTAATATCAAGTCATGGCAAACTTCAAATATCCTTCTAAAAAGTCTGACTAAAAAATAATATTTCACCACCCTGCACAGTCATAACTGCATAGCCACATCACAGCATAACAAACTACAAGAAAAGACGTCATGTATTATCAACTGACCAAAAAATTTTTACATCCTGTTCAAGAGTTTGAAAAAACTCTTTCAATGTGTCAAAACCCACCAAATCACCATAAAAGTTGACAAATACTATAATCTTTTTCAAAAAACAAAGTAAAAACATTTTGGCATTCCAAAGTGAATTTAAAATTCAGCTTTGTGGGTTCAGTGGCAGAATTATTGATGTGTCATGATTTAGGAATGGTATTCCAAATTTGGCACTCCCCCTAAAAAGAAAGCCTGTCTGGTCCCTCCATGTCCCCACTCCAGTGAAAAAAACAAAAGGCAGAGATTACAGGTTGATGTAAGAACAATTTACTGGAAACAGCAATGAGATAAGAACATGGACAGTAACAGCAACAGTATTAATAACAAAAGTGTACAAAAGAGAGTGCGAAACACTCCCCAAAGGCCCCAGGTTCCCTCTTCCCACCACACTTCTTCTTGACCTAATGCCACACCCTTCTTTCCAGAAGTGAGATCACCCTACTTCCAACAGGATGAAGCGCACAGTATAGAATAACAACCTAGACATTGCCACATGGGTCCAGGCTCCACCCCCTCACAGCTACCGCAGAAAAATTAATTTTGTCTTGGCTGAAACTGGGACAATAAGATAGCAATCTCAGCAAGTGGCAGAGCTCTTTGGAAAGAAACCTGGAAAAAATACCAAAGCTCAAGAAAATTGTGGCACAGCTAAAGAGTGCTGCAGTCTTAAGATACTCTTCAAAACGCTGCTAATACATGTGCACCACCTTGGGTAGCAAAGGTCATGAGAAACTTTCTGTGTCCTGTATGGCTTAAGCTGCTGTGGCTTCCAACTGCTGAAATATGAATGAGTTCAGGTATACCCATGTGTGTTACAATCACACATGCAGCTATATTGCAAACCTAGCTTCAAATTAATTTGTTTCTGAGTGATACTGATGTAATGTCATTAAACCTCAGCCAAATAAATCCTATGGTTGATTTATCCTCCACTTTCATGTACACCTATTTCATCACACTGGTTTTAGTTTGTCAATGCATAGCAATGAAAAGTGAAGACCCCAGTTCATTTTCACATCCACTTTGGACAGTGCCTGTGTGTTTTGCTAAGTTTTGCACTCTTGCTATCACAAACTTAAGTCTAACATGCTTATCCCCAGCTTCTGCAAGCATGCTTAGAAAATACTGAAATTCAGTACATGTCCATCCTCCTTCCAATGTCCAAAACATAGTTTTAGTGGGCTAGTCTCCAATTTTAGGGAAGGGAAGATACATAGGAATAGAATGCCCTAATGTTAGCCAACTACCTTGAAATCTCCTTTAATTGAAGAAATCAGGTTAGGAGAAAAGCAGCCAGAAGTAAATTTTCACAAGCTCCCTGACAGAGAGCATAGTTACAAAAGTTTATGAAGACCCAGGTATGCGGCAATTAAAAGATAACCGTGCACCTATTTACACAGTTGTTACAGTAGTTCCAAAGTCTGTCTTTTGGGACCCAGCTGTTGGATTGACACAAGCTTTACTGCCCACAGCTGAGGATCTGGGTCTTGTGCAATCCAGTGCCCTCCAATTCCACTGGGAACCCAACATTTCTTTTGTAGCTCAGTCCATCTTTGGGGTTATCCAGGATGCAATTACACAACATTTTCACTGACACTGCAAGCCAGCTTAAGAAGTTATCCTGTCCGTTCCCTTTCCCTCATGCCACTTGTTCCAAATGAGACAAAAAAAAATTAATTTTAACTTAGATCACTTGTGATACAGTTTACAGCACAGCCCTACAGCAAATTCCAGTGTTTGTGAGAGGCTAAGAAAAGAAAAGTCTTAACAAAGACAGGTTAGGAGAACAGTTAATACACATGATAAAACTACCACTCCACCTTATTCTTAGATCTTTGTGACTTCTTAGTTTATAATTCTCTCTCTATGGTTTATAAACCCCCTCTTGCATTAGGAATTACTGTTTGCTTTCCAATTGTCTTTGTCCTCAAATGGTGTTACATTAGTCTCCCAGTCAAATTTTACCTAACACATAACTCAAACACTACCTGCAACCCCTACCTCCATATCTGAATCCATGCAAGTAATCCCATAATTCCATGTTGAAATTAAAAGGCCTCCCAGTCTAAATGCACTTGAATAACTGAGGCCTCTAAAAACTGTTTGATAAGTACAGGTACCAAATTAACTGTATGTTTATGTATCAACACTGGATGTTTAGAAGGCAAAGTTTTCCTACTTAAGAAATATGACAGTACTAGAAACTCAAGCTGTAGCCAGTATTATGAGACACTGAATAGGGATGAACATTTTTGTCATAACTATGAAATCCTTGCAGTCAAACAAGACTAATGGATCTCAGAGATGGAAAATACTCATTTAAAGCATACTAGACCTGTACGCTAACACTATTCCTCTAACATTATCTGCTAACCAAAAAAAACCTCAAAATTCTTGCACTGTTTCTGGTGAACAGGATGATATAGACTGTGCAAAAAAAGGTCTAAAGAACTCATTTAAACTGATTTGATAGTTACTCTCACTAAATACTGCAAAAAATGAATCCTTGAGACCAATGAAGTCACATAAAGCAGCATTTAAAAAGTTTTAATTGTACATTCTAATAACTTTAATCACAATACTTTGAACATGTATAATACATCCATTTACTTAAAACATCTCTAAAAGACTTTCTTAAGTCCTGAAATCTACTGCAGCTGCTCAAGCACAGAAGCAGAACGTTAAAGGTAATACCAGCTAAATCAGCTCCTGAACTGTTGATAAAAAAATCGTACACCACAAAGAACACATAGATTAAGAACTGGGGTAAACATCAGAAAAGATCCCATGTGGGCTGCATGCAGAGCAAGAAATACCACACCATACATATTTATGCAAGCATATAAGTACTTTCAAAGTCCTAGCCTAAAAACAACTTTGGTGATAACTGGCTTACATGAGACTTGAGCAGGATCAAAACTGAGAGCTAGCCAAGCAAAAAAAACAGAAGACAGATAACATCTGATGTCAAAAAACAAAGTAATATACCCCTGAAAGAAAAACTTGCAGTTATTCCCATGTGACATTAAATTTTAAGCCAAATGTAAGCAGATAAACAAAACTCACAGGATGTGCAGCTCAGCAGAATCTTTGTTTAATACAGGCACACATGAGACAAGAAAAAGTGTTCTGATGAAAAGAGGAAAGGTATTAAAAACATTCTCAATTCACCTGGAATATTGCCTTTTGCGACATTGCAAAAAACACAGAAAAACAGAATTAGTTCATAGATTTGTATGAGCTATGAAGAAATAAAGACCCCAAGAAAAAAGAAATACACACACATACATCCCCCTTCCCCCACCCCTGCAAAAAAAGCATCACACAAAACCAGTAGAAAACCAAGAATACAGAAAATCTAAGCACCAAGAGCTAACCCCTCCCTTCCAAATAAAAGGAAATGTGCAACCAGGATTAAAAAGCAATCTACTAACAACAAAAGGAACCACGTAATGCTACGTGGAAGTCATTGTCAAAGACAGATGCAGAGACAACTCACCTCAGAAAGGGACAATGTTTCTATTGATTTTAAATCAATAGGTGCCTCCACCAGATTGGACAGGTTTTTTTTCTACAAATCAGATTTAAAGATTGAGCTTTGACTGTGTGAAACAGCAACTACATAACCAAAATTAGATGGACAATTGCCTTCTAGGCAAGTCATTCTACATAACACATGGGGGTTATCATTGTTCACATGAACCAGACCTCTCTGCACCCAGTACTGCATAACACACAGAGCTTGACATTTGAGTGAGGCACCACCCTTTTTCTTTGAGCACCTTACAGGTTGCAACTGACAGCAACAACCTACCTTACACTTGTACCTTGTAGCTGTCACTGTACTGACGCACACAACCAATTTAAGTGAGACATACAATCTACTCTCTAGATGAACACAGTATGCAGCAGAAAGCATCCATTTGTATGCAGCAAATAAAACTGGATTACTGTTCCTTCAGCAGAACTACTACAAAGAAGCTTCTTCATATGTTCACATTTTTGTACGGTTTTTCACATGTGCATGAAGACAGATCTATCTTACAGAATAATTTTAAAATCTCATATTCAGAAATTCAAGAAAGCTCCTCATTCACCTTTTGATAAAGAAATTGTAACTGAAACAAATTAAAGAAATACAAACGTAAGCATGAGCTCAAATGTTGACTCAGATCATGCTGGTATTACTCATATTAGTCATCTTACTGGCCTCATGCTGAGAACCCCATGGGACACATGAATACATAAAGAACCCACCAAAATCAGTGCAGGGTCAGGGTCAGAGGCTTTGAAACAGCAGCTCATAACTGTACTTGCCTACTGACAAAGATGACATTTGCATGCAAGCCTAGGGAAAAAGTAGCAGGTGTGTTACAAGAAAAATCCTAGCCTGTAACAGAAGAGGAGCACTCTGATAGGATAATTTGAGTTGAAAGGCTCCACAGGAGGTCATCTAGCTCTACCTCCTAGTTAAAGTTCCAGTCACTTTTCTAAGAAAAGCCACCAGATTTTGGTCACCTTCTTCCAGTTGTTTTCTTTCTTTTTTTCAAAATTCCATTTTTTAGAACAAATACTTGTTTTACTATTGCATGGTCAATTCTGTTAACTGCTTTTTAATTGCAAGTTTTGTAACTTTTGATACTCTTCTATTCATAATGAACACCATTTAATTACTGTCACTGTTTAATACTACTACATTTCTGCATTGTGTTTATTTCCCTTTTAAGGCTCTTTCAGATGAGATCTCAGGTTATTTCTTGTAACTGCAAACATTGCCACTTAGCTTTTGTTTACAAAAAATCATACTGTAAAAATGTCTCAAAGCTGAAATAAAAAGAGACCAATGGCAAAGCAACAACCTCATTCAGCAACTGCTTTCCTCCTAACTTCAGAAAGATGATGCCACTGCTAGTACGACATGGCAGTAACACTCACTTTAGTACTATTCTGTGGTCATGCATAACACTACCTCCCCATGGTTTGGAAATGGTTCTTCTACAGAGATTTCAACTTTTTAATAGCCTAATCATCACTTTGAGCAGCTACAAGTAAAAAGCAGTAGCGACCTCCTTTCATTTTCCTTTCTGCAGTCCCAGTAAGTCTGATTCAACCAACATGGATGTTGGACCATTTTCTGCATTCCATGTACTTCTTGCTCATTACAACTTCCCCTCCCAGCAGCAAATACTCCTTCCCCATGTTGCTGCCATTATTGCTTACAAAAAATGAAAATCTGTAAATAGGTCAAATTTAGGCTTCTCTGGAAAGACCACCACAGCTTAAAATCCCTGCTATTTCACACAATAATACTGAAGCTGTTTAATTCAGGAGTCTAAACTTACACCATGTAAGTCACTCTGGATGCATTCTCATCAAGCAGAACACAGCAGTGGCTACTGTATTCCTACTGAATCCTCAAATTACTGCCACAAACCCTAAAAAGAGAAGAAAAACAGGCATGCCCTAAGAATATAACTACAGTATTGGCACCACATCAGTTATGAAGAAGAGATGCAGGGAAGGAAAAGAAAATTAATCCCTATAACTGATCCAAAATACCTTTAAGTGTGCACAGAATCTCTCTATGGTCTTGTCAATATTGTATTTCCATAAAACAGAAACTTAAAAAATACTTCTCTCTCACCTAGTTACATACACATTACATTTAACTAGCAATAGAACAAATGAAATAGATAATAAATTGGTAAACTTTACAGAGCTAAGATGTCAGAAACACTGATCACGAAGCAAATAATCTCAAGTGCAAAATTACACTCAAAATTGTTAATAGCCGTTACAATCTTCCCAATTAAGTTTCCTTCTGTACAGCAGCCAAAAGGAATACACTCAACAATTCCCAGCATAAAACAATTTATGAATAACCAAAGGAAGATGCTATTTTCTCACCTGTCACTGACTGCAGAAGTGAGAAATTTGAAGACAATGCCACAATCAGATTCTAATTAGACTTCAGTCGCAAAAAAAAAAAAAAAAGAAAAAAGAAAAAAAAAATCTGAGTAAGTTAGATCTGAAATTCTTTTCTTAAAAGAAAAATTATCTTCTGAAAATTAATCAAATCCATTAATTTCCAGCCCAGACCTAACGGAACACTTCCCCACGCAGGAGCAAATTCAATAGAGACTTTCAGAGAAAAACCACAAATGTGGTTTTTCGTGACTGTTTGCCCTCCTTCTGCGAAGAGATTTTTTTTAACGGCACAAATAAGTATTCGTGAGGAAGTTCTCCCGCAACACACGGCACCTCCACCGAAGAGGCGCGGCAGCCACACTTCCAGCTCCCCCACCGCCCAGGTCGGCCCGGCCCGCCCCCCGGGAGCCCTGTTTACGGAGGGGGAGGAAGCCAGCGGTGCCCCGCTCACAGCGCCCGGCGGGCACGTTCGCCCGCCCCTCAAGCGCCCGCTCGCGCCCGCCCGCCGGGAGTGAGCCCCCGCCCGCGGGACGGGGCGCGGGACACGGCGCTGCTGCCGCCACCCCCTGGGCCCCGCGGGCGGGCGGGCGCTGCCGGCCCCACTCACCGCGGCGGCGGCGGCAGCTGTGCAGCGCGGCGCGCAGGCAGCGTCCCGCCCGCTCCTTCCCCATGCACGGCGGCGCCGGCCGGGGGACGCGGCGGCAGCTCCGCGCCGACCCGCGCTCTTGCCGCTGCCTCCGGCTGGGCGGCGCTCCCGCCGCTCACGTCATCGCGCGGCTGCGGGCGGGGCGGGTCCCGCCGCGCTGCCCCGGCAAGGCGCGGCCGCTCCGGCGGCGCTCGGCGTGCCGGGCGGGGCGGGGTGTCCCTCGGCCCGTGGGGACACCGTGCGGCCGCAGGGCGGGCGTCGCGCAGCTCTCCCGTGGAGGTGGCAGCCTGCTCGTCACAGAATCGTGGCATACTCTGAGTTGGAAAGGGCAAGGGACGCGCATGGATCATCGCGTCCAGCTCTTGGCTCTAGACAGTGCCGTGCCCAAGAGTCGCGTATGTGCTTGAGATCGAAACTTATCTAGAGCTCTGTCAGGTTCCGTCGGCACTAGAGAGGGCACCAGGGTTTTGTCAGTGCGAGAAGCGGAACCGCTGCCGAGCAGGCGAGTGCTGCTCTTTGCCCCGCTGCCTGCTCGGCAGTCGCTGTGAGCAGCAAGGGCTTCTTGTCTGCCACAAGTCTCCGTCTGTAGGAGCCCGCCGAGGTGAGAGCTGGACCGCTGTGAGGCGAAGGGCTTGGGACCAGCGAGCGTCAGGGACAGGTCTGGCCTTGTTCAGCCATGGTAAACAAGCAGTGCCTCTTTGCTGCGGTATGGCTGCACAGTAGTGAGTGTGTTAGCTTGGGCCAAAGAAAAAAATGTACGCTTGTTTTTTTAAGCCAAGCGTGTGTGTGTGCTAGGTCTGTCCCACCTCTTGGGATTTATTGCACAGTTCTGAAATGCACACTTTTCTGTCACTTCCTGTGTGATGAGTTTGCTCCTTGATTTCTTCTCCGTGCCGAGTAAACATGCTTCACCTGAAGGCTCAGAACTGGGTTGTCTGTTAGACAAAGGAAAAACACAAGCTGGGACAGGGAAGAACTAAAAAGCCATGTAAAAGTTTGATGGCTGATGAGTCTCGGACTGCTAATAGACTCATGCTCTTGACTTTCTTGCTTTCAAAGCAGGCTGTTATGGGTCAACTAGCAATTTGGCACTGTTAAAATGTAATTATTTTAGGACAATCTTACTTTGTCATGTCGGTGTCATTTCTGTGATGTGATGCATGGTTTTCTGCTCTGTATAGAAGAGTATGCCCGTGTGCTATAACATCATTTCACAGGTCTCATGTCCTTGAAGGATAAAATCGAGGCCATTTCAGAACTGAAAATTATATCAGTGGCTACCTTACTTTGTTTTTATTGAAAGTGCAGTGTAAAGAATACGTGGTGATTTTGAAATAAAGTCAATTACAGCCTGTTTTCTTTGATAATATCTAGTCCTTCATCTCAAAGAAAGTTTCTGTGGTATTACATTCTCTGATAATTTTCTTTTCCTGTTTAATGCCTCTCCTCAGTTTGCAGTGTGGAAAACTCACACAAACATGCTGCAACAATGCTGGAAATTTCTTCAAAGCAGAGAAAAGAGAGAAGCCCCAAAATAAAAATATTCTGACGTCTCCCAAACATAATTACCTAATATGCTGCTGATATCCAGACCACTCAAAAGATAAGGAGAGTAGTGTACTGCATTGGTTGTGCTCACTGCATGACATAAGACTCTGCTCATCAAGATTTCTGTGGACAGACCCCTGCAAATACAAAGAATTTGACTGAAATAGATGACAAATCCTTATATTGTTAAGTTTCAGTTGTTTGTCAGGGTCAGGTGTAGTCAGCAAAATTTCTCAGCTTCTGGAGTGATAAAGCACACCATCACTTGTTTAGATTTTGAAAGTCCAATCTGTGTTAGGACTCCAAACTTTATAGCTTATCTAGAGATACCTGTTACTTTTTTTGTCTTCTATTGTAATTAAACATGTTTTAGTATAACGTATCAAGAAACAGAATTGTCCTGTGAAATGTCCTTTTTCTCTGGTCTGTTCAGGAGTGTTCATTACTTTCATCAGAGTTCTTGCTACTGTATCAATCTTCAACAAATCCTTTAAAAGGCATCTGCACTCAAAAACTGTGAACATCTCAGGTTTGCACCTAACTGCCATTTAAGCACCCCCCTTCCCTTTATCTTTGCTAAATGATCATACAGTGTCCATACATTTACATGTTAATATGCTTGGACACCAGTGTCAACCTGTGGCAGGGAGCTGAAGTACCATTTACCTCCCTACTGTTCGCATTTCATTTTGTGTCTTCGCATTCTGTGAATACCCTTGTGTCTAGGGTGTAGTAACACAGCCATAACCACAGAATCCAAAAACATGGATGCTAAACAATAAACTTAGTAAACATATTCCCAAAGAATGGACACAAATACCACTAATTATACAAAAAAACATTATTTCTACAGGTGATGTAGCAGCTTAAAATTTAGTTTGCTTTTCAAACTAGTTTGCTTTTGCTTTTTTAGTTTGCTTTTGCCATCTGTGCAAAAGGCTCAGTTTAACTTACTTGATTACTTCTGTGTTCCACATTCTGAGATTAGTGTACTGGTCAGGATATAGACTTTGTTTCATTTTCATGTTCAAAGAGCTGAAAATTACAGAAGTAGTTCTGTAGTAGTTCCTTCAAAAATTCTCATAGTTTTCCTTTGATTTATCATTTTCAGCTGAAATTAAATTCAAAGCATATTCTCTGTTTAGCGGTAGAGAGTTATTTGCAAAACCTTTGCAAATTACAACACTAAGGAAGTTACTTATTTTAGTCAAATCCATGCATGTATTTAACTTTTCTTACTATTTTTGTAGTAGGATGTAAAATTCATACTGTTTAGTAAGTACATATGTCATAATGTTTTTTTTCTTTTTTTTTTGTGTAGTAGGCTCTGCCTTGGACGAAAATGTATTTTGGTTAAAAAGCCATGCTTTCCCTTTAAATATATGATGTAAAGAACAGAATTAAAAGAAATGCTTTCATTTTTTATAGTCATTCTCTGAAACCTTTTTCCTGAAGCTGTATGAGTGATTACCTCCTTCCTGGAGGAGAATGAAAGAAAAAGCACCTGTAAATACACGTTTGTGTATGACTTCGCTTCTAAAAGGACACACTTCTAATTCATCTCTTTGGGAAAATATGACTTAGGAAAATAAGCCATCTCTTGGCTTTGAGGGCCCCAACAGGAAGTGCAAGGTTGCTCCCTTGCAGAGATCCATTTGATACTGTTCCTCTGAGAGACAGTAGAAAGTACCTAAGAATACCTTTTGTAATGCATTTCTGCAAAGACGGCTTTTGGAGCATATACCTAAGAATGCAAAAGGTATTTCTTCAGACACTAAATTGTACCCACATTGGAAGATGCACTTGTTTGTCAGCTCCTTTTCCAACAGCTCACTGTGTTCTTGATTGGGTACAAAATGCTGCATCACACAACAGTCCCATAGGAAAAAAAATTTTAAAAACCCAAACATAGAAAAAGCCCTACAAGAACAGGCACTAGTTCAGTTGCTGAGCTAGTAAAAAGCACTCAGAGACTACAGGGACTAATGCAGTCACTGTAGTCTCTGAGTGCTTTTCTATTAACCAGAGGAATAGAAACAGGTAATGCTCCCTGTGTGTCCAAAACCGCCCTGTTTCCTTTCCCAGAAGGTTCCAGGAGTTGGATAAGCTTTCATTTTCCAACGGCTCTCTGGGATTCCCTCCAAACGATACAAGAAGACAGAGAAGCCTGCTTTGTAGCCCACAGTGATCAGGAATAGTGCTCTGCCTGACAGACTGTATGAGAGATGGGTGTGTCAGATGTTCAGTGGCATTAAATCTTGAATTTAAAAGCATTACATAGCAGTATTGCTATATTTCTTAACCAACGTTGGTAGCTTATGCGCAAGTCACCCACATGTAGTGCATGAGATTTTCATCTGCACCTTTCAAATTTAATTGTTCCAGTTTTGTGGATTTCAATGGTTTCTGTTAGGTTTTCTGCAAAAAAATATTAAATATTTTGCTTATTTACTGCTTAGTGAAGCTAATTGCCTCATGTGAGTGGTAAGGTCTGCGCTGATCTCCATACTGCTTGTGGCTCTATTAAATGTTGCAGTCCATTGAAGACTGTCATCCATGTGGCTCAGCACAGATATGGAAATGGAGTAAATTCCTTTCTTGCCAAGTTAGTTGAGTCACAACAGAGCAGCAGCATGGGATTTCCTTTTAAGGAACATGTGCATGTGCCTTTCTCTTATTAGAGGATAAAACCCAGTGTGCAGCCAACAATTTAGTAGCTGGAAAAAGCAGGCAGGCAAGTAAGCACAAGCAATTTGTTTAACTGTAGAACTTCAAAATAAATTTTTGAAATGCAGTCCACTGATGGGAAATGGCTTGGTATAAATGGTATTACAGGAAACCACAAATTTCTGTCACCCTATGACTTTTTTGCTTAGTAAATATTTAGGTATATTAGTACCATGCAGTGAGGAAAAGGGTCAGTAAGTCTGAATTTCTACTCAAAATCAGCTAACAGAATGAATAAAATTAGTAAAACTGCAGCCTGTGGCTGAAGGAGAACCTTCAAGCACTGAAGACACAGCTTGTAGTGTTTGTAAGTGGCTCTGCTGTCAAAAGCCCTAGTGATTGCAATACAAATGCTTCAGGAGTCCATGAATATGCCAGAACTCCATCAAGTGACTGTTTCCTAACCAAGTTTTGCTTGCATGGGTTCTGTTTTGCTTTGTTTTCCTTTTCATCTTTAAAGCAGGGTATCTTCTGTGCTTAACTGGTATCTAAATACAGTAACATGTGAATCTGTCTTAGGTTTGCATGGCCAGGTTTTGGTAGTGGGGGAGCTACTGGCTTCTGTTGGAATGTGTTGGAAGCTTCCTCCATGTCTGGTAGAGCCAGTGTTAGACATGGTCAAGACAGACATGCTGCTGGCTGAGGCTGGGACAATCAGAAATTATGGTAATGCCTTTTGGTAACATATTTAAGAAGGAAAAAAAGTGATTGGGTAGATGTAATTGCAGCCAGAGAAGAGCAGAGTGAGCGTATGTAAGAGGAACAGCTTTACAGACAACCAGGTCAGTGAAGAAGGGGAGGGATGAGGCAGACACTGCAGCTGGGATTCCCCTAAAGCCCATGGTGCTGCCCATGGTGAGGCAGCTGTGCTCCTGCAGCCCACGGAGGACCACATGGATGCAGAGATCCACCTGCAGCCTGTGAAGGAGACCCACACCAAAGCAGGTGGATGCCCAAAAGAGGCTGTGACCCTACAGGGGGGCCTGTGCTGGAGAAGGTCCCCTGCTGGCAGGGATCTGCAGACCCAGGGAGAGAGGAGCCTACACCGGAGCAGGCTTCCTCTTAGGACTTGTGACCCTGTGAGAGCTCACGCTGGAGCAGGCTGTGCCTGATGGATTGCACCTGTGGAAGAGTGCTATCTTCCTGTGAGATGAGGTCACACTGGAGAACTTAATAGGGAGCTGTGAGGCACCCCATGCTGGAGCATGGGAAAGACTTGTCTCCCTGAGCATTGGGAGAAAAAATGTCTGATGAACTGACCATAACCCCCATTCCCCTTCTGCCTGCACCATTGCAGGAGGAAGTACAGCTAGGAAGGAAGAGAAGTGGGAGAAACTGTTTTTAAGATTTGTTTTACTTCTTGTTATCTGATTTTCTTGGTCCTAAATTCAACTAAGGACCAAATTCAGTCTGTTTTGCCTGAAATGGTAATTGGTTTATGGGTCTTACTGACTTTATCTCAAATCATGAGCCTTTCACTATATTTTCTCTTCCATGTCTAGATGCAAAGGAGAGTGTTAGAGTAGCTTTGTTGGATACCTGGTATCCAGCCAGGATCAACCCTCCACTGAATTCAAAAGGTTTTCAGTGCTACTGTTTAACAAATTGTATACAAATTCATAATAAAGGTAAATTAAAGTGCCTTCCTAGGTCTACCTATCAATAGGAAAATAACTTTTGACAAAGAAATTGTCTTTGAAAGTCCCATGGAAATAGGGAAGTCTACTAGATTGAAAACCTCTCAAAATAGATTTTGGATGGCCCAGGTTCTGTTTTTTCTTTTGAAAAATCAAACCAAAATTATCTCAGCCTTTCTTACCTTAGGGAAATATGGCAAACAGCCTGCTTTCCTCATATTCACAAACTAGTATTTCTCTATTCATTCTTGGAGTTTCCAGATATTTAAAGGGACTCAGAAATTGACCAGAAGTACTCTAATGCATAATTATAGGTTTCCAGCCCAGTTCACCTTCTTCAGGACTTCTATATGCACAGTGTTCATGACTGTATAATGACCTGGCATCAATTTGTGGAAAGTAAGATTGTTCTTTGAGTAGTGTTTTCACATGTGTATTTATAAGAATTTTTTTCTTATATCTCAAGACATGAATGGAGATTTAGATAAGAACGTTTGTTATGGATTTTTAAAACTGGTATTTCTAGAAGTTAATAATGTATTGTTTAATAATGTCTGATTTTAAATGCAATGGACTGCAGCTCCGCCCATATTCTTTTACCATGCATTATTATGGAAAGTCAACCTTCCTGAGCTTGTTTGGCAGCAGTTATCTATCTGTGAAAGCCAGGAAGCTTCAGAAGTTAATGTTTATGTAAATTCATTTCCATCAGTAGTGTTTCATCCTGTTGGGTTTGGTGTTTTTCTTTGCGTTATTGAACTGTTGTGTAATTTCATCTGCTTTAGTGTAGGAGGATGTGAGTGTGATACAGCTAGAAATTAAAAGGACAAAAGACAACACAATGGGGTAACAAAAATCCTGTTGTGGTCAACTGTTGAAGTTTTTCAATTTCCTCACTCGAGACCTCAACCTTTATGATATTTTTCATTCTTTCTTTTTTTCATTTTGAAATACATTTAAGATACAATTACTAAGATACTTGGATGCAACACAGAAATCAATGTCATGAAAGTGAACCAAGTGTGTCTTGCACATTTTCCTAACTGCCTTCTGTTAGGAATCACATCAATCACCAGAGACCTTAATGAGGGTTCTTGAGCTAGGAGAAGACTTCAGGGAGAAATCTTCAGGGGGACTTTATGGCAGCCTTCCAGTTTTAGCAACCATCTGAAAAGGAGTTACAAGAAGACCAGAGAGAGACTTTTTACATAGGCATGTAGTAACAGGACAAAATGGCTTTAAACTGAAAAAAGTGGGTTTAGATTAGATATTAAGAAGAAATTCTTTATTGTGAGAACACTGAGGTGCTGGAACAGATTTTGGTTTACTAAAAAAATATGGATACCAATATCCAACTCTCTAACAGTTTAAAGTTAGAAAGTGTATGTTTATTGTGACCCCGGGCAGCTGTGCGAGATGGCTCCCAAATACACACTGTAATTTACAGGTGATTACAGAGTCCTTTTATCTATCGAATATCCAAAATACAAATGCATATTCATAACTTTGGTACATCCCATTTCCTGCTTTGTATGGTAATTAATTCAAAAGCTATTAAGCATGCGTAGTTTGTTCCTCGAAATGGGTTGGTGGTCCCTTTCATGGGGTCCCAAAATGAGGAAGTAAATGAAGTCTTTCTCGTTCTGACCTTTCTACTTTTTCAATCCAAATATTACAAATGAACCTTTGGTAGAACTCCTACTCCCCGTCTTCAATTGGTTTCAGAACAGAGGAGGCCTACAATTGTCCTATACTCCTAAAAGCTATTTATTGGTTTATATATTCTTCATTATAAACCCAGCTAAACAAACATTGTGTTGACAAGCAATCAATTATTAGTTAAGTACTAACTCTAAACTTCATCAAAGCCTACCCATTTATTTTAATTAACTCCAATAAAGCTTGTTTCTGACTAAAATCTTAGCTCCTCTAAAATCTCTAAATTCATTAAAATTTATGTCTCAGTTTCCCAGAGAAACTGCAAATGATCCATCCCTGGAAGGGTTCAAGATCAAATTGGATGTGACTCTGAGCAACTTGATATAGTGACAGATGTCCCTACCTATGACAGGGGCATTTTAATGTCTCTTCAAACCCAAACCATTTTATGATTCTGTAAGAGCAAGAAACTTTGATATACAGACAAAAATATACAAACAAGAAACTTTTATGAAGTGATTCTAGAAGTCCCTAAACTGTTTGCAGTAAACTCAAAGTAAAAAATTTGTTTGTAGTTAATTTTTCCATATGGTATTCTCTTTTTAATATTTCACAATGACATAAAGACACTGAATTTCACTTTTGTTTCTACTCAGTTTTACTTCTGATTGATAGTACATAGTAGCAGCAAGTTGTGTTTTGATTCACAGTTCTGGAAAAGGATGAGCAGAGCATAAAATCAGAAACCTGTTCCAGTCAGAAATACAATTATAAAAATATGCAGTCTGCTGATTCTTCAAATGTGTCAAGTAATTGTTGCTCAAATGAAAATAGATATGAGACCCATTGCTTTATCAATATTTCTGAAAAAGTTACTTCAGGAAAAAGCTAGATATCAGTGTTGGTATCAAATATGCACACTAGCAAAACTGTAATACTATAATATTTTATATTAAATATAAATTATTAGGTATCTTTAAATAGCTGTTTGCTTTTGAATCTTTTGACCAATTTTAGTTAAAACTATCAAGAGTATAAGATTTTCACAAAGAAGTAAATTCCTAGTCTGAATTCAAAAAGGTATAGACCTCTGCAATCCGGCTAAGAGGCAATTCTAAGAGAGAGGTCTATCCCACATGCCACCACTTTGGTAAATACAGCTTTCATAAATTAACTGTGGGATCAAATTCTACATAATTTAACCACCGACGAGGCAACCACTATTGCTTTGTATTTGCATTGGTACAAACAACATCAAACCCATGTCAAATTGCTTTTTTCTTCTCCTTCTCCCTTATTTTCGAATTCCAGTTAGATCAGTTAAAGATCTTTCTTTGTAATTAAAACAATAAATCAAATTCAACTCTTGAATTTCCTATACTAAAAGAAGCACCCAGCAACTACTAAATTTGAAAATATTGATATCTCGTTCCACTCTTTATAGCGTAATGGAAATAAACTACATATTGGAGCTCTCTGGGACAGCATTTCAGGATCTAGAAATAGCTTCTACTAACTCCTTTTCTTAGAGGAGGAAGATTTTTAGATAAGCAATTCCAGTAAGTATTCCCTGATACTGAGGCATACACACAAAATAAAGCAAAAAAGCTCTCCCTGGGGCAAAGAATACATATTCACTTGCCATTAAGCTTCCTCAAAGCTTAGGTTATAAAAGATATTGTCAAGGTTGCTGTACCTCAGGCAGAAACAGGAGTTAACTTGATCCTTCCAGGGAGTAGCTTCAGAGTGTGTCATTCCCAAGATACCTTTCACGTGAAGGACCAAAACAATTAGATGTATTTATCTAATTGCTTCAAAGAGCAGAACTAGTTCTCATCTACAGAAATGAAGGAAAGCTAGTTGTCACGGCTTTCCATCAATGCTGAGCAATGTTGTATCTGGCATTCCCAGGACCAGAGAAACTGCAAGAGTACCCTGCACCCTGGCACTGCCTTCAACGCAGCTAGACCTGAGGAGGAAACCCAGTTCTCTGAGATGAGTCACAGGGTGCCCAGCTCTCATGGTTTTGAATGTCTTGTATTCTGCTTCCTCTGCTGCTACAGAATTGAGTCAGCCATAGACAGAAAGCCCAGAGCTACAAAAAAACCCAGACAGATATTTTTGGTTACCAGAAATTGTGACAACAGGAGCCAGTTTGTGCTTAAGAGATGTTGCAGCAGGCAACATAAATAAATATCCTACTGACCTATGGAGAGATTACCACTCAGTAAATGGCAGAGGAAGCAAATTGAAAAGATTTCAAAGGGAACAGCTTTTACTTGGAATGGCCACTGTTCTGCTTACCCTCAAAAGTGAAACTAACAAGACCCACAGAGAGCTATTTGAGTTTAATATTTGGCTAGCAGCTGCAGTAACACCAGAAGAAGTGGATTGTCATGAGAGTGGTTGGTGAGATAGAACTACTGAACTACTATGGTTAGCGTCTGTGTTTCTTGATTTTTTTTAATATGAGCTAGCGCTGCAAAAATATGCTGGCAAGGGTTTGGAATTTTTTTTTTTTTTACTCCCCAGAAAAAGCTAGTGGGCAAAAGAACAATATTTAAAAATAGCTTTAAACATTTTAACATTTTTAAACTCATAATAGCTTTAAATAGATAATTGAAACAGTAGCACAGTTACATTCGTTTCTTCAATTGTGTGCTTCTATATCTTTGTGACTTTTATTCCCCACACTGCTTCATTGAAAGGCAAAAAAGCTAAAAAAGTAGTATCTAATCCTCAAATCTCCTTTTTTTGACCCTGTCTTTGTGCTGGAGATAGTCTTTGCAGAAGCAATGGTTGACAGCTTATATGATGAAATGCAGTAAGGGTTTTCTCCAGTGGAAAGTTAACGACAGAAACTCCCACAGTATTGATAAGCAAACACAACATTAGTTTGGCTTCCTCAGCAGAAGGTCCTAAAATAATAAAGTATTTTAATTTCAAAAGACTGGAGCTTTATATCAAGATTTTATCTTGTAAAATTCAGAGACTTAGGACTTTATAAGAAAGCGCTCATTGTCCATTTTGTAGCATAATATTCCACCAGTTTTAAAGCAGTCCGTACATGTTAGTGCCAGTCAGCAAGAAACTTTGATTTTGAGTGTTAAGCTTAAGTTCCTTCCTTGCTCTACTTTTTTCCAAAACTCAGAGGATTCAGTCAGAGGACTATTACTTTTCAAGATGGCAAGCTTTCAAGGAGACCTCTGAGATGGAAAGAGGAGGAAAATGTTTTGTTTCTACAGCAGGAACTACTAGGGAAGATTTAGTTAGAAGAAATCCAATCTGTCTCTTTACTCTTCTATTTCAGAAATCCAAGATGAAAATCCCTGTAGTGAGACAGATCAGTGACCAGTGGAAAAAAGAGAGGAAGCTGTCTGGGTAAGTGGCCAGGGACTGCCTGTAGAGGATTATGTGTGCATACAGGGAACAGAGAACTGAAATGATGTAGCAACTCAGAGCCCCACTGCGGCATAGTGGGGATTGTTCTTACAGCTTGTACAATACAGCAAAGACCATGGATCTAACAGGATTGAGAAGAGATCAGTGGAGAAAGGGATATATCACAATTGAAAGATTTCTCTTGTAAAACTGGTAGAATTTAGTCTTTAGAGGTAAACAAAATAAACCAAACAAATTCTGTGAAAAAAGCAAAAGCAAGAACATAAACTTCACCAAAACAACAAACAAACACACAAACCCCACCACCCTCAAACAAACATAAAAAAAGAACAGAAATAAAATAGGGAGATTCAGGCTTGTAGAGCCAAAGAAGCTTACAGCCATCATAAAGTGAGGCAAATGTTTGCAGAGACCTGAGGATTGGTGAATCTTGATATTTTCTAGTCCAGCTCCCTCCCTGTGGGATAAAAATGAATCCCTTCATTCTTCTCTACTGCTGGCACAAAAGAAGTTCTCCAAAGCACAGACTTTGGAACAGAGGATAAAAATATGTGAAGCCAAGAATTACTTTACATGTAATGCAAACAATGTACCTTTTTATATTTATATGCCTATGACTTGAAAATAACAATTCAAATTGTATATTAATTAATAGCATTGCTCCTGTCTGGAGAAGACATAGGCAGAGGAAATCAGTGAGAGACTTCCCTGAAATCACACTGAAATGTGTGAAAAGAGAAGTTTCAGACAAGTTCTTTCATAGCAGCTCTTTCTTTGAAAGTGATTCAGTGAAGAAAATGCCATGAGCATAAATATGATTAAGTTTTCACTCCATGTGTCAGTCAGGCAAGTGACAATTTTGGTAATTTCTTGTATTTTCCTTACAATGTCTCAATAGCTATTCAACAATTTCTGACAAAAAATTGCTCTTTTCTATGCAAACTTGTGAGACTGAGAAGGGAAAAGAAGGCTAATAGAATTCTGCAATATCCTTCTCCTTGGCTGTTAGTTATGCTCTCTCTTTGCTTCTTACTGTAAATTTCAAGTTTTAAAAAAATCTGCTAGCAATGCTTATTTAACTCTGCAAACTGAAACAGATGTTCATTCTTTATTTGAACTTTAAACTAAAATGAAGGATACCTTTTTAGGCAGCAGCCACACCCAGCCTCTGGTGGTGCAGCTTTAGACTAGTCCCCCTCACCCTCTTGTTGAGTAAGAATCTGTTAAGAAGCCTGTGCCTTGTCTAATAGTCTGCTCTTCTAAGATGCTCAGAAAAAGCCACATCTTTCAGAACAGCTCCTCACTTTGAATTCATACATCATTGCATAGAAAAATCTAGAGCAAGATCTTGACACTGTTTCGAGACAAAACTTGTTGCTGACATCTACAGTGAAGGATGAAGAAATAGCACTTTTGCTAACAACCTGACAAACACATTCCAAAAGAAACAGAAATATCTTTTCCTAGTCTGTCTTATTTAGCCCTTACTCACTGTGGATGTGTCCTTTGAAAATATATTATGTAGATTACCTATGTCTCAAAAATCAAGTGAAAATAGTAGATAATAAACTTGTGGCATGAATTATTAAGTAGATTTTTACAATCAATGCTCAGAAACATTCTGCAACAGAAATTCTTTCCTAGACACATTCTGAATGTTTAGATATATTTCTAAATACAAATACTTTTACGAATCTCCCAGGAAGCCATACTGCTTCAGGTATCTTCTGAAAGCTGGCACACAAACAAAACAGTAAGGCTGTGGTTTTCTTCTCTTTTTTCCCCACTTTCATAATGTTAAAAAAAAAAAGAGTAAATAATCAAAATTCATGCATATTTTGATCTAGATGCATCTTGCAAATCTTTAGTGCATTATACAGAAACAAAACTTATTACCAGACACACAAAGAAAATTGTCTTGATGTGCTGAGGGTTGATGATTCAGAACCATAGTCTTAACTTATGAAATACATCTGCATTCATCAAAGTTAAGAAAATATACCTAGATTTATGCAAAATTTGCTAAAGCGGTTTTTTTCTTATCCTTGGAGACAGTTTAGGGTTGAAAAAAGATTAAATTAATTTTCAAGGAGCAAGGTGGCAGCAGGTTAAAAATGCAGTGGGAAGTAGTAAGGCATTTGTTCTGAAGCATGTAACTTCTGAGGCATCCTGCAAAAATAAGTGCCCTCCTGAGCCTGTTGCGTTTTGTAAAATGGGATGTGTCATTGACATGTAGTGATGATCACTGGAATCAAGCCCTTAATCCTACTAGTTTATCCACAGTTAAGCACCAGACGCCTTACATGGATCAGTCTCCGCAAGGCCCTACAGATTTTCACCATGGGATCACTGCTGAAGGAGTACTGATGTCTGCTGAGGCTGCCGGGGGAAGCATGGCCAAACTGGTACTGAGAAGAGGGAATGACAATGTGGCAAACATACGGTATGAGGGCAAATATGCAAAGACAGAGCCTACCTCTGTGTGCTCAGTTGTGCAGAGCAGTTGCTGCTTCAATTTCCGTGGGCCACTGCTCACTGCTCACCCTCATGTAAAGAATTTATTTTGGCCTTTGTTTTCTTGATCAAAACCATCTTAAACCAGGTTTCTTCTGTGGGTCTCCTTATTGCTATATACACAGAGTATTTCTGTATTCTCTAATACACAGGGAAAACAGCTCTGGGCACTCAAGAAGTGTATATGCATAATCTTACTATTCCAGGAAAGAGATTAGTACTAACACCTGACATCTATTGCTACAGATTTACTACAAATCATCCTAATAGTTCTGTCTTGTAACAATGTCACAACTCAATTTATATCTAGTCCAAGTACTATTTGGACATTGTGATGCTGTGACACAGTGCATGACTCGCTTCTGTTAACTCATCCAATGCTGTCACCATACAGTTCAGCCCACACACTCTCTTCTCTGCAGGACTTTCTGTCTTTTTACTTCTCTCACTGACAACAGGTTATAGGTGTTTTTCAGAGCTTGTCAGTGTTCCTCAGAGGCAATAGGCACAAGGAAGAGACTATAGTCCCCACTGTGAATGCTCTTTCAGGATACAGCTTACCAACACCTAAGCAGTAACTTCAAAAGATGCTCCTTCCACATATTTATTTTGTTTTAGAGTTGCCATGACACAGTTGTGTGTCTCATTTGGTATCCCCTGGAAGCTGGATTAAATAGAAGTAGACATACATCAGACACACAAAATAAAAGCATGGGGATGGCCATACAATATTAAAAAAAAAAAGAAAAGAAAAAAAGGGAAATTAACTCATAGACAAAATTATGCATCCTGAAAATTGGTTTCTTTTCTTGTTTCTCTTTTTTTGCCTCTGGTTTCTCAAGAGTATGATTGAGAAACAGGGAAGTGAATGTCAGAATTTGCAAGCAGAGAATTATGCCTCTGTGGATTGAAACAAAATCCTCATCACCCATGGGGAAGAAGAGAGAAAGTATATATGCTCTGGCAGTAACAAAACACCATTTTGAAAACATTACCCAAGACAGCCATGTACTTACTGTTTTGGCCCAGCTAACTTACCTACTGTGTGCTTCCCTAGACAGTTATTGCACTGGCTTCTAGCCACATGCCTTTGATAAAGAGCACTTGGAATGAAACAACTTTGCTTCCAATATAATCTTTTCTACTCCAGAAGCTGTCCTACAGAAACTTGCTATAGCAAGTTAGCATGGATTTTCTGACCTAACCACAGAAGGAGCAGTCAAACTACAATCATAACATCATAGAAGAAAGCTTGACAACAGGTATTACAAAATTGGCAGGAGATGCAAGGTAAAGGCGTATTTTACAAATGCTTTACATCACCATTGTGACTGCAAGTCTCGTGGGACTGCACCTGCAGTGGTGCATTCAGCTCTGGGGACCCCAAAATAAGATCTGGACCTCTTGGAGCAAGTCCAGAGGAGGCCCACAGTAAAGATCTGAGGGTTTGAGCACCTCTTCTCCTCATGAGGACAGGCTGAGAGAGTTGGGTTTGTTGGCTGGAGGAGATTCTGTGGAGACCTTATAGCACCTTTAATTAAGTACCTAATGGAACCTAAAGGAAGACCGGAAAGGAACTTTTAAAAAGGGCATGTAGTGACAAAACAAGTGGTGATGGCTTTAAGCTAAAGAAGGTATGTTTAGACTATTAGAAGAAATTCCTTACTGTGAGGGTAGCGAGCTGCTGTAACAGGTTGCCCAGTGAAGCTGTGGATGCCCAACCCCTGGAAGTGTTCAAGGCCAGACTGAATGGGTCTTTGAGCAACCTGGTTGGGGCGATGGTGGAACTAGGTGATCTGTAAGGTCTCTTCCAACTGAAACCATTTTGATTCTATTATCAGAGCTGTTCACCCACAGGGATTAACTAAATTACTGATGGATTGCTCAGAGTACAGGATTATTCATGTACAGCTAATCACTTCAGATTTAAGTTACCTGAGTATTACTCTGCTATGGACAGACTGAGATGAAAGATGTGTCTCCTAGTAACTGACATCTTCACCATAAAGTCTGTGGCTACCAACACTATGAATTTTTTTCACCAAAAATTAATTTCCTCTATCCAGCTCTAAAATTAACTATCTTACTGCTTGTGTGATCAGACCACCAAACCAGATGTCAGTTGCTGTTTTGCCGATAAAAATAGCATTTATCTGCAGGATTTCCTTCAAGTAAGTACTTTTCCCACATCATAAAGGCCATATAATTTTAAGAAAGTTCTTACCTAAACTCCTCTGGAATTATTAACATTTCTCCAAAGAGTGACTGTTCTGGAAAAACTTATCAGTTTCATGTACCATTCTTTTTCTCTCTGAGGCAACAAGCAAATTCACAGGATTTGAATTGCTGCAGCAAGTCTTGTGCTGTAGAGCAATGCAATTTGCAGCAGGGCTAAGGCTTACCAGACCAATTTTAACACTGAGGTCAAGTACAGGTAATTGTGTACCACAATATCTGCTGCTCGGGCAACTTATTGCTATCTCTATGCCTGGTGCAACTGGAACATTTGGAAGAACTCGCAGCTTTATAGTTCAGCTTAAAAAGAATAAAGCTTTTAATGTCTGAAATTGTGACAATATATGGTAATTTTTATTTTAGCAAATTTTGGAAATTGGAGCTGTGGCACAAACTTGAATCTTTAATTAATGTACACTTTATATTTTTATTCAAGTAGCTTTTCATTTTAGTTTGTACATTTCACCTTTTGGATCAGTGGTGCCTTTTATTTTGGGTAATTTCAATTTATGAAATTTCTAGGTTTTTCATTACATAGCAACAGAGGGGAGCAAGGTAAATTCTTTCACGCCTCTATTCCTTTTCTAACTTGAAATGTAAAAAATATAGTCAAGTTATTGTATTTCACATCCTATTGTTTTATTTAGAATTTCCTTAGCTGCAAGTCAAATTTTGGAAAGCTAATAAATTACAGGAATGGCTTCACCGTTTCCCTTCCTCCCTCTCTGGCAACTCCTAAAGTTGTTTTTCTGATGTATCAGTTCAAGATAACCATTTATGTTATAAAGGGCTTAGGAAAGACTTCCAAGCTTTTTTCTCACCCCCCCAATTATTGTCTGTTTTGCTTCAAAGGGAAATAAAATCTTATTTAAAAAAAAAAAACACTTTATTTTTTCAAATAATGTCTGGCAGATTGCAATAAGAACAAAGTACAGTAAAAAAATTACACGGTCTGCAAAAGTTAACAAGACAGCAATCAAATAACAAACCTCTGTCCAAGTCCTTTTTAGGTCCAATATATATTCTTCATACTACAGAGGTAATGCCCACTTTACCTTAGTGGGATCAGATAAAGTTTGTGAAACCATTTTAACACTGGTTTAGTCACTGGTATCTGCTCTCTTTATATAGCAGCTTTTGACACAGTTTTACATTCCTCCAGAAACATAAGGGATAGTCTGAAGTCAAATATAAATTTCTTCCCTTGTGTCAGGAGTTCAGCATTAACTTCCACAGGTTTGCCTGGAATCTACCAGAGGCCTTTCAAGGGTAAATATATACAACCTGGTAGAAACTTTTTTGCATCTGTCAATCCATCCCATACAGCATTACTGGCACTTTAAAAAGGGAGCAGATGCAGAAAACTTAAAACTTATGACAGTGGAACTTAATATAATTTTCATTCTCAAAGCCTACAGCTATTTTTCCTACTTCTAATAACTAATTGTGAGCCACATGTATAGCATGCCAAACAAACCTAAAAAAAAAGTACGTGATAAGTCAAAAGCTGCCATGGAGGTTTCTCCTCCCATGCCCATCTTTGCAAAAGAGGCTAAAATAAGTCAGTATAGGCTGTGATCTCTTCTACAGTATTTTAACATTAGGGAAAATAAAAGACAGATGTTTTAATCTTCCTTTGAAACTGCAACCCTGAGATGAGCTCAGCTGGTTAAAGCATAGTGCTAATAATGCCAAGGTCACGGGTTTCATCCCTGTATAGGCCATTCACTTAAGAGTTGGGCTCAGTAATCCTTCTGGGTCCTTTCCAACTCAGACTATTTTGTGATCTGTGAATTTAGTAAATATAAACAGGAGTGGAGCAGTTGACAAATTCTACACACACACAATGTATAAACAAAGAATTGCTGTCATACCTTTAATTTTCATGCCAATATTACCTCTGCAATTACCTCAATAATCTAATATTTCCGTTGCGATCATTTGTTTCGCAATGCAAAGCCTGTTTTTGTTTATCCTCTCTAACTAAACCTTTCAGAAAAAGCTACGAGTGAAAGCAGTAAATACATAAAACCAGAGCACTCACCTCATTAAGGACTGAGAGTACAGTGACATGAGGCACTTGTGTCCCATTCAGTGGAATACAGTGCAGAGTCCCAAGTCAGTTGAGACTCCAGAGAGCCACTCCAAGCAGCACAGAATACTGGCATTGCATTTATAAATAGCACAGATCTAAACAGTCTGAAGTCAGCTTTATTGTTTACATGCAGTGAGCTTGGGTAACCCCGCAGTGGAATCATCACAGGTCTCCCTGTGCCCGAGTAAGTACAGAGACAGGTAGGGTTTATTAGATCTTTGCAGCGTTTTCTGTCTTTCACAGAGTCTGTAGATGTTTTTTATCTTATAGTTTTACTGAGGTTGCAAAATCCAATGCCAACACAGGTCATTAAGACTTTCTCCCCGCCCATGTGCTCTTCCTCAGCGGTCTTTGTTTCAATTTTAAACATGATCTGGAAGAAGCTTCTGAGGTGTCGCAGAAACTCAATTCTGAATGAGAGAAAACAATACTATTTAAGAAACAAAACAGAAAGTCCGATAGCATTATGTACTAACACAGATTCCAGCAATGAGCATGGTGAATTAAATAAGTAAATATTGCTTAGTACAGAGAAACAGGGCTACATGCTCCAAACACTGTTCTCACTTGTATTGTAGAAGTAGCTAGTGACCTCTCCTGAAACCTCTGCACTCTCTGTAGAAGCAGAGAGAGGAATGGCTGGTAATACAGCAAGACAAAATGGTGAAGGAAGAAGTAAGAAAGGAGAGAAATATAGCTAGGCAAGTTATTTATCCCTGATCCTGACTCTTCATCAGGGCCGTATGAACCCCATACCAACTTGTGATTCTCCTTTCTCCTGCTCAATGTTTAAAGCAGAAATAAAGCATAAACAGGCATGGCCAAAAGATTGGGTGCATACTTTAGGAGAGATCCCAAAGCATGTGTTTGATTTCTGACCGATCACTGACTTCTCCACTTCTCAGTTAAATGTTTCATTAGGATTACATTCAGACTCAGAATTCTTCCCGTTTTCACATTTTCAGGGAAAAAAAAAAATCCCTTCATCATTTCAGTCAGAAAGGCAACAAGAAACTGAACAATCACACTGATCCTAAACAAAACACTGACTGGAGAGTGAGTAACACGAAAAGCTATAAAAAAACCAAAAAACCAATAAACATCCAAGAAAACATTTTTACTGGCTTCTCCGAAAGAGGGAACATGCAATTCCACCAAAAGACTACAAAAGAAAATTTGTAATTGCTTCTGACAGAAATTTGGACCCTTCCAGTCATGGTCACAAGCAAGTTTGCATTGAAATCTTGAACAAAGATTTAATCTCCTCCAGCAACTGGTATGTACCTTTCTTAGTTGAAAGAAATGGAATGTGGGCATCCCGCTCACACATTGGCTTGTCTGCTCTACATGCTGAAAGCATAATTGCAAGCTAATCACACATACATCATTACAACAAATCAAGAGTAAGTATACACAAAATGGGAAGAAGGAGAACAAAAGCCTAAGCTTGTCCCCAGTGTGGGATCATGAGGCCTCTGAAAGCCTCTTGGCAGCTCCTATTCATAGCAATTGTGAAGGAGTACAAGGAAAATTGCAGGAGCAAAATTGCTTTATACACTTCAGCTGGGCATGCTGCTGTTCCTGCACTCAGATATATGCATTGGAGAGGAGGAAAATGGCAGGAGCTGGAAAAAGAGAGGCTGTGTCACCTATACTGTGTGTGCTTGGGATGATCTTACTTACCTCTGGGGCAATCTGCTAAATACCTCTGCAGGGTGAATGTGGGAACATTGCTCCCAATGTTAGGTATCCTTTCTCCTGCACCTTCCCGGACTGATGACTTGCCTCAGCACAGACACCAGCTTTCTCATCTCTCAAATGAACTAACAGTTGAAAGGAAGAACTGAAAAGCACCTTTTCTTCCGCACCTCCCCAGCTGCAAGGTTTCTGGCTGCAGCTATAGTAGGCAAATGGCCATATGCTGGCACAAATGCTTCAGTAAAGCTGACAGACAACAAGCTCTGTATCTGCCTTCTCCTTAGCTGGGTCCTTTCACAGGCTCTGGCAGTGTGACAAGAAAGCAGCCAAGCCCAAAACAGGAGAAGTGGCATGCTGTACTGCAAGGAGGCACAGAATAAACTGTAAAAATTACAGAGGCCATGTGGAGCCAGAGACTCAGGGAAAAATCCTAAAAGGTGATAAGGAAACTGCAACATGTTGGTGGGATCAGCTCAGCCCATACCTCTCTTTGCATAGCTGGGCTACCCTGCATGTCTGCCTCTCTTCCCTTTTGAATAAAGGCAGAATGAGAAAAATATCAGCCCCTATGTACATGGGAAAGGCTCTCTGGGGCGTGAGCAAGGGGAAGGCTGCCTGGGGACACCAGGGGAGAACACAGAAGCAGCAAAAGGCCAGCTTTGTCATGTAACAGTAGAAGCACAAGTGGTACAAGCCCAGAAAATAGAAGAGAAGGAGGCAGGAAAATAGGGGTTCATGACAGAAAGCAGGTTTGCATTAGCTCTGAGGTTGGTCTGGGTCACGGGTGGGCACCTCAAATAATAGCATAGGGTGTGCCAACCACACAGGCACAGGCTGGAGGACTGAGGGAGGGGGTGAAGGTACAAAGAAGGTTTATTTGGCTGAAAATTTACACTCTGTGTTCAGGCAAGAACAAGGCAGCAGCTGAACAGAGCTGCTCCTTAGGACAGCTGCGTGAGCCACACTGGAGGCCTTGCAGCCAAAACCAACAAGAGTAAAAGGCCTGTTTATCTAAGTGCTGTCTTTTCTCCAAAGCTTGCTAAGAATTACTAAGAAGCACACAGGAACTTCACATATTGGGCAAAGCAACCAACTAACAGACCAGTGTGAGAGAAGCTGTGCACCAGCAGTGCATTCTTGGTCCAGTTGCACTGGGGCTCTGCCTGCCAGCAGTGGCAGCCCCAGCACTGCTCTCCGGAGTCCTGCCACAGACCTTCCCAGGAGACAGACTGAGGAGCTGGGGGTGGGCATCCCCACTCAGGGGAGCAACTGCAAGTGTCAGCTTGGCTGGGCAGAGGCACCCTAACCCCACCTCTTAAAGCCCCTAAACCCTTGCAAAGCCATGGATTGGGGCACTCAGGCTTTTGGGGCACAACAGGCTTTCCTGTTGCTGCCCTTCACATACCCCTGGCTCATGCTGCTCCACCTGCATGCAGACAGGTCTGTCCTGCCAGACTGACCTCTGTGATTTAGTGGGATGGCCAGCACCCTGCATTTCATTTTAAGCTCAGCTTGACAGAAAGGCACTTACTTCTGTGAAATACAGATATTAGGAAAGGGGTACTGCAGAGCAGCTGCTGGCTGTGCAGACTGTTAGCTGCATTGCCACTCAGGACAGCCCTGCTCATGGTCTTGCCTGCATTTCCACTCCCCATTGTTAGTTGAGGCAATGGATGTCTCCTGTAAAAAGAAGTTGTTTCCTCATTCTAAAGGACACTTTCCAAAGCATTTTGTCCCCATGTGATGCTCTCAGCAGCCAGCTGAACTGTCACATTCATGGACAGGGAAGCCAACAACATAGCTTTTAAATAAGTTCAGATTCTATAGGGTGAAAGTATTAAACATAGATGTCACAGCTCTGAAAGAAAAGAAGGGACAAGGACATGGAACATGACAATACTGCAATTTACTTCATAAGCTTCTGTATCCAATGAGTTGCTTGGGAGCCAAATTTACCAGTCCTTTATAAACAGCCCTAGTAGAGGGCATAAAAAGCCCTAGTTGTTGAATGCATAAAAAGCTGCATTCTATCTGAACAGATCCTCATAGGACTGATGAGTCACAGATTCTCACAGAATCATAGATTTTACAATGTGCTGCTTCAGTATATGTACTCCTGACCTTTATCCCTGCTGCATACACCTAGCTTGGAAGAAGTGACAACCCAAAAACTTGAACTCAGCCTGATTACAAAACAAACTAGGGCATTTGCTTGGTTTTCACAGAACAAAAAATGGGTAAAAGATTAAAAAATACTCACAACGACAAGTGATTGGATTGTCTCATACGCTTAACTGTGCAGTTCAAACACTAGTATCTACTCTTTTGAAGCCTTCCACATGAATACTTACTTCATAGGGGATTACTTCCCCTTTGTGCAATGGGACACTTCCCTGTCTTCCCCTCAAAATCTGATGAATGTTGTTTCCAAGGTATCAGGAGTTGAGAAGAGCAGTTAGGTAATTTTTAGCTCTCATGTGATGGCACCACCATTCTTCAGTTATCACAGTACTGTACCTTTCACGTATACAGCACCGGTACCATGATAACCGAAAAAGGACAGTTCATACTCTTATTTTTTGATGCCATGGCCAGATAAACAAACCTCCCTTCATTTGACTAAAGAATAACTGCTCAGTCTCTACAAATAACTGTGATCTAATAAATCCCTTGCAAGTCTGAAAAACTAAGTTTTTGATAAATTGTTTTGATAAATTGTTTTGATAAATTTGTTTTGATAAATTTTTTTTTTGATAACTTGTTTCCCTAACCAGTTTCTCCTAGAACTCAATTAGGCCACTGCTGTGAAAGATAATAAAAGGTGTTTTTATAAATACATTAAAAACTAGAGGAAGGCCATGGAAAACCTCCATGCTTCACTGGATGTGGAAGGGAACATTGTCACCAAGGAAGAGGAAAAGGCTGAGGTCCTCAATGCCTTCTTTGCCTCAGTCTTTAACAGTAAGACTCATCCTCAGGGCAACCAGCCCTCTAGCTGGGGTACAGAGAGCAGAATAGATTTTCTGTAATACATGATGAAGTACTGAGCCACTTAGACACTCAGAATTCTATGGGATTGGATGGAATTCATTCAAAGGTACTGAGGGAGCTGGCAGAAGCACTCACCAAGAAAATCTCCATCATGTAGCATCAGTCCTGGCTAACTGAGCAGGTCCCAGAGGACTGGAAGTTAGTCAGTGCGATGCTCATACCAGCAGGGTCAGAAGGAGGACCCAGGGAACTACAGTAACAGCCCATGGCTCGGATGGGTACCCTCTTCACGAGGTAAAAAACCATTTGTATGGCTGGGCCCAGAGATTGGTGGTGCATGGAGGTACATCCAGCTGGTGGCCTGTGACCAGTGGTGCTCCCCAGGGCTCAGCACTAGAGCCAGTTCTGTTTACCATCCTCATCAGTGATGTGGATGAGGGGACTGAGTGACCCTCAGTCAGTTTGCAGATGACACCAAGCTGGTAGGGAGTGCTGGAGGGCAGGAGGGCTCTGCAGAGGGATCTGGACAGGCTGGATCATGGACCAAGGCCAGTGGTGTGAGGTCCAACAAGTCCCAGTGCTGGGTCCTGCCCTTGGGTCACAGCAACCCCAGGCAGTGCCACAGGCTGGGGCAGAGTGGCTGCAAAGCTGCCCACAGGAAAAGGAGCTGGGGGTGCTGGTGACAGCAGCTGAACATGAGCCAGCAGTGCCCAGGTGGCCAAGAAGGCCAATGGCATCCTGGCCTGTACCAGCAACAGTGTGGCCAGCAGGAGCAGGGCAGGGATTGTCCCCCTGTACTCAGCACTGGTGAGTCCACACCTTGAATCGTGTGCTCAGTTCTGGGCCCCTTGTTCCAAGACAGATGTGGAGGTGCTGGAGCATGTCCAGAGAAGGGCAAGAAAGCTGGTGAAGGAGCACAAGTCCTGTGAGGAACACCTGAGGGAGCTTGGGGTGTTTAGCCCGGAGAAAAGGGGAGACCTTATTCTCTCTACAACTGCCTGAAAGGAGGCTGTAGACAGGTGAGGATTTGGTCTCTTCTCCCAGGCAACAAGTGACAGGATTAGAAGAAATGGCCTCAAGCTGCACCAGTGTAGGTTCAGGTTAGACATCAGGAAGTTTTTTCACTTCAAGGGCTATTAAGAATTGAAATGGGCCACCCATGGTGGTGGTAGAGTCACAATCTGTGGAAGTGTTAAAGAAACAACCAGATCTAGTACTACGGTCTAGTTGAGAAATAGTGTTCAATCAAAGCTGGACTTGATCTTAGACGTCTTTTCCAACCCTGATGATTCTGTGATTCTGTAACCTGTGTTTACAACTAGCAATATAAGAAAATAATTTCTTTTCTATCCCCTGAACAACTACCAGCTACAGACAAAGCTTTAGTAAAAACTGAGACTGAAGGACCAGACAGGATTCTGCTGCCGAATAAAACCTTAAAATAGCACATAGCTCCATGAATTGAAGTCTTAACCTGTTTCATAGGAAGAATCCCAGCTTTACAGCTTGGCTAGCCATTTGAAATATGACATTTAATGACACAGCTAGAGAGAGATCACCAGGGAAAACATAGTAGTGTACACTAGGCAACAAAAAGCCAACTGATGTACACATACATTCCACGTCAAGAACCATCAATAAACCCTGTCTCTGCAATTCTCAGAAACAGGAATAATATAGAACAGTAAGGGACTCATCTAACATGTAGAAACAAACCCTAGGCAACTTCCACCACTTGTCTCATTTGAAGTCAGGTACAAGTTGTTCTATTTGTTACCATAGGCAAAGTCTCCCATATATAAAAATAGCTGTGCAATAAAACTAGTGAATTAAAACAAGACTGTGTAATTGAACTGAAAAAACAACTTACGTGTAGGGAGACAGAGGTCCCAACAGGACTTTGGAAACATCCCGCTGTCCAAGGGTCATAAGGAGCAGAGCAAGGCTCTGATTTGTTGAATCTACACAGCCGCCCTGCAAACCAAAATGTTTTAATAATTAATCTCTGTACAAACCAGAAATTGGGATGGGAGGAAAATAACAAAGCCAAAAGATACACCTAAAAGGGTGAAATACCACTCCCAATTTTTAAGGGCCAAGAACATAAAAATCTAGAGTTTTTTAACAATGAAAAATTAATTTCACATGGCAGGCTAGGAAAAGAACAGAACTAAAACAAAACCCATTAGAGGGTCTCATTAAATATCCCTCCTAATCTGTTTTAACACCTCAGAATGTAAACACTGAACAATTTCTTTGCAGTAAATTGAAAAGAGGTATTAGTTCTAGTTGA
Source organism: Serinus canaria (assembly GCF_022539315.1). Taxonomy (NCBI): domain Eukaryota; kingdom Metazoa; phylum Chordata; class Aves; order Passeriformes; family Fringillidae; genus Serinus; species Serinus canaria. Next base: position 48,482,199 of record NC_066343.1, read on the forward strand.
CATGCATCTGAAGATCCATGAATTCCAGCACTTTATGATAATAGTAACATTTGGACAAATAGTTCAGTGTTAGCAGGTGCAAAACAGCAAGTTAAAAGTTACTTAGCACTTATCCACAAAAACCTTTGCTGCCAACTTTGCGAGTTTACACTTGTAAAACATTTCCCCTCTATCATTAAAACAGAAGATGTTTTTATTCCTAGTGAAAGAGCCATACATAAAATTAAGTAGAACCATACACACACTCCTGTAAATATTTGACTGTAGTAAGTCATATGCAAGGTAAATTGTTCTGTATGGGGAAAGTGTTTACTGTGATGCAAACATGAATTAGAACTGGAAGGCTAGAATTAGAAATAAGAATTGTTTACAAAGCTGGAATGTAAATTTAAAGGGATACTTTCAGTCAAGGCTGCTGTAGAGACCAGCCAGCCACATGAAATCTGTGAACAGTTTTCTGCTGCATCAGACTTAATGCTAAGTCCTCAGAATAGGCTCTCTTGAAACCAAAACCTTACCTTTTAAAAACCAAATTCTCTAGTGAGGTAAACTGACAGTTGACAAGGAAGGTAACCTATCATAATTTCAAGACATAATTTTCTCCCTTGCCTTCATCCAAGAAGGCAAGGGAGAAAATATATTTTGGACTACATAGATTAAGAGAATCAGTCAATGAGACAACGTTAGCAATTTTACTCAGTGAGAGGCAGAAAGGGAGAGCCTTTCTAAGGGGGGATACTGAAGACCTTATTTTCAAGATGGCCTTGCTTCTTTGTGACAAGCTGCAGCTCCATTCTTTTGAAAAAAAGTCTGTGCATTACATCCAATGAACTACAGCACAGCAAAATAAGTACCTCTATTACATTCACTAGCATGACCCAACTCCTAAAACATGTTCTTACAGCAGTACTTGCCCTCTTAACTGTGTGAACTTGTCATACCAAAATGAAGTTCACATACTCAACCTAATGCCACCAATAGGACTGATAAAAATTTTGCTTTATCTTGAGTGAACAGGGTACTTGCACAATTTGCTGGTGCAATCTAAAGCCACAGATCTCACCAGCTGCATTTGCCAATGAGAAACACATACCAAAGCAGATAAGAGTTTGGTAAGGACTATTCCTGACTTTCTGTAGTTGTAGTTTGGTTAGTAATTCAAAATGCTTCTCCTTACTTGGATGAAAACTTCACCTTTTCTGAGCTTGTTTTGTTTCTCTACAGCTGAAAACATTGTAAGGTATCTACTTTTATAACCAAATTTATACAAAAGCTTCAATCAGCATGAGACGACCACGTCCTAAGAAACAAAACACAATGCAACCATCATGTCCTAACTGCTTCCATAAGCTCCCTACAACACTGCTGCAGTGAGTCAGTCATGCCCAGTACTGCTGTGCAGCAGCAATCTGTTACACACGTTTGTGGCAGTGTCCCCTTGAGCCACTCCACCATCTCCTCAGGAATTCTCAGTAGACACTGACCTTGATTAATGGCTCCTGGGCAGTTAAGCTCCTTTTTAGCTTACCAGAAACAGTCCACTCCTAGGAAGTTCTGCCTAACAAAATGCTGTTTTCTTATGGACAGTCTTGGAACATTATTTTTGTTTAAATCACAGCCCAGCTAGAACAATATTCTTATTACTGCACCTTTTGACAAAAATTCCAGTAACAACTGACCCAGACTGTGGCCAGAATGGAGAATGACAGAAGGCTAAAGCCAAGCATCTCACAACCCTACTGGCAGCAGTACTAAGTGAGGGTCTTTTAGGCTCTCCAAGGCCACAGAAGGCTGCACCAGCACCTCCCTTGAAGTGGTACACCTCTTGAAGCTCAACAACCCTCAAGTCTTCAGTACTTGGAGAACAATCACCAAAAGCTGTTGACAGGGCCTGCGCTGATACACTCAACCCTCAAAGCTTAACCCTTCAAGTGTTTACAGGTACAAAGCCATCTGACATATTTTACTGAACTTGAGGGGAATTTTTAACCTTTTTATATACATCTTGATGTCTATCTGTGGGCATGTATGAATAGATTTAAATATACTACAGCAAGCATAGTATGAATGCTGCCATCTCTTAATTTTTCAACTAAGTTGCTACTGAGCTTATAGAAAATCTTACTGAATCATTTTGTAAATGTTAGTCACAGAATCACAGAATGATTAAGATTGGAAGGGACCATAGCAGGTCAGCTGGTACAGTCTCCCTGCTCAAGCAGGATTGCCCTGGAGTACATGGCACGGGATTGCATCCAGACTGTCCTTGAGTATCTCCAGTGCGTGAGACTCCACAATCTCTGAGCAACCTGTTCCAGTGTGCAATCACCTGCACCGTAGAGGATATGTAAAAATATCTTCCTCACATCCAGGTGGAACTTCCTGTGCAGCAGTTTCTGTCTGTTGCCTATTGCCCTAATGCCTGGCATCACCAAGAGGAGCTTGGATCCATCTTCCTGACACCCTCCCTTCAGATGTATCGACAGGGTCCCCACTCAGTCACCTCTTCTCAACATCAAACAGGTGCAGCTCACTTGGCTTTTCCTCTTAAGAGAGATGCTCCAGTCCTTTAATCATCTTTGTCATCTCCTCTAGACTTGCTCCAGGACCACCATGTCTCTCTTGTCCTGAGAACTGAACACATTCCATATGTAGGCTGAGTAGAGGAGCAGGATTAACTCCTTCAATCTGTTGTCAGTGTTCTTCCTAATGCACCCCAGGGTATTATTGGCCCTCTTGGCCACCAGGACACACTGCTGGCTCCTGGAAAATGTGTTGTCCCTTGGATACAGACAGCTATTCCCCAGTGGTCATTCCCAGGCTCTCCTAGTGCCCAGGGTTATTCTTCCCCACATACAGGACCCTGCATTCACCTTTGCTGAGTTCCAGGAGATTCTTCTCTGACAATCTCTCCACCGTGTCGAGGCCCTTCTGAAGGGTTGCACGGCCCTCTGGGGTATCGGTCACTGATCCCAGCTTTGTGTCATGACTGAACTCACCGAGAAGACATTTGTGAGTTTGTTCAAGTTATTGGTGAAGTTAAACAATACGGGACCAGCACTGAACTCTGGGGACACCACCAGTGGCAGACCTCCAGACAGACTGCAATACTGATTACAACCCCCTGGGATCTCCCATTCAGCTGGTTCTTAATCCACCTCACTGTACACTCATCTAATCCACACTTCCTGAGTTTCCCGATGAGGATGTTGTGACAGACAGTTTTGAAAGCCTTGCTGAAGTCAAGGTAGACAATATCCACTGCTTTTCCCTCACCCATTCTTCTAGTTGTTTCATTATAGAAGAGATGGAGGTCAGTCAAGTATGATTTATCTTTAATGAATCCATGCTCACTACTCCTGTTCACTTTCTTGTCCTCCATGTGGATAGAAATGGCCACCAGAATCACTTTTACAAGGATTGATGTGAGGCTGACTGTCTGGTAGCTTCCTGGGTCCTTCTTTCCCTTCTTATGCCTAGTGTGATGTTTGCTTCCTTCCAGCCCTCAGGCATTTCTCCTGATCACCATAGCATCTCAAAGATGGTTGTAAATTGCTCACCTTGGTGTCTGTCAGCTCTCTCAGCACTTCTGGGTGCATCCCATCAGGGCCCATGGACTTGTGGATGCCAGGTTTGCCTGACTCCAACTCAGTCCTCCTTGGGCAAGGGAAAGTCTTCATTAAGCCCTCCTTGTCCCCAGTCTCCTGGGGCAGAGATCCCTGAGAGCTGGTCTTGTCAGTGATGGCCGATGCAAAGGCAGCACTCACTAACTCTGCCTCCTCTGTTAACAGGGTCCCACTTCCATTTAGTATCAGGCCTACATTATCCTTTTTCCTTTTGTTACAGATGTATTTGAAAAATCCTTTCTTGCTTTCCTTGACATTCTTTGCCAGACTTAATTTCAGGTGGAGGACCTTGGCTTCCCCTGTCTCTTTTCTACATACTCTGACAACCTCTCTATATTAATTCCAAGTAACATGACCCTGCTACCAGTTCCTGTGTGTTTCCTGCTTACCCTTGATAATGAGAAGAGTTCTTTATTTATCCATCAGATCTCTTCCCCTTTGCCCAATTTCTTGCACATTTGGAAGCATTGTTCCTGAGCCTGGAGGAAGTGATCCTTGGACCCCTCAGAGTCTCTTGGACCATGTGGGGCTTGTTCTCATGGCATTCTCCCTGCAGATCTCCCTGCAGAAGCTAAAGTTAGCTCTCCTGAAGTCTGTGGTTGTGGTTGGTGACTGTCCTGCGTTCTCCTCGTCTGGAACTGAATTCCCCACTCTCATGGTCACACCTCCAGCCAGGCCTTCCCTGTTTGTTAGTATCAGCTGAGCAGCACACCATTGCCTGGGGGATCCTCCACTACCTGTGTCAGGAAATTGTCATCCGTGCTTTCCAGGAATCTCCTGGGCTGTTCGTGTTTCACTGTGCTGGTTCAGCAGATGTCAAGGGAGTCAAGTCCCCCAGAAGAACCAGGGCCTGTGACTTTGGGGCTGCTCCATGCTGCCTGTAGATGGCCTCACTTTCTCCTCCTGGTCAGGCAGCAAACACCCACAACAGCAATAGTCTGCTGTTTTATCCTGACCCATAAGCTCATCATCCTCACCAAGACAGAGCTCAACACTGTCAGGGCTGTCTCTCCTGAGAGGGTGTAGCCCCTCATGCCAACATTCCAGTCACATGAACTATCCCACCATGTCTCTGTCTCGGCAATAAGATCAAAGCCCTGTGACTGCATGCAGGTCTTCAGATCATCTTGTTTCTTCCCACACTGTGTGCACTGGTGCACACGCACCTTATAGAAGTATTTGATTGTGTCAGCATTCCAGCAGTCAATGATTAAATGCTGCTATGTTCTTTAGACAAATTGTTGATCAAATCTGAGGCTACATTTAGCAAGGGATACACTTCTGTGACCCAAAGGGAGGACCTCCCTTACCCCTTTTGCAGCCTTATCCTTTTCCATCCTTACCCTTTTGGCATGCCTGTTCTCTGCATAAATCATTGTAGATTCACTCTAACCCAATTTTTCTTTGCGTGCTTCGTCTATGTAATAAGCAATAGCAAACCTTGCCATCAAACTTTGTGGCACGTCAACAAATTTATACAAAAAATAAACTTGCTTTTGACAATTCTTTTGCCAGTGATTTAAGTGATCTAAACCACTCATTTGCAACACCATTCCTACAAAGGCAGTTCCCAGACAGTGACATTAAGTGATGGCTTGTAACCTAACGACTGAACAGCAACTTCTGCCAAGTGAAGGACTTAACATTTCCAAGGAGGCCAAGTTTTTTTCTATCAATCCACCTGCCACTTACTCAAGAGTCAAAAATTAGAAACAACCCTCCCAAAAGAAATGGAATGGGCAAAGTCAGAGCCAAGGTACGTTTGCTCCAATACAGCTGGAGCTCATTACCAATGTAGAATGCAGCTTCTACACTGTATTAGTTCAGTCTATGGCAGTTTCTCCATTATTGTTTACAGTGACTACAGAGCCAAATCCAGCTAGTTGTGACAATGAGACACAGATCCCTTAAAATCCCATCCATTCTTAAGTGTTGTACAAATACTACAGCTGACACGTACATACAAATATCACAACTCCATATATTGGACAACAGTTTTTCGAAAAGGTTTTTCTTCTCAGCTTGAGCCCAGCTTGATTGTTATATTTTGGGATGCACACAATTTCCTCCCTTACCTGTGTGGTACATATTTGCAGGACTCAATAATTTGTTATGCAAAGGGTAACAAATTATTGCAGAGGGTTTGTATTTTGGTATTTGGGGTTTGAATTCTTTTCCAGAAGATGGAGAAAAGCCTTACCACACTGAAGAAAGACCATCTTGAAAATTAAGCCATCAATGAAATCTTTCACTCATTTTAGCTCTAGTTCAATAAAACGAAGAGCTTTAGCCCTCCTGCCCCTTCAAGGTCCCCTAGCAACTCAGCCTTTCTTCATTAAAGAATTCAGCCTTAAATAGGTACATGTACTCCCCTATTTTTCATGATTACAAAAAATATAAAAAGAAGAAGATTATAAGAATATAAAAATTAAATCCTTTTCCAGTTCTTCCAGACTTTCCATTCTGCCAATTACTCTCTACATAAAGCTCCCATAAACCATGTCTTTCAAAGGCATGAGTTAAAATCCTTACTGGCCTTCTACAATTAAGCTTCAGAAAGAGCTGCATATGGATTTGTAATGACAATGCTAGTCAGTCACTCCATTGTCCCCTCTTTCAGAGCCACTGCAATTAAGGCACTGTGCCACTTATCATTAGTCTATTAGCTCTGACATCTTTCCATCAACAAATGTACGTTAAAAAAGCTCTGCCGGTTCCAAGAATCATGCAACCTAACTAATATATTTTTGAAAGCTTAGTAAAAGGACTTTTAGTTAGACTCGAATCCTTAGATTTCCTAGGTGGTAAACTTTACACAATGGCAAGCACTTTACAAAATGTCCGTGGACCCCTTTCAACAATAACTGCAACTCCAGCAGATTTGTGAGTGATCCCAACACCTAAAGCCCTTTTACACAGAATTGTCTCCAACACTCTCAGGGTGCCCTTGTCTGGTCAACCCTTCCCAGCTCCCAGAGCATAGTACCTACTGGTGAAAACACAGATGGTGAAATAATCCCATAAAGGGAAGATCTGAAACCAGGAAAATAAATTCTCCCTTGAGCCCTGTATTCAACAAGTAGATGGTATAAAAAGATGTGGCACTTGAAGATTGCCTGTTCATAGCAATCTATTCTTGCTTTTTCAGATTTTTACTTTCATTAAACATCTTACCTAGGCAAAGAAACATAAAAAACCTAGGACATTAAACATAAACAAGCACTGTGTACTTTGCTACATGTTTTTATATCCCCTCTGCATTCAACACTAAATCAAACTGACCTAGCAAAAAAAAAACCAAAAAGACCAAACAAACCAAAAACCACCCCAAACAAAAAATAAATTGTCCAAAAACCAAACACCCTAAAAAAGCCCATCCCAAAACAAAAAACAAACTAACCCCCAAAAAATACAAAAGAAAAAAGATTAAAAAGAAACCTTATCTTTCAAAATTCAGGCTAGCACTGTAGGACCATGTGTCATACACGGATTCAAGCATGTATTCTGAAAACTACATAATAAAACCCATCATATTGCCCATGATGGAGGGAGAGGGGAATTCGCTAAATAATGACTAAGCACTGCAGTGAAAAAGCACCACAACAGCCAAAAATGCTAGAAAACTAGAACTTTTTCACAGTGAGCTGCTATAGTGAAGGACAAATAGCCTGTACACTGCTCAGCATTTTTTGGTCACTCTTGGACAAAAGTCACCCACACATAAAGGAGTCTTCCAGCAGCACCAGCAAGCCACAGCTAACAACCTCACTCACTCAGATTATGATCTTCAAAGACACTGAAACCTGACAGCCTATTACTTTATGATTCAAAGACTTGTTTGACCCTGCTTCTTCCTCAAACTTTTTTTCCTGTCATCTTAAGATCCTCACTATTCTTTGCAGAATTTGACTTGTTATATTTAAATGGCTGCCATACACTAAAGCAGAAAGTTACTTGCTTTAGCCCTTTCTAGCCCTCTTCATTTTGTATGTTCTCGGACATCTGACTCTGTGCAAAACATAATATCTGGACAAACTGCCTCACTAGTTTTAATCTAATGAGTGCTAAATGGTTTCCAAAGGAAAAAAAAACAACTATTGTTTCTGATAAAAGTATGTGGAAACTGGATTTTTGATGGGTCTGGACATAGGACTACCAGAAGATGTTTTCCAAGACGTGTACACACAAGCAAATGTACCAAAAGATTTTTGTAGTTGTAACAATTAATGGAAAAAGTGGTCAACTGGTAATTCAAACAGATAAAAGATTTGCAACAGGGAAAGATAAAAAATAAATGGGCACAGATGAACAATCTAACACAGGTATGGATGTGATTTATGAAGTTGAGGGGCTTTTTTATATTTAACTGCATTCCCTAGCATAGAATCTCAATAATGGCAGTTTTAACACTTTGCGAAGTCACATAGCTTATTACAGTTCAGAGAAACCACTTGTTTTTTTTAAAATAAAGAGCAAAACTTGTAGATGACTGCCTCCTAAAGGCCAAACGTGTTTTATCAATGCTAAAACATAGTTATTTAAACATTTGTGGAGATACAAAACAAAGAAGCTGGAAGGTTCTTTATTAAATCAGAAACTCATCAAGGTGCTATTTGCCAAATCATTTTGTAACACTGAAAGCTGCTCATCCACTGAAATTCTTGCTACAAATGAAAATAATTTTAATAAAGAAAAAAAGCTATGCCTAAGAAAACTGTGCTGCACTTAGGATTCCTAAGTAAACACCATCCTAGCTCCCTTCCAACAACCCAGTAAGACAATTCTTCATACAACCAACAATTCTCAGCACATTTGACTTTGTTGTCATCGTCATCACAAACACGGAGCCTTCATGGGTTTTTTTCCCCTTCTGCCTCTCCTATGTTCTTCCACTCATAATGTCCCTTTCCAACCACTAGTTTGGAAGCATGGACTACGTTATCCATCCAAAATACATAAAAGAGTAACAGCCCATGTGAAGCTAATTGAATTTTGTTGCAGACAGAAAGCAACAGAAGAAGAATTTGCCACTCCTGTGACTCATAATAACATGTATCAGCCATTGGAAATAGCATGCCCCAGTAAGTCATTACACTGTTAAAGGAACCATGCAAAACCACTTTTACCAGGATGAAAAAGACACCGGCAGCATCAGATAATTTCTCTGCTTGGATCTGAGCCTGTCTGAGGGTGCCACCAAACCACCTATCCTTTTATTATCTATTTTATCACCTCCTTCCCTTTCATCCATACACAAATATACAAAACTGATTGGCCACTTACTCTGTAGACCTCCTCAAGCAGCAGCTTAGCACAATTCTGGCCCAGTTCCTCAGGAAGCACAGCTGCTCCCTGGCCCTGAGGGTTTGAGGCTAGCTCAGCACTGAGAATAGTGCCATTGATGGTTTCTGCAGTAAGGCACATGCCAAAACCTGGTGATCTGAAAGAAAGTGAAAAAAGTGCATTTGATTTAAGGACAAAATTGAAGTAATGAGCCAAGACCTTCAAGTCATAAACAGCTCCTCCCATACGATGACAAACGTCCTGTTTGATACAACAGATTAACGCTGGAAAAAGAAAATTAACAACTGTACTGAAAAGTCAAACCCAGCACCAGTTGCCACAAAACCCTATGTTGGCTTTTCCTGGGCCAAACTCTTTAAACAGAAAAATTTAAAAGAAAATAAAAAGCCATACAAACCCTAGAAATGTTCGGGTTTTTCTTAACAGAGGAGTGTTACCTTTCACATTTATTTAATTTGTGCTTGATAAACATTTCAAAGGTATCTGGTGTTTCTTCTCTGCAACACTGAAAACCAAAACCACCCTTCTTTAAGGTTTCAGCTCTTCCCCTGGAAGCAGCAATATTTAGCAAAATTAGACTAAATAGTTAGTATCAAGGATACTGCTGTCATAATGGATTCATATTTAAGGTGAATGTCACAGTAGCATCAGAAACCCAGCCAGACAGGTTGAAAGTGATTCACTTCCTCTTCCCATGCTATTATTTACTCCTCTGCATGAGCTGCATGTAATAAAAATAATGTTGCTGGCCCAAATCATTTGACTTTTAAAATTTCATAGAAAGATGAAAAACAAAATTGAGACCCCAAAACTACACAGCTTCCAGAAATATTTTTGCAATTCTGATCCTGTAAACAGTCTGGAGCCATTAAAGTTACAATCCGGGCATATTAAAAATTATGAAGGATTGGAAAAGACAGAAAATAATAAAAATTTCTTCAACAATTTCTACGTTCACAAACGTTTTAATCTAACAAATTTTAATGAAATACTTCAAAAAGCAGAAACAGTGAAAGAAAATATGAATGCCCGCATTTGATCATACAGACAGAAAACTATCAAATGAGTTATCCAGAATCTTTCAACCTCAAGGAAGAAGACATCAGAGATGACAGATACCAGCAAAATTCTCTGAATCGCATCCACCACTTCTGTGTTCTGTCGCTAAACAAAATCTGTGGAAGTACAATAAATTAATTTTCGAGTCCTTGCTAGTGAGAAGACACTCAGCAGAAGACAATCCATACTGCTTTAACACTTCCTTAAAACACCTCAGTCCCATCCTTAATACTACTATTTCCATCAGAAGGTGTACAGTCAACTTTGAATCTTGGTTTCCTGAACATATCATGGCACCTCGATCTTAAACTCTCTTCAAAGCAACAGACTGAAAAATGAAGGGAGCTCCAAATGCCCTCAGTGGCAGTAGTGATGTATTTCATTCCTTGTTAAAAAAAATACACTTCTATCCATGTTATGTAAGTAAAACAAATATATCTAGTGAATCATCCATTCTTTCTTTGTGAGAAATATTTATTCCAAATCAACAAAAAATAGAAGACTGTGATCTAAAACTCAGTAAAATTAGACCAGGACACACTAGCAAATAAACAAATGCAGAATTACAAGTCTGTTTCCTGTAAATTCTGGATACTCACTTTCCAGAGTTGGCCCCCTTCATATGGTCTGTGTAGATATAGATGTCTGGAAGAAATTTATTCAGGATGCCTCTTGCAGATTCCACCATTCTGTTTGCCATCTGTGGTGACACTCGGACAGAGTATCTACATTTCTGAGCTAAGAAATCCATTGTGATCACAAGAAAAAATTGAAAGCAGAGACTGACAAGAGTGAAGAAGCCCCAGTGCATTATTTCAGAAAACATGTGTTTTATACATCTATTCATGGGCTTTTGCCCATGCTCCCATACCTAGAGAACCATATACATGTAAGTGCTCCCTACAGTCTTTTTGTTGATATACCCTGAAGTGAAGTACACAGAACATGTGCTGAAGAACAGATTACTACTAAGTAAACATCTATCTTGAAAATGCCCTTCATTGAATTTAAATTGCTCTTCTGTCATCTTGTACTTTCTTATGATGGAGGAAGTCCCATGTGCTCTGTTCTTCATGTTTTATTAAAACATGATCCTGAGTGAAGTTTCTGTGAATTAGCAGCAAAAAAAATCTTGCCTTCCTGTTTCTGTAAGGGAGAAATTGGGAAGATTAATAAGAAATTAAGGACAAAAAATTCCAACAGAAAAAAATTGAAGGAGGAATTTCTATACCATCTCTTGTGGAGTAGGCAAACCCAAAACTTTTGGATCTCAGGGCAAAAATCATTAAAAAATAATCAGAAAACTGGTTGCTCTGCACAGTTGACACTCTCAGTATTTTGGATTGTATGAAAGGCTGCTGTAATACGATCTCCACAGCTATTAGGAAGAAGATTTACTCAGATGAATCTTGGAGGAACAAAAGTACACATACAAAAGAAGTAAGAACTTATCCTTCCAGATGTTTTGTATTCTATTGCCTTGAAGGACCACTTAATAGCTAAACTAAAATGAGTCTGCCTCCCACCATGCTTAAAGGCAAACCCATACCCCTGAGAAAAGGCCCAGGAAAGCCTACAGCAAGGTAGAAATTCAGAATTCAAGCAGATACATCAGTCAAAGTGGTCCAGAATGGTGCTGCACATTACTGTCAGTTTAGAACAACGGCAGTAAAGCCATGATCACTGCTTCCTCCTCCACACAGAAACTTACCTATTTACTACAGAGCAGAATGAATTACAAAATCACTTTCTCCACTAATATACCTCTATCACCAAAAGCACCATGAGCTGCCTCCTTTCTGTTCTACAGCACATGTATCCAGTAAAACTGCTCTTACTTGACACTACTGCACTTATCTAAATGCTGCAACTGGACAAGGCAGTCAAAACATCCAGTTTATACACACAGTTGTGATGGCATGCCATGAAGTAAAAGAAGAAACAGGCTGCAAATCTACATCTCTGGCAGAAAACGTGACCTCATTCCTGCTTTCTTTTTGAGTAATCAATGCCAAATCATGTTTGGGACTCTCAAACACAAATTAAACTACATGTTGGCCACTGCTTAAGACAGTTTCATGTAAGGGATTTCTACCTTCTTTCTACAATGACAGCAGATTCATGACAGATACCATACAAAGGCCACAAGAGAAAAATAAAGTCAAAAGAAACAAACAATCAAAAACTTTGGCTAGATTTGCAGTTGTTTGAAAAAGTAAGGAGTTCCAAGAGTATTTTGTGCCCTTATCTCCATGTGGAATAAAACCTCCTTCACTTCACCTGCACTGGTACTACCAAAGGTAAAGAGCCAAAGAACTCTCTTTGAAAACATACCAAAAAGCTCAGTGTGTGCTGCAAGGTGTAAACTGAATTAAGATTTAACTATCACACTAAACTGACACCCCATCTAACTTCTGCTGAACTAGTAACTGCCAAGATGTCACCTATTCAATGCACATTGGTCACTACTGAATTTACACACAAAGTAAGATTTCTTTAAGCGCTCCTACATTATGGGATGAAAGGTATTTTAACTTATTCTTGCTAGCGAAAAGATTTTAAATAGTGCTGTTCAGCTTTGGATTTATTCAATAGCCTACAGATGCTTTTTAAAGAGCAATATTTTGAACACAGGAGTTTTGAGACACAGTCCTAAAGAATCTAGCTGTATGGCCCCTCTGTGTAATATTGGCCTGTGTTACCTAGAAACATGCTCAGAAACATGGGTGCACGTCTATGACTTCCGAATTAGGGGACTTCTTTTCAATAAGCAAACCCATTTAAAAGTGGTAAAACAGACAAACAAAAAGGATACGCAGTTCCTCTGATGCGCTTGATTTTTCCAGGGTCTGTGAACTGAACAGGCTGCAAGACCTTTCTCACTGGGCAAGAAAACAGTATCTCTCCACCCCCTTTGGGAGGCATTCCTCTTCGGTTGATCTAGAACAAATAACGAAGGAAAAAAAGCAGATTAGTAAATAGTACAAAGAATGGACCTACACACTCCAAAATTACAATTTTATTTCTCAGAGAATAAAATGTTTTAAGTAAGGGCATTATGTGAACACAGGCAAGAAAACCACATCCTAAAACAGAAATGGGTTTTGCATCAAAATTAAAAGCAGGCACTGATTTCTTTGCTCCTCTCAAGTAAAGCATGGTTTCTCAATAGGAAACAGTGCAAAACCAAACAAAAACATCTTTAACAAAACAACCTTGGCTTAACACTTGTCTCTAGCAGCAGATTGCAACTCGCTGCTGAGGAGACTAGAACTATTTGATTTGAGCTGAGTTGATTACAGCATGGTGCTGATAATGGCAAGGTCGTGGCTTTGATTCCCATATGGAACATGCACTAAAGATTTGGACTTGCTGATCCTTACAGGTCCCTTCCAACTCAGAATATTCCGTGTGTAAGGGATTAGAATGAACACATTCCCACTAACAGGTCTGTCTAGCCTGACCCAGTCCCACCCCTCCAAGCCAAGGATGGAGCTGGGACATGGGCCAGTGAGTGGGTCTGGGCAGGGAAGCCCAGAGCTAGACAGGGCAGGGCTGTGGCTAGCTGAAGGCCAGCCCTGCTGCAGGGTCACAGGAGCAGAGGCTGACAGTGCCAGGACGATGACATGGGCTGTGGGCAGAGTGGGGGTGAGGGGTGAGCCTTTGCAGAGCAAGGCACCAGCAGGCCCCAGCAGGGCAGCCAGACCCTTCACACATTTCTCACACCTAAAAGAAACCCAAATGTTGTTTTTTATCCAGATTTACTGGGCCTCTGAAGACTGTAATCTTCAAGAAAAACTTCTTTCCTCTATTTTCCAAACTGGAAACAAACCTCAACTACCCAAACACAGAATCAGCTCTCCTACAGGTGAAGCAGGTTAAAGATACCATTTTTAATTCTCAGCCCCAAGCATGGGGCAGAATGAACAAGCAGAAATAAAAAGATAATAAATGAACTGAAAAGCAACAAAAAGCAAAAAGGTTTCTCAGTCTTCTCTGGAGACTCAGGAAAGTCACTACTTTCTCCTTACACTCCCTATCACCGTGTGGCTCGTAGCCACAACGAATTATCTGCTAAGAGACAGAAACCCACAGCAAGCACATGGCCCCATGAAGTACTGCAGGAGCATCATTTCAACACATGCTTGAAAAGAGAGGAACAAACTGTCTTACCTTGATTTCCAGACTTTCACCATCAATTCCAAATTTCTTCAGAAGGGGTAGAGCTGTTGCCTTAAGGACATCAACCTATGTGCCACACAGAATTTTGAGAAAAGACTCTCTATTGGAAGTTAGGTTAGTCAGTAATTTAAAAAATCACTAATTTGTGAGGTGACTAAGAGAGACAAGTCTTCTTCATCGAAGGTATTTTATGGGAAAACATGGGAATGAAGCAGAGAGCTTCATCTACTTAGCCTACCACAATACATCATTACTAAAAAAAATTTCCTAGAACAAATTACTGGCAGATAGAATTTCCTGTTCTGGCTTTCTTCCTCAGCCTGATTTTGAATGCCATATGTAAAACATCTTACTTATTTCTCTGAACAGTGAAACATTTCTCTGAACATTCCTATGTTATTGAGAAAATAATATTCTTCTGTCATTACTAAAAAATTCCTATACCACTGCATTTTTTCAATCATCACTGCAAGAGCAGGCCCTTGATTTGGCAGAAAGATCATTCTACCAACAACTTCTTTTTACCTGTTTCTAAGAAGCAGAAGCTTCTGTTGAAGCACTTAAAAGAAACTGAAGTGGGCAACACATCACCACTGTACTCCCTTTTAAGCCAGGTGCTCACCAGGTCCAGGTCTGAACAGAATTATCCTTGTCATTACTCTTCCTAATTCCTAAGACTACAGGGACTGCCCTCTTCTTCCCTCTTCTGAAACTTCAGTAGTCTTGCCAAACATGACTAAATTATTTAGCAGTGCAACAGCACGGGGAGTTACCCAAGACAAATAGCTGTGGAGAGACAGGATCAGGACAGCATGACCAAAGAGAAGACAAACACAGATATAAAGGAAACAGTCATGAGGTAGAGAGCATTTGAGGAGGCAGATAAAAAGCACCCTCTTTCCCATGCCTTCAGCCAAAATTCATAATTCTTGAATTTAATTTTCTCTGCTTTGAAGAGTGCAAACCACTGACAAAATTGCAGCACATACCTCATCTACAAATCTGTGAACATTTTGTTAGTGGTACCTGAGGAGCTATGAGTGTATGTTGTAGCTCTCACTTACAAACCCTGCTGGACAACATATTTCCTTTTTTACAGAAAGACATTTGGTGTTGTTTTTAGTATCAATACTTGAATGTCTATATTAAAATAAACAAAACTGCAAGCCAATGCTTAACTTCTTTCAACTTACAAAGTTTACGGTTTTTTAAAGCCAGGGTACCTTGCTTTGGTCCTTCAACAGCATTCATTAACTATATAAATTTGACTTTTGGAGTAAAGCCTTTACTAACATGCATGTGCACAAGCATGCGAATACCACTGGCAGAAGTCTTAACAAGCTGATCTGGTTCAAATTAAAATTACACAACATTTCTTCCTCCTTCTCAAGAAACAAAACATACCAGTAAAAAATAAAAACTTTCCTGTGTAGGTTAAGAACTCAAAAAACTTCAAGACTTGTAGTTTTCAGTCCTCAGAAAAATTCCAGGCATAACACTTAGAGGTACCAGACAGACAAATGATAAGACTGACTGTTCCGATTTCGCTGCCTAAACAGAGGCGGTAATCAGCAGTATTTGAAGAATGGGAGAAGGCTGTTCTGCCTCGCAGACAAGCAGGGATTTGGGCAGGATGTGAAGCAGTTCATTGAAAATTACAAAACAGCAACCATTTTTCTATCCTTTTGCCTATCCTCAGCCATAAACCCCATCCCTTAGCTCCCCTTGGAGGGTAGTTATTCCATTTCCAGTACAGACAGCATAACACCAAGTTGCACCTAAACAGATGCATCATACAACTGATGGTATCCCTCACCACAAATGACAACGTTCTAATTCACATACATATTGCTCATTTGCAAAGCTCTGTAATGCAAATCACTTATCACTTCCCTTTAAAGAAATCTACAGTAGCTAAAAAAAAGGTAGAAAAGTAACTTTAAGAATCCCTTATCCAGTGCAAAGGTACTAAAAAAAAACTAAACAAAACACCCCGATAGAGACCCAGCAGCACATGGACACCTGAGAAAGGGAAAAGCACCAGTTGGCCTGTATCTCCATTGGCATTGCACATATCACTGAGCTCCACCTAACACACTGGGTTACATTTCGCCAAAAAGGGCCTAGATTGGGAGAAGGGAAAAAATAGAGTTTAACGGGGAAGAAAGAACCATGGGAAGAAAACTCAGCAGGAAAAACTTCTTGTTTTCTACAGACAACTGTTGAATTCTGATTAAGATTGACGATTACTGCTTTTAAGCTAAATTTCATATACTAGTCTCATGTCAGCATGACAGTCATTTGAACTCAAAGTCCCATGGTATAACTGTAAAAAACTACAACACCTGGAAACACAAACATCAAGAATGATTACTCTAAAATAGGGTAGTGCAGCTATATCTAAATGTCAGAATGACAAGACATAGAGAAGGAAAGGAAAATAGGAGCTATCAATTGCGTGCCATATCCATTCCCTTCAAAAAGGCACTTTACAAAGGGCACCCTCTGCATACATAATCACTATACAGAGAAACTTTAAACTGCCTCAACTTTTAAGTCCCACATGGTTGGTCCCACAAGCTACCAGGGTCAGATCTCACCAGTGACAGCACAGGAAAACATTGCAAGCATAGGCTGCCAGTGAACAGTCCAGGCTGGTATTCCAAAGGCTTATCTCTTCCTGACAAGTGACAGCAAAGTAGCATTCCTTTCACCCATTTAGGATGTATCACTCACACAGTAATAATACTGTGCAGTATTAGCATAGAATCATAGAATGTTTTTAGGGTTGGAAGAGACCATAGGCAGGGACACCTCCCACTAGACCAGGTCCCTGTTCAACCTGGCTTTGTACACTGCCAGGGCTGTGGCATTCACACTTGTCAGGCTGATTTGTTCCAGGGTCTAATGATGTACCAAATAATATGGATAACACTATTATTAATAATGTCAGCACAGTCCCACTCGGAACAAGTGCATGTTCAGTGGCCATAGTACTCTTTAGGAGTCATGCCAGTTGTCAAAAAGCTTTCAATTGGACGCTATTGGAGGGCTATTAATGTATGTAAACAAACACAACAGTAAACACACACTCTTCTACTCCAGGAATGCAGCCTGACCTGTGCCTCACTGAACTCAGTTAAGTCTTTCCTTCTACAAGAGGTCCTTTAGAAACTCTTCCTCTCGCCTGAATCTCTTCTACTCTCCTCACAGCAGGAGATCCACAATATTCCCTTGCAAAGGAGATCCACAATATCCACCTGACAAGGAGGTCTCTGGTGAAGAGCAACCTCAAGCCACACAGCAATCACATCCCAGCAATCACATCCCACATCCCAATACTTCTGTGTACATGGCTGTGTAAAAGCCAAGATCTCAGGCTGAAAGCAGACTTCACAAAGCCCAGTGGGTCAGCCAACCTGTTCCCTGCCACCACAACAGAAAGGTCACACTCCCCTGGTTGCACACATATTCCTGCTACTTGCCTCCCGCTGGCTACAGTTCTTCATAAACTGCTCCAGTGTGGATTCCCCATGAGCTCACAAATCCTGCCAGCAAACCCGCTCCAGCATAGGCTCCTCTCTCCACAGGCCTGCAGGTCCTGCCAGGATTCTGCTCCAGTGCAGGTTTCCCATGGGTTCACAGCCACATTCAGGCATCCACCTGCTCTAGCGTGGGGCCCTGCAGTGGCTGCAGGTAGACACTTGCTCTGCTGTTGACACTTACGGGTTGCAGGACAGCTGCCTCACCATGGTCTTCATTATGAGCAGGGGAATCTCTGCTCCAGTGCATGGAACACCTCCCATTTTTCACTGGCCCTGCTCTCTGCAGGGCTATTTCTCACACATATTCTCACTCTTCTCTCCAGCTCCAGGTAATTCCACTGTTCCACCCCCCAGCTATTTCTCCTTAAAGCTGTCACCCCAGCAGGGCTACCACCATCACTGATGGGCTCAGACTTGGCCAGCGGTGGGTCTGTCTTGGAGGCAGGTGACATGGCCTCTGTCAGATGAAGGGGAAACTTCTGTCAGCTTTTTATTGTAGCATCCCAGCCATGCAAATCCAATACAACCCACTAAATTGAAATAGAGAGGTTGCTACATGAAGAGCAGCAGGTAAATCCCCTAAACTTCCACACTGTAGTCACACTGGTTTGCCTTTCCACCTTTGGAAAGCAGATAGCATACAGATGGATAAACAAATTCAAGCACCTCTTTTTGGGCAAGCATAGGTAATAATGGTTCACTGAGTTTATATACACCCTCTGTCTACTGAAAAATAAAACCCAAAATCTATTTAAAACCAAGTTTCCATTTACTTAAGCATACAAATAAATTAGAGTAACACTTAAATTTGTGCTTTTAGTCTCAGAAACCAGCAAAGACGTGTTACACCAAACAACTTGTATAAGTCCTCTAAGTACCTTATTGGTGTGCGCCAGGATTAATGTTTATTCAGGCAAGTTAAACAGATATAAGCCAGGGTTAAAACAATTTTAGGACCTGGTATTCAGTTACAACCACTTAAGGTTAGCAAGTATGAGCTGAGTCACAGTAACTGAAGTTGTTACTGTGTTGTCACTAAGAACTAAAACATAGTCTCCACTATAGCACAATGAACTTAAGATGTAACTCTTTACATGCATCTGATTTACATTCAGGGTAGGGAGCCTGGGAGTCAGCTGATGTATGCCAACCGACTTGTCTAAGTTTTGGCAAGTGCAAGCACCCTTCCAGCACAAAATGGCCTTAATTCTTGCACCCATTTGAACTAAGATAGTTCAATCTAAGGCCCATGTGACTGATGCCCAAAAGGAGATAATTTCCAGAATCAAGACTCCATTGTTTAGAGGAGTGTCCAAATTTACTTGAAAGCAATATGAACATTGGACTACTCTTCATCTCCAGATTATTGCAAGAATTTCTCCATTGTGATTAAACAGTCAACAAAAAAGGACTTTGATTCTTAAAACTTACCAGTTACAATAAGTAATTTTAATCACAATGACTGAAAGGGTAGCAAAAAATACTTCCTCTTTTTTTCTTATAGCGCTGTGTACAACCCACTTTGATCATCCCTTGACTCATGGGGATGTCTCACACAGCCACAGGTGAGAAAATTAGTTTTTTAAATGACCAGAGAAACACAGCTGAAAAGTCCTGAATTCGAGCAGGACTCAGGGGCTTGCTTACTATCTGTAGTTATACTTCACAGGTATTTGTATTCATTTAAACTGGTTACAGTTTCAGATTACAGTGTGTCCTTAATTTACTGAGGTGAAAACAGGCAGCATCCAATCACCATTCAAAAAGTAAAGAGTAATGCTCTTCTCTAGAAGTTTACGTTTGGAGTTTTTGGAAAAAAATAAATTAAGAGCATGACCACTAATCATTACTTCAGCATTCTGATCATGTCTCCCACAGCTCATTTCTGTAGCAACACTGGTACAAAACAAAGGACTGCAGATCAGTAATAGAAACCAAGGCAAGCATTTCATAGCCATTTGACCTACCACACCTTCTGGCATGTTTCTGAAGAACCAGAGAGCTATTACATACTTTTACTACTGTAATTGCCTAATCATCATGTGACTCCTGTTCCTAATAGAAAGAAGGCTTGACAGCAGCAGCGGTCTGGCTATGTCCAGAACCCAACAGAAGAGAAAGATTCCTTCCTTTTGCACTCATATTTTGAAGACACTTTCTTCTTTACAGAGCAAATACAAGTGGGGGGCAGGAGAAATAATCCATTGAAATTCTAAGAGAAGAACCTAACACAAAATGCATTGTGTGTCAGGGCCTCACAATTAGAAGGCATTTAAAAGGAGTTTGCAGGGGAGAAGACAGAAGCCGTACAGAACTGAACGTCAGTTCAGCCAGGGAGATTACAAACTGAAGTTTAGAGTGTGATACACTCTAGTTTAGCAGGTGCTTCTTTGACTCAGAGAGTTTGCTAATGCAGCAACAATGGATACTTCTGGATGTGAGGGATGCTAAAAATTCAACATGTTTTAGACACTTCTTCCCAGTCTCACTGTTTTAGGGTGAAAAAATATCTTTTTCTGATACTTAAGCTTTATTACTTACCGAAGGATCAACTTGATCATTTGTTACTCCCCTCAAGACAATCTTCAATGGATGCTTCATGAAAGGTGCCAAGCAGAGCAGACTCTCCAAGTAGTAGCCAATGCCACGGCTGGGGCTGCAGTCATGTTCCAATGAGCCTCCATACAGAAGACCAGGCTGATAATACAAGGTAGTACCTGAGGGAGGGGCCAGGGGAGCAAAACAAATGAGAGCACTCTAAAACACTGGCCATCAAAACAGCCCAAAAATACTTTGCAACAATGTATGAGCCAAACTGGAGGCAGAAGAAGGAAGGCTAAAGCACTTCCAGCAAGCACATTATTTACATGTCTGCAGCTAATAAATGGGTCAACACATGAGTGTCTGTCTGTCCTGCACACCATTTTCTTCCTTTCTCCTTCCCCTAAAACCAAGGATCTCTTAGCAATCTCCAAAATGCTGATACAAGCAATTATTATTCTCCACAGAAGCTAAACCTTCATCAGTCTATCTGGTCATTGAAGTCTTGGCATATCTGATGCTGATTTGTTTGCCTGACCAACTAAAGATCATTAGAACCCTTAAAAAGAAAAAAAACTCAGACCAGGTGAGGTTTTCACATGGAATGCTTTTCACTCTAATGAAACTCTTTTCTAAGCATGAATAAGCAAGCAGTATGGCTAAGAAGTTTGCCTCTGTAGAGGATAAATCTTTTTCTTCTACAAAAATCAATTCTGGTAGAGAGGAACCTTTGCCCACTGTGAAATCCTGCATACCTAACAAAATACTAATTTTAGTTCTTGGGCAAGAACTTCCTTAGCTCTCTGCGTTATGGTGGAGCACTGACCTTCTTGCATGTGATCAATTTTTACAAAACTTGTCAACTTTGGTATTTCTGATCTTTTCAGTCAATCTTTTCTGAACACCTACCTCTGCCAAGACTAGACTTCCATTCTACTGCAGAAACTGATAAATCCTGGAGACCAAGGAGAAAAAAACAGATCTCACCTGTTTGGTTTATTTCAATCCGTGAGCCATTGGTCACTTTGTCAATCAGGCGAATAAAACTTGCTTCAAAATCTAAGGAGTAGAGCACAGACAGAATTGTAAAGTTTCTTAGAAGTTGAGCATCTTACTTGTACTTTTAACCCCTTCCCGCCTTCCATGAGTAAGGCTACTCTAACTCTTCAGTGGTATAATGCCAGCACACATGAAAAGGCAATTCTCTGTAAAAACTGAGATGTTCATGTGAGTCTCCACACTTACAGGCATCTCAAATCAATTGAGATGCCCTCAGATGCAGCAGCTAGAGTAGTCACACTCCTCTCCCTGGCACACAGCACATAATAAAAGTGGACATTTCTGACCACAGTGGCTCAAGGGATTGCTCTTGGCCAGAAGAAAACCTTTGACAATTTACATTTTGCTCAGTACAAAGCAAAACAGACAAATCACAGCAAACAGGACCCCATATTCCGACCCCATATTCTGACCCCATATGACAAGCTAATAACAGCTTCACATTATTCTCTGTAAATGTTAGCCTAAAGGAAGGGGACATTTAGACATGAAGTGTTGCTGCTGCATATCTGTTCCACAAACAGAATTAGCTGTTTGCAGGCTCTAAAATTTTCAATTTCCAAAACTGTTTTGGACATAGGGCTAGAGAACCTCAAGTCATCCCACTGCCTCTTTTCTTGCTTACTGTGTTCACTATACTATAGCAGTTTGTGTGGAAATGGTTCCTCAGTTTCTCTCAATTGTGTGGACCGTCTACCAGAGACAATGAAATGGACAAGTAGATTTAACCCAAAATAATACCAAAAGTACCAACTAACCATAACCAAAAAGGAAATAACATACACAAAAATAAATATACAAACAAACATAACAAAAACAAACCAACCAAACAAAACCAATCCAAAACAAAAACTCCTGAAAAAAGCTACCCCAGGAAGAATATGCTATTATTCTAGTATCCCAATACTAGGCTCAGAATCAAGGAAGACAGGCAAATATATGCAGAATTCAAAACCCAGTTAGTTTTAAGAGCCAACAGCATCTGCATAATTGTTTGCAAACTGCAGAACTCCCTTAGCAATAATCCTGTGTTACTTCTTACACAGTAATCAGGTTTTTCTTTCTACATATGACTCCAGGATGTAATAGATATTTAAACCACAGAGCTACCTGCAGAATTTACAGTTTGTCAATATTGGCATAACATGATTGATGCCTCAATCACACAATACTAGTTCTGCTCTCTTTCTAAATTATGACAGCTTATATGCTTACAAAGTTTACATTACTTTATAAGCACTGGGGCATCTTCTAGTGCAAGACTGCATCCTTATGAGCACACATTGTACTCTTGGAGAACACTAGTTGCAGAGTTTACAAAAGTTCCAGTCAAGAAAAGTAAAAAGAGCTGCATGTTGATTTATCAACACAAATCAGGATTTATTGTTATTATTTTTCTGTTACAATCATAGTTACACTTGGACCCATACTTAAAAAAGTAAATTCAAACACTCTAAAAAAACATGGCAATAGCTACAAACTTCACCACCAAATGCTCCACAGTGATAAAAAATACTTTGGATCATGGTAAATGTTAAGTCAAGCACACAAGAATGCTTTGGCAGTTTTTGAGTAGAATTTTTAGCAACACACCCAAGGCTCCTCAGAAGGCAGAGACGTATCTAGTACTGTTCTGAACTTTGTAACAGGGGGTCCTTGCCCAAAAAATAACTGAACACTGCAATAACGTTTCTTCCTCAAACTCTGTCCTATCGTTTTCTTACTTCTGTTATGATGGAATTCACCCTCAGATGCCAAAGGCTTTGTATGAGAATGACGATGGTCATTTTTCCTAAGAAAAATTTCCCTTAAACAAATCTGCAGAAATGAGAATAAATTATTTCACCTCTTTCACCTTTCCTGTTTCACCAAACTCGGACAAAAATCAAAGCATAAAACGTGACCTATTAAAACTGTACGAACGTGAGCTCCCACCAGCACAGGGAGCACACCACGCTTGGTCACGGACACGCGGCAGAAACGACGGCCCAAGAGACAGGGAATTAATTCTGCCATCCCGACTGCGAAGCCACAGTCACGGGAACGAGAACCAACTCCGGGGCTGTGGAGAGGCTCTCGCACACGCAGCGAGCCGGTCAGAGCCCCGCCTGGCGGCTCCCGCACCGCCTCCGCCTGGCGCGGAGCGAGCGGCGCTGCCCCGCGGGCGGGAGGGGCGGACGGGCAGCGCCAGCCCCGTCCCACCGGCGCGGCTCGGCAGGGCAGCACCAGCCCGGGCCGCCCGCACCGGCCCTTGATGGCCCGCTCTGAAAAAAAGGCGTGACCCCGCGGAAGGCAGGGCTGCCGAGCCGAGCCGGCGGGACGGGGATGGTACTACCCCGTTTACGCCTCGCCGCCCCGCCGGGCAGCGAGGGAGGCTGACGGCAGGAGCCGGCGGGTGTGTGACAGCCCCCCTGCTCCGGCCTCCTTCACCGCCCCTGCCGCTCCCGCGCCTTCTCCTCCTCGTCCCTAAGCCCCGCGACCCACGTGTGACAGCTACACCCGAGACGGGTGTGCGGAGCGCTCAGGGGAGAGCGCATCCACGGGAAGACACCGGGACGCAGCTGGGTCCCCGCTCCTCGGTGGGGCCCGCCTAGATGGAGCCCGGGCTGTCCCAGATCCCAGTAGGCATCTGCCCCTGCCCGGCAGCAGGTCCCGGGCACAGCCGGAGCTCCGCCGGTGCCCCGACCTCCTGCCCCGCGGCCGCCGGTGCCGCCGCTCACCGCGGAGGCCTGGGTCCTGCTCCTTGGCACGGATCTTGCGGATCTTCAGCGGCCGCCCGCTGAGCGTGGCCAGCACCAGGCGCTGCCGCAGGAAGTTGCATCCCGTGTAGCTGAGGCACTGCGCCTCGCCCGCCGCGCCGCCCGCCATCCCGCTGCCCACGTGGTTGGGAACAGGAAGCGCTGGGACACCGGCGGGGGCAAAGGGCAGGGGGCGGGCACGGGAGGGCTCGCACCGCCCTCGTGCTTCGCATCCGCCGGTACCCGGCGCGGGCGCTCGGCGGCGGGGCCGTGGCGAGAAGGGCCGGGCTGAGTTGATCGCGGCACGGATGGCAGCCTCTGCCTTTTTCTCTGCTCTCCCAACCTGCTTGTTTTCAGTTGAAACTTAAGGAGTGTGGGAGTGTCGGGAGATGTGTCTGACCGGAGCCCAGCCCGCTACTCCTCCGGGTGATGTAGGTTCTCCTTCGGCGGGCGGGTACGGACGGTCCGGAGTGGAACGTGGTGCCCGCACAAGGATACTGCCCCCACATCCAAATGAGTCGGTTTCTGGGAACATGTTCCTTAGGCAGTACTTTTCAGTAATTTGTCCCTGGCTACCTTAAGGAAAACGGCGGAGGAATGAGCCCTGCTCGCGGTCCTTGGGACAGCCTGTATGCTTAATGGTGGTGACAGACTCCTGCTGTCCTTAAGGAGGAAACCGACTAAAGCTTTCAGTGTCTTGCTATAAGAGAAACATCGATTACAATGGAGGTGTGACAATGTCAATTATTAGGCATTTATGTGCCCATGAAAAGAAGTTTATTGGAACGGAATAGTCTAGTTGTAAGGGATGAACAAGAATCATTTAGCTCTTCACTTCATGGCTGACCCAAAGGTAAAGCAGGCTCTTAAGGGCTCTGTCCAAATGCCCCTTACACAGTGATAGGCTCAGAGCATCATCAGGCGTGACCCCCCCTCTCTATAAAGAAATGATTCCTAATGGTAAGTCTGAAGCAGCTTTGATCCAATCCCACACAACCTATGGCTGGTAGAAGAGATCAGCACCTCCCTCTCCACTTCCCCCCCTCAGGAAGCTGTAGACATCAAGGAGGTTGCCTCCTAATATCTAACCTAGCTGTTCCCTGGCACAGCTTAAGACTGTCATCTTGTCTTTCCTGAACTGAGGACTCCACAGCTAGATGCAAAAAATCCAGGTGGGGTCTCACAAGTGTGGAGTAGAAAAGAGCAGTCATGCCCTTTGACCAGCTGGACACACTGCTCTTAATGCTCAAGTCAAATTTTTCACGTACCAGTATCCTAAATTTCTTCTCCACTTAATCCATTTACCACACAGACTGTACAGATGCTGTGCATTTCCCAGACCCAGGTGCTGAGGCAAAAAATCAAACCCAGAAAAATTATACATCTAAATCAAAAGACCACATCTGTGTAGAAACAAAACCTAAGAAATTTTATTAAAGGAAGCATGTTGAGAAATTTGTGGAAAATGAGGATCAAAAAATGTCAGCAGTTAAACAACATTTGTTCACATATGCGGTACCCAAGATTCCTGAGATATGGGTAGAAATATCTAGAGCTATTAATGGTTCATGGGCAGATGAACTTCTCTGTATTTTTAGAAACAGAGAGTTCTGTCATGGACAGTTTTGTGGAATCAAAGAATTGTAGCTTTCTGTGTGTAAGAAATAAGTTGCCAGTTGCAGCTCTGATCTAGCATATAGCAGAAAATAGGGTGCGGCTTGGGCAGCTGAAATTCTTTTATGTGCTGAGCAGAACTAAGAGAAAACTGAGTGTAAGGTAAAGAACATACATATCTTCTCAGAGCTATTAAATCTATGTCCAAACCTCACAAAAAATTCTTAAAACTTTCTTGATAAATCAGTGGTTTGTTTTCTTGTTTACAAGCAATAAAACTGAGTCAAGTCTCTGCATAATTCCTTTGAGCTTCAGAGTTTGGAGGGTATTTTGGAATTCCAGAACAGTGTTAAACTTCATGATTAATGGAGAAGAAATCTGGCACTTACTGTTTCCTGTTTTCAGGGAACAACTTTGTCTTCTTTAATTTCCTTCACTGACAGGCCTTTTAGGCAGAATATCAGGGTAATAGTTAAACAACAGTTTGCTGTGAGGTTGTGGATGTGGCATGTGATAGAGGGTGAATACTCCCACTGAAATCAAGTGTCTTCTGTGAAGACAGCTGTGTGAAAGGCTTTCAGGTGCTGCTGCTAGGACTACATTTTTCACTGCATTGTCTGAACTCTGTGTCTTAGATTTCCATAAAAAATGTCTAGTCAACTGCGTCTGCTTTGAATGAGCTCTCTTCTGTGGTTTATTTCTCTTCCTTTGTGTACTCCCCTGTGCTCCCACACATGTATTTTTAGTTCTGTCCATCCTGTCCTTCTTCTGTGACTTCCAATTACTTGCTTTCATCTGTTAACAATTTGCAAGTATCTGCTCTATATCAAGGCATGGGAAAACAAAACTGGGAGAACAAAACAGAAAACAGTCTTCCCCAAAAATTATTCCATTGGCAGTCAGAATTTTCTCATGTAACTGAAATAAGATACTTCTGTAAAAAATCACTGGCATATATATTCAGCTGGTATAATGTAAGTATCCTTGTAAAGAAAGCTCTATCTGTCATAAAAATACCTAGTGACATAAAGAGGAGGGGTTTTGTTTCTCTGGAAATGCTAGTAGCTTGTTGTGTTAGAAGGTCAAGGATTTCTGGAGTCAGGAAAATTATTTTTATCAACTGCCTAGAGGTGGCACAGAGAGACTGAGTGGCACCTCAGATATATACATGTCATGATCTGGGCAGCTGTTACAATTTAACCTCAAAATGTAAAGCTATTACTGGCTTACCTTAGTACTCAGGGAAATGTTAATTTTCATTTAATCAGTAGTTGGAGAACATGACAGTCTCCTGATAGTTTAATCACTTGAGATAAATAATACAGAAAAGGTCATTACAGAAACTTCCAAAAAAGATCTGCCTTCTCTTAATGTATGAGGTTTCCAAGAATGCAAAAAGATAACAGTTTTCTCTGAATATCTGTTAGTTTACATACCTCCCAAGACTTTTCACACAGTCACAGAAACACAGATATTTAACTTCTCTTTTACTTGAACTTAATTTCTTTTCCTAATTATGTTTATTTTGAGGGATATCTAAAAAATCTGTGATGAGGACTTTTTATAGGACTAAAATTACAAACTCCAAATACAGCTCAAAAGAACCACTGAGACAACAGAAATGTCTTCCAAATAATTAAAATTCTATATTTGATTATTATCAACTTGTGACTCCAACAAAGTATTGCCATTGCCTGTAACAGAACATAAGCCTTGTATTGAGTTTCCAAGGCATCAGAACAGAAGCTAGTCAGATTTGCACTGTCTGAATGTTCTTTGATCTGCTTGAAGCTTTGGTTTGCTTCATTTAATTGTGAGAGCAGTTTTGACAGGTTTCCTATGGGTAATTTATTTTTTCTTGTATTTATTTTTTCTTTTCTTGGATGCAGACCTGGAGCTGGGCACAACTCCAGCAAAAAAAGAAACTATCTAATATATGTGGAAGGTATTATATATAGTAAAACTCAGATGTAGAGCTACAGACTAGTGAAGAAAAAGCAAGGTGTAAAATAGTGTTAGCAAGCATACAAAAGCTACTTCAAGTGAACCCTACAGGGATGAAGAAGAAACTGTCAACAGAAGCCTGGCATTCTTCCTGGTGAGGGAGTCCAGATGCTGATGACTGGTGAGTCATCAGCATCTGGACTCCCACCACCCTCACCTGAGTGAAACCATGACCTTGGGGCCCAGGCAGAATGGGGAGAGAGGTAAACACAACACCAGGAGAATGGGAAAAACGACGAAGTGTGTGTGGAGCAATTAATTATTTACATTAAACAGAATAAAACTTAATAATGGTAATTTAGCATAAACTTTCTGTAACAATTAATTCTTGAATGACACTGTTTCAATTATGTTAATAGATTTTTCACTTTAAAAATAAGGTGTGTTTCAGCTTTGTCATAAATAAGTTTTTGAGTGTACACAAGCTTGGTGTACAGGCAATGAATTTCTGTCTGAGGAATACCCATTTTGTAGGAAACTTAGAGTTTTGGAACAACCCATGCTATGTATAAGTGTCAATTTGCTATACTCAGCCATCTGTGAGGAATAATTCATTACGCTTTTTAATAAAGGTAGGAGTGACACTACAAAAATGATAGTGTTATATCCCTCTTTGCAAAAAAACCACTATTTAAATCCTAATAAAGAATCACAGCTCTACATTTTTGGTTTGAAAAGAGTTATGTCTTTGCTACTTTCAAGGAAACAGTCCAACAGCAACATTTAATTCTATGTATTTCAACTTATATCTAATTAGAAAAAATCTCCTCAAGTGTTCTTGATGGTATATATTTTTGAGGGAGAATTTTCAGCTGTGTTGTGTATATACGTTAGCCTTCACTGGATAGGCATGTCATGCATTATTTTAAAAAACTTTATTCATGGGGTATCTTGTTTACAAATACAGCGTCACAGCCTTATCTAGGTTGGAATCCAGATCTGTAGCCCAGTCTGTGGACCAAAGCAAGGTCAAACTGGGTTGCTCAGGACTTCTTCCAGTTGGGTCTTAAAAACCTCAGGGAGCTGAGTCTACTAATACTTAGATTCCACTGCCTGACTTACTGAGTCCTGCCACTCATCTTAGTCAGCAGCCGGTCCCTGCCTTCTCAGTAACCTTCTCATGGGTGCTAGAAGGCTGCTGTTAGGTACTCCTGAACCCTTCTTGTCTCCAGCCTGAACAAGCATGGTTCCATCTGTCTGTGTCAGTGTCTCTTCTCCATCCCCTGATCATTTTGGCCACTTCCTGCTAAACCAGCCCCAACTGATCAATGCCTGTTTTGTACTGGAGGCCCCAGTAGTGGCCACAGCACACAGATGTGGCCTAAGAAGTGCCTAATACAAAGGGATAACTGTTTTCCCTGATGTAGTGGCTACCCTCCTGTTAATATGTTTCAGGATGTTAGTGTCCATGGGCTGGATGGCACTTAGCTGGCTGTAGAGCAGTTCTCCCCAGTCTTCTCCAGCAGAGCTTCTTCCTTGCTGGTCAGTCCCCAGCCTGCACTGTTGGAAGCAGCATCGTGGATACAGGACCTTGTACCTGCCTTTGCTGAATTTGGTCCTGCTTGGCCCCTTTCCCCATCTGTTCTTGCAGAGCTCCACCTCCTGCCCCTAAGCCCATGTGCTCAGGCCACATGGTTTGCTGTCACTCACAAAATTGATGAGGGTGCGCTCTCTCTCCCAGTTATTCTCAGACACTAGACAAAACAAGGTGCTGTGATAGGCCCTGGAAAAACATGTTCATTAACAGCTTTTGGAAGGGTACAAACCACTGAGCACTACACCTCTATTCCAGCTAGACTTACACCCATCAAATTGTCCACCCCTACACCAAATGAGGCACAAAAATTATGTGGGACACCACAACAGACGTCCTGCCAGTCAGGGTACTATGACTTCTTCCTCACGCAAGTAACCATTTCATTCTGATACAAAGTACAACACTTGGGAAGTAGTTACCCAACAGTCTTAACAGAATTCTGTATCAAACTCAGAGGAAAGGACTTAGATCCCCAAGGAGAATACCCGACAGAAACTCTGTTGATGGTTTAAGGCTTAAAAAGCCTCTTCAAAGCATTTCTTATGTTTGAAAAAAGTGCTGAGTAATAGGAAAGATTATTTATTAGTAATAACATTTGGATTTGTTTGAAACAAGATTTTGATTACTGGTCAGTCAACATGAGGGTTACTTCTATACCCACTAAGCAAGACTCAGGTTTTTATTTTATACCTGTACCTTACATGTGTGAAAAAGATTAATCAGAATATAGTGCAAGTTACATTACATAAACATTGACTACTCTGTTAAGATGTGAGTAATTAAGTCTGAATGGAGATGATGAAATGTCATTTTCCAAACATCATAATGAGGCTGCCAAAAAAACCACTTGCATGTCTTTAAATATGGAATAGCTGTATAAAGACTTGTATACAAACTAGTGAACCATTGACCCCATTTCTTCCATTATTTCCTTTTCCACTTCTGAGTATGTCACAACTACTCACAAAACTACTAGAGTGAGGTTTGGACTTCAGGAAAGATAGCCAAGGAAATGGGAACAATAATTTCTTTTACTACCTATTTTCTGTAATCTAAGTACCCAGTTCTGTTCTGCAAAGACCACAGGTTGGTAAGAACCAGTGTGTGTGAGAGAAGTGCCTTTCTATCATTTTTCACCCCTTCCTCATGAATCTGTTGGGAAGTTCAGAGAGGTTTCTAGTCTTTAACAAAGGGATTGTCTTAGCATTCCTGCCTGGATTTCTGAGCTGCTCAATAGGCCTGTAGAGAGGCTGAACCTCAGGCTTCCTTTTTAACAGACAGATAAATTATTGCTGCTTTTTTTACATGGTGGCATTGGAGATTAGAGTTAATGGTCTCTCTGACAAGTCTAGTTATTTGCTGGATATATATTTCATACAATACCTTCCATTTTCCCATATATTTGCTTTAGAAAGATTTAGCAACACATTTTGTGGACTTCTGCCATTCAGAATTCTCTGAAGTGTGGAGCTTAAAATGAACAGTGTGGCTTCTAACATTTAAAGGGCCTTTGCTGCCAAATTTTGTTTAAGACTGTGGTGCTTTGGCAGACTGAGGTGTTTCCTTGGAAATGCTGCTAAAGCCCCAAATGTTTAACTCTTGCTGTCCTAGTACAATCTGGAACAGAGGTACTATCATGTTCATTTATGAAGGTTCACATTTCTCAGGGTAATGAGACTTATGCTCGTAGTAAGATCTATGAGTTAAGCCAGTGTCTTCCTACTTAATTATTAAGGCAATTCATTTTATTGACTGGGGAGTTTTGGGGCTATATTCCTATTTCTTTACATTTTTAAAGCACCAAACAGTCATTTTAATATTTTCTTATGGCTTTACTTGTTTCAGTGTAAAACTATTGAAATGAAACAATGCTTTAAACCAAGAAGCTGAACTTATTGTTTTGACTCTAGCTCTGCTTTCTGCTCACTTTTTCACTGTGACCTTTCTGGTACAGTGATTGAGATCCATCAGCATCTTCAGGACCTTTAGCAGGAAGGCTCACTTCTCCTGCTGTGGACATGACTGTGAACACTCAGGAAATGGGACAATCTAATGTTTTGGCCAAAACATTGTGTTCTGATGTAGCTGAGGGTCACCAAATCATATCTGTGGGAAAGGACATCTTGGTGTTTAGAAGAACACTACCCAGAACAAGGACAACCTGCAGTTGTTCACATTCAAGTACCATAAACAAAACTCAGGCACAGCTCATTAAAAACGCAGCTGCCTGCTGGTAGACAGTGGGAGCTTATTTGTGAGAGATCAGCAAGAGCAGGGCTGCTGCACGGGGGTGAAAGAGTACAGCAAAATCATCCACAGCCTCAGGGCACCTGGGCAGGGCAGTGACAGTGTCAGCAGCCAAGCAGTCATTAGGTGACAGCCAGGTATGGAACCATGTCCCATGTTTCCCAGTTCAGTTTGGGAAATCCTCATGATAATTCAGGGAAATGGTGGAGTCACTATTTCTGGGGATATTTAAAAGGTGGGCTTGTGTCAGTTTGGGGCATGATTTGGCCATGGATTGACAGAGCTGGCTTACTTGTTGGGGTCGTTGACCTTTAAGGTATTTTCCAAACCGAACGACTCTTTGATTCTGTGTGTCTGAGACGGGGCAGGGACTGACGGCTTAGGGTGCAGCCAAAATGGGCCTCCTGGGCAGAGGGGTGCGGGGAAACTAGTCATGGCCGCTTGAACAGTGATGCCTAAATGCGGTCTGATGCGACGCTCTAAGACGCAATTTGCTTCATTTATCTTTTAATTGTCGTTATTAATTTATCCCTCCCTCCCCCCGTGCACTTACGTAAAGGATCTTTCCTTCCTGCCCCTGATTGACAGCCGGAGAAGCCGCCGCTGCTGTTCCCAGGGAGGACCGGCCCGCGCTGGACGCCGGTGCGAGGCGGCGCTCCCCGGGAAGGCGGCGCTCCTGCCGCGATCCTGCCGCGCCCCTGCGCGCCCGCGGCTGGAGCAGCGGGGCAGCGGGGACAGCGGGGGCAGCATGGTGGTGCCGCCGCTGCTGCGCGCCGTCATCATGGGGCCGCCGGGCTCCGGGAAAGGCACCGTCTCCGCTCGCATTATCAAGCACTTCGGTGTGAAGCACCTCTCCAGCGGCGACCTGCTGAGGGACAACATGCAGAAGAAGACAGGTGGGCACGGGGACGCGGGTGGGGATGTGTGCGCGGCGGCGACGACCCCTCTTCCTGTCCCCGTCCCGCGAGAGCGGTCCCACGCAGCGCCGCGGGAGCTCCCGCGTGACACAGCTCCGCTCCGGGAAGGGACACACGCTCCCAACACACATCCCTGCCCCCAGGCCCACTCCTTACCCCCCTTCCCCTCCGAGAAGGGAGGGCGCTTCTTTACCGGGGTTTGCTGCTCCCACCTCCGTGTGCCCCCCGCGCACGCAGAGGTTGGGTGACTTCACGCTGCTCTTCTGGAGGCCAGAGGCCACTGAAGCGGCCTCATGTCTGCAGCCGTGGGTCCTCCATACTGTCACTGGCCAGCCTCTCCATGGAAGTGGACCGGGTTATCCTGTTTTCCTTGTTTTGTTACACCTCATTACTTCCTTGTCTTGGGTGCTTTCTATAAGCACCCAGTGGTTTTTGTACGTGTTTCTAATAGGTCTGATATGTTCTCATGGTTTCTCCAGCTGGAAGCATCTTAAAAGAGAAAAATATTCACATCTTTTAACAGGCAGAGTAAGAGGAGGGGTTTTGGGCAATCAGACTTTTTTGGATGTTCATTTGATTGAAGTAGGGGTACTTAGAATTGTTAACAGCTGTTCCAAAATTATGCCTTGTCCTGAGCTGGCAGGCATTAAATAGTGGTGCTTTTAAAAAAAACCCAAAACAACAACAACAAAAAAAAAACAATGTGCAAAATTTTCAAACTGCATAGCTTTTAAAAGTATTATTGTCTTATGAGTTCGTATCATGCTTAGGTTTCAGTATGGTCTGTGTTTACATACAGTGATGCTTATACTGGGTAAATATACAAATTATTCTGGCTAAACAGTTCTAGCTTGACCTCTGGCCTCAGCTGAGATACCACAGTCCCTGTCTGGTGAATTTTTGCAATGATGGAAGGTCCCCTCCTGACTTCCACATCTGTTTTTCTCTTTGGTGGGGTGAAAAACCCTGTAAGAACCATCTCAGGCTGCACGTAGTGAAGTGAGGGTACTATTCTTTCCAGCAACTTCAAGCTTTTGAAAATTCCATTCACTTGTAAGTATCACTGTAGTACTATGATGAGGTAACCGGCAGTCTGAGTTTTGGAATATTCATAAGCATGTTTGAAGGTGAAGCAGTTGTGATGTGATTCCTATGTCTTCACACAAATTTTGTTTACTCAGTAAGGATAATGACTTTAGTACACTGACTGACTTTACTAATGTTGGTATTGTAAATACTGTAAGTTAAGAATTTGCTAGGAGCACACCTGCATAGACAGACCTGATAATATTCATGCTATTTCTACTTGGTTGCACAATCATACATTTTTATTTACAGAGGGTCTCAAAATTGTTCTGTTATGAACTTTCAGTGCAAGACATGGTGGGTAGCCATTCCAAGAAAACAAAGGAAATGTTATTTTACCAAGTGTTTTGAGGTTTACAATGTTTACTAAATACTTTAGGTTTTGTGCAAGACCACAGCACCAGAATCATGCTAAAGGTTGTGTGAGAAGAAGAAATTCCAAGTGGAAATATCATATTGCTTTACCTGAGGTGGGGGAGCCTGAAGTGATGGAGAGAGAAGTGATTACACAAAGAATTCTAGATGGGTTGGGCAGGTGAAGGACTGTGAAGGAGAGCAAACATGAAATGGAAGTTTAGCAGACACCTTAAAATCCAGAATATACGGAAAGAAGTAAGTGGACAGCTTAAGAGGTAAAGTTTGCTCTAAATTAGCTGCAGCGGAATTTACCAGAATCTGCTACAGAGTTTCTCATTCGCTAGTAGATCCAGATGAAATGCTACTGCAATTTCATTGAAAGTCGATCACTAGTTTCAGAAATGGTTCCCAGAGGGTTGAGATGAAGTATGAGGTAGGAGGACTAGGTAGTACACTGAAAATAGGAGAACAACTGAGAGGCAACACTGGCAGCCTAGACAAGTTCAGTCAAGGCAAAGATCCATGAGTTTTGACGACAACAGAAGAGTCCTGCCATTTCCAGTTCTTTGGGAAATGAGTTACACTAAGATGGGCAGTTAAAGCCCTTGGGAAATTAGATATAGCTAACAGTACTTATATGGTGCAAATTTTCTATTTGCTGTCTTGTGAAAATGGACACTGTTGAAAAGTCCTGTTGAAGATGAGTGTCCTTATCATTCTGCAGTTATTGTCATGTTTTTCTGGACAGTGGAGAGTCTGTGACCACTTCTCTAATGATGAGGTAATTATTGTTGGGCCATGGCTAGAGCTTGATTGCTGTAATGTGGTTAGAACCTGCTGATGGTTTGTAGAGCCATGGAACATGGATACCTGTCATGACCTACAAAGGAAAGAAACCTGTGTTACCTGTAATTCTGAAGATTGCCATGCCTTTAGTGGTTTCAGACTCAACCTGAAAAAACCCAGAACTAAATAAAACCTACAAAACCCCATGAAATCCACTCCCAACAGCAGGAGTGGGGAAAAAAAAAAAGCTCTGAGCTAGTGTATCAACTTTTTGTCCTAATATATGACTATTTGGGTATGTTTCTGCCTATTTTTTTTTCCTCTGTAATAGTGACTTTCTAAATTACCTAAGTTCTTTAGAGGGGGGGAAAAAGGCAGCATTTTTCAAGGTCTGTTGGTCTAATAATAACTTGCCATATTCTAAATCTTTCTGGGCCCAAAACCTCATGAATCTTTCCAAAGTAAGTTAGAATTGTTCCATGTGAACCTTGTCTTGCAAAGTTTTTTTAGATCATTGTGGCTAAAGCAATGCTGCAACATAAATCAGTAGCAGAGCCAAGCATCAAGTACACTTTAAACTATCTAAGACATGATTTATTCTGTCTCCCAAACCACTTTTTCAGGGTACATGGTTCAAAGCACACTAGAATAATAAAAAAGGTATGAAGAAGGGAGGTAGGGAAGAGACACTTTGTACACAGACAGACAGTCACCTTCTTTCCAGTTTGTGATGTGCTGGAGGACTCAGGCACCACAGTCTGACTCTTTTCCACATAGTGAGGATGTTTTGAAATCTGGCCAAGGTGCACAGTGCCTATTTCTAAATGGTCTTCGTACTTTTCAAAGCCTGACTACAGATGTGAACAGGCAGTGAGGGAAAATTGTTCCTTTATAATTTTTTTTTCTCATCACCAAAGATACTATTTGCATTATTTGAGGACATGTACTGCTTTTCAGCTGCCTCATCTGAAGAAGGGCCTCTGTCCTGTTGCACATTTCATGCACTGAGTGATGGGACTGGCATTTATCATTGCTTTCTGCTTTCATGACTGGTATGTCAGTCCATCCTATTTTCTCTTTTTTCTGTAACTAGATCCTAACTGGTTCCAAGTAAAGGCTTCTGCAGACCCACAATAAAACCAGTCTAGCTGCAATTCTGGGTTACTTAACATAATTGGGTGATTGTTTTATAAATGAAAGATATGGAAAGATATGGAAACTTTGTGCCTAGGACACAACCTAGGCAAGTGAATTTCTTCCTGGCTATATGCAAGATTTGGGTGAATGCTACTGCCTGCCATGTAGGAGCATAGTGTGATAGCTGGAAAGACATTGCATGGGTGGAATTTTAGTGAGCCAGTGGGATAAATGACTGATACTAAAGGTTAGTCAGTTCCATGGGAAAATACTGGTGTCTGTGTACTCCCATAAATAGTGTACAATATTCATAAACACCTTCTTGCCATTCTAGTAATCATAAAAATACATATCTGGCAAGTGTGTCCCACTGCAGACTGCCAAAGGCATTTATGTTTGTAATGAAGCCTAAGTGTAAGTTAATAACTAGCCAGTAAGCTAAGAAAATAGACTTTCTTTTCAGGAAGTCTGAGGGTTGATATCTTAAACTTGTATCCTTTCTATTTCTTATTTTGAAGATTTTTGGTCTCTCCTCATTTTAGTTTTTGGTACTTCATATTTTCAAACACATACTAGTAAATTTATTCAGAGGGTGTGAGGATAGAAGTGTGTTTTGCCCTACAGGTGGATCTAATTAATCTGATACATGTTTGTATGGTCAGATCCTAGTTGATCATCTGGATATTTTTTAATTTTGGTAAGCATGCTGTCTGTCTTGTTTACAACTGTTCTTCATCATCCCGATCAAAACAATTTTTTTTTGCAGGTTTTTTTTCTTATTTGCTGGAGGTCAGAGATAGTGTAATGCAACTTTTACTTTTGCAGAAGTGGGAATCCTTGCCAAGTCCTACATTGACCAAGGGCAGCTTATTCCAGATCACATCATGACACAACTAATGCTGAATGAGATAAAGGGTCTAGACCAGTACAACTGGCTATTGGATGGTAAGTTTTCATGTTGGATATCACTATATATCGAGAGAAAATCTTCTCTGGAACACTTGGGACTGCTTTGGTCGCTGGTAGCCAGCTTGTTGTGAAACTTTCAGCAGATAGTCTGCCCCAGTTTCCTTGGCTGACAAATGCTTTGGGTGTACCCCGCCCCCAGAGCATTACAGGCATATTTTAACTCATGTTAAAAAGGATAGCTCAACACTCCAGAAAAATTTCAAAACTGGCAATTCTGGTATTTCTTATGATAATTCATGTGATATTTCCCCATTAAAGTAGGCATTGAGAAGTTTCTTTTTTAAAGTATTTTCTTATTAGAGTTCTTGGGGAATGGAAAACTTTTGAAGAATGAGGCTTTGGAATTATTTAAAAGGCAAGGTAGCAAGCAATGTGATGTAGTAACAAGGTAAGTATGGAAAAGTACTGCAGCAGTGTGGAATGTAATCAAAACTACTGCTCAATTGTCTTCTTCATTTGCTGTTTGGTTCTTTTCTCCAGAGTGAACTGTTTTGCAGTTCTGCAGTGTAAGCTCATTGCTTCAGCATTCTTGCTAGAGAGAAAATACATTTGCTGCTGTCTTCATGAAGTGGATAGTTCTTGTTATTCCAGCCCATGGGAGTAGAGTTGGATGCCCAGCACAAAAATAGTGTCTAGGCTGGACACGTGCTTTTTCAGACTCTAGTCACAACCTGTCTCAGTAAATAAAACAAAAAGGTTATTGGTGTGGCTTTCTATTTAGAGGGAGTGAAAAATCCACAGTGGTCTCTGTCCCTGAATGCTTTATTATAGTTGTATTTATGATTAGTTGCTCCTATGTACAGTGATATGTTCTGGTGGCTTTAGTCACACTTGGGTTCCTTCCTGAGAGAAAGGCTTTATTCCCACAGTGAGCAGTACAATGAAACCTAAACCATAAAGCAAAGAATGACAGATACTGGGTTTTTTCCCTTCAGTTTCAGGTCCCATGTACACACAGTTCCAGTCTTGTGGATCTGGATGTGTAGCAGTATAGCTGTGCCCACTGGCAGCTCTCAGCAGTAGGATTGTGTTAAGACCATAAGAGAATAAATAAATTTCTGCTGCATGTTAATGTGCTCCTGCCTTTAAACTTTTGCAGCAGAAATTTTGTCTGCATCAGCATTTATGAGACCCAGTGAATTACTCTAGGGATAGCTCTGGCATAATGGGCTTCACAGGAGCAACACTGCTCTGTTGAAACACGTTAACCCAAAATCTGAAGTTTGGTAACTGCAATGCAGAACAAAGAGATGGGGTCAGTTAGCTCAAACCAGAGTTGCTAAACCACTTGCATGTTCACTTAGCCAAACACCCCTTTACTGCCTTACAATAGGCTGGTGGCTTCTAGAGTCATAGCAGATGTAGCAGTCTGAGTTGTGTATGTCTGTGGGTATAATCCATTTAGATTTATGTGCTGTATAATCTAGAGCACTTTTCTCTGTGTTCCTGCACCATTCATCACCTCTGGCAGGTCTTTTTCTGTATAGAGAGAACACTATGTAGAAAATGTCAGTTCAATTTCAATGAAATGCTTTCCTAAAGGCACTTCAATTTGTTGAGGAATTTTTTCATTACTCCATTAGTCCCAAGCAAACTCACTTTCCAGCTGCATAACTTAGAAATATGGTGGCTGTTAATAGTAAGAAAGAACAGCGCTGTGTTCAACAGCAATGTTGAAGATTGAAGACCTGGCTCTCCCTCTGCTTTTACTATTTAGAAGTATTTTCATGAGATAAGGTGAATGTATGAGAAATAGGATGAGGGCAGCTCATGACTGTGATGCAAGCCAGGTGCAAGAGACTGAAGGCACAAGCAAGGACTTGGTCTGTAATGTTTTTCCTTACTCCTGCATGGACAGATAAATATTATGCAAGGGTTTCTTAAGTTTGTGCCTATTGGTATTTGCCTTTATGAAGAAGTTTACTTGTACAGTATGATGCAAATTACAAGCTACTGAAGAAAATGAGATTATTCTAGAGCTTTTTGAGGAGAGGAACTGTTCCAGTGAATACAGGATGCAATAGCATGTTCTGCAGAAGCCTTGACCACTGAAGGTGTTGTGCTCAATTTTTCTTTTCAAATTCTTTGTGGAGATGTTGGCTTTCTTGTTCTTTGTTCCCACTGCACCCCTCCTAAATTCCACTAGATTATCTAATAGTTTAAGAATACAGAATAGGGAGCCACAGAGTTCATGGGGTAAAATGCAGCATCTTTGAAGTGAAGAGACAGGTTCCTGATCAGTCTGAGTGTTGTCACAATCATCATATCTGAGGGCAGTTTGAAACACTGAAACTCTTAGAAACCTTCTAAATCCTGTACTGCCTCTGGTAAATAGATTTGGCTTACTCCCAACTGAATAAAATAGGTTTGTAATGGCCACCACCTTAAGCCAGACTTACACAGCTGTGAAAGTAAGATATATCACAGATGTTTCTCGGTTGTTTTCACTGGAGCTTTTATTATTCCAAACACGTATACAGTGCTTTTATTCAGCGTGGTATGTGGTACATATATGAATATGGGGTCTTTTTGCACTTATTTGTTGCACTTTTGGGAAGATGATTAGCTGAAATGAAGAAATAAAAACTGAGAGGCATTTAGAAAGTTAAAATGCCATGACACACTGAAAGATATTGGAAAATCTGATGTCTCTTCCATCTTTATAGAACATGACGATGCTTTTTGGGGGTTTTTTTTGCTGTGTAACAATTATATCTTTAATGACTCAATCCAGGTAATTTTTGCTATAACTCTGCTTGCAGAATTTTATGAAGTTGTTTCCTTTAAAAAGGTTTCCCCAGAACAGTTGCTCAGGCAGAAGCCCTTGATAAAGAATGTCACATAGACACTGTGATTGACCTAGACGTGCCATTTGAGACCATAAAGTGTCGGCTTACAGCACGCTGGATCCACCCTGCCAGTGGCAGAGTCTACAATCTTGAATTCAGTCCTCCCAAAGTGCAGGTAAGCAATATGATATGCATTGGTGTTGACACTAAATAAGTACTGCATTTTGTTTGCTAGCTACAGTAAAATATTGTTTGCATAATGTGTTTCAAAACACAGCAGCTCAGAACAAAAAGGCTCATCTCACTTCTTGGGAGTGCAGAATCTCTCTGGTAACACCGTGCTGGTATGAGGGTATGTTAGTGACCTGGCAGAACCTCAAGGTGTTGGACAACGTTTTTGTCCCCTGCAGAGCAGAACACCATGGTATTTTGTAAGCACTTGTTAAAGCTGCTTACTGATCTGGAATAGTGTCTGCCTTATGCATTGGCACAGGATCTGGGTATGGTCTTAGCCTGTTTGCAGACTGTACAGTCCAAAATGTAGATTTCTTTTCCTTCCTCCAGAGAAGTCATGCTTTATATACAGGAAACACCAAACCAACAGTCAGAGGAATCCACTTAAAGCTTTCCCTATGCTTATATTTAACCAGGATGGGTATTTTCAAGGGAAGAGCTGCTTTACTGCAAAACTGGATGTAGAAACGTTCAAGTCAGGGAAGCTTTTCAAAAGATTAATTTTCAACAGATTTTTATGACTTGAGATATCCTAAAGAGGAGCTTGAAGATAAAGACTGTACATTGTTACCTTAAATTTTTTCAAGAACAATTTGCTTTAGTGCAACTCAGCTAAAACTGTATTTCATCCTTAACTCTAAATAACTTAGCTGTCGTGGCATCACATTTCACCTGGAAGCTCTATTAATTTACATCAGAAGCACAGCAGGCCCTGTAGTTTTTTGGATTTCAGTGTTACAGGAAAAGAGGCCAGCCTGTAATACCAGGCAGGCACTGGAAGTGAGCAACTGAAAATATTGCCTTTGTTTTGTTTGAAACAAGTGTTTAAAATCATGGTTATTTTTAATTGCAGAAGAGCACAGGCAAGATGGAACAGAGAATTCTGAGACTCACCAGAGTAGGCTTCACCTGCAGAGCTTTGCTATTTATGATCTGTCTTACCTTTCACTAATTAGCAGACTTACCACAACACAGTGGACTGCAATACTTACATTGCAATTATGGAATAGAGCTAAACCGGTGAAATACAGTTGCCTCTATTATCTTAATAGACCTGCAAAATGCTTATTTACTTAGTAGGAACATTCATACATTAAGTCCCTACCTCTGTAGGGAAAGCTTCAGCTAACTCTTATGCCATTTTTTGTACAGCTGTTGTTAAATGATAACTCTTCCATTTTGCAGCTTAAAATCAAAGGGCCATTAACTCCTTTGTCCATTTTAGTATTGTCAAATGAAGGTCCAATTGGTCTCTTATTTCCAGTTATACAGGAATGTATTAACAACAGTATTGTTTTCCCTTGCACATGGAGGTTTTGTCTTCATATTATCCATATTCTATGAATGTTCCAGAGGACAAATTAGCCAAGTTACTATGATTCATTGGCAATACTGAGAAAATATTTTTAACTGACAGACTTTTACTGGCAAGTGAGCAACTTACATTCCAGACAAGAACACAGACAGCAGCCTCTCTTTATAAGCAGAAATCTACACCCTGATCAAGTGGAAACTGATCATAATTTGAATAGAAAATTACATAAAGCATGCTTGAAGAGAAGTAAGCAGTATACTCTGGTATTTGTTTTTAACCATGATTAGGGCATTGACGACATTACTGGCGAGCCCCTTGTTCAGCGTGACGATGACAAGCCAGAGACTGTAAGCAAGAGGCTTCAGGCTTATGATGCACAAACAAAACCTGTCCTAGAATATTATCGGTAAGTAGTAAAATCTGTTCTTTCACGTTCCAAAATCTTACTGTGCATCAGCATAGCGAGGAACAGATCTCTGCTACAGAATATATTATACCACAACAGTGAATGTAGTGTGAATAGCTGTGTAGCTTTCATGAACTCAGTCAGAAATCAGCCCAGTAGACTGAGTATGACTTTTCAGGGTTGCATGAGACCTTCTGGAACCTGTGTGGTGAAATAGCCTGTCACTGCAACCAGCCACATTCAGCTTCATAAAGAATGCTATGCATTACTCAATACATCATAGTACAGTTATGAGCAACAACAGCTCTGGTGGGTGAGGTAACAGACAGTTCCTTTTTTTGCAAGAATTTACAATATTTTGTTTTCTGGATGTGTTAGTAGAAACTCTTGTAATAAGTGCAAGGGGTCAAGAAGCAATACACAAATAGAGAAACTGTTAATGAGGATTTAAATGTGGCTGTTCTAAGAACAGGATTGTGACTGGACCCAGCTAGCAAGACTCTTTTGGAATAAGTAGCTAATTCAGAATTGTCATTTGCATTGTGGAGTGGAAATAAATTACTAGTTCTTTTAAGAGTCAAAATTATACACAATGTTTCTCTTAATGTAAAGCTGCAAGCATCATACTGTACATCTGTACTTCTATGTACACATGCATAGAAGGTCACCATGTAGACCTCTACGGGGTGATGTTTACATGGTTTTACCTTGCCCAGACAAAGAAATTAGACTCTAACAGCATCAGTGATTGTTCTTTCTGTATTTCCATATTCACCACCCTTCCTTGTATTCTTCCAGGACTGTTGAGCAGAAATCAATGTCCAGCCTGCATTTCCAATGCTACAGCTTTCTTGGTGTTACATCACATGCATATTTTCACACTCCTGCCAGGGTTATCTTCAAGTGAGGTGGAGATTTTAGAACAATTAAACAATTTGATATCTGTAATGCTTTCTTATTTTTCTTTCTTAGGAAAAAAGGGTTATTGAAATCCTTTTCTGGAACAGAAACCAATAAGATCTGGCCACATATCTATGCTTTCCTTCAAACCAAGTTGCCAGATGTAAGCCAGAAAGATGCTGCCAACCCCAGGTGAAAATGGGTCAAACTTCTGCTTATTTGTCATAGCTCACTCCCAATTACATGAGATTCTGCAATCAAGGATTTGTCCAAGTAGTCTACCAGACTCAGCAATAATTTAAGTCCAATGCTGTCCTTAACTTAAACTATGGTAAAATTTTGTTGCCTGTGGTTACCACTTCAATGCTGTATTTTTTTATATTAAAAATACCTAATTTTAAAAATACAGTAACTGTCTTTGACAAAAGCCAGTACTCTTGTGTCTCTTATTTGGAAAACACATTTGCAATATTGTTTGATGAAGGAAACACATTTCAGAATACAGTTTAGTTAGAAAGCACATTGACTGATGTACTCAATCAGTAAATGAAGGAATGACAAGAACATGCAAGCACAAGAACATTCCTTAAACATGTGTCTAGCTGGAGCTAGCCAGAAGCTGTGAAGAACAATGACCACTGGTCTGCAAACAGTCATTTCAGAACAGAGCTTGTGTGTATGGAAACTGTTATGGAAAGGTTAGCTTCTTATTTGCTTACAAAGATGTGACTTCATTTTGCTCACCATAAATTACACTTAGTACCAGGGCAAATTATCTTAGTAAGTATTATGCTTCTACTTCTGCCCTCAGAGCAACTGTTTTGCAGGCCTGGGAAATGGAGTTTCAATGATGTGTAACACATTTGGTAAAGCCTCTGTCTTTGTGTGACCCTGCAAGACTTTATCAGTAAAAAAATACTGAACAGATTGTGTAATCTGGTCAATCTGTAGCTAGATGATCTTGACCAGTGAATGTCTTTTCTACTATCTTTGAAAACAAGTGCTCACTGATGCCAGTGACATGATTTCCAGTGGTCAAAATATTAACTTTAGCATATTACTGTAGCAATTTTTATTGTAGCAACTGGACTGGTTTTCACCAGGTTCTTGTCTCTGACCAGCTCTTGGGTTAATTCACTAGATAACTGGAAATACAAACTGCCACAGTCCACAAGTTTTAACAGTCCATGGACTGCAGACACTGCTATTTTTCAGTGAATCCTCCCAGCCCTTTTTAAATGCTCATCAGAGAGGAAGTTTCAAGAGTCAGCAAAATCTGAGGAGCAAACAGCTCTGTCTAGGTGATGTCTGAAGTAGCTGTGTCCTAGTAATGCAAGTTCCAATCTCCTTTAGAAGTGACTGTAAAAAGCTACAGAGCAGGTGTGTTGATATACCTTGGACTGCATCTGCACATCCAGTTTTAGCATTATGAGTATTGAGACACAATTGAGTCTAAAAAGAGATAGTCATTGTAGAATTTGTTTAGTTTTCCCTGTACTATAAATGAACACTATGAACAGCAGCTACTAGTACAATCAGTTTTCCTTTCATTTAAAGAAAGCTTGCCAAGAAGATTAACCACTTGTACTGTCCTCTTGAGGAAATGCCTACATATTAGTGAGAAACCCTGGTTAGCTGCTTGTATTATTACATTTTGATTTCAATAAAAAAGTAAAATTTTTTTTTCACCAGCATACATAAATTTCAGTAAAGCAGAAGGAGGAGGGGGGAGGGAATCTCCTTTTTATTTGACACTTATTTCTGCACCATACAGTTTTATCCCCTTGGAAACTTAAAAAAGAACTTCTACTGTGTAATAGGTTGTTAGATCAATTGCTCCACTGCTAAGGGTAGCAAGTCACTGTGCTATGCTGCCCTTACTACCCTTGCATATAACATTCAGTTAAAAAACAACCTGAAGTTACTTGTTTTCCTTAAGTTTCCCTTAATATTTAACTAATTATTAAGGAGGAGGTAGTGTTTACTTACCCCTTCCTGGAATACCTGTCAAGTTTAACCAGAATCAGTAGAAATTTTTATTTTTTTATCTCAAATTTGCATGTGGGACAGAACTGCTCCTTGCTCTTTAATCTTCAGTCTGTTTGCAAAAGAAGGCTAGAGAGCAGAAGTCATATGGAAAGCTAGTTCTATGAGTGTATCTGCTATTGCATTGGTACTA
Source organism: Serinus canaria (assembly GCF_022539315.1). NCBI lineage: Eukaryota > Metazoa > Chordata > Aves > Passeriformes > Fringillidae > Serinus > Serinus canaria. The sequence goes on from NC_066343.1 coordinate 48,526,730, forward strand.
ATACTCTGGCATATTCTGCAGACTTAGACTTTTCCACATCTTGGCTGTAGGCAAAACTGAAAATTACTGGATTCTATTTCACAGAATCAGAGAATCATACAATCATTAAGGTTGGAAAAAAACTTACAAAATCATTGAGTTCAACCTCTGACCATCACCCTGCCAAATGACTCACAGCTCTAGGTGCCATGTCCAGTCATTTCTTAAACACTTCCAGGGATGGTGGTTCCAACACTTCCATGGGCAGCCCATTCCAATGCTTGGCAATCCTTTCAGTGAAGGGAGTCCTCCTGATGTCCAACCTGAACCTCTCTGGGCACAACTTGAGGCCATTTCCTCTCGTCCTGTTACTTCTTAGCTGGGAGAAGAGGCCAAACCCCAGCCAGCTATACCCTCCTTTCAGGCAGCTGTAGAGTGGTAATGTGTCCCTGAGCCTCCTTTTCTCCAGCCTGAATAACCCCAACTCAATCAGCTGCTCCTCACAGGACCTGTGCTCCACTGCTTCACCAGCACCACTGCCTCTCTCCAGACAGGCTCCAGCAGCTCCATGTCCTTCCTGAAGTAAAGGGCCCAAAACTGAACACAGGATCTGAAGTGCAGCCTCACCAGTGCTGAGTACAGGGGACAATCCCTGCCCTGCTCCTGCTGGCCACACTGTTGCTGGTACAGGCCAGGATGCCATTGGCCTTCTTGGCCACCTGGGCTCACATTCAGTCACTGTCCCCAGCAGCCCCAGCTCCTTTTCCTGAGGGCAGCTTTCCAGCCACTCCACATCAGCGTGTGGCACTCCCTTTGGTTATTCTGCATGAATCAAAAACTGGAGGTAGGCTATGACCACTGAACTTTTGAAATCAATATGCCTTCCAAACCTACATCAAATCAGAACAATTCATTAATGGATGAAGAATATGCATGGATGCCATTACCTGGGGCATAAGCTGTCTTTGCTAGTCTTCCAATTAAAGTATACATTTTTATAGACAGACCTGCTGCAATAGCAGCAAGTGAGAAAAGCAGAGCAGGGTTCTAGAGAGCAAGGTTCTGTGCAAGGATCTGTTGTCTAGAAAATCTATTTGGATTTCCAGCTTCTTAAACAAGAAGCTTTTAATGCTTTTCCACTTAGTGTCTGAGTTGACAATGTCAGAAACCCACTTTGGTTGAATAACATATGAAGTAACTTTCAAACAGTGCATGACACCTCACCCTATGTGACTTGTAACAAAGTTTTTTGTTTAAACTGAGGCCTTAGCCTAACCCTTGTACAAGTTCCCTTCATCAATTACTTCAACCACAACAAGACTTGGTTTAAAAAAAATAATCTGAAATTAGCCTGATGAACAAGAAGAGAAGACGACTCCCAGAAATCATACAACCCAGCACTCAATTTTAGACAAGTGTTGCTTATGTTTTAGGATTAAACCAAGTTATGTTTAATGAAAGTACAATACAACATTTAAATCCCCTTCGTAGAGGTAGAAAGCCAGTGTTTTAATCTAATCCATTCAGATCAGAAATACTGATACCAGATACTGATTTATTGCTATTAGTGATAACCAAATTTGAGTGCTTATACTGTCAGCAAGATAGCATGAATACAGTTGCAATCTCCAATATTCAGAGTAAAACATATCCACATCTGTAGTAAGACAATAGCAGATTCTACCAAGAATCTGCTGCTTCTTGTAAACATTGTATTTGTGCAGATGTTCAATTTCTGAAATCATGAAAGGCAAGGTTAGTAGCAGAAAACACATCCAGTTTCACATTCGGCAATATAAGAACCCTGCTCTTCAAGGACAACTAAAAACCTAGCAGCACATTTCAAACAATATTACAAGTTTTTTCTTAATTACCCACCCTTCAAAGTCCCCCCCCACCCAAATCAAATAAAACCAACAAAAATCTGACACAAAAAATAAAGTGCAGTACCCAGAAAAATAAGTGTCAAGAAAATAGCCATGTTTGTTTCTTTGGAAAAAAAAAAAAAAAAAAAAAAGGAAAATAAGAGTAGTTGGCCTCAGTCTTAAAAGTACTATAATGTGTCCATCATTTTAGATTCTTCTTCATCTCTTTGTATCACAGAGTTGAAACTGCAGACATCTGTGTTTATGGAACCTTGTAGATCTCCTGTGTTCTGCAACAAATGAAAAACTGACAGCTTAATGCTTTGTAATTTGTAAGATGAAGGGAGAAAAAGAGAGAAACATAGACTGTTTGCATTGCCTATCTTATGATGAGACAAATTTACAACAGAAAGGAAGTAAGGTCTGAAAACATCATCAACCAGTATTATGTCACTGTGTCAAGGATTTTGAAAATTTGCTAGCATATCTTATATTTGGTCTTAGTTTTTCTAGCACCTAACTGCACATTTATATAAAATTCAGCTGTTTGATCTACCTCGGAGAGGTACTTTAATCAAATTATTTCAAACAAGTACTTTCAATTGTGACTCCTTTCCTAATACATAATTTTTGACAATATTTTAAGTTGTTTCTTCATTCCAGAATGTGGCCATAACTGGAACTGCAAAAAACACCTAAGTGTTTTTTTGTGTCTTCCTTGTACCTTAGACTTCTCTTGCCCAGAGAAGTTGTGGGGTCCCTGGCAGTGTTCAAGGCCAGGCTGGATGGGGCTGTTTGGCTTATGAACAGTGTCGGTGCCATGGCAGAGAGTTTGGAACTAGATGATCTTTAGAGTCTGCTACAACTCAAACCATTCTGTGATTCTCTAACTTACTTGTCTGATCCCATGATTTTACACTGCTTGTGGTGATGACTGGGAATACAGTTCTAGGATCTGATCAGTTTTATCATGAAGTGTTTATTTTAGGCATGAAATGTAAAGGCAATGAACAAACATATACTTTTGACCTTATGCTGATGCTGAGAATTCCAGCAAGTAAAAAGAAAGCTGGCCATAAACGCCTTTTGTATTAATAACACTACATTATATATCCCAAGGACCAGCAAGTCCAGAAATAATCCTCTTTATATCTCAAAGACACAGCTTTTCTAGGCAGGACCTAATCCTGCATTAATTAAATTATGTCTTGGAAATCAACCTACCTGTAAAAAAGATGTCCACTCTCCCACACAACCAGGACTGACATTGAGATCATGGAGTAACATAGTTTGAAAGCCATGTGATTGTGACCAGATTCTCACTCTTGCCTTGAATGCCTCAAGTTCACTTTTAAAGGCCTCAAAGTAGCCTTCTCCTGTCTGCAAAAAGAAAAATGAAGTATTTGTTCTTCAGCCAGATTTGCTTTTGAATTTTAAGCTTACACAGTGCTGAAAAAAATCCATGCAGTAATGACATGTTATACCTTTTAGGGAACAACAACTGTGAACCACTCAGGAATAATGTTAGTCAATTTGAAGTTATGTTTCATGTAGATTTCTTTTTAAGACAATCTGTAGCATTTATATGCATAAGTAAAGTAGCTGATTCATCTGAGAACATGTAAAACTTAATCTAATTTTAGCCTGTAATTTATTCCAACTCAGAAGGTATCGTTACAACAGGTGCTTGTTGAAGCCCTTTTGTGGTCAAAAAGTAAAGCACAAACGAACACATATTTTAACTACACACTTTTAGGCAATATTAAGATCCATTATAGAGTCTTGAACAACTGAATACAGTCTATAGCAAATCAATTTCAGTTTTCACACCTTTTTCCTACAAAGCTCTGGATTGCCCCATTTCAGTCATGAGAAAGGGACACTATTTATATAGCTGCCTCACTTTAAGGGGCAGATGAAATGGAAAAGTTGCGACAACATGTAACTAAACTTTGAAAACAATGTGTAATTAGTCAACAGTCAGACCAGTTTAAGATCAGTTGGTGTTTGCTGCTGTTAGTTAGTTATTACTTGTCCATAACACACCTGCTGTCCCCCAGCTGCATCTTGCTTTCCGCCTACAACAAGCAAAATCCACTAAGCTTTCATTTGCAGAACCAGAATTATAACAAAGTATTCTATCTAGAAAATAACTGCTAAAACACAGTTTTAGCAGCAAAACACTGTCCCATAAGCCTAAATCAGTCAAAAATTTATTTAGCCTCACATGAGTTTCTAACATTATTACCTAAATTGACTTACTTTGGCTTTTTGGAAAAAGAGACGAAAACATCCTCTTGGATCCACATTGCAGCTTCTGGCAATTTCTATAATAAACTGCATTACAACTGCTTGGTGTGCTACTTGCTCCATCAGAGCTCTTTTCTGATAAAAAGAAAAAAAGTAAAAGTTCTGATTGAAAGAAATTTCCTGAGATTATATTTCTAAAATTCAACAGAATTTCCTTTTGTTCCAGTTCCTAAGCAGATGTGAACTGATGCTTACAGAAGGAAGAGGACTCATAATTAGCTATAAGTAGACATAAATGTGACAATGCACTATCAATAGAGAGACCTGGAAGAACAGTTAAACAGTTAATGAAATTGGTCACCTTTCTACTGTGCAAATGGGGAAATGCATGCTTCCAAAGATTAAACATCTTCATACCTGTTCAGCTTCTAGATGAAAACACCACAACATGAGATACCGAGATGTTTCTTCGCATACAAGGTATGGGTGATCAGACAAAAACCTTTGACTATCATCCCATCTGCTCAGCATACCTAATAAGAGAAACACAGTTAAGATATTCTAAACAGATAAATGATTTAATGCATCAACTATACATAACAACTTGGCAGTTTACTAACCTCAGAATAACAGCATGCAGCTAAATTTGGGAATTTATACATCTAAACAATGCTGAAAGAGCATTACTAGAAGGCATAATTAGTCTTTAAGGATATTAATAGTCGATTATATAGTCATGCACTTCTAGTAATGCTGATATTTTTAATCATTCTCACAAGCTAACAAGAGGTGTAGATATCTATTTGTTACAAGATCAAATAGTTTAGAAAGTTTATGAACAGAGATTTACATTAAGTGATTCTAACAAACACAAATACTCTAAATGTTTGCCCTAAACAACAGAACCTGTAATCTGTCAAAAATTAAAGTGCTTCTAACATACAGTTTGCTAGATGTTTAGAGAATTCAGATTAATTTTACAAACAGTTTGATCTCAAAAAACAAACCCACACCAGTATTAGAAAGTTTAGCAGAACTTTGAATGGTGGTATCATGGCACTACCTTCAGGTAACAAGCTGAATGTACAAATCAGAACTCAATACTCATAGCACTTCTTAAAGTTGTCCCCTTCAAGTATCTCTGACAGTCATTACTGGCAACAGATACCAGATGTACAGCTTCACCTGTCTATCAGCACCTAATTATAACTGAGCTAAAGATTATCTCAGGTCATTACCATTGAATTATCTTAATTCTAGCAAACAAATGCTGAAAGAGAAAGCAACAGCTTGTATTTATTTTGACTGTTTTCAAGTTCTTCTGTGTAGGTTCTTCATTGCTTTGAAGCCAGAGGAAGATCCAGAAGCAGGACTCATGCAATTTAGTGAAGTCCACACTGCCCCTTGGCAGCAGCTAGCATGGAACAAGCGACTTCAGAAAGGACTAATGTACTGTGGCTTTCTATAGTGGACTTATGTATCACACATTAAAATAATAACATGGCTTTGAACTCAGGAAGTACTAAAAAAATTACCTTCTGTAACAATGTTGATTCTTTAACAGTCTAATTTGAATTTAGACAAAAAGTAATTTTGCCCAACTCTAGCTAGGAAGCCTACAAGACAGCCTCTTTTTTTTTTACTTGCTGAAATGCATAGCAGGAGAGATGTTTTCTGATTCCAATATCATCACGCTGAACAGTTAAGGTAATTAAGAGAACCTGTGCCTATTACTACTATTTGCATACTTTTGACAGTGCTGTGCCTTAACTTGACACTTGAAAAGCTTGCTAAGGCTAACAGGGCTCAAAGCTTTTTCTTTAAAAGAGCTTTAAGTCCCTCAGAAGCCAAAAAATTAGTAAAAACAACTTTGTAAGAACAACTGAATTCTGCCAATTTAGTCTTATTCTAAATTGTTCCAGAATTCCAAATATGGCTGTACTATACTATAGCATGAAACCAGCCTGAATGGCAAGCACTTCAGAGAACCATAAAAATTTTAGATTACAAGATCAGATGTGTGCTCAATCGGGTTTAACAATTACAACAGAGCTAAAGTGACACCTAGTGGATAAATAAGTATCGTTTTAAACACACAATTCTGAGCATACATACTCTCACTGTAGGTGTTAACAAACATGCCCATTTAATCAGCCATTACCCTTACAGATTAACAGATGTCAGAAAATCATTTAATAAAACATTTAACTTAATCTCCTTTAAAAAAGGAGAGAGCCGTGGATGACCTATGCACTTTTATATACATGACTTATATGTCTAGGAATGTTCCTGCCTTTTCGCACTGGTGTAGAATATCCCTGGAGTCCTGATAAAATAAAACTGAACAGTCTGTCATTTAGGTCTTTTATTGATTAGCATTCATTCTGTACAAGAAGGAGCAACACAAATTCTGTAAGAACCACAAGACATTGGAAAACAGACTCACCGAAGTGTCTAATTTTCTGTTCATGTTTTTGCATAAGTGGTTCCGACACAGCCTCATCTTCAATTTCTTTTCTTTTTTGATTAATAAAACTCTGAGGAAGAGAAATATTGTACTATCACAAACTCCACACATACTGTTTAGTCATATAAAGGAGTTATTATACTTTAATATGTTACTATTTAAATGACTATGTTCTAGTTTTAGAGTTGCGGAGGTCTTTTTTCAGAAAGTTTCAAAATTTCAAAGTTTCCTTATAGTCTCTGAAAAACTTGTGTTTTCATATAGGAACTTACTGATTTGTTAGTCATGAGAATCATGTACATTGCAGTCTGGATCAGGACAAATTAGGAGATGTGCTAGTGGTGCCAAACTGATTTTTGCTTTTATATATTCTTCATGTCTACTTGTAGCTCTGTAGCCTATTATTGTACAACTATATAGATTCATAGCTAGAATTTTACCTACTTGGTTAGCAAGAAAGACAAAACACATTCCTAAAAGCTCAATCCTCATCTAGTTTCTTCTGAGACCAAGGACAACACTCTCCCATAAAGAACTAGAGAGGAATGGGGGCTTCAGAAGAGAGTTGAACCAAGAGGGGGAATTACCTCAACATCTGTGTTTCTAATTGGGCACTCTTGTCAATTATGCTAATTTCCTACACTTACAAAACTGTAGTTGCTCTATGCCACAGGTGTACCTTTGGCACATTTTTCAGCCTGTATTTCGCCGTGTTGTGCACCTGAAGGGACCCTTCATAAAAGGGTCCTATTTTTCACTTCACTGTGTCTGGCTCGTGACTTTAGAGCTCAGTAAAAGGCATTGATAGCTGTTGAAATTAAATTGTGAAATCAAAGATAAGATCTTACTATTAGAAAAAGTTCATGCTAAATAATTTGTTTTACAGTAGACAGTATTAGGCTAAATAGTTTGTATTACAGTAGACAGTATTAGAAACAAACTAAGTTTCATATTCTGGGTTCGATGGGACATTTAAAGACCATAGAGCTTCAACCCTCCCTGCCCAGGCAAGAACATCTACCACTGGATTAGGCTGCTCCTAGACCACTCCAATTTGACCTCTGTTGCTTCTAGGGATTGGGTTTTTACAGCTTCCCAGGGCAACCTGTTCCAGTGTGTTGATAACCTAATAATAAAAAAAAGTCTTCCTTATATCCAATCTAAATCTATCATCTTTCAGTTTAAAGCCCTTCCCTCTTGTCCTGTCAGGACAGGCTGTGATAAAAAAATGTTTTTCTCCATCTTTTTTATAAGGACCCTTTAAGTACTGAAGGGTCACATGAAGGTAAATTAGGGTCCGCAAAGCCTCTTCCTTCTTCAAGCTGAACAACCCCAGCTCTCCCAGCCTTTCCTCACAGGAAAGGTGCTCTAGCCCTCTGATCAGCTCTGTAGCGCTCCTCTGGAGCGGCTCCAACAGGAGTCCTTCTTGTAGCAGGGACCCCAGAAGGGACTTTGCAGGCAGGTCTCAGTAGAGCAGAGGGGTAGAATCCCTTCCCTGGCCCTGCTGCCCACCTCTGCTCTGGATGCAGCCCAGGACACGTTTGGCTTTCTGGGCTGCGAGTGCCCATGGCTGGGTCAGGCCCAGCCTCTCACCCACCCGCACCCCAAGCCCTTCTCAGCAGGGCTGCTCTGGTCTGTTCATGCCCAGCCTGTGTTGGTACCTGGGGTTGCCCCAACCCAGGTGCAGCACCTTGAACATGGCCTTGTTAAAACACATGAGATCCCCATGGACCCACTTCTCCATCTTGTTTGGGTCCTCTGGAAGAACTCCTTCAGGTCTGACAACCATGCCACTCAGCTTGATATCATCTGCAAACTTGCTGAGAGTGGCCTCAATCCGTCTGTTTAATGAAGACATTAAGTAACAGTGGTCCCAGTAGAGACCCCTGAAGGACACCACTGGCCCCTGGTGTCCATTCAGACTCTGAGCCATTGATCACTACCCTTTGCATGCCACCAACCAACCACTTTCTTATCCACTTAACACTTCACTCATCAAATCCATATCTCTCCAGTTTAAGAGAGAAGGATGCTGTAGGAGACCACATCCAAAGCTTTGAAGAGGTCCTGATAAATGACATCTGTAACCCTTCATCGGTCCACTGATGCTGTCACCTTGTCATAGGTCATAGATAAGGCCACTGAATTGGTCTGGCAGGACCTGTCCTTGGTACAGCTATACAGAATGCCCTGAAGTACCTCCCTGTCCTACATGTGCCTGAGCACAGCTCCTAGAAAGGTCTATTCCATGACCTTCCCAGGCACAGAGGTGAGTGACACATTGTTTTTGCACCGCACAAGACACAGAAGACACTCAGAGACTAGTAACAACTGGAATGAACAAAAGAGGCTAGCACTTGCTTCCCTGCACAATGATACAGGTCATACCTTATTAAAAACTTCTTTACTAACAGGATCTGTGTTCCATAGATTCTGTCGTTCCCTCTGGTTTAGTGCTTCTTCTTTTCTTCTCCACTCTTCCTCTCTCCATCTCAACTCGGCAGCTTCAGTCCTTGCTTGAGCAGATTCCTGATCACAGGATTCTGAATTATGCAGTGCTAAACTACCAAATTTTTGCTGGGCTTCTGCTAGGTTCCATGTGCATTCTACAGAGTGCTTCACAAACTCTCTTTCTTTTTGGCAGGCTAATTCAATCCCTTGGTTGTATGTCTGTGAGGAAAATCAGACATGCTATTTATGGAGAGAAAATTGTTGATTTACAGTTTCTATAGTAGCAGACTGGCCTAAATCCCAAAGCTAATAATAATGCACCTGGAAGGCACCTTAGATATGCAGCATTATAACAGCAGAAGTGATAAAGCATGGCAATGTACAGCTAGGTCTTCTAGAAAGAGATCTCCAACTCAAGTCACCCCATGTTTATTAAGTGTATTTGCAAAATCATGGATCATGTGCTGCTATCAGCAATAGTCTCCAGACTGCAAAAATAATTTTGATGCAGCTGAAATCCCTCTAGCTATCTTTAGGGCTGGAACATTAGCAGCAGCCAAATGTGAGAATACTCTGAATATACATTTCTGATAAGAAACTATTTGGCTTATGACGTCAGATCACAACAGAAAGTAATTGCTGCTGCCTGCATTTCAGAATTAGTACCCAAACAAATGGCCAACATCCTCTCTTGAACTGACACAAAAGTGGTATTTAAGTCATAAAGTAGCCAAGGCCCAGAACAAACACATGCTCCTTTAGGTCAAATCTGTTGAGGATGTCACTACTCATAGCTGGGAGAGAAAGGAACATCTTAAGCAACCCTATTTATATTATTTCCAGGTATGTGCTCAGAATTTCCACTCAGTAATATGCTAAGCCTTTCCCACCAAGACTGAAGAAAAATGCATCCATATGCATTAGCTCCTCAGCCTTCCACTGCCACGTTATGAAATCTGCAGAGCTGATAGCCTCTGGCAGGGGCACACGAAGGACAATTTGTGAAAAACTATCTGAAGGCAACTTTAACGCAAGTAAATCAAACTTATTGTCCCAACTTTGTTTGAGAATTACAATAATTTTATTTCTGCAGTAACAAGAAAAAAATTCCACCTTTGGAAAAGGAACGTAATGGCAGCTCCTTGCGAGACCACACAGAATTCCTTGCAACGCGTTTATAAATCGCCGCCTCGCCCTGGCCGACAGAAGAACACACCGCCTACCTATCTGCCCCTTGGGCACGGGGACGCTGGGATAACTCCAACCCAGCTTCCTCGGCATCGCCTGCCCGCGGTGGAGCTGTTACCCAGGGCGGCCCGCCAGACCCCACCTGTTCCCGCCGGCCCTCGGAGCCCCAGCGGGCGCTCCCGCACGGCTCCGTCCCGACACGGCGACCCCGCTCCCACCGCCGCCCCTCCGCGGGCTGCGCCGCCCGGCACCGGCCCACACCGCGCCCCCGGGCGCCAGACGCGGGGCGAGGGGCCGGGGCTACGGCCCGGGGCGCGGGCGTACCTGCACCTCCGGCAAGCGCTGTCGGAAAGCGGCAGCCTGCGTCTGCTCCTCGTCCTCCTCCTCCGGGGCGCCGCCGTCCCGGGAGCCCGGCTGCCACAGCGCCATGCCCGGTGCCGTCCCGGCGGCGCGATCCGTTCGCCGGAACTGGGGCAGCGACACTTCCGCCGATCGGAGCGCGGCCGGGAACGCCCGCCCTCGGCGCGGCGGGAGGGGCGAGTGGCGGGCGCGCCTCCGGGGCGGCAATGAAGACAGCGGGGCGGGCGGGGCGAGCTCGGCCGCGGCTCCTGCCCGGTGCTGGCATTTGGTGTTGCCGGTGCCGGCGTGGTACGTCCGCCCTTGTCCCTGCTCCTGTCACTGTGTCTGACCTGCCGCTGCCCCTGTCCTCTGCCGTCTGTTGTCCCTATGCCTTTCCCTGACCCTGCCTTTTCCGAGCCGCTGGAAGGCCGGTGCCGCACGGCGCTGGCAAACTACCGTATATGTGTGTATGTGTGTGTGTGTACGTGCATATACGATCCTTCAGTCCTAAGAGCTCTTGGGGTGCAGTCTAGGGTGTCGAAATAGCTTGGCTCTCCTCTGGGAATGGAAGTTAGCATATAATGAGGCCATACCTTTGTGATAGCACCCCCGTAATGATTAAAATGTGCTCTCGTTGTAGCCCCCATTTTTACCCATGGATTGGCTATTTAGCTCTTCCTCCAAACAGGAGGTGCTGGCTGATTCTTTAGGGGTCGCAGGTGTAAAGTCTGCGAGAAAAATATGCCAGGAAAGCTTTAGATTAAATGGGAAGGTAGGGGACGTGTTGCTGTGCATTGTTTATATAACAAAGGGATTACTGCTGTAATACTAGTATGTTGCTCACAAGAGTTCTCATCAGATAGAAGAAAAAAAGTTTTCACTCAATCATTTTCTTGTAATCAAATGTTTCTGTGTAATGCCAAGGCCTATTAAATTAAGTCCCTGTTTCAAAGGACGATAAAAGCCAAAAATACAAAATGAGACGACTCCCAATGATAGCTCTAAACCTGGCATTTTGAGGTTATCAGTAATAAACCGAGGGCCACTGAGTCCATTCTGAGATAGCGTCCTGCAGACCTGGACTGGTGCACATGCCTAAGACTAGACTGAGGAATTTCGTGTGAAAGTATCCTTTTCTTTCGTAAAGTTACATTTCCTGGTGTGTTTCTGGCTGAGAAACCAACATATTTCTCAGTTTGTGCATCTTTGATCAACACAAAGAGGCAGAATGAATGCCTTCTTCCTGTTACTCCTCTCTTGTCTCATAAGGTGTGCTTTGAAAAGGTGTCTTTGGTTTGTTGTGTGTTTTGGGATAGAAACTGATGCTTCAAGTCTTGTATGATATGTAATTCAGGTGTTGTCTTATTTCTCTTTACAGGTGGTAGGTTATTCTTGTTTCACATGTATCTCAACATAGTAAGATGCATTATTCTGCCCATTCCTCAAATGGAACTTCACATTTCTTTAAGATTTTGTAATCTGGAATGCTGACGTAAGTGGTAAGGAGAGGTCATCTCCCACGTGGACATATATTATAATATAATTATAATGGCTATTATCTGTTAACATTTCTGTCTGTATAGAAGACATGTGATGTAAATGAAGATCTAAATAAATTATGGTCAAGTGGTTTTAGTGCCCTTTTACATGTCATTTAAACGCCTGGAACTGATGATAAGAGGAGTCTCAGTATTTTTCCTGTGCTTTACCATATGTTTATGTTGTGTTTGAAGATTACTTTTTAAAAAATGGTGCAAGATAGCAGGCCTGTGTCTACTGACAGGCAAGCTCATGTTAAAGCCATTTGCAAAACAGGTATGCAAGAAGTTTAGAGGAACAGTATATTTCTTGTCTATTTGATCCAAAGTCTTCTTGATTGTTTTTTCAAATAACTCTTACTACCTGTGTGTTTCTCTGAAATTGTTTACATCTGGCTCTCAAGAGGCTTTTCTTTGAGTAGCATGATTGCTTTTACTTTCCCCTCTTGTTGTCCTTGACACAAGTGAAAAACTACACATGGAAACTAAAGCATCATTGTCATTAAGGCCTGTCTCAAGGAAAATGCAACTCTGAACACATGACTCTTTGATCTCTACGCAATAAAACCCCACAGTCATGTTATGACCAGAAGTGGGAAATATAACCCACTTCCAAAGAGTAGTTTCTTATATGTTTACTTACGGTTAAGAGTAAAGTAATTCACATTAAATAGGTCTTGTTAGATAAGTTAATTTTTTGTCTTACCACACATTACGGTTTTTTTGTGCCTGTCACCTTCATTAGTAGGTGTTGACAAACAGTGAAGTAGCACATTCTCTAGGAGAAAACATTGCTTAGGTCAGGCCTCTTTAAAAAAGACTATTGCCAAAATATTGTCTGAAAACACTGCTGTCATTTGAAGACATACGCTGATGACTTAAAAAAAAAAAAGAGTAGCAAATATTAATGAAACAAGAGGAATGCATCTGAATGCATCTTTTCTAAATAGGTAGAATGTCCAACATTTATGCCCAAATGAAATCGGTAGTAAAATTCCTACTTCAAGGGGTCAGAATTTCACTCCAGGATGTGCAAAGAGTATTTGAATAAGACATAATTCATTGTAGCAAAATAGAGAAGAGCTAAATGCAGACAAATGCATTTGAATTTGTTTCTTAAAAGGTATTTCACAGGTGATATCTTAACTGATTTTGTTTTTATAAGTTATTCAAACACACTTTACATAATACACAGAAACGTAAAGGAAAACTTCCTTACATTTTCTCATTTGCTTATAATCTCTGTGGAAAATTACTGTCCTTTAAGGTGTTTAGAGTCACAGCTTTTAATCTTTTAATTTGGGATGTGTTCTGTAGGATTCGCTAAGAATTCAAGTGTTTTTCAAACATATATTTCCTAATTGTACTTGTGGTTCTTCTGGCTTACAGTTCAAAGAATTGCACTCAGGCTACTGTAAACCTGATATTTTTTCCCTACAAATTACAGGCTGTTCTGAAGTTGATGCCTATATGAATGAATATGAAATTTCAGCTTTGTTTTTTCCAAAACATTGCATAACTTTAAAAATGTAAATCACATCTTAAAGTACACAGTAATATATAATATTAGCTAAGTTATTTGCTTAGTGGTGGCTTGGCAAAAAATACGAGTATTATTTTGAATAGGTTTTAAAGTGTTCCTGTGAATGCTGTTTTTTTAATGTGTTATAATTCATTTATTTGCTTCTTACTGTTTTCCCAAAGATTTTTGAAGGTGCTTTAGATCCTGCTGCAGAAAGCAAAATACAGAAAGTAAGTATGATATTTGAAGGGGTGATAATTAAAATTGAAAAAGTAGATCCTTGTATTCACATAATGAGTCTGTTTCTCTGACTGTGTTTCCAGAGTACATGACCTGGTACATGTTGGTCCCCCTTTATGTTGCATTTATTTGAGCCATTTGAATGTCAGCCTTTACAAGCAAGCTCCCCTCAAATCAATTACATGATTTTTCCATTCTTAGGACAGGCTGTGTTCTGACACCTAGTCAGACACACTAGCCTAACCTGACACTATGCTTTTTATTTTTCTATCAACAATTTTGCATTTTGAAGTCTGTGACAAGTCATGTCACATTTAATGGTTAGGCAGTCTTTTAAAAGCCAAAATCTATTGCCTGTAGGGGATATGGGAGAGAAAAAAAATTATAACAATGGCCTGTCTACATTCTGTTTTGCCATTGCTAGTAAATTTTCCACAGTCAGTCATACCTACAGAAGGACATGTTTTGTTAAAATATTTTCATTCCTTACCTTTAATTCACTTGGAATTCCTTTGTCTTAACAGGGTTTCAGGTTTTTGTTCTTGTTTACAGGAGCAAGCCATTCCTGTAAAATCAATAGAAGCTCAAGCAGAAGCCACTAACTGTCCCATTTTTACAATCCATCAGGTGTCAATCACAGAGACTGACTGTCCTGATACTACTTTTATGTGTGTATCTATTCTTGTAATAATGATAGTGATATTAGAAAAAATACTTATGGAACCAAAGTATAAAGTAGCTCTGCATCTATCTCCTTTCTCATCTATCATTTGTCCTCTCTTCTCATTCCTTTGCTGTTCTTCCTCCCTTACTTTCTGTATGGGTAGCTTTTGATTACAGTCCCAGGTGTAAGCAGTAAATCTGTTCTATCATTCAGCCACACTGCTATATTTTATTTTTCATCCCTCACTTAATGTAATAAAATTTGAATTAACTTATCTTGTATCTTCAGGTAATAGGCAAGTAAATATTTTTCCATATGCTAACTGATTTGATACTGTAAAGGATATTAGTATCAGGATACTAAGGATACTAGTGTTAGTTTTATGTCATGCCCCTTAGCTTTCTCTCCCTTATAAATTTAAGGACCTCCTCCACTGGTATTTCTTTCTACTCCATAGTTTCTTGTATATTGTGGGTACACACTTGAGTAGAAAAAAAATTATTTTCTGATTTGAATGATTTGTTAGGATCAGTCATGATGCTTAGTTTCTTCATCCTAATTTTCTTGTTTCTGAGAGCAGTCTGGTTTTCTGGTTGTATTCAACCAGCACACAAAAATGTAAAGTTCATCTTATTAGATAGTCATCTTCAGGCTTAATATTCTTGTGTGTGTTCTTGTAAGATGGGAAAAAGGCAAATGGACACGGGGTGGCAGATGAGTGCTATTGTTGAGGTCATTGATTATGGAGCATGCATGTATGTTCTAAAACTGCAGGCTATTTACTAAAATTGGTAATTATTCTGTTACAGCAAATTAAAAATATACTCTATGTTCCCCATGTAACAAATACTTCTTCTACATTTGGTATCTATTTTTCAAGATATTTTGCTTGAGATAGTAATCTTTCCCTTTTCTTTTTGCTTTATGCTTTGAAGAGTTGCTGATATATTAAAGGGTAATTTGTGATATTATTCCTGTTTCAAAAACATCAGTGATACTGGGGAAGGATGCAAAACCTAAATTGAGATAAGCTATTATTATCTCTACATAAAAGCCTAAAAAATGGGAAAAAAAAAGACGGTGATCTGGTTTAGTACAGAGAGTGCTCATTTTCTTGTATGATTACTTTCATGCAAGCTTTGTGGGTATCATGCTGTCAGATAACTAGGTGTAGTGTATAGAGCTTGTTTGTCTCCTGGGCAAAGCATTTTTTTTTCTGTGTGTCAGGACAGAAAAGACTGATCAGTAATACCTCTAAAAGGGATGAGACTCTTTTAAGTAATGCCAAAGGATTTAATAATATCATCAGTGTATTCTGGCCCTTTACAATATCCATTCTTAATTCTTTATAGTACTGACGTATCCTTCATGCATCAAATGTCATCTGTTTTCATTCTTGTTGTTATTTGGCTCTGCAAATTATGCAGCTTTGAGATTTGGCTTACTTATTTTACTGTGGGGTATACTACCTTGTTTCAACTTTTTAAATTTAAAAGATATTGGCAAAAGCAAAGTGTATTCCTCACAAGAGGAACCACTGCCTACCGATGTCCTTGGTACAGCACAAGTAAGACCTCATATGGCAAAACTTAGTATTGTCTTCTTTTCAGAGTGTCAAAAACTCACAAAAGTTTTTCTTGGATGTTGTAAAGCTGTGATCCATTAGAAAGACAGAAAAGCAGTGTGACTAAATAAGATGAAACTTTGAATATGATCAAACATGGTAGTCTCATTTTTAACTTCTACAGAAAATTTTCAGCCTTGTAACATGGTTTTCAGGGTTTGTTTTTCTTCTAGTTAGAAGTGAACATATCCCTGCTTCTGTAAAGACACAGAACCTGTCCAAGTGAAGGCAGCAGCAGCTTTTTTAGCAGAATATCCATTGTGGCCATCTTAGTGTCACACCTCAGGAAGGCAAAACCCCTGCTGTAGTTTCTAAGCCAGATACTTGACAGTGTGCCTTATAGCTTGCCTCCTGTGCTGGGAGTGTATGAAAGTATTTTCTTTCTCTGGCTGTGCCACCTGTATGGAGCAGGACTGACCTCCTTTAATCAGAACACAGTTAATAGGCTTCTGAAGGAAGAAAAGAATTAAAGACAAGTGTGGTGTAGGGCTTTACAAGACTTTGCCATGGTAACCCAGGACGATTCACCTCCCTCATTCAAGTATGTATAATCCCAGGCACATCACATCTGGTCGTGGTAATCTGGGGTACCTTACTTCTTCCCATCTGCATATGCAGGGTACCTCATATGCTTTGTGTTATAAAACATAAAGCATGTTTTATCTTGTGAAAGTAACCAAGATAGCTTGCTTCCTCCATCATCTGCACTCAACTTTGCACAGATACCAGTGTGATGACCAGCTCCCAGTCTTGGAATTCACACAAAAGCAGTGAGATCCCTAGGGAACAAAACAGAACTTTGCATATATGTATATACATATATATGTAAGTCAAGTCAGTTAATCAGTGCAACTTTTATTATCTGCTCCTGCAGTGCTATCCTTTGAGCTGTACTCCCATGCAGTTCCACTGGTCCCCCATTTGATTAGGGTTTGTGTAGTGATAATGTCATGCTTTCAGCAAAGCCGAAGTTGTTGAGTGTTGTGCCTTGTCCTTGAGAGACAAGCATCACCTTTTCTCTTGTAATACATGGATACTTACACCCCCAGTTTGTAAGACACTGCTTGCATGCTGTATGGTTTGTTGGCCAAATTACATAATGTTCATTTACTACTTGCTGGCTCTCTGGAGGAAATACATTTAAAAAATGATCGTGATTATCTTTCAGCACTACTTTATGATGACATATCTGCTGAACAAACATTTGAGTGTTGTAATTTCATACCAAAATTTTTATTTTATTCCTGCAGTAGGCGGATTAGAATATTTAATTCTTTTCCCCGTGTGAGACTACTTCTAATTGCACTGAAAACACCAAGAAATCAAGATCAAGATTTAGTAATTTGTGTATAAACACATGCCTTATACATATTTTATAGAATATGCACTAGCATTACATCCTCAGCTCTGGACACTCTCTACTACCTAAATAAGTAGTCTGCCTTCAAGTCTTGTAGCACTTGTAGTTGTATGTTTACAAACAAACTTGTAAGTTTGTTTGTAAACATACAACTACAAGTTGTATGTTTACAACTACAAGTTGTAAACATACAACTTGTAGTTGTATGTTTACAAACAAAGTATGTTTGGGATGGACACAACTTGTAGTTGTGTCCATCCCAAACATACTTTGACTTCTCTTTAATGCTTTGAAAGTTAATTACAACATCCACTCCAGGACTGCTCTGCTAAACCAAATCTTCCAAAACCAGTGCAAACATAAATGGTTTCCCAACCTCTTACCCTCTTCATTTCCTGTTCAGAAAACAAAGTAATCAGCTGCAGCAAAGTAAGAGTTCTGGGAATATATTGAATAATCCATTTTCTGGAGAAGTAGTTATTCTTTTAGTCAAGCAGGCGGAAAACCCCTGATGATGTTGTGTTCTTTCCTATATACAAGTACAGGACCAAATGGTTTGGGCTTTCTGTATTTCTCTGGTTTGGTTTGCTGTGGCTCACAGGAACGCAAACTGAAATGTTCCCTGACAATAGAGAAGGACACTATGCTGAAAAGTAGCTGCTGTCTTAAACATTTCCAACATCGAACAATTATTAATCCTGCTAAATGTGTGCTATTCCTGTACCACACTTCCTAGGCCCACTGATGTTCCAGCTACCACCTGCTTCTGAAAGCATCACTATGCACGAGACGAGCAGTATTCTGTCAAGAACATTCACTCATTCATTCACATTTGTAAATTTATGAAGTTTTCATTGCACAGCAATGGTAATTCCATATAACAACCCTGTAATAGGTGTCTCTTCTTTCAGTAGGGGATGACTGTGTATTTTATGAAGGGAGTACAGGAGACTTTCTGTTCCCAGAATGCAAGCTGACTTCTGCCTGTTGTGGTATGGATAGAGAATTAGTGATGACAGTTTCTCCTTGTTTTCCAGAAAGTTGCCTGAAGCTAGTGATTATCATACCTATCTGAAGAAGGAAGGTCTGGAGTGGTAGTGGCAATTTTGTGTGGGCTGGAGATTGACTATCTCTTGATCCTCTTGAGCAGAGGGGAGTGCTCCTGTGCACTTTTGAATATAGAAGTGCTAAGAGAAAGTATCAAGTATCAGCCTTCCTAACAACTAAATTTGTTAGTCACACACTGTAGGCTGGTTAAGATCTAATAACAAAACATTATGTTTAGCTATATACCTTCATCCACAGATGGTGTGAAAGGTCCAGTCACTTAAAAGATTTTCAAGAGTTTTGTACCAGTGACCTTTGGGGATGCCAGATTTCTGTCTATTTTTTTATGTCATGTACATGCCTTGCTTTTTTCACTTTGCCTGTTCTCACTCTTCTCTTGAGGGTCTTTTACTTTTTGTATTTTTGTAAGGCCTCCCACTGCCTATTCTTTCTAGGGTTCATTGTTTCTAGAAGGAGCAACAGCAGCCTAGAATAATTATATTTTCATACTTCTCACTACATTATAGATTAGATTATGCAAAAGAAGCAATGAAACTGACTTCAGTTTTATTAATATGTGCGTATTTCAGCATACGATAGCTTTGAATAGGGAGGGTTATCTTTCATGTAGACTTAGTTTTGCACTGATTCATTCAGAAGGTTCTTGTGCTTACTCTACACACTAGTAATGGCATTATTTCACATCACAAAATCAGGTATTATGTAAAAATTGCAAGTATAGAAATACTAGACTTTAAAAAAATCTAATTGTTACAAAGTTCTGCCTAATACAGGAATACTTTCAATGCACCTGGAATAGAAATTTAGAAATATATGTTCAGGTTCACTAAATGTTACATTGTACAATTCTTTAACTTTGTCCTTAAGAACCTGATGAAGACAAAGAAGGAACCGGTGGTTTAGGGATACCCTCAAACTAGCTTAGATCCAGAGGGAGAAATGGCAGCATTACCTCATTTCTGTGTCTGGGTCTGGGCCAGCCAGATGCTGCACTCAAATTACTAATATGTCATTGTATTTCCTTCCATATCTTATTATTTCCTTCTTTATCACTACTGCTTATATTTTATCCTCTCTGCATAAGGGTAGGGGCAAATGAAGTTTGAAGGTACTGTACCATGAATTCCCTGTCGTTCTTGTAGAAGAAAGAGAGGAGCTTCTAGAAATGCACAATTCAAAGTCTAAGATAAATGAACAGCTGTTGTTGTTGTTGTCAGACATCATTAGTGGCTTTACAGTATTTTTCATGGCATTACTTGCCTTGAAAAGTAAATCTGAATTTCTTTTTCACATCACTTTAGAAAGTGTCATTTGGGTTAAGCTAGTTCACCACTCTACAAAAGGAGCTGCTATTCACACAATAATGATCTGTGTATATTTTTTGTAGATCAAGGGTTTCTTCTCCCCTTTCTTCACAATACTGGCTTTATGAGGAAGTGTCAAAGTCACTACCAAGTGTCTGGGTCAGTGCCTCAAGCATATGTGTGGAACACGCTGGCCTTGTGCATCATGTTCCCCTTAATTGGTACAGTTTATACCAATTAAGAGAGCAGACTAAAATCAAATTTCTGCTTTTCATAGGAAAAGTCCTTTGCCACTGTTATTTGCTGGTGAATTTGCTGTAAGGCTTCTTTAGCTAAAGTGCCTCCTTTAGTCACTCCTGATTATGCAGTTTCAATGGAGGTCTTGAAGTGTTCTGATTATAAGAGTGATGCATATGTGGTGATTAACAGTTATTATCAAGGGAATAGTACCAAAAATAGAGTTCTGCACGAAGACAACTATTGGAGAGCTTCCACTTCAGTACAGAAGGAAAAATTAGGTAAGCATTTATGGTAAGGATGAAGATCTGATTACAATTTTTACAACCTATTACAGAGTCTATTTGAGTCTACTTTTACTATTGCATTTGTATCATGGACAAATTTCTGGTGAAAATCAGGTTAACGAGTCAGGAATATTTAGGAAAGGAAACAATATTCCTGAATATCAAATTCAAAAGACACATTTAGATACATTAAAGGTATTTTTTTCTTTTTAACCTTCTCCTTTTATTTTGGACATAAACCAATCTGCACGTATTTGGTAAGGATTTAATGAGCAGGTTTTTTCATATTTTTGAACTAGGCTTTCTGCTTCCTTTTGAAATCTCTGGGCCTTTTTGCACTCACTGACAGGCCAGGTAAGCTTAGGCACCTGGTGGTATGACAGTGTCAGTCGCCCTGGTTCTACTTGGATCAATCAAATTCTTTTTTTAGTCATTGAAGTTAGTGGAAAGGGTTTCTGGGGTTTCATCTGTAAGCCTTTGAGTTTAGCCAGTGGGGTGTTCCATCTGAATGTTTGAAAGCACTAAAAATTACTCGGGCAGTGTTCTTCTGACTATTTATGTGATTTTTATATATAAAAAGGAACATATTTCAGGTGATCAGTATTTCCAATCTAAAATGATAGCTATCTAGAGTAACTTGGCTTTGCCTAGGTCCTGGTCTTGTATTCCTCAGTATGCATGTTTTACCAACCCTATATTTAAAAGTCACATGTATTTTAAGTGCTACCACAAATATGTTGAGCTGTTATGAGTTACATTCTTTAAATCCAGCCATGGAGAATCATGAAATCCTTCAGTTTGAAATGGACCTCTGGAGGCCACTTAGTCCAAACTCCCCTTAAAGCAGGTGCAGTTAGAATAAACTGCTTGAGGCCTTGTGTGGTTGAGTTTTGAATATTTCCAAGGACAGAGAATTCATAGCCACTCTGGGCTGACCATCACCATGGTAAAAAAAGAGTTTTCCCTCCATCTAATTAAAAGTTACACCATTTATTCTTGCCCCTCCACTAAGTATCTCTGGAAAAAATGGATTAATCTGGATTAATCTTCCCTATATCCTCACATTAGATAGTCATAGATAACCACACAATCTCAGAATAACAGAATTTTTTCTATTGGAAAACATTTCATGAAACCAATCCCCTTCCTCACACAGGGTCAGCTAGAACTTGTATCTCAAGATCATGCCTGGTTGCTCATTGAATGTCTTAACCTTTCTGGGCAATGTGTTTGACCAGTCTCACAGTAGAACAGTGTTTTCTTGTGTTCAGATGGAATTCCATAGTTTGCAATTTGTGCCCATTGCCTCTTGTCTCTGAGCAGCACTGAAAAGAGCCTGACATTGTACTCTTCATTCCACCTCCTCAGGTATGTGAACATGTGGGTAAGACGCCCCCAAGCCTCTCTTCTCCAGGCTGAGTGGTCTCAGCTCTTTGAGGCTTTCCTCATATGGAAGATATTCCCATACCCTAGTCATCTTCACTGTCCAGTAAGTCCATCTTGTTTTTGTGTTGGGGAGCTCATAGCTGGACACAGTGCTCCATGTGTGCTTTAGTGATGAATAGAGACAAAAGACCACCTCCCTTCACATTGCTTTCAATGTTGGCTACCTTCGCCATCAGCTTTAATCACTATCTCATGGTCAGCTTGCTGTTCACCAAAATCCTCAAATATCCTTTTCTGCAGGGCTGTTCTGTAGTCAGCCAGGCCACAGCATGTAACAGCATGTAACATGCTATGTGTTATTCCTCCCCAGCTGCAGACCTCTGCATTCATCCTTATTGACCTTTAAGAGATTTCTCTCAGACATCCTTTTTCTGTTGGTCCAAGACCCTCTGAATCTTACCTTATCTCTGATCTACAATCACCTTATAGATCAGCTAGTCCTTCCAGTTGTGTACTGTGTACCTGCTGAAAGATGTACTCATAGTGATTGGTGAAGATGTTTAACAGTGCTGGTCTCAACACTGACCCCTTGGATATACCACTGATGACTTGCCTCTAAACCGGTGATCGCAACACCCTGGGCCTGGCAGGTAGGCTGTTTTAATCCACCTCATTGTATGCTTATTTAACCTGTGTTTTGCCAGCTGTTCTGTGAGTCTGTTAGGGGAGCCAGTGTCACAAGTCTTACTGAAGTTGAGGTAAACAATTTCCACTGTTCCCCCATCATCCATCAGAACAGTTACATCATTCACATTGTGGAAAGTTATCAGGTTAGTCAAGCATGGCTTCCTCTTTGTAAATCCATGTTGACTATTCCTGACTATCATGTTGTGCTTTAGCTGTTTGGAAAAATGGCTTCTAGGATTAGTTGCTCCTTTATCTTCCCAGAGATTGTGGTGAAGCTGCTCTGCCTGTAGTACCCTTGATGTTTCACTTGGCCATTCTTGAAGACAGAAGTAACATTTTCTTTCCTCCACTCTTCAGGAATCTTTCCCAGTTGCCATGACATTTCAGAGGTAATAAAGAGTGGACTTGCAGTGGCATCATGCAGCTTCCTCAGCACTTATGGGGCCAACCTCTAATGCTTCATGAGCTTATATATGAACAGTTTCTTTAAGCTCTCTTTAATCTACTTTTTCTTTCGTGGAGAGCCAGACATGTTCCAAACTTTCCTCTGTTTTCTGGGGCTTGGGATTCCTCAACGACAGAAAACACGGAGGCAAAGAAAGTATTGAATATCTCAGACTTTTCCATGTTCTTTGTTATCAGCACCTCTACCCTATCCAGGAAGAGTTTACATTTTCCCTAGCTGTCCTTTTATTCCTTTTGCTATTTGCTACAACTACACATAGAACTCTCTTTTGTTCCCCTTCATGTGCAGAAATGTTGCTAGATTCAACTCCAGGCTGGCCCTGGCTTTCCTGGTGCTATCACAACAGCTCTGTACTCCTCCTGCATAATGTGTCCCAGCTTTCACTGCTGTGCGTGTTTCCTTTTGAGTTCAGTTAGGAACAACATAGTCGTTCCAGCCTCCAGCTGTCTTTCATTTCCTACTTGTTGTGATGGAGCTTTTTGATCTTGTAGGAGGTGATTCTTGAATATCAACCATATCTCCCCTCCTCTCCCTTCCCCTCCCCTCCCAAGCTGAAGAAGTTTCCCTGCCTCTTGCAGATTTCTCTGCCGTTTGAAAGAGATCAAAATAAGGGTGGGGAGGGAATTTGGTAAAAACAACAAAACCAACCAAATAAAACCCAACCCACAATCAAAAACCCCTCAAAAATAAACAAATAAACAAAATCCAAAACAGAAAGAACCTCTCCAAAACAACAGCAACAAATAAGCCTAAAACAGCATCAAAAGCAACAACAACAACAAAAACAACTCAGAAGAAAAACAAACCCCTCCAGATCCTCAAACTGGGTGGACGCAGCTGCCTGCATCCACCCAGTTGCCTGCATCAGTGTGCGGACTCTTTCAGCTGTGCTTGGAGAGATGCATACAGGTAATATCTGTCACTCACAAAAGCTTTATTGAGTTGAAATTTGCAATGTTTATATATGAACTTTGTATGATGTGCCAGCCATGCTCTTGCCTGTGTTATTTTAATAAATTGAAGCAAACCAGTTTGATAAGCTTTTATTGATGCCACAGCTCTATCAACACTGTGCCTGTGGCACAAGCCTTTCTCATCCTCCAGCTCAGGGGTTCATCTGTGCCCCAAAACTGGTCTTGATCCTCATGGTAAGAGGATTTGTGAACCCTGAAATCTCCTACAAAGCTGTAACTATGAGGATGGGGCTATTTCACCCCAAATATTGGCAGCAAGTGTCTTGTGGGATGGGCATTTTGGGGTCCATGTTTGTCAGATGGAGGCATCACTTTTCTCTCCATCTTTTGGTGTCACAGAGCAGAGCAGGAAAGGCTTTTTTTTGCAAACCCACTTGTGTTCAGCATCACATCTTTTAACTTCAAACTCCTTGGCTCTCAGTGTCCCACACCCTTCATCCATTTCTTGCAGAGAGGTGCCAAGCCTATAAAACAAAAATTGTATTGATGAAGCGGAAGAAACTCTCCAAATCTTGCAGAAAATGAGAGGTGGGGTGGGGTGGGGTTGTTCTGCCCTTTTCCTGCACTGTCTCACCATGCATGCATCATTTCTTGCTGGAGGGTGACCAGATTTGAGGAGAGTTGCTGTACCTGCAGTAAGATCTGCAAGGAACATGTGTGGAGCATGAAAAGCCATGTTATTGCACGAGTCTGGTGGGAGCTCTGGGGTTACTGTGCTTCGGTACAGTTCCCCAACCTTTGTTCTACAGAACTTTGCTGGGGGGAATATGAGACTCTCGCATAAACCCCTACATCTTGGAGAGATGGCTCAGGGCATGAATTTGGTCTGAAATGAAGCAAAGCTGCTGTTTACACCAACAGACTGTGGATGCACTTACATTTTGGGGTTGAAAGGTGTGTTGTCCATCTCCACACCTTCTGATGTGACCTTAATCCAATCCACACTGGTGATGGGCTCTTACCTCTAACAGTCTTGATGTCCTCCTGGAAAAATAGAAGTGACCAGTTGCTCCCAAAATCTCTCTCTGGAGGGTGTCATGGCAATCAAATTCACAGAGTAAATCTGACTCCCAAATTAATGAGTCATGAATTTCCTCCATACTTTGAGGAATGTATGGAGGAAAACCAAACCCTTCTGTTGATAGGCACTTTTTTCTCCCTGTTCACCTAAAAATCAGGACTTTAGTGTCCTTTTTAAGCCTTCTTCTCCCTATTTACCTTTTCTTCTTGTCCTGGAGCACCACCAGCTGGGAGTCCTGGTTCTCACAGATTTTCATGCCTTGAGTCCAGTTTCCCAACTCCTCAGAAAGCCAGTAACACCTTTCCCCATGGAGCTGCCAGTCCTGGGGACACAGCTTGCAGCTAGTATAGGCTGAAGAGGAGAAAAAAACATAAGACACTCTGAAGGGTTGTCAGGTGATTTCCCAGCCACCAGCTGAAGGTACTGAGGGATTCCCCTTCCCACACCCCAGCTCTTTCCCATTGCTGGATGGTTTTACCAGCTACTGAGAGAAGGGTAACAACAAGGATATTATTGGCCAGTGGAGGTGGAGGAAGAGTGGCAAGGAACCTCCTCCCTAGGGCTGATGCTTCTCCTCCATGGAGGAGGGAATCAGCAAAAATTGCATGGACAGACTCCTCTTTGCCAAATTACTCTTGTGGTCTCACAACCCCAAGGATCTCTCTCCTTGCAGTAGAAGAGCCCCAGAAAAGTCTCACCTGAACATCTCCCGGCAGAGTCGGATGGGAAGGGGGAATACCTGTGGGGCTGTCCCCTCAGGACTTGCAGAAATACCTCACCAGAGATGAAAACATGCACTGCTCCACTTGGTTCCTTTCCTGGATCCCACTGCCTAGCTGTGGAATGCTTGTCACCGCTGAATGTGGGGAGCCCTGAAAAACTTGGAGCAGTAATCCAGGGAGAGAAGCTGCAGCCATTTGGTGATAAAAACCACAAACCCCACAAAACTGGGTTTCATTTTCTTAAACAGTTGCTTAAGCCAGCCTGAAAAACATGGCTTGTATTCTTCACCCTTGTTTGATTACACCCTTTGATAGCTATGGGTGTAATCCAGGTTTACTCAGAATGGGCTTATTATTGATGGGTGGTGTCACATCTCTACAGGACAACCTTGTCCCCTCCAAAGACTGAAATGCTGAAATAAACCCCAATTTCCACCCCCCCCCACCCACGGCTGCTCACTGGAGTGTGAGATGTATATAAGAGCTGGTTACTCACCCTGCACATTCAGCACCACCACCAGAACCAGCAGGATGAGTTGCCCCAGCCCCCCAGCTACGAGCATGAGCCTGTGCCACCATGGACAGAAGGCAGGTGCTGAAAGAGGCCACATTTGCTTTAAAAAATGAAAGATGAAAAAACTGGGGATTTGGAGGAAAGAAAAAAGCCCCTCTGTCAAGCTGGTGGGTTTGAGCAGAAGTTTACAGCTTCTTTGCTTCCTCCAAAGACGTAAATCACCACTGATGTGGTCTAGGGTGAGGGTGGTTTCTCAGGTGGAGGAGGGGCTGCAGGAGCATCCTTGGGCACCCAATGATGGATCTTGGGAGATGGGAAACTATCTGAAATTGGCTTAATTTAGAGCTCCTGGTAGAGCTGGGAGTTGGTGAGACAAAGATCACTCCAGCTCTCATCTCCACCAGGATTCCAGACAGGATCTCAGCAGCTTTCCTTCCCATCCAGGTGTGTTGGCTCATGTTGGGTTTCTTGGCATCCGCTTTGTACCCCAGATATCTGGAAGCAAAATTCCTCTCCCATCCCTTCCTTTCTCTTATTCCCCCTCTTTTCAAGCCAGGATGCTACCTTGGAAGACATTTAACCCACAGCAATGTTCTCCATGATCTTGGAAACCTCAACATGGAGATAAAGCAAGCAAGCAAACCTAAAACTAAACAAATCCAAAAATCTTCCCAAAATTTGAAACAAGCAGTTTCTCCCCAAAATAGGACTCACCACGATGCTTTTCAGCAGAAGAACTATCCCCAGGATGCCTTAAATCAGCATAAACTATTTCTGCAGCCATGGATACTCAGAAGGTCCCAGAAGCAGCCCAGAAGTGACACCGTCCTCGGACAACCCCTTGCCTTGTGAACTATGCACTCACATCTGCATCTGGCTCCAGGAAAGGTATTGTCTGGGGCTTTTATCTGCTTTTTAGTTAGCACATATGTACGTGTGTATATATATATATATATATATATATATATAAAAGTAGGTATGTATGTATGTATATATGTATGTATGTATGTATGTATATATGTATATATGTATGTATGTATGTATGTATGTAGTGTATGTATGTATGTATGTATGTATGTATGTATGTATTCTACACCCTACCCTTATAAATGGAAGTTGGTGAAGAGGGAATGGGTGTCCTGCAGCCAGGAACACCTGGAGGTGTGGAAACATCTCTTAGTTTGGTGGTTGCGCTAAACATCTGTGAAAGCAGGATTAATAAATAATATTTTTAAAAAGGCTTTAAATAAGGTTTTTGACTGTGAGGAGGTGGATCAGTGTGACCACAGGCAGGTGGGGAGGAGACAGGTGACATTTGGTGTTTCTTCCCCAAAATATGGGCTGGGAGTGACTTGAAATGCCTTTGCTCCATGTGACTTATTCTGCTGGTTTTGACATAATATTTTGGCCTCTGTTTTATCCTAGGGCAAAGAGGTCCAATGTGGTCAAGAGTTGCCTAGTTCCTGCCCAGGATGAGGTAAGAATCTGGATTTCCTGCTGGCTGCTAATGCTTTTGTTACTTTATTTTATTTTGACTTTTTCACCTGCAAGCCCAACCCATCCTCCCACTCCTGATGTATCATTTTCCACCCTGTAGACCTATGTTTCCTCCAGGTTTGGGACTCTTTGACTGCTGCATGGAACAACCACCAATTTCCAGCCTACAGTAACTGTAGGCTTTTTTTTCCCTCTCTTTTCTTAAGTTTTTTTGGTGTTAATCCCAGGTTTTAATCAGTGCCACAATATCCCAATGCAACACCTTTTTACAGAGGTAAAAATGATGTTTTTTTCCTCGGACACCCCAAAAAAAAGCAAGTGAAATGCAGAAGTTTGCCCCAATACCTACCATCAGCCAGAAATAGGGTAAATAAGAGGATAAACCCAAAGGCCCCAGTAGGAAAAGCACTGTGTTTTTTTTAATTTGGAAATTATTTTAAAGTTTTTAGTTAAAGTAAAAAAATACTTTTATTTTAAATTTGTGTTTATGTACTTTCTATTTTTATTTTTTATTGTGTCCTGTTTATTTTTAGTTTCTTTTCCCCCCTCAGCCTTTTCTTTATCACAGAAAGTTTTTGTGGTGAGCTGCTATCAGCCAGCCTTCCTGCCCTCTGCAAAGACAGATGCTCCAGTGGTGTGTGACCAGTGATTACAAAAAACCCCTAAAAATTCAAAATAAATTAGGTTTTATGGTAAAACGTGCAGCTGGGTAGCTTAATTGCAAGAACACTTATTTTTTTTATATTTTTACAGTAAAAAACCTTATAAAATGGGCTGAAGGGAACTCTACTTCTCCCTTGTAGAATCCCTGAAGGCTGTTCTGGGGTGCCCTGACATTCTGGAATGTAGTGATCTCCAGCAGTGTTTCCTCCAGCTGCATGCTAAAAAAAACATTTTTGGACTGTCCATCTCCCTAGCTGAGAAAAAATTCCGGAAATGCTGGAAAAGAAGGTGAAGTGTTGCTGGGTGGAGCTGGAGGGGAACTCCTGGTTCTGTGGGTGGGCAGGTGGCCCTGGCCAGGCAGCCCCTTCTTCATTGCCCTTGAGGAGGCACAGGAAAATCCCTAAGAACACAATAAAATAAACCAAAACAACATTCTTTTTAAAATACTTTGTTTCTTTTCACAGGAGCAGGTTGTGCCTCAGCACTGGGCTTGTTCCCACAGAGCAGACACAGGTGAGAGGGTTTGGGATGGGCCTGGGGACTGAGGGGAGGTGGTCTTCAATTTTGACTGGAAGAGAGAATTTCAATTGCAGGGAGAAGTTTTTAATTGCAGGAGAAAATTTTAATTGAGGGGATTTTAATAGGGGAAAATTATGTTAAATGGGAGGAGAAAACTTTAATTTAGGAGAGAAAACTTTAATTTAGTAGAGAAAACCTTTATTTTGGAGAGAAAATATCAACCAAAAAGAAGATATAAATTGAGGGGAGAAGGTTTTAACTGGGGAAAAAACTTTAATGGAGAGAAAAGTTTACAGGGAGGAAAGTTTAATTACAGCAGAAAATTTTAACTGCAGGGAGAAAATGTTACCTGAGGAGACTTTAATTTTAATTTTTAAGATTTTAATTGGTGGAGAAAACCAATTTGGGATGAAAGTGTGATTGTGGGGAGAAAACTTGACATACAGGGAGAAAATTTTAACTGAGGGGAGAAAAGTATAATTAGGCAGATAAAACTAATTAGGGGGAGAGGAAATTTTAATTGCAGGGACAAGATTTTAATTGTGTGGGAAAACTTCAGGTGGGGAGAAAAGTTTAAATATGGTGCAGGGAGAAAATTTTAAATTGTGAGAAAATTTTAATTGAGCATGGAGAGCCTTTGTGACATTTCTGATAAATGAAAATTTGTTTGGCAGGTGAGCCAAGAGCACCTGTAGAGGTGGAACCCTGAAAATGGAGGAAATAAGAGTTTATTCTGGATTTTTGGGCATGGAAAGGAACAAGCGGGCAGGTAACTGTAGGGCAATGAGCTATAGGGTCACTGGGCTTGGGTTTTATGTTTATACTTCTGTAATTTGAGAGTGAAACCCAGCTGAAGTAAGGTTGTAGGGGGGAAAAAGCTTTTTCTGGCACTTCCCTTGAGGGAAAATTTTTTCTCTGAACTGACCAATTTCAGACATGATGGGTTATTCTAATTTAGCATTAAACTTTCCTGAGGCTCTTGAGTAACTGATTCTTTTAGGCATACTTTCCCCCCACAAATATCCCATTTGTTGGTTGATTTTTCATTTTTGATTTTAAATTTTTTTAATTTAACTTTTTTTTAAATATATTTGGCGTATTTGGCATATTTGGCATATTTGGCTTCTGACTTACTTTCTATTATTTTTTCCAGGAAGAAGAGGGGAGAGGAGGGTTTTTCGCATGACATTTGGTTCATATGATGGGAATGAAAAGGGAAAAAGCTTAAACAAAAAATGGGGGAAGTCCTACTAGATGAAAACACTAAGATTTTTGTAAAAGAGCCCTAGGAAAAAGATTTTTCTTTGCTTATGGTGAAGGGAAAGTGGGTATTCTGGATCACAAGATACAGAAATGGAGGCACCATGACCCAAAGTGTCTTAGTTTAGGTGGAGAAAAAAACTCCACTGAACTTTAATAATGAGGTAAATCCCAGAAATAAAAGCAAATTTTTTATTATGGTACATTTCATGAGTTTGCATCTGGAGCTGGGGAGGAAACTGTTCCCAAAGAGTTCCCTTAAATAAAAAAATAGCTACTTTTGTTCCATGTGAAGAAGAATATTTGGTGTTTCTCACCCAAAATGACACCGAGTCCACTGGCATTGGCACGAGACCAGCCCCTGATCACCTTGGCATGGCCTGTAGCGTGCTGCTGCCCTGGGAGCCCTGGCAGAGGCACTGAAGGTCTGTTCTCCTGCAGGTCACAGCATGGAGATGAAGCCAGAGGCACGTGTCGCCTGCCAGGTGATGCTGGCCCTGCTTTTCACAGCTCTCTTCATCACAGCCATCGCTTTTGCAGGTGAATGTCGAAGTTTTAGTCTCACAGGTAATGTCTCTGAGATGTTTTGGGTTGTTGCATTTGTGACAGATTTATTTCCATGTTCCTGGGAAAGACAAAGCCCACCCAAGCTTCTCTGGGAAAAGGACATTTCAGAGCAGTCTTTCTACAGAAGAACAAACCCATCCCTATGGTGTGGGAGCTGATGTAATCTAGAAACCCTCAGAAAATCAACAGGAAGTCAGGAGTACAGTCACACAGAAGTATTGTTCACAGAGAAGAAGGGGCCTGGAGGGGCTGGCATGAGTCCCACCAAGTCAAAGAGTAAGAGGAGTTTTTTCCTGTCATTTTCACTACTTTTGCATTAATGACAGAGAGCAACACCCAAGGGCATGTTTAGGGATAGGGCTACTCTGAAACTCTGCTTTAAAATGTGGATTTTTGAAGTCTACCACAGCACCTGTATTTCTTGTCCAGCATCACAAGCTGGGCCATGATTTGAGCTTATTTTCTCAGAGGATCTCTCCTGGTATCTTAATTTTTCTCTTTGCCTACAGCTGGGGCAGACCAAGACTTTCAGAAGCCGTGGGGTGGAGGATGACCTCCCCACCCCAGAGAGGCAAGGGAAGGTGCTGCTTGTTAATGTTGTTCTATTTCTAATGACAGTGCAAGCTTTTCAGCCTCATGCCCAGCCTTGCCTTCAGTGCCCCTTGGACTGGATCAGGTACAGAGGAAAATGCTACTATTTTTCTGAGGCTGAGGGGAACTGGACATCCAGCCGGGAGAACTGCTCGGCACTTGGTGCTTCCTTGGCCACGCTGGACAGCACGGAGGACTTGGTAAGGAGACGTGAGGACATGCTCAGTGTATGGGGGAAAAAACCCAAAAGCACTGTATTTGAAACCTATTGGTTTCTTTGACTGCTCTTCCAGGATATTTTTTGAAGATCTGGGGTGAGAATTTGGGGGAAAGGCCTTGATGTATGTCATCATGGATCTCTTCAAATTCCTCTCCAAAGCCAACTGCTGCAAGTACTGTAGGGATATAGTTTCCCCTGTTTCTAGCAGATTCTATAGATTCCCCTGTTTTAGTAGCAGGTTGAAATGTTCAAGTCCCAAAGAAGCCCTAAAGCAGCATTAGCAACTGGTAAAATTGAGGTTTTTGATTGGAAGAAGGTAAAAAGCTTTCCTTTTCCTCTCTTCCAGAGCTTTGTGATGAGATACAAAGGCATCTCAGAGCATTGGATTGGCCTTTTGAGGGAGGATGAGGAGCAGCCATGGCAATGGGTGAACAGCTCACCTCTATCCCACCTGTGAGTCCAAGGTTTTCTTTATTAAGTTGTTGATTGGTGTTTCCTCAGCCACAAAATGTGCTTTTTTTCTTGTACTTGAGGTACATCCAGAGGTAGCAATGGGACAATGTTTGGAAAGGGCAACATTGCATCTGGAACTGGTCTTTGTTTTCCCTTTTGACCTAAATGATGGGAGTGGTGCCTTTGGTGAGAAAATCCCAAGTTTGGATTTTTTATTCTACGTTTGTTTCTCTCTTGCAAAGCTTTGGGTTTCATATAGAAATAGATCAGTGTCAGTGTTGGCATATTGATATTGAATTAATTCTGTTCCTATAAAAGGAATACATACATTGTATTTTGGCGTGTTGGTGCCCATAAGGATGCCTGAGAACTGAAGCTGAGGGAAGCCTATGTGTGACTTTTCTCCTTTTTCCTACTTCTCCATCTGAAATGGGTTATGTCCTCTGTACTTTCAGGTTTCAGATCCGTGGTGGTGGGCTCTGTGCTTACCTGGATGACAATGGGCTCAGCTCCTCCCACTGCAGCACTGAGAGGAGCTGGATTTGTAATAAACATGAGCTGCAGAGCCCAGGCAAGGGCAACAGGATGAGACGGCCTCCAAACCTCTGTGTCAGCTCCTTGGGTGCTGCAGGGAGGCCTTCTCACTCCCAGATTTCTGGTGCACCATAGGGGCATGAAAGAAAATCTCAGAAAGATTTTGAAATCCCTAGGCAAGGTGTTATTGGGGTTTCCAGGGGCCAACAAGGTGTTTCTGGGAGAAGGCAGCTTTTGGGGATCCACATGAGATAGTTCTTGAGAATCTGGGGGGGTGGGGTGGGGGGGGGGGGCAGGGCAGCTCTGGGGGCTCTTTTTGGGTTTGGGGCAACTTGGCCATGGCCCAAATGCAGATGCCTTCTACTTCTTAGAGAAAAAGAAATTTATTCTGTTTGGAGCATATTTACATGCTAAGTACTTGGAAATACATCTCAAGCATGGGGAGCAGCAGAGGAAAAGAGTGGGGGCAGTGGATGTGAGCACATCCTTGTGATAACAAAATCAGTTTTAATATGAGGAATTGCTGCTGGTATTAATAAAAAGTCTGCAAAAATTAAGATTTTTAATTTGTGCTGGAAGCCCAGCCAATCATAGCCACTGAGGTCAGCAAAAGGAACCTTCAGAGGAAGCTGTATTTGGGAGAAAAAATGAAGTTTTTAGCTCAAAACAAGCTCAGGGAAGTCCAGCTCCTGTAAATGAGCTTTGTATGAATTTAACAACTTGAGATGAGCCGTGCTGAGCTCAGACCCAAAATCCCCGGGCACAACCCAAACCAGGCATCTAAGATGAAGGACAATGAACTGAGTCAGAAATGACTCCAAGATTTGGAAAATAAGAGTTGAGGAGCATCAGCCAGCATTTCCAACCACTGTGATGCAACCAGCTTTCGGGAGGATCCTTCCAGGGCATCAGCCCTTGGGGGACAATTTAATGGTTGAGAGGAGAACGCAAAAGTAGGGGAAGACCCTCTCCCCACTGAAGGAGGCCACAGGAAAAGTGAAGATGCGCTGGCGGCTGCTGACAGCGTAGAAAGAGACCTGTCCCACCTCATAGTCCAGGTAGACCCCAATCTCCCCATTGAGGAGTGGGACAGAGGTGTTGGATGGAGCCGTGAGGGCAACGCAGAGCTCATCATACTTCTGCAAGACCCAGATTTCAGTGCTGGGCTTGAAGAGGACCCGGCCTTTCCTCTGCACCGACTCGCGGGCCACCCCCACGGCCCAGAAGCGCCCATTGGCCTCCACCTCCCAGTAGTGACGGCCCGAGGTGAAGCCCTCGCTGCCCAGCATGCACGGGTCTGTGTCGAACCGGCCCGGACCCTCAGGCCACTGGCAGCGAGGTCTGCCCCAGGTGGCTTCTTTGAGGTCCTCAGAGAGGATCACTTCTGGACCCACTGTGGTTGGATCCAGGGTTACATCCACTGAAAAGCCAAACAGACAATGAATCAGAAGCCAAATTTAAGCCTAGAGAACACACACCCCCAAAGTGCCTTCACTGGTGAGTTTTCAAAGAGAAAGGGAGAGGAAAGGTGAGGCTGGAGATGGAAGTGTTAAGAGGTGGAAGTTGGAGATGGAGGACATATCTTCAGTTGAGGCTGGAGATGGAAGAGCAAAGAGGTGAGAGGTTGGAGATGGAGGCCCTGGGGAGACAGAGGGTGGAGTTGGAGAATCTCCAACCCCACTGAACATCTCAGCCCAGAAAACACAAGGAATGGGTGCTTTGCTCCTTTCTAGCTTCCTCTGATTACCTTCAAACTGTTTGGCGGTGTGGTAGTCCAGGGCAAGGTCCCAGGTGCATGGTCGTGGTTTGAGGAAGAAAGCCATTGCCCCCTCAGAGTCCTCTCTTCCTGACTGGAGGCACAGAACAAGGAAAGAAAGGATAAAATCCAATTATTATCCTTCATCGCTATCTCAGCTTCTGCCCCTATGTAAAAAAATGTGTTTAACCACTACATTTAATCAAAGTATTTAAAGAAAATAGCATTCTTTTTTCTTCAACAGTTGCAACAGAGCTTGGTTCATTTATGGGAAGACCCTTAGAGATGGATTAAATAAATTAATTCCATAATGACTATGAA
This sequence comes from Serinus canaria, assembly GCF_022539315.1. Lineage (NCBI taxonomy): Eukaryota > Metazoa > Chordata > Aves > Passeriformes > Fringillidae > Serinus > Serinus canaria. Next base: position 48,561,264 of record NC_066343.1, read on the forward strand.
GGGCACATGAGTAGCACATGTGATGAACCCATCTCCATTGTAGATGTTCTTATACACCCAAATCTCCATTCCTCATGCTGGCTGAAGGCTGAATCTATCCATCTTAAATCCATCTCCACCATTCATCAAGCAAACCTGACAAAGTTTATTTGAGTGAGGAAACTCCCTAAAATTGAGATAAGCCACATTCACCTCTCATGTCCAGAGAAATCTTGTGAGAGGAGAAGGTTGCTATTGACCTTGGAGAAAATGTGTATGGGGGAGATAAGAGCTGGCACCAAATGGCCTCAAATTCATCCTCTGGAAGTCAGTGTGGGGTTTTGCACGCAAACAAGGGATTGCCCATGCTAAAGGACCCTGGGCATGAGTAATACAGCCCTAAAATGATTGAATAAACCATGCTGTGATAGTTGAAAACTGCTTCTTTTCCCTGTGTTTTCCTCAGTAAATCTGCAGATAAGGGGATTAAAGCAGAAGGGCTATGAGTAAAAGTGAGGAAAAGGTGAGAAAATCAGTCAAATGGAGATAAAATCAGGAGCCATGCTGTTTCTCACCCAAATTCCCTGGCTGGATTGTTACAGGAAGAAGTAAATAATCATCATGACCCTCCACTGCAAAATACTTTTAAATCCAAAACAAAGATCCTGAGACCAAAGCAAGGGTAAATCATTTCCCTTCTTGAGTTCATGGGATGGGGAGGGGGCTCAAAATCCCCTTTTCCCCCCAGACATCAGGGTGATGTAACCCCCTTATCAGCACTGGGATTTTCCCCCTTACTCAAACCTTCCTGGTGTTTTCCTTGCTGTCACTGGTGCTGTATTCGGGTTCCTCCAGATGGTTTTCTTCCACTGGCTGCTTCTCTACTGCGTTTTTTCCTCTTGGGATTTTTTTCTTCCTCTCTCTGGCACAGGCTCAGCCAAAGCTCAGTCCTGTCTCAGCCTCTGCCAGCTTTTATCAGCCAAGAAGGGAGGAGCCCTCCAATCTCTCGCCTGCAGATGGGGCCATGACGTGCTTGGACACCTGCTCCATCTGATTGCCCCTTTTCCCCCCATTTCAGGGCCGTTTATTTTCTCAACACAGGCGCTGGGGAGGGAAGGGAGGACGATTAAAGCACTGCAAAAAACCCCATTATTTCACGGCACTACAAGGGAAAAATCGGTTAAATTTTGCCCCCCTAATTCCCCAAATCTGACTCTGGCCCCTTACACATGACGGAGGTGAACAAGGCAAAGCTGGGAGCAGCTTCCAGGTGAGGAATATGACAGCAATGCCTGGAAATAAGACAAACTCGTGGATATAAAATTTGTTTAAAGACTACATCTGGGTGATGACATTTGCTATTCCAGCTGAGGCAGCTTGTGGCGGGAACTGAGCACAGGAACACCCTGTGCAGTTCAAGGGCAGGCAGCTTCACCCTGTGCCACGGCCAATGCCCAGCATTCCTTTCTCCTTGCCAGGAGGGTGGCATGGCCACAGCAGCCACACACAACCCCTGTGCTGACACTGGCCAGAGCTTCATCTCTTGGTGTTGAAGAGACAAAACCCCCCAGGAGGCAATGGGTGAGCCACCACGGGCTGTGGTCATGAAGACTTTTGGAGGATCAGATGAGACCTGTGGGGTGAGATCACCTTCCCATGACCCATCAGGCCTCCCCCCGACCTCTCCCTGTGAAAAAAAAGGCGCAAAGCGAAAATATTTTCATTTCTTCTTGGGAAAGCAAGGTTCTAGTGCCTGCTCCTAGTTTTGGGAAAAACAGGAAAAACAAATAGTGAGTCAATCCTGCTTTCCAGGGAAGCCAGTGAGGGGGCTTTTTAAGGGGGATTATTTGCTTTCCTCCTCCAAATAATGTAAGATTTGGAAGGCAGAATTACACAAACAAGCTGATTGCTTCACTTGTGGGTTGTTTTGTTGCTTTTGTTTTTTTTTTTTTTTTTTTTTTTTTTTTTTTTTTTTTTTTTTTTTTTTTTTTTTTTTTTTTTTTTTTTTTTTTTTTTGGTGTGTGTGTGTGTATTTGGGAGAAAATCCAGTCTCACCTGCAATCCCTAAGGAAAGTGTTGGCATAATTTCTGGACTGGGGAGTGAATGAAGAGAAGGGACACCAGGACTACCTGGCACAGGGGGTCCCATCTGTTCTTCAGCAGTCTGAATGAGTCTTTGGGTATTTATTTTTCCCCAAGCCCCTCTTGAAGAAACACGGGGGATCCTATCCAAGAGGCATCCTGGCACCCTGCAGAGCCCTACATCCAGTTGGAGTGGTTAGTGCAGATCCTGGGCAGGTTTGGCAAGCACCACCTCCATGTGCAGCTGCTTATTATCCACACTTTAAATCAATGTCATGGCACTGCTCATTTTCATACCAGACTAAGTCATAAAGGGACATTTGTAAACATGGGATTTACACTCCCCCCTGCTTCTCAGGGCCTGGATTGGTTTTGGACAGAATATAGAGAGGAATGGCAACGGGAGGGAAAAGGAGAACCGTGGGATGAAGTACGTAATTACTGTACAGTCCCTAATCAGCTGCATCCCTGGCCCTGCCCCAGTGTTACAGCCACCCTGGCTTAAGCAGAAGCACTTCTGAAAATTCAGGTCTGGGGGTTGCATGTGGGTTTCTTGTCTCCTCCAGCAGGTAAGTGAAGCCGAGCGGCGCCGCATTGAGGCTGAGTTTGAGCGGCTGCGCCGGCTGCTGGCGGAGCCGGAGCGCACCGCTGGGGCGGCTGGCTGAGCTGGACACCACCTTTGCAGCTACCCACGCTGAAAAATCATTGAGGGTGGCCGAGGGGGTTGCACAGCTCCACAGACTCATCGGGCAGCTGGAGGCCAGGTACTTGCCCCAGGTGAGAGCCTTTCTTAGCCGAAAGCTGTCCCCAACTGCTGCCTGTGGGGTCCCTTTTTTCTCCCTTTTTCCTTTTAGGATGTTGGGAGCATCCTAAGCAGCTATGTGGCAACCGGTTGCTTTATGTCCCTATCACTCCAGCTGTGGAGAGGGGCTTGGCTGCTACATCCACCACATAACATCTGTCCCTGTAATTTCTTTTCCCAGCTTCAGTGAAATGAGGCTCCACCTCCCCTCGGGGCTCCTCAAGGAGCTGGAGAAGAGCCTGAGCTCCTGCTGCCACCAAAGCGATGCTCTGTGGGAGACCCTGGAGAAGTTCAGAGGTATTTGGGTGGAAATTAGATATCTTAGGAGAATTCAGAGGTTTTGGGGAGGAATGCAGAGGTATTTGGGATAATTCAGATATTCAGATATATTCAGATAACTCAGATATTTGTCTGTATTGGGGGAACGAATTCAGAGTTATTTTGGGAGGAATTAAGTTGCATTTTGGGATCATTAAGTTATCTGGGGAGAAGTCAGAGGCATTTCAGGAGGAAGAGGAACTTGTCCAAGGGAAGGGCAGCAGCAGGCTCTGCACCTGCTCACTCCCCACCTTCCTCCCTCCTCCCAGACACAGATCCCTCCCGTGGGTATCCCCACAGCAAAGATGATGCTGGAGACTGTCAGACTCCTCTCCCACAGCTTTTGGCAGAGAGAAACAGTGTGCGGTGGGATGAGGAGGAGCAGCAGGATGAAGCCAGAGAGCCCTGCTGAGGCCAGGAGCTGGCTAGTAGCTGTCAGGGAGTCATTGCCAGCAGATTCAGGACGTGGACACAGTAGATGGACTCTGCAAGATGCCACCTGTGCATCCTCACCCTAGGTGCTGCTCATCCTGCTAGGGAGACAAATGGTTTTATGAAAAGCTCCCCTCCCAGCTGCTGTAATTAGTAATCAAATTTGTGTTGCTGCTCACCATGTAGGTCATGAATTAAAGAAAAAAAAAAAAACCAAAACAAAAAACACCCCTGATTTTCCTTTTGTGCATGCTCGTGTGCGTGTGTGTGCGTGTGTGTGTGCATAGGCTAGATTTTTAAGGTACTTCTTGGTTCCGTTGGGCCAGGGAGAAAGGAGCGGCCGAGTGAGGGACATACACGGGCCCCAGTTCTCGCGTGCGGAGTGGCAGACCTGTCCCGGGGCCTAAACTACACGGCCGTGACGGAGAACACCACGTCCCGCTCCTCCCCGCCGCTGGAAGCGGCCGCCGCGGCTCTGCCTGGCGTCACCCGGCTGCCCTCACACGATAAGCGGCGACTCCCGCGGCACCGCGCCTGTCCCGTCCCGCTGTGCAGCTCTCAGTGGCCATCCCCTGCTGCGGCTCTTTAATTCTGTTAATTTTATTCCGCTGTATACATTCCGTTCACATCTCGCCCCCCGCTCGCTGCGGCCCGTCTGCCGCGGCGCCGCCCGTACCGCGGTGCAGCTCCCCGAGCCTGGGCAGCGACCAGGGCGGCTCGCACGGCACCACCCGCTCCGTGCGCCTCTGGTAGCGCCGTCTCGCCCTCGGGGCAGCTGTTCTGGTGACTCCGGCACCGGCACGGCTCGCTTCGGCTCCGGTATCGCCGCCTCGCCCGTCCCGCGGCGCATCTCTTTGGGGCGCGGGGCAGCGGCCACACCGAGGGGCAGCTCACGCCACACCGCTCGGCCACGGCCATCCAAGGCAGCGGCCGTCCCGAAGGGCAGCTTTTATTCGCCGTCTCGCCTCGCCCGCCCCCTTCGTGCAGCCCCGCCACCGCGCCCCGAGGAGAAAATTCCTGGGAAAATATTTATACCCAGCATAGTCCCGACTTCTCTTGCTGCTGCAGAATCCTTATGTAGGCTGAGATTCTCCTTCGAAAAAAACAGTAAGTGCTTGAAATAATTAAGAATTAACCAAGCATTAGGTTGGTCTGCTGTTAAGTAATCTTCCGGGCGTTTCTTAGAAGGAAGTATAATTAAAAAAAAAAAAAAAAAAAAACAAAGTTGTGGGTTTTTTTGTTTTTGTTTTTGTTTGTTTGTTTTTGTTTTATTTTGGTCACTTTCTCTTTCTTTTTGCCCCCGAGACATCCATCTTCGGCTTTGTTTGGGCTCGGTTTCACAGTCCTGTCCCGCTCCCCACCTCGAGGAGTCAGTGGCGGGACCGCATAGCGCCGCTGGCCGAGATCAAACAATGAGGAGTTTTCCATGCACCCCCAGCCCCCCAGGCAGAGGCTATAAACTGCGTTTTTTTGGGACTTACGAATGCCAGGTGCATTTTTTTTTTCCTCATAATTTCTCCCCCCCCGCCTCCCCCTCCGTGAAAAAGCCAAAGCTGATGAGTTTTGGGGCAGAGCGGATTTTACAACTGTTTGGGAACATCGAACTTCTTTTATTGTTTTATCTACATTATTCATAACTATAAATCCTGATTAGTATTTTAAGCATTATGTATTTCTTATTATTTTTATAGCTCTATAATAAAATTTGTAATTATATTTAAACATATATATGTCTTATATTAAAATGAGATATAGTATACTGAAACTCCCGTTAACGTTATTATGGTTAAAATACACACAACGGTGGGTCTTTATTTCATTTTAACCCTCCCGCTCCAAGCTGGTGTCCACAGGAGCTCCAGGGAACTCCGCTCACTCGCCACATTCCTGCTTTTCCTGCTTTAATCCTTGTCTCCTAGAGCCCCCTTCTGGCCTCAATCTGCTTACCCCGGTGCAGCCGGAGGGGTGAGAATTCGCCTTGCAAATAACTCGTCCCTCCAAGGCCCCAGCTGCCTGCGTTCACTTCTGTCCGTAAATCCCCGCTGGCGCCGGCCCGAGGGGCTGTTCCTGAGGCAGTGGGAATGTCGGACCCACCGGGGGCTGCCTTTGCTGCGGAGGCTCCGGACGCCGGCACCAGCGTCCCGGCCCGCCGCCGCCTCCGGGAGCGCCGGGGCCGGGGCGCTTTCCGTGCGCGCCTCCCCGAGCGCGTCCTGTAAACAACCACGGCCGCCGGAAACGCCATCAGATACCTACAGGAGGAAACCACCTGCGCTGTCTGCTAGCACTTCTTCTAGGATCCTGTCATGGTCCTGAGCTGCGGCCACAATTTCTGCAGGCGCTGCCTGTCGCGGTGCGCGGCGGGCGGTGCTCCGTGCCCGCAGTGCCGGGTGCCATTCCCGCTCGGTGGTGATGCCTCAGGTTTTAGCTTTTATATTTTTCGGGTTCTGTACTGCTTTAGTGTGTAGTTCTGAGCTTCACATTAAGGGATAGTAAGCTCTCTTCACAGAGTACGTGGATCAAACAATTCCTTCTCTATCTGGGGACCAAGGACAACTGATCCAAATCTCAAACCCAAGAGCATAAATGATGGTGGACCGAAGGGAGGAAAAGAAGGATGGCACTTCCAAACCTAAAGCTATAACTGGACAATTAGCTCCAATATGTTAATGGACCAGAACTCATAAAAGTGAGAGATCTCATGATCAGTCGTCCATTTTGTGACTCTTTTGGGGTTCATCTCGGATGTAGCCCAGGCTGGGCTCTTGTGCTGCCCAAGGTGTATCCATTGAGGCCTTTTAAAAAATACCTACTTTATTCTTCAACACCGTCTAGCCTCTGTTCTAGGTCAGCCTTCACAAGGCATCAGTGGGTTCTGCCCCAACCAGCAGCTGGCAAGTGTGGTGGCAGCCGGGCAGGAGCTGGCCCTGCTGCTGGTGCAGGATCTGTGCCACAGGCACCAATGTCCCCTCGCTCTCTTCTGTCACTGCTGTGGAGTCCTTGTCTGCACCGCCTGCACGAGTATCATGCCCAGCCCACCGTGGAGGGCGGGTGGGTTTCCGTGATGCTGATGGTCAGACTGAAGCCTTTGCCTTTCCCCCATCCACTTTCGCTGGTGAATGACACTGGCCACTGCTCTGGATGGGCAAGGAGCCAGTTTTGCTCACTCTCTGTCCCTGAGTTCCCCAAAAATCCACAATGAACCTCCCAAGTGCAAACACTTCCACCACCCCAGCAAACACTCCACTCAACAAACAGCCCCACTCCCTGCCCCCCCTACCCCATTTAATTTTCCTTATAATATCGAATTTAACAATCAAATTTCACTCTTTTGCTTCTCACTGGGAGAACAGAAGTATTTTTAGTTCCTCAGCTGTTTGTCAGTGGAAGCATGGCCCAGAAAAACAGGGAGAATGTCCCTAAAAGATTTGTAAAAACTCATCTTGAGGAAGAAAATGGGCTTTGCTGGTGCTGCTAGATGTCTCATAATAAGGTTTTGCAAGTGGAAACTTTTCTGCTTAGGATTTGTAGAGACTTTAGAGGAAGTGGGATAAACCATGTTTCATGTCTGAAGATCACTCAGGATTGGGCCTTTTCAGGGCTTTGTATTCACTGCCAGGATGTAAGCAGGGGTAAAGGCCACAGACAGAATTTCATCCCCCATTTCACTGCCTACAAGTGAATAGAAGGGGAACAAAACTAAATTAACCAGTATCTTGAAGCAGCAGAAGCTTGTTGTTAGGGTTCAACCACGTAATAAAGTGCTGTTATCAGCAAGCCCAGACCAGACTGGGCAGGTCTCTGCCTCTTGGAGACCCAGTCACTCCTTTTCTGCCAGAATTGCCTCCCCATCCACATGCACTCTTCACCTTGGTCTGAGGAAGAGGAGAAACTACCAGGAAAGGCAGCGACTTTTATCTTTGGGACCTGAATTTGAGACAAGGACCCTGCAAAACACAGGTCACAGCGAAACGCACATTACAGCCCTGCTCAGTTGTATAATTAGTTTTTTCCCTGTTTTGCTCATGGTGAGATTGGTCTTTCCTTGACAGACAAGGTCCAGTGATGTGTAAAGCAAAGCAGTTCTTTGCAGCATCCTGCTCCAACAGATGAGCTTCCAGCACTCCATCCACTTTTCATCTGAAAAGCTTTATGGGTATTTAATTTGAAAGTCCATACAAAAAATAAACAACAGAGACCCCTGCCTTTTTGTGTAGCTCAATAGCCCTGCAGCTGGCTCTCCGGCATTGGGGTGGCGAGGAATTCAGCCTCTTTTTGCTCAAGGGCAGCTCAACAGCATCCTGTCACATATGGGAGGGCAGATGGCTGGGTGTGGAGGGTGCACGGCCCCCACTCCTTGAGCAGAGCCAGCAGATGCACCTTGCAGCCTTCCCACAGGGACCCTTGGGCCCCAAAACCCTCCTGAGTGACAGGCACACCTCATACCAGCCCATGGCAGAGGCTGTGGGGAGTAGCTGAAAGGGTTTTTTTCCCACAGGACTCAAAGTTTTTTCCACAAAGCTGGAGCCCAGGGTGCATTTTGTGGGGATTTGGGGCTTCAGGATGAACATTCCTGGGGGCAGTTTTATCCATTGCCTCCTGCTTCTCTCCATGCTGCTCCTCTTCTACTAACACCTCAGGATCAGACCAAGGTGGGAACTGGGCATCCAAAGGAAGTGCAGCAGGCATGGAGAGGCAAACCTGAGTGAGGACTGCAGGCCCTCCACCATGGCAGGGGCGTTAATCTCCTCCTGCTCCTCATTGAGGTCCGTTGTAAGCAGAAAGAGGTGGATTTTGGGGATATGGAGGTGGATTTTACAAGTGTTCAGCTTTTTATCAACTGTTAATAATTTGTTGGTGTTGATGGGTGCTTATAAAAATGGAGATCAAAGGGCAATTTTTAAAATCAGCAACTTGTTGCATCCAGAAGGCAGAAAATACAGCTCCAGGACACCAGGGTGGTTCTTTGTTTTTAATCCTCTGGTTTTGGGTATGTTTGCTCCATTTTGGGCCTTCTCCCCAAGGGAGCAGCTAGCACAGTGGGAGATGGGGATTTTCCACCTCGAAACAACGCCCACAGGGAAGAAATCCCCAAATTAGAGAGGAGCTTGGTAAAGAAATGGTGGCCTCTGTACTGCTCCCTTGAGGAGAAAGTGCTCCCCAACCCCTTTGTTTTTGTTGGGGGTTGATAAACCCCCAAACCCTTTGTTTTTGAGAAGACTGTCCCCTCTTAAGTGAAAATAAGACTTGCTGTTTTCAGCACTAGCAGTGGACACGGGGAAGAAACAGCTCCAAAAATATCCCTAAACCCTTCCAGAATTAACCTATATGCTGCTTGGGGGGGAGGGAAGGCTTAAGTTTTTCATGTGTCACCAGTTTGCCCAGTTCCCCCTCCAGGGGCCTTTTCCCGTCTTCTTACCCAGTTTGTTAGGATAAAATTTCATAGTTTATTTAGTTTTTTCCATTTTATAATTTCTCTGGCTCTGAGAAGAGGCCTTTTCTCCCCAGAATGAAGCAAAGCAGGATGTTTCTCCCTCCAAGTCCCTTCATTGCTTAAAATCCCCTCCAAGAAGCTACATCTGAGGGTTTATTTAAGCCAAAAGGGACCTTTTTAAACATAGGTTGAAAGACTATAGTGCATTATAGGTCCTCAGCAGCATGAAGAGAGCTGATAGCTGGGTGGAGCAAAAGACATCTGAATTTTGGGTAATTTTTAAATTTTGCTTTCTGCTCTGTAACATAGTCACTCTGTATGGACCCATGCTTTAGACCTGAATTTCCCACACAGAGGAACTTCCCCCTGGAGCTATGGTGAGCCAGCTTGTGCTTTGCTGCTCACCCAAATCCTCCACACAAAAACTCACCAAACTCCAAAAAAAAAAGTATGAACTGAACTTTGTCTTTAAATAAACTGGTTTAGCTCAGTGATTTATTGTGTCACTCATAACCTGGGTCTGGTGTCTTAAACAAGGTAGCCACACTGCAGTGCTGCCCCAGGTGGGAGCCTCCAGGGAATGGGGACAGCCAGAGGTGAGTATATTCTGGGAGAAATTGATCTGTGAGATCAAAAACATCTAGGATGGAGGGTTGAGGGCTTAGGAGGAAAGGGACCTGTGTGACTGGCGGGGGACCCAGGGAGTCCAGGGAGCTCTGAGGCACGCAGATGACATGCAGTGTTGCAGGTCAGGGCTGGGTGACATACCCACAATGAGGGCCGTGCCCAGCTCCTTGACCCTCACCTCCCCCTGCACACTTCTGCTGGGTTAGGGCCAGAGTTCACCACTCTCACCTCTGTCCTCAACAGCCAGCCCAGGGGAAGAATGAACCTCTTTCTACTGGCACTTTTGTTTGACCAGCAGTGATTGATGTGACTGGCCATAAAATAATGGTGCCAAGAAGCAGGAGGACACTGATAGTTGGAAGCAGGTCTAAGCCCACTGTGAAGACCAGGTTAATGCTGTAAATGCAGAGTCCTGGCAGGAGTCAGGAAGGTGCACTCTGGTTTCCAGGCCACGAGGAGGTGCTCCAGCTCACTCCTCATTCAGTGTAAATCATGGATGATGATGATGATGATGATGATGATGATGATGATGATGATGATGATGATGATGATGATGATGATGATGATGATGATGATGATGATGATGATATTAAACCCTGTCTGATGCAGCAGAGGGAGCAGTGCTGCTTGGGCTCATCTCAAGTTCCCCCAAGATGTGTGGCGCTGCCGCAGCCTCGCCAAAGCTCAGTTCAGGGGCACCAGCAGCATGGCTGGGGGGCTACACCTTTTGTACCTCCACAGCCCATGGGTTGGGGCAACCCCAGCCCCTCCACCTGGCTCAGGGACACGCCCCACATACCCACATGACCCAGTCCGGGGCCTCACCCCTAACTCTGCTGCTCCTGTCCCCACCAAAAGTCCGCCCTTCCCTGTGGCACCTGTCCAGCTTTAGGGGGGCAGCTTTGAAGTGAGGAGTTAGTTTTGAAATCAGTCTTGCTTAGAATATCTCAAACACAGCAGGTAAAAATATTTTTATTAACTTGAAAAGAAATCCCTTTGGACAGCTGTCCTGGTCCTTTATTTCATGCAGGGCTCCGAGCATTCAGTCACAGCTAGCTGCCTGGCTCCTGGTTCCATCCCAGGGGACTGGATCTGCAGCAAACGCTGCAGTGCCCGGCATCAGTCTTCGGCGTCTGAAGCTGGCTGGTCCTCTGCTATGGTGGTGGGGCCAGGGGACAAAGGACAGGGGTAAGTGCCTTGAAGCCCAGGGACATCTGCATGGCCAGAGACCCTCAGGGATAGGGTACTGGCCCCTGCCCTCCAGCATATGGGCTGTTTTCCCACACTGGCCAGGGCCATCTCCACTCTTGAAGACACCCAAGGATCAGCTGTCCCATCTGCCAGTTACCCCCCTCCATCCTGCTTCCACCCCTCCTCAGCCTGCCCCTGACACCAGACCCTCCCTGCCCCTGCCCAGGTGTGCAGACAGAGCCCTGCTCACCCATCACCAGCAAACAGCTGGTGCTCTGTCCCCCCAGCATTGGTGTCCTGACAAGCCGTACCCAGCTTATCCTGTGCCTCCTTTGCCACCTCAGGCCCTTGCTCCTGGCCCTGATCCACGGAATCATCTGTGCCCAGCAGCTCAGTCAGGCAAGGCTGGGAAAGAGAGAATGGCTGGCTGCAATGTGGGGCTCAATTCAGCATCCCCAAGCAACACTCCCCACCCATCTCTCCTTGAGGAAACTGAGGTAGGGTGGCTTCCAGATGCTCCGCATCTCTCTTCCAGCCTTATTCCTCCCTGATGTTCTTCCCTTCACCATCCCTACCTTTTTGGAGAGGTGTAGGACATCCTTTGGTGGTGCACTGGATGTGTCCTGACCCTTGCAGCTATGCGATTTGAGGAACTTGCTGTTGACCAGCTTCCTGTGGGATGGAACATGGAGATGCTCATTGTCCAGCACCGTGGTACCCTGAGCTTCATCCCACTGTTCCAGAGAGGGTGGCAGAGGGTGCTCCTTAATGACAAATGTCCCTGCTGACTCCCCTACAACTGCTGCAGGAAACCAATGCCTGTCCCACTGTGCTGAGTTCCCTCCAAGCCTGAGGTCAGGCTGAGACCAGATACAACTGATAATATGTGGCTTCAGTGCCACTGAGACCAGGACTTGAGAACTGCAGTAAGGGCTCTAAAAGCCCACACACCTGGGGAAAGTACAGCTGACCCTCTGTGGCTCCCTCTGCTCCCCTACCCTGCCCAGGCCCCTGGTCCCCTCTGCCCCCATTCAGGGCAGAGCTCTCCCTTGCCAAGGCAGGACTATCCAGCATACCAGAGGCCAGTGATGGGTCCCCATGACCCGTACCTGTGACCGTGCTGTTGTGCTTGCTTCTCTGTGGCACTGGTAGAGGGCTGTGCAGTGTGGCCGCAGGGCAGCGATGGAATCAGCGGCAGCGTGTCAATGTGCCTGGGGAGGGCAGGAGCCATGGGTGGGTGACAAGGGACAAACAAGCCACCCCAGCTTGGGGCAGAGCACCAAAACCCATAAACTTGTACCGCACAGCACCACTCTGCCTGCTGCCTTCAGGGAGGTGTTCCTGGAGGGAACACTCCATATCTGAAAGACACGGCTTCAGAGGGGGCTCAGCAGAGTCAGGCCCTCCAGACCCCTCAGCAGAGTCTAACCCCTGTGCCTGGGACAGCAGGGCATCACCAGCACCCACCCCATGTCCCACCCGCGCAGCCCCAGTACACCAGTGCCGGGTGCTACTCACGGGCCAGGCACCTGGATGTTGAGCTGCCGGTCGCAGGACAGGCACTTGAAAGGGACCAGCAGCTGCCTAAGGGAGAAAGGGCTGGGTGAGCTCCTCACAGGGCTGCAGTGCACACAGCCAGCAGCTCACAGGCAGCAACATTGCTGCAGGGAGCCTCAGAGTTTGCAGGAGGAGCTGTGGCATGTTGAGCCTGGTTTTCTTCCCACCCAAGGGGACAAGGAGATAAGCTTGCCTTGGCAGCTCTGGAACTGCTGAACTGTGGCTGTGGTCATAGCTACCCAGAGCAGACAGGGATGTGAGCAGAAGGGTGCAGGCACCCACACTGCCATCCAAACCAGCTCCTCCCCTGCCTTGTCAGTGCTCACAACTCCCCGGCATCTTGCCAAGGTGGGTTGGTCTAGACTGAGGCATGTGGCACCATGTGTTGTACCCTTGCCCAGGCAAACAACCCTCTGCACCCACACCCCAGTTCTGGTTTGCACAGCTCCATTTTGCAGATGCCCATTCTTGTGTCTCCTTTGATGTAGGGAGCCTGACATTGATGGGTGAAGAAGGTGTAGCTGCTTTGTCAGCATCCCTGCGGTTTGTTGGCTACACTGTTCTGATGCCGGGATAGCATCCAGGAAGGAATGAGGTCAGTGCTGTTGCCAAAGCCAGTACCATCCCACTGCACTCACTGCTTAATTCCAGCAGCGTCGTCAATCTCTACCGTCAACTCATCCTTGAGATCCTTAATGGTCTTTGCCCAGGTATCCTCTAGCTGCTTCTGGAAAGGCCCAAGCTCCAGGCGATCCAGCTGTGGACAGATGCACACCCTTAACCAGCTGTTCCGGCATGGAACATGGTAGTCAGCAGGGAAAAGCCAGCAGAGGGGGAAGCCTCAGAGGGAGGCTGCCTGAGGCTGCAAAGCCCCCCCAGGAGCCAGTTTTGTACCGTGAGGATAAGGCACCCCTCACCTTGGAGTCCAGGGCGTCACTGAACCGCTGCTGGGCCTCCTGCCAGCGCTGCTCCTGACCTAACACCCGTCTCAGCAACTCCCGCATCCTCTCCTCCAGACGCTCCATGGTTTCATCAAAATGGGCACAACTGACTTTGCTGCCCAGGGCAGCTTTGTCCACTCTCTAGCAGGGAGGAAAGGCAGGAGAGCGGTGGGGACAGGGTAGAGGTACAGGGGACAGGGCAGAGGTACAGGGGACAGGGCAGAGGTACAAGAGGCAGGGCCAGCATATGTTGGGGACAGAGGCAGAAACATCCCTGTGGGGCCATCATGCCCTTTTCAGGGCTGTGTGGCCTGCTCACCCCATCACCCCCGTGGGGTCAAAGGGACTTTAAGAGATAGACAGAGGGACCTAGCAAGGGATCTGCAGCCAGCCTCACACCCTCCCCTGTACTCACACCCTCCCCCTTCTCCATCCAGGCCAGTTTGCCACTGTGTGCCCAAAGGCCAAAGTGCATTTGTCACCCTGCCCAAGATCCCTTGGGCTGAAGATGGACCTCTCAAGACCATACCAGCAGCAGCAGGTCCTCCTTGTCTGCTTTCTTGTCGAGACCCTCCAGGGACCGGAACAGAGCCTTCCAATACAAAAAGCATCTCATGACACCACAGCAGGGTCAGAGCTGTGTTCTTGCCAGCCAGTGCTCCCTGCTCTTTGGGAAAGGCCTTTTGAACCAACAAAGGGCTTGCGAGCAGGGGGGCAGGGGATCAGACCTCTGTGTGATCAGACCAGCTTTGGTGTGCCTGGGGGATACTTTGACCCTGTGGGGGCCCAGCAAACCTCGATATCTTTCTGATGCTGGCGATGGTCATCCCGGAGACTCCCCGTGACGTAGCCGAGCTGCTCGCAGTCCCCTTCCACCCGCACAACAGTGGCCTGGATGCTCTTTAGCAGCTCCTCATCCTGCTCCAGGGAGAAAGATGACAAGATAGTGTCACGCAAGGTCTATCTGGCTGCCCTCAAGGACAGATCTGGGTTACTTGGCCATGAGCACTCAGTGCCAGCCGGACATCTGTATCAAGGCTTTAATTTCCTGCTAACCCCCAACCTGTCCAAACCAAGCTGGGGAATAGCAAGGGGCTGCTCTACATTACAGTGAGTACAGACAGAGGGTCCTGATACAGCCTCCCAAGCCCGCCCTCCACATTGCCTACCTGGGTCTTCTCTTGCAGTGACCTCTGCACCTGCTGTGGCACCAGGGAGTCCACCTGCTGCTGGAGCCTTTCACAGCGGTGTAGGAGCTTCCTCACAAGCTTGTTGTTCGACTGTGACTCTCCCTGCTGCTGCCTCCCAGTCTCCATCATTGTCCTCAACTCATTCAGCTGCAGAAAGGGGAGATGGAATGGATTTTGAGATAGAATGGATGCAGCCAGCAGAATCTGGTGCCCAGATGGCCCTGACCAGGCAGGGAATGCGGCCAGGAACCCCACAAGGAGCAGCCTGCCATTCAAGACAACAGTTGGAGTGTTGCCTCCAAACCTCACCTGCTCCTGAAGCTCGTCAGCTGTAACCACCTGCTTCAGTGTGGCCTTGGTAATATCCTGTCTCAGCTCCTTCTGCTCCTGCCTAATCTCCTGCAGTGCAGGCCTAGCCAACAAGATGAGGGCACAGGCAGGCTGAGGCTACACAAGGCCACTTGGGAGGTGAGTTTTGCTTCCCAAACCAGCTCCTTAGAGATTGCCACCCCCCATACCTCCCAGCTCCCCAGCAGCCCCGTAGGATAAAAAATCCTCTCCCCATCTTCTTACTCCAGCTGTAGGGGCATCTCGTTGGTGCCATCCACTTCGCACTGGGGAGTCACACCCAGCTTTCCAAGGGCATCCTGCAGCTGTCTGATCTGGGAAGGGCAGTAGTGGAAGAGGCAGGGCATGGACCCCATGGTCTCCTTTGCCTGCCTCCTCTTTGCCAACTCCCTCTGGCATTCTTGCAGCCCCCTTAGGGACTGAGATGGGCTTACCTTCTCCTTCTCACCCTGCAGGTCTCTGGCCAGGAACTGCAGGGTGGACATCTGGCCCTGGAGCTCAGATAGGTCTTTGAGGATGCTCTCCATAGCTGGAAGGCCTGCTTAGAAACCAGCTGTGTCACAGTGGTGCCACTTTGGGCACTGGGGGTCCCTGTCCACATCCAGGGGTGCCAGGGGTGCTCTGTGTACCATGACTCTGCTCCGGCTTGTCCATGTCCGAAGTGTGGGGCTTGGCAAGGACAGGCTGGTCCTGGAGGACCAGTGGCTGGCTGGTAGCATCCTGGAGGTTCCCCTGGAGTGGAGTGAGAAGAGGGATTGCAGTCAGGACCCAGGAGCATCCGCAACTGGATGCAGGGAGGCAGGGAGGGCCCAATTCCCTCCTAAAGGCAGCAGCTCACCTGGCCAAGTGCTTCCTGGATCATCCGAATGCTTTCTCCCATGCGGGACTGTGTGGCCTTCATCTCATTGATCTCCTTACAGAGATCGTTGCAGAGATCCGTGGTCTAGGAGAGGGGGGTTGGGGGGATGAACCTCAGGGGACGTCCCTGGGGACTTGCAGGACCTTTGCCTGCACCATGGTCTGTGGGGGC
Organism: Serinus canaria; assembly: GCF_022539315.1. Classification (NCBI taxonomy): domain Eukaryota; kingdom Metazoa; phylum Chordata; class Aves; order Passeriformes; family Fringillidae; genus Serinus; species Serinus canaria. The sequence goes on from NC_066343.1 coordinate 48,577,192, forward strand.
ACAGCCAGATAGCTGGGCACTGTGGGTTGCACCCTCCATTCATCTGGCACAGCTGGATGCAGCCGAACCTCCAGTGCACAGAGAGGTCACTGGCTGCTGTCTCACACCTACAATATGCTGATGGTGGCAGCTCACCTGGCCAAGTGCCTCCTTGATCCTCTGGATTTCCTTTCCCATGTTGAATTGCATGGCCTTAATCCCAGCTATCTCCCTGTGGGCCTCCTGGGAGAGACAGGTGGTGGGGGTGAGCCCCAGGCAAGCAGCTCCCCAGAGACTACCACTCCTGTCCGGGGGAGCCAATGGAACATCCTGGGTCAGCAGGAAGACACCCAACATGGGAAGGACCCACAGTGCCCAGAGCAGTGTTTCAGCCCCAGATTTTCTCTCCAAATCTCCCTCCCTTTCCCACAATGAAAGTCAACATGCTGCTAGAAGCTTGGGCTTCAACCAAACCTTCGTATACGGGCACAGACCCGAGAGGCATCTTGGGGGGAGCAGCCAGGGGGATGGGAAAAGCCTCTACCTTGGAGATGCCACTCTCTTTCTCTTCAGTCTTCTCCATCTGTCCCGTGTCGGTCCCCTGCAGCTCATCGTCCCCCGGCGGCTGGGAGGGCTGCCCTGTGTCCCATGCCCCAGCCTCGGTGCCGGTCCAGCCTTCCTCCTGCTGTGGGCCGGGGCGTGGCCGGGCGGGGTGGCTCTGTCCCGGCGCTGGCGCGGCTTCCTGGGCCCCCTCCTCGGGGATCACGTCCTGCAGACCCAGCAGGCTCAGGTGTTCCAACATGACCCTCAGCAGTCTGCGGAGCGCCTCCAGGTTGACATTGACTTCGGGCTTCCCGATGGCGTCATCCAGCAGCTGGAACAGGCTGACTGGGGCCATGGCTGCTGCCCTGCCCGAAAACACAGCACCTCTCCTTCCTCCGCGCTCGGAAGGAAACTGCAGCTAGGAATGTGGGCAACCAGCACCCTCCTTCCTCCTCTTCCTCGGCGTTTCTGAGCCCCGGTGGCAGGTGCCTGTGTTTGTGGTGTCGCTTGTTGCCAGGTAACGCCTGGCCCTGGCAGCCGGCTGTCGCGGAGTCGTGGAAGGGGCCGGATCGGAGGGACTTCTTACAGATCATCCCGTCCATGTTTGCACCTGTGGTGGGCCAGGGACCCCTGGCTGAAGGGATCCTCCCCGATGGCCCCCTTGTTCTTCAGCCACTCTACCTTGGACTGGGGGAACATGTGGTTAGGAACCTCAAAATTCCTTTGCTCCCCTTGATCTCCACCTACATTCCACCTTGGGCTGGGAGGGACAGCCTTAGGGGTGCCCCAATCGCCTCCGTCCCCTCAGGTGTCGCCCCGCCTTGGGCTGCCCCGGCACAGCGCAGCTGAGGGCAGTGATTCAGCTCCCACGGCGCTTCGAGCCATGGGGCTGAGCCAGGGTCCTGCTGTTAGGGGCAGCCTGGACACACACACACACACGGACATGTGGCCTGAGTTAGGGACCCCCTGGTCAGTCTCAAAATCCCGGAAAGATGCAGGCAGCTGGATGTGGGGCAAGCAGAAAGAGATGGTTTTGTCCACACCTGCTCCCTCTTTGGGCTCTCAGAGACAGAGGACGGGACGGCCCCCCAAAATACAAAGCTCCCGGGTTTTTGAAGTGCCCACCACAACCAGGAGGGGACATGTACCTGGGCTGCTCCCCAAAGACATCGAGATATTGCTCCCTCAGATAGTCTCTGGATAGGACCCAGATGCCCAGATGGCCCCCCAGGACCAGGATGGGATGCAGATGTCTGGGCAGCCCCCCGCAACCAGGAGGAGACCCCTGTGTCTGGGGTTCCCCCCGAGGTCACAAGTGGAACACTGGCATCCAGGCAGTCTCCTCTCAACCAGAAGAGGACCTAGGCATCATTTGGGGGTTCTGAGGGGAGGAACTTGGGGGGCTGTGGGTGGGGTTTCTCCATCACCTTCTGCACAGTGTAGTGGGTGCCCTTCGAGTTGCTGTTATCCTGAGGGGACTCCCATTCCAGCATCACATTGAACTCCGAAACCTCCTTCACCTCCACATGGAGGTGGGACAGCCACTCTGTGGGGCAGCCTTTGCCACATGACCCTTAGGCCCCCAAAATAGTCCTCAAAACCAGTCTCCATGGCCCACAAATATCCACCATGGACCGCAAATACTGGACCAAAAATGCCTGCCCTAGCACATCCAGCCTCTAAACCACACCTCAAAGCACACTGCTCCTACTGCTCCCAGTGCCTCTCGTCCCAGTATGGCCCAGTGGTCCCAGTACCCTCAGGCCAGTGATACCAGTACTCCTACACTAGGACTCCCAGTATAGCCCATCTCAGTGCTACCAGTGCCCACTGAGAACATGCAATGAGGATGCCCTCCCAGGCTGCCAGCACTCATGTCCTACCCAGCATGGCCAGCCCAGCTTCCCCATGCTAGTGCTTCCAGTATGGTCAGTCCCAGAGTTCCCACTAGTCCCTGTGGCACTGGTGACATGCAGTGGGAATGCAGCTGTGCACAAGATCTGCTTTGACACAACCAGGAATTACAGCTCAAATTTTAAATAAGTCACTGCTCCTCTGGTGAAAAACTTGTAAGTGATTCTAACTCCCTGGCCCTGACCCTGATACAGCAGGTTCATTTAGGGGGAGTAGAGGGCCATGGAGCTGGGAACAGGGCCACTTCAGTGTGGGGATGTCACCTGCCCATGCCCTCAAATGGCATGTCCCCTGAGAGTTTGAAGGTCCCTGACCTCACAGGATCCTGTACCAGCGCCCAGAGGTCCTTGTCCCCAGGAAGGGCCCATCTCCGCTGGAGGTCTGCAGCTAGGAGCAGTACCCTGAGATGGGGCTAAGGGTCCCCATGGGTCTGGGGCAGGTCACCAGGCTATGGTTCTCATGGGTCACCAGGCACCTTGAAGACCTTGACCTTCAGCATGGGGGTTCACTGGCTGCCTCCTGCCTGCCCATGCACCACTGGTCAGTTTCTGTTCATATCAGAGAATATTAAAGAACAAGTGAATTGCATATGTCTCGGTGGTTTTTATGCAGTTTTAGATCTTGTGGATCTGTTACAGCTGACCTGTGTGTGTTGACAGATCTGTATATGTTTATGTGCAAGTGCCTTCTTTGTTCAGAGTCAACTAAAAGTCCCTGGGTATTTCAGCAGGGATGGGTGTGTGAGTAACCTGGTCCTCCAGGTCAAATTAAATTAAAGTCACAAACACTATTCAAAATGCAGAGTCCGATCTCGTGATAAGCTTCTGCAGCCCCAAAACCCCTACAAGAACATAACAACATGGTGTAAAGGGCCAAAATATGCAGATGCCTTTCTAACAGTGATTCTTCACCACTCTCCAAATCTTCCAGACCGGGAGACTATGGAAAAGAGGAGATGTTGCTCAAGCAGGGTGTTTCCACATATATAGAAGATATATACTTGCAATACTGTGTCAAGAAAAGCATTCTTGGACTTGAGGCTCTTGTGCATATGCTTCCATCTTTTGGTTGTAGATGTAGTAGATGAGTAGATGGCAAAACAATACCATCAACACCTGCTCAGTTGAATCTGATCCAGATAAATAAGTTATAGGCAAACAATCACCTGCTTAGCCTGTGTTTAATAATAGCATACTTTGAATCCAGCTTATCTGTAATTAGAGGGGTTTCTTGCAATCTCAGCACTCTGCTCTTAAGCATCTATTTTCTTGGAGGAAGAGAGTAATTCTTGCCAAAACTACAGCTAAATCACTAACAAAAATGATAACATAAATCCTGAATTCAGCAGGCTTTGGTTTTCTTGTTATAGCTCAAGGAACTCTTAAGGAGAAGATAGTAGGCTAAAACAAGAGTAAAGAGAGAAATTATTTATTTATAACACATTAGGAACACTTTTCACAGTACATCATTAACAGGGTGACTAAATAATAAGGTGATCACAAAAGGGTGACTTAAAAAGCTGGTTAAAGACAAGGCAGAGATTATAGGCTAGTCATGGAAACTGGTAGGCTTTCTCCTCCCACAAGCAAAGCTGCACAAATAAAGACTTTGTCATACTATTTCTGCAAAGGTAAAAGATTGGTTTACTCAATCTGTAAATTTTCTTTATATTATATAAATTTACCAATACTTAGATTAACTTTTTCATATAGTTTATGATGTTAAATTTAAATACAGTATTACGTCTCAGTAATTTAAGGTGCAATTTATCAAAATCTACAGTAAATATTTTCTTCTTAATCAGTTCTCTTTGGCACATTTCTGGTCTGTTTAAATAAAAAAAGTGTAGGACTGAATTGAGTATATAATACTGCAGGTACTTTGAGGGTTTTTTGTTAGCAAATTAATGTGATTTTATGCTTACCACAAGCTTATTCACAAAGAAATAACTATATATGAGTTTCAGTTTAATTTATATATAAAATGGCTAACTACTTCAATGTGCAAGGCAGAAAAAAAATTTGTTACAGCAACTCCTCCCTTGAGAGAGTGATTTTTGCACCATGGAAATCTTGTATAAAATGTTATAGAAAATGGAGATTTTTAATGAGAAAGTTCTTGGTGCTTCTTATCTTACAGCAAGCCACCTGAGGACATGATTTTCTAGGTCCAGAAATGGTTCATAAGATACAGTTTAGCTGACAGGTTGGCACTATAGTGGTGTTGCAGCTATAGACTTGCATGTTCAACTGACAAACTACACCAAAGAGCCATAAAACCCCAACCAGTCTGAGTAAGGAGTTTAGTGAAAGTGGCTTCTTTCTATTAGAAATGTCTCTTTCCTATATTCTTGATATATGTATATATATTTATCTCTATCTGCTTTTATTGCAAGGAAGAAACATTTAGAATTTGCACTCTGCACTTTTGTCTTCATGACCTCTTCTTACTTTTGGGCTGACTGATATTTTGTTAAAATCATAAGTGGACAATAGAAAATGAGATTCTGTTTCTGATGGAAATGTACGAGAAGGCTATTAAAATTGACCTAAACAGCTAAAGTATCACTTTAAAAAAGCTGGTCAAATGCCAGAAGAGCAAGCTCAGAGCAGTTTATTTCACCTCTGAAGGCCAATATCAGCATCTGGCAGTCACATAAAAGGTATGAGGAAACTTAGCTACATAAATACTGGACCTCTTTCAGTGACTAATTATTTCACAATCGAATAAAAACTAAACCCTATTCACAGTAAAATGTACTTATTTCAAGGCCCTTCTGGTCTGTTTTTCCTGAATCATGCAAGTAGTATCCCCTCAGCTGCAGAAATTAGCATTTTGGCAAATGATCAAGTTACAGTGCAACCTGTTTAGAAGGCAAGGATGTAAAAAGGGATTTCATTCAGGTACTTTGTGATGTGGTAATGTGTAAAATGCTGTGCTACTCCTGAGTAAAACACATTTGGCTGTCCCAGCTAATGACCCATTTATGAGCATGCTGATTCCAGAGAGGCATTTCACAGCCTCAGGAATACTGTATATTCCAAAAAAAAAAAAAAAAAAAAAAAAAAGTATTTTACAACTGTCTTTTTCTTCAGCCTATCAGTAAGGACTGACAATGGTGAGTTCAAACTGTTGAGGGAGATGATGAGAAGGGGCAAAATTGGTAAAGAGAATCAGAGTCTGTGTGGTAAATCAGATGTAAGTGAGATCTAATTAATTCTCAATTTCCTTTAAGCTTTTTGAGATATTGCATATAGCCATGCTTAGTGCTCCTGTTTTATCTGAAAGCTACTGGCTTTAGAACTGGGATGTCTGTGTGAAGGATATGGTATCAGATTTATCTATAGCAAAGCCTCCGTTGATGTAAGATTTCTTGGCCTGTTTTTCATCATTATCAAATATTCCTGTTTCCAAGGCAAACGGATTGACTATGTTGACTTCAGAGGTGACATCCATCTGCTCCAGCTCCTTTTTTGAGAGCTTCTCCACTATTCCTGTACCAAAGGCGTCTCCCAAGACATTCACCATTGTTCTGAATCGATCCCTGTGGAACAAAAAAGTTGTCAGACAAACCATTCAGGTGTTTAGAAAATCCTTTTAGTAAAAGTAAGATACTCTAGCTCATGTAGCACTATTTTCTTCCCAGTGCAGATCTGGGTAATTATTAAATTAAAAGAAAATAGTCTTTTAAAACAAGAATCAGAATTTTACCCACAGATATTTGAAGAAGCCTGGAGTAATTTTCATGAGAAATTATTTTGTAGAGGACATGCAAAACTGAAAGTCATGTCACTTGTCTGTTAGAGCAGTAATTCTACTGCTGTGGTATAGCCTTACAAAATGATGGAAGGATCACCTCTCAACCCCCCGAAGTATGCTGCAAAGCTGGTTCCCTTTTGTAATTATAGACTGTGGGGTGCAGCAGCAGAGTCTGCATTGTGCAGACTTTTATCATTCTAACAGTCATGTCCTCAGCCAGAAAAGCACCTAGCCCAGTATGTCCAGTATTCTGGCCCAAACCTGGAAAAGGGAAAGGTCTGTCTTCTGCTAGCTTCTCTTATTAAAGGGCTGAAGGACAAACCTATACTAAAACAGTAATTTAAAGGAATATGATACTCCTGCTGTATTGATTTTTCTCCAGACAGAAATGTGACATGCAGGCCTTAAAAACCTGCTGCTACTTGGCAGAGGAGCAACAAACCCTTGCAACATAACACAGTTTGAAAATCGATGTGGAAGTATAGTATGGAGAGTGGAAGGCCACGCTCCCCTGTTTTTCTTTTCAGCTACAGAGCATTACAAAAGCTCTGTGGAGAAACAAGTTTCTCTTTCTGTGCAGAGACATTGAAGTGGATATATTTACAATTTTTCACAGTACTTCTACAATATTTCTGAATTCTAGTGCTAAAAAAGTTTTCCATGTGCAACAAAAATATATGGTAGGGAAAGGAAGAGAGAGCAGTAAAGATTCTAGTAGGATCAGTGTGACAAGTGAGGATATCAACAGCACTGGAAACTCATCTGTTACAATAGCACTATTCTATTTAATTTCATTTGCACAGCAAAACACATTTTAGTCTGTAAAATGCCTTAATTAGAACCAGAAACATCTTGAATTATTTTTATGTTTCATGGTGGAATGAGTACCTTCCATGTACAAATATTGTGTCTAAAACCCACAAAAGCTAAGGACTTCTAAAGTGGAGTAAAGATCAGATCCATAAAGTCATGATTGCTCTGAGAAATAGGGTATTGTTCTCTTTCTCTCTCACTCCCATAAGGTAAGTAGAGAGCATCAAATGAAATTATTAGGGTGTAGATGAAAACAAACAAAACTCAATTATATCTCTGCATCATTAGGATGCGGAATTTATCTCCCTAGGACTTGTGGAAACATGGGTCCCAAAGCAATGAGGCATTTATAGAAGAAGACAAAAATCACTTCTAACTCAGGAACTGGAACTCGGTGTTCTGCAATTTGCAGGAGGCTGGACAAATACTTTGGATAAAGGAACCATTTTTCATTTGTGTGTTCTTAGACTCTTTAGATACCTGCTCTGAGCCAATAGTTTGTACTGATCTGCACTATCCTTAAAAATATTAAATGCCCACTAGGAATAGAAGAGAGCTGGAGAGAACAAAATTACTGTGGAGCACAGCAAATAAAACTATTAGACCCTGTTGCAGACATCTGACTGGGAGAATGTAGTTGTGGATGGAACTGTTTCCTTTGGAGAAATTATGCTTATACATAAATTGAATTGATTCTTGGATCCATACAACAGCCCTGATTTTTTGGAAACTGGTATTCCTCTCTATTTGCAAAATTGAGTTATATAATCAAATAAATTAAATATATCTGTTTAAATACATAGGTTGCTACCAGAAATCCTTCAAGAAAATGTTTGGAAAGGCCAGACGAGGAAAAGCAAGGCATTTATCTTGAGTGTAAACAAACCTGAAGAAGACATGCAAATATTATTAAATTATTAAGATCACTGGATTGATACCAGTGAAATGTCATCCATGCAAACTGCAGGTCAAAAAGACCTTGGGCTGACCACTAAAGCTCACACAGTTTAGAAGGCAAAAGAACGGAAGTTATACTTGTTAACTTGTGAATCCTGTTACCCTATATATCATGGGACAAAACTGAGTACTGATAGCCTTCTGACTCCACAGTACACTCTGTGATTCTTTGGGCTTTTGCAAAAGTGGCAGAAATACACATTGGTGTGACTTGAACAGAAAAGATTTCTGGTCAAAAGGCTTCTCTCCAGAAAGAGCAGGTGAATGTTACTGAGAGGTTTTGAAGTGTTCTGATATGGTTTGGATTAGGCATAAGAATCACTTTACAAATTTAGATGTGTGCTTGTTGATTGAGGGCTGGGCCAGTGCTCTTAGTGTAGTGCTGGCAGCACAGATCTGTGTACAGCCTGCTATTTGTGTGCATGTGGAATCCAGGGTCAGTTTTGCTGACCAGTTTATGGATATCATGTCCTTTGCAGCTTGTGGCTACACTTGATTTTTATGAATGATGTATGTGTTTAGCATAATGTGGTGGCATCTCTGACACTCTAGAAACATTTCTTGGTACTATCAAATTTGTCTGTCTTGAGGATGATGCTAATGATTTATTAGTGATGTGACCATTACTTTAAGGCAGAAAGCCTCTCTGAATGTGATGTTATTTATTGCTATCCCTTGCAGGACTTATCTCACAATCAAAGACGTTACTGCATTCAACTCTGAACAAGGCTGGCCATAAGAATAATCTTTGTCCATTTTCTGCAACTAAATGATTTTATTGCTTTCTTTCTCAGACTCACACATTTCTAGGCAACTTATGCAAACATTAAAAAAAATAGGGAAAAAGAAAAAGAAAAAAATATTAAATATGAGGTGCCTTAAACTTACAGAAGCCAGTCAACTGCAATGATCAGAGTAACATCCTCAGCAGGCAGGCCAATGGCACTCAGCACAATCACCATGGTAACAAGTCCGGCTTGGGGCACGCCTGCAGCCCCGATGCTGGCTGCCGTAGCCGTCACGCTAAATCCCAAATAAAACCCAGAAAAGGCATTCAGAATACATGTTACACTGTTTTCTGGCACAAATAGTTCAATTTCACTGCAAGAAAGAAGCCTAAATGTTTCAGTTTTCCTCTTGAATAGTTTTTACTCAAAGTCTGGTCTCAAGCTTATAGGACAAGCCATGTTCTGATGTACTCTTATGGTTACACTGTAGAATAACAGGCAACACATGTCTAGCAAGAAAACTGGATGGATCAAAGGTAGAGGCTGAGTTGGTTTGTAAGTGTTTATAGGGAAGAATAATGGCAATTTTCATAACAGTGTTGAATACCAGCTGCACATCCTGATCCATCCTACCTCCCCATCAGGTTGCACTGGCTAGGCCTTGGATCAAGAAACGAGAATATTTGTTATTTTTTGTGCTGTGAATGATAGTTTAAACTTTCCCACTGGGTATCCAAAATTAATGTACCATTCACAAAAAAAGCTCACTTCCCACAAAATGCATGTGATGGCTTTAGTCTTACCTAATGGTAACTATTTGGCCAATATCCAGTTGTAAGTCATTCAGCTGTGCAATAAATATGGCTGCTACTGCTTCATAAAGAGCAGTGCCATCCATGTTGATGGTAGCTCCAACTGGAAGAACGAACCTTGTGATTCTTTTGTCAATCAAGTTTTTTTCTTCTGCACAGCGGAAGGTGACAGGTAAAGTTGCTGAACTGGCACATAATGAAACACATAAAATAAGTGACAGCAACAACACACCATTTCTATTATGTTTCCTTTTGCTCAGAGTATGATCTGCTTTATGACTCAAAAGGAGATCTAAGGCAGGAAGGAAGGCTGCACCATGAAAAAGCAAAGCAACTTTTGTTATACCTTCTAATTATTGGAAGAAATAGCTAAATGTTAGTTGTTCTCAAAATTACATGGTAAATTGCCATGGTATACATAGTCACAAAAAATGTTCAACAGCTTAAATGCTGTCAAGTCTGCAGATAATTAACTGAATGGCAAAGAACTGCCTCCTCCAGGGAGAGG